>NC_086444.1:780549282-781149282 GCF_028390025.1 Pseudophryne corroboree
ATACTCCATATAATACAAATATTACATGCCACAAGGGCGTGCAAGGGTTAGGGGGGAGTAGCCCCTTACGACGGTGTGAAGAGCGCCCGTAGGGCGCGATGAATCACCTAGTATAGTATAAAGAGATGCTCACTTATCCAGTAGTGTTTAAAAGTCTACATAGCTAATTCTACAGTAATAGAGAGAAAGAATTAACATTTGAACAATACAGGGGATCCTCCTAGTTTTTGTAATGCTTACATTTTCAGAAAAAAAAGTTTGCAAAGTACTTATAAAGGGAAGTTACTTTTTTTGCCAGAATAACTATTTAATGCACAAGGAAATTATACTATTTCAGCATTTAGATCCAAAAAATAGATAGAATTAGTTTGTACAAGATTATCAACAGCTATGAACAGTAAAAACATAAAGCTTATCCCGTTTTCATATTTCAATACATATGATAGGTCCCAAAATACACAACATTTAAATGCAATTTTACAAAGGTACAATCAGAGAGTATTATAACACTGTAAAAAAAAAATTGAGTCTTTATTTTAATGACTATTTTCTCGTTCTCTAGGTCGAAAAATAACCATAACCTTTGTTTATTTTTGAAAAACTTTGCTTTTGTCCCTTTTACAATGATCAATAAATATAAAAGTATTTGAATGACCATATAAGGAGAAGCGTGTTTTATTAAGTAAGGGAGGGGACGAGCGGGGGAAAGCAAGTGGTATTCTGACCCTCATCCCTCATTACACAAAAGTAGTGTGTAACTATTCAGATAGCTAAACCATGTCCATCTCTAAATGCACAGACTATGAGATTTCTGGAACTGTAAACCTTTTATTAATACAGACTGGAATGATTGTCCATATAATATAGCTGTAGTTCTGCAGAATAGATCACTGTACATGTAACAAATAAGAGAATAAACAGTGCACGGAAATAAGATATAAGTCTCTGGAGTAGAGGAGACTTAACACAGTCTGTCAGCAACTCATGCACAGTAGTAACAAAAATGGAGGATCTAACCCTTTGACCTGTCACATGGCAAAAGTTAGCTAAGCATAGACAAACAAATGCAGAAAAGATAACATGGGTGCTTATTTGGAAGAGCAAGGTGAACGTTTTCATCAAGATGTGATGGACTTTGAACCTTGTTGTCAGGGGCAATACAATAATAGTATGATGGGGGATTATATTTAGGGGCTAATACGAGAAAGGCCATACAATCATAGAAGAAATACGAAAAAATATTCATTTCTAAACTTTTTTATATATTTTCTGTTATAGTAGTTGTTTGTTTAAAAAAAATATATAAATAAAAGTCATTCAAATTCATAACAAAACTTTGTTTTATTTTTACATAAAATAAAGTTATGAAAATAGGGAAATTTTCTTAAAATCCCTAATTTAATTCTGATAGCTACTAAAGCAAACATTTTTCGGGTAAAACTATTTTTTTCTTTAATTAGTAATGTGGAAGAAATAAAAATCAGATATGCAGAACCCAGACTCAAAATTCGTGCTGACAGGTGTAATACTTGAGTAAATTCTCATTTAACTTTTTCTAATCTGTAACAAATTATACTATGGCATAGAATATTTCAAAGTGATTTAGTAAGTATATCAAACTCATCCAGATTCTAGAGATCATTTTCTAAAGTTATTCTTTAAATATTAAGGGAAACATTTAAATGATCACATTTTCATAACTGTCCCCTAGGCTCCTGGTGGCTAGATTATTCTGGAAGATGCCTGCAAGTTTGTAGATGTGTAGCGGATGTGAGCAAAAAGGTTACCCCAGACATTGATTCCAAACCAGAGTGGGTTTTATTGCAGAGTACACGTGATTGAAGACAAACAACAGTCAATACAACAAGGTATCAATCTCTCTTTGGCTAAGTACTGAACAGTCGTACAGCATTGTGGTGCTCAAATAACACTGACTGACTTGTGCACATACAGATTCTTTTATAGAGGCACGTAAACAAGTCCTGCACATGGAGTCTAGACAGAGGTTCCCAAATGCAGTCCTCAAGGCACTCTAATGGTCCAGGTTTTGAGCAATTAAACATTTAACTACAGTACATATCAACTGATTAGTGTTAGTTTAACTTTTAAAACCAGGATTTTTGTAATTATTTCATTTTTTTATATTGTGATACATAACAATGATATACAAAAATCACATAAAATATGTAGATGAGAATATATATCCTGTACATTTTTGAAAGATTGAAATTAATCATAGTGACATGGTGGAATATAATAAAATCTTTAGCAAATTAACAGGTTATATCAACTAGCAGTTGAAAGAATTGAGTAAAATACACTTTTCAGTAAATGTGTGTTTACAAATCTATATTTAACATTAATTGCATGGACTATTCAATCATATCTGCATCTTAGTGTATGTAATAAGCTTGAGGAATACAAATTAGATACTTAAATTGAATTCATCTCTGCACAAAGCATACAATTTTAAATTGTAGTTCATACAGTCACAGAATAGCAATAAATGTGGTAAACATTTCTGCTAGCACACTAATTTGAAAATTTTGGAAAAATATTGCTGAAAAATACTTATAGAAATTATCTGGAAAAAAAAAAACAAAAAAACTTCCGCCAATGTTTTCTTTTCATTTCACCCTCAGAATAATCAAAAGAAATTTCAGCTGAAGATTGGAGGCTTTTAGAATTGCAGCACCGTGCGTATACTGTAGATATAAAGGAAAAACAAATTGGTTTCACAGAAAACAGGTAGAGTATGACCGAACAGGGGCTGTTCTTGTGTACTGAGTTCTTTAAACTTGACAATCAGTGTTACATTATACAGAAATATTTCAGGTAAAACAAGTTGCAATCCCTTAACTAGAATATGCATTATAAGTATTAGCATACCCACTGCTGCTAAATTATGTCTGCTAACATTTTCAGATGGATATCTTGCACCATGGTGGGAATGCACACTTTTAGTGATGACAGCTACTTTAACAAGCTGGTGATAGGATCAGTGCGACCAACAAACATGCATCTCTGAACCAGCCATTGTAGGCATACTCGCTTGTATACTTCTATCGGGTGTAGTAGGGTATGCCGGTGGCCGGGCTTCCGGCGGCCAGCATACCGGCACCAGAATCCCAACTGCTGGAATACCGACAGCTGAGCGAGCACAAATGAGCCCCTTGCGGGCTCGCTGCACTCGCCATGCTGCGGGCACAGTGGCGCGCTACGCACGCCACGCTATCTATTCTCCCTTCAGGGGGGTCGTGGACCCCCAAGAGGGAGAAAAGGTGCCTGTATGCCGGCTGTCAGGATTCCGGCGCCGGTATACTGTGCGCCGGGATCCGACAGCCGGCAAACTGAAGACCACCCCTTCTGTCTTGTGCACTATTCTGGCATTACATTACAGCATAGATTTATAAACACTTCTTCCTCTATTCAGTGTGTTAAACTTAAGTTAACTTAATCACTTCCCATACACAAGTAAAAGTGTTATTTAAGAACATGGCAACTTGCATTTGACATGTGGTATTACTAGAATTTTAAAGCAAGTTTATCAAACACCAGTAAGCAGCGGACTGAATGGATCCACATTTTTACATTTTTACATAATTACAGTATTTCTATAGTGCATCTACCTATGACAGATAACAATTTTCAGTGTTACCATTTCTAACTAGTTTGTAAACAAAATATATGACAATATTAAAACAATTAAAAATGAATTACAAATGTATTTGTATTTGATCAAGTAAATTAATGTTTCTATACATTTCCATTTACAATACTAGAAATGACTGTATGTGTGCAGATGCAAGACTTGCACCCATTTCCTGGTTAGGAAAAAGGGGAGTGGCAATCATAAGATGAGAAAAGTAAGCAGCATTCACAGCAGTGTGTCAAAAAACGTACATATAATATAACATAATTAAACACTGATGCAATTGTCCCAATTTAGGTTGGATATTTCCAATTCTGGTGTACTGTCTGGTCATCTAGGAAGTTTTCCTGAACACTGACAATGTTGGGGAGTATGCCCCTCACACTGTGCCACTGGTGTGTGTGTGGATTTGCAAGAAAGGTTTTCTGGGAAGGTACTGTACTGTGAAGTTGTTAGAGGGGCAATCTCCCATAATGATTTGACCATGTCCTTTCTTCACATGACCACACTCCACCCAGTAGATGTCCAAAATCCATATGTTGGAATGTTGGGAAGTATGATAAAACAATTAGGACTTCTGTCCTTAGAGTGAATTTACATTTAGTACTTATAGGCCCTCATTCCGAGTTGTTCGCTCGCTAGCAGTTTGTTGCAGTCGTGCAAACGCTAAGCCGCCGCCCTCTGGGAGTGTGTTATAGCTTAGCAGAAGTGCGAATGAAAGGATCGCAGAGTGACTACAAAATAAAATTGTGCAGTTTCAGAGCAGCTCCAGACCTACTCAGCGCTTGCGATCACTTCAGACTATTCAGTTCCAGACTTCATATCAATCACTCTGTGGAGGCCAATGCGACTGAAATTAATCGCTAGACCTTGTGTGAAACTGCATCGGCTGTTGTGAAAGTTTGTCGCGCGTGCGCATTGCGCCGCATATGCATGCGCAGAAGTGCCCCTTTTTTGCTTGATCACTGCGCAGCGACCGAAAACAGCTAGCGAACAACTCGGAATGACCACCATGGGCCCTACACACTTAAAGATGTAAGTGAACGATATGAATGTTCTCGTTCATTAATGAACGAGAACTTGTTCATATCGTTCAGTGTGTAGGCACCAACGATGAACGATGCACGGACCCGCGCTCGGCAGATCACGGTGTATGTAGGGCTCATAAGGCCCAGATTTATCAAGCCTTGGAAAGTGATAAATTGCACGGTGATAAACTACCAACCAATCAGCTTCTAACTGTCATTTTCAAACACAGCCTGTAACATGACAGTTAGGATCTGGTTGGTTGGTACTATATCACTGTGCAATTTATCACTCTCCAAGGCTTGATAAATCTGCCTTAATGTGGTCGATAATATATTTTTAGCTTATATGTAAAAGAATGCAATGTACTAATTTTATACCATTTTGTATACTTATATTAAAAACAAACAAAAACATACCTTTTCCCTGTACGCAGCAGTTCAAAACCTTTATTTATTTCATTATAAGGCAATTTGTGAGTCAGCAATCTATCCACATTAAACTTTCCTGCCATCAGATCGGAAACAAGTTGAGGAACAGAGTCTTTGCTCTTAAAACCTAGAAATAAAACACAACAAAAGTAATTTGTGCTCAGCTTTTAATGAGAACTAAAAGGAAAAGTAAAACAATCAACCAATATTTGGGGCCACCCTTCTGACCATTTAATGCGTTTTAAAGAAGCACCGATACAGTACATGGATAAATGCTTTATATTAAGATGAATCAGTGATATTAACACTTACATAAAAGTTTCAAATTAAACAGCGCTTATTATATCAGTGAGTGGAGTGTTCGAGGAGTCTGCCTTCTCATGTTTTGTAGTGGTCGTGTTCACAAACTTTGGAAGTGAGTATTTAGTAAATATGAACCAAAAGGATAATGAGCGGATTTGTTATAATCTCCCAACCCTAGTGCAATATATGTTATCACTTTTATTTAAGAATACAGTACTGTAACAAAGATATATCTTGCATCCATTCCGATAGTTCTCTAAGGGGAAGGGGAATTGGGCAAATTTAACAAGCTGTGAAAAGTATAGCTTTAGAAGCTTGTCCCCATTAACACCATCTGGTGATAATATTAGCAGCTCTTCCCAAATAAAAGCTAAACTTACAGTACTGGTCTCCTTCCCTTCCTTCCTTGTTCAGGGGCACCACAACCTTTTTGGTTTGGGGGGCCAAGCACCAAGCAGTGTCAGACTGGAGCATGAAGGGCCCAGCAGGGAAATACAGTGGTACAGGCCCATGCGTAGGGGCGTGGCCAGCCTCCAGAGGGGGTGTGGGGTGTGGCCAGCCACTAAAAAGGCTTGGTTAACCATTAGCGCATGGTCTCGGCTCCATGATCAATATATATAGTAAATAATGCTAGCACATGCTTGATAATGTAACAGATTAATAACAGCAATGCACTGTATATAGTACACCATAGTCCTGTGCAGTATAATGTAACATATGTATAATGTATAATTCAAATGCACAGTCTGGAACCTGATCCCAGATGTGGGGGTGGGCTCAGAGGAGGGTCCAACCCACAGTAACTAGCAACACACTAGAGTTACTGTGGGCTGGCCTCTCTGGATTTCATATTTTTCTGGATTTTGCAATATTTGCAAACCGTAATGAGATATCTTAGGGATGGGAGCCAAGTATAAACACAAAATACATTTATGTGTCATATGCACCTTATATACATACAGTAGTGAGGTTATTTTATACAATATTTTTTCATAATTTTGTACATGAAATAAAGTTTGTGTATATACACAAAATTCATTTATGTATCATATACACCTTATACACATAGCCTGAAGATAATTGTACACAATAGTTTTGATAGTTTTTTGTATTAAACAAAGTTTGTGCACATTGAACTATCAGAAAGTTAAGGTGTCTCAGTTTCACTCAAAAATTCCATATTTTCTAATATTCCATACTTCAGAATTTTGGCTATGGGAGACTCAAGCTGGACATGACATGCAATATGTCTATGACTAACTGAACTAATGGAGCGCTGACAGCAGGAACTGTACTGTATTGCAGGAATAACTATGTGCAACATTTTGGGATGCTATATGGTAATATTTTGTAATACTGCAGCGGCAGTGATCGCAGTCTGAATTACTTTGTGGAGGGCGCATGCGCAGCGGCTGCACTGCGCGTGTACACCCCAGGAGGCCCAGTGAGGTGCTATCAGCATCTCAAGGCTGCGATCGCCTATGCCTGATTGACAGGCAGAGGCGGATGCGGGGTGGGAGGGGGCGTGCCAACAGCGTTAGAATGCCGTTGGTGGGGCGCGGTCTGGACAACGGAGGCGTGTCCGGACTGTAGTGGGGTGCGCCTGCGGCGTCTGCATGACGTCACATGTAGTCGCTGCGACCCGAGACATGGCGGGTAGCTCTCAGAGGCAGGGAGCTAATCATCAGGTACAAAAGCATTGCCGCCGTGTGATGCTTTTGTACCTGTGCGGGGGAGGGGACAGAGCCAGACATGCGGGGCAAACTTGCCCTGTGCTGGGCATCCCCCCATATATCTGTAAAACTGATTGTAGATGTTCTAAATTTAGCACATCTATGATCAGCTCTGAATTAGGCCTGTGATGATAAACAAAGCAGTATTATAGCAGACGATAAGGAAAATATTCTGTTAAAGAAAGTGATGGTAGAATAGGGGAAAGTAAATGAAGTTTGATATGATACTATACGTGCACTATTGTGGATTCAGATGCAATCACAATGCCGATGGAGCAGTGATCCGACGGAGCTGCTAGACATCATAGGTGTAGCAGCCACCCACAAGTGAACAGAGATCCCCTCTGAAGACATTGCAACAAGCGTAGCAACTTCAAATGCAAAGGCGATGCGTGGAACATCATCTCCCTTACTGACTCCATGGCTGCAGGAGCTGTGACGCCAGTGCCACCTTCTTATACATACAAGATCGCAAGTCGCATGCTGAGACACACCCTGAAAATGGTCATGACACACCTGCTTTTACAGACACTCCTCATTACCTCCTCCAAACGGCCTCTTACTGCTAATCACTCTTCGACTGATTCATCACTGCAAGTGACATCACAAAGGTACCCCTCCCCATTTTATCAGGCAAAATGGTGCTACTGTATTATGCAGCCCTCTGTATTATGCAGCCCTCATTCCTGAAATATTTATAAAATTCCATTTTACAACATCTGCTATTTACCAAGCCAGGCGCGGCTCTTGCCGCGGGCAAGCAGGATTCTTGCCCGAGGCGCCGCTCCTTGAAGGGTGTCGCTACTGCGCCACCTATCCTCCCGAGTCCCAGCTCAGTTTGTATGCTCCCCCTCCTCCCTGTCATTACTACTCTGCTCGGGGGCGGAGTTTTGTGCAATGATGCGTTTGCGTCGTGATGTCATGACGCAAATGCGTCATTACATGAAACTCCACCACTGAGCGGAGTACTGACGATGGGGAGGAGTGGGACCCGCCAGGGAAGCCAGCAAGCGAAGCTAGTAAGAGGAAGGAGAGGCGGGCCGGCGTGGGACGAAGAGCGAAAAGCGGGATGGAAGTATAACTTTTTCTCTCTCACTCTGTCTTTCTTTGTAGAAGGGGACTCTGCCTGCTATAATGTGTAAAATGGGGACACTTGCCTGCCGTAATGTGTAAAATGGGGACTCTTGCCTGCCGTAATGTCTGAAATGGGGACTCTTGCCTGCCGCAATGTCTAAAATGGGGAGACTTGCCTCCCGTAATGTGTAAAATGGGGATTTAATGTATCAAGGGCATTGCGATGTGTGGCATAATATGGTGCAGGGGGCATTACTGTGGTGGCCGTGATCTGCTGGTGCAGGGTCAAAAACTGGGGTGTAAGGTAGTCTTTTCAGACAAGGGCCACGCCCATTTTAATGAGGCCACGCCCCTAGCTGGGAGCACGCGTGCACTTTTTTTGTATACCTATATGGGGGGGGGGGGTCACCAAGGAAGCTGTTGCCCTAGGAGCCACAAGGTCTAGAACCAGCCCTGTATGGAGCACCGACATTCTGTGAATCTAGTAGTGTCATTCCTCTTATACTATGATTATTTTGCATTTCTAGCTCAGCCCCGTTACTGTGCAGGACACTGCTACAGATAAACCAGGATGACTTCAGAATTAAACTACAAAAAAAAGTAAAAAAAAAAAGTGAAAGTACTGTAGAGAGAGAACAAAAGTTGCAAACAACAAACTTCAGGTATAGTACAATGCCTGTCACTCACATCAGGGAAGGGCTGATGGGTAGCAATGGCCTTACGAATTACCTGGAGGGAAAGTGGTATGGCAGTACCTGTGATCCATGCCCTAAGTCTGCCAGTGCCACCTGGCCAGTGGGGACAAACAGTGCCCGGGAAAATTTGGGGAGAGACACCTGTAATTCTCCTCAATGCTGTCTTCCCCATGCACACTGACTAGACTGGATTTCACAACAAACATGTAGGCCCTGCTGACACCACCAGTTTCCAACCACCAGCAGCCAGGGCGCCATTCCAATTCCACAGGACAGTGCGGCCAGACACTACATGCAACAGAGCTCTGCAGCAGAGGAATGCTGGCCCCATATCTCTCACTGTGCAGCCAAAACTGGGGGGAGAGGAGACAGGTCGCGGGCAGCCACCAAGCTATTACTAATGATGATGATGGAGGACAGTGTGGCAAGACAATGCAAGCGCCAGGGGTCTGCAGCAGAGAGATGCTAGCCCCATATCTCTCACTGTGCAGCCAGAACTGGGGGAGAGGATACAGGTAGCGGGCAGCCACCAAGATATTACTAATGATGATGATGGTGGACAGTGTGGTCAGACAATGCAAGCGCCAGGGGTCTGCAGCAGAGAGATGCTGGCCCCATATCTCTCACTGTACAGCCAGAACTTGGGGAGAGGATACAGGTAGCGGGCAGCCACCAAGATATTACTAATGATGATGATGGTGGACAGTGTGGCCAGACAATGCAAGCACCATGGGTCTGCAGCAGAGGGGTGCTGGCCCCATACCTCTCACCGTGCAGCCAGAACTGGCAGAGAGAGGATACAGCTAAGCTAACGGACAGCCACCAAGATATTACTAATGATGATGATGGAGGTTGATGAGTGAGCAGCAGTGGCAGGGACAGATGTCTTGTACCACTGGCTCATCAAAGCCATCATGTCTGCTGTTGCCTGGGATTCCCTGTGGACCTGATCCCCCTCCCAGTTACACAGAACCAGGCATGAGAAGCCTGCTGGGGGGCGGGCAGGGGGTACTGCTGTTGTCAGTGAAAGCTTACCTTGCAGGGTGTGTAGTCAGTCACATGGATTGAGAAGGTCCTGATGCCTGGAGTTGCTGCTGCTGGGTATGGAGTGGGTAGTGGCAGCAGCAGCAGTGACAAGAACTGCCTCAAACTAGAAGAGCTGGCTACTACTCCTTCCTGCTTTCTATATTACTGGAAATGCCAGCTGTGGCTGAACTGCTACACCCTTATGGTGTGGCACGTGCGCACTGCGACCACAATGCATGAACAGTCTGATGATAATCACTCAGTTGTAACACCATCAGTTGTGACGGCATCTGAATCAGACCCTGTGTGCCTCTGGAAATATTTTGTACTACAGTATCTACAAACTGAGGTGCTAGTTTCTTTAGGCATCTTCTGAGAAGATGGGGTAGGCATGCACTTTATTTATTGATGAATTTGTTTATTTATTTATTTATTTATTAACAGTATATTAACCGTTTCTTAGATTAGCTGAAGGCTGCATAAGCCTGAGGCCATATAAGAGCCCAACTTTTGGTGATTGGTTGTTTTATGACTAAGCAGTTGCTAGGCAGATCATATATCCGGTGGTTTTTTCATATAGGATCAGAGGGGTTGTCCGTCAAGCTTTAATGGGTTGGTCTCAGGATAGTATATAGGGCAGGGTCATGTGCCTCAGACTTCCTCTTGCCATTTATTGTATGGCCCAGGAAGGCTGAGTATATTACATTTGTCTTCCATTGTGCTCAATTTTGTCCCCCTTTGTTTTATAAGTTGAGGTTTAGTTGCTGTTGCTACTGTTTTATATTAAGGATTCCCCTGCTGCTTAGTGCATTCCCCTGCTGCTGTGCCCCCTTTGCTGCTGCCTTAGGATGCCGCGTCCCCGCTGATCCGCCCCCCCCCCCCTCCCGCCACCTCGTGGAAGCCGCGGGCATCCCACGCCCGCGATCCCGTAGTGCGGCCCCACGGAGGTTGATCCCGGCGGCCGCAGCATCGCTCGGGACGTGCTGCTGCGGAGGACGTCTCGGCCAGTCCGCGGCCGCAGGCATCCCCGGAGGCCTCGGTGCGCCTGGCGGCTCTCTCGCCCGGCGCTACTAGCTGCGGCTCGGCTCCCCTTCCCCTCCCGCCGGCGGCTCCGGCCAGCGGCGCGGGCACCCACGTGGTGCCTGGCATCCGCGGGCGGGCTGCAGGGGGCGAGGGTGGGCACACACTGCTGGGGGGGCAATATGTGGTGGGGATACAGGGAGACCCGGTGCCCTCTGTTACGCGGGCGGCTGTGGATGGGCCGTTTTCCCCCATATATATGGTTGGGGATGGAGTGGTGAGGGCGGGCCCCAGTGCACTACAGGGGGTGGGGTTTTGACAGGTAGCCGCGTCGGGGGCCCCCTGGGCAGCTCCGGTGCTGGGTTCCCCGGCGAGGGATCTCGCAGTGGGGGCGTTTTCTTTTGGGTCCCGGTCACTCGCTGGTTATGTTCCCGCGTTGGCATCCCCGGGCGTCGGGCTCCAGGCTCTTCCCCCGGCCCGTTGGGGGCGGTGCAGCTGGTGGCGACACAGTCGTCTATGGCGGCTGCTTTCTACCTGCCTGGCCCTCCTCCGTCGTTTGCCGCGCCTCACGGTTTTGCCGGGGGACAGTTTTTTCCAGGTGGCCTTCCCTGGCCAGTTGCGCAGGCGTTACCCGCGTCCTCCGGAGCGCCTTTCACGGGCCTCCCGGTTTCGTCCTCACCGCACTTTTACCCGTATGGTGCCAGTTCGGCCGCGGGCGTCCTTCCCACGTGGTCGGCCGGTGGCCCCCAGTTTGCGAACCCCCCCCCCCTGCCTTTGCGGGCTCGTATGGCGGGTCCTCCCCGGCTGGGACGAACCCGTTGGCCCAGTTTTGGCAGCCGCCCCTCGCTCCTACGCCGTTCCAACCGGTCTCGTCGGCATTTCATGTGTCGGCCATGCACCTCCCACCTCCTGCGTGGCTTCCTGCCTACACCGTGGGTGGCGCGATGGGGGTCGGGTCTGCCTTCCCCCATGTCATTTCATCCCCCTCCATGGGGGGTCCTCTCCCGCCGCTACCCGCTGGCCCCCCTCCGCCGAGCGACGATGCTTTGCCCCCCCTCACGCCTGTTCCCCCCATTTCTGTTGATGCGCTGTTTTCTCCTGTGCCTGTTGTCCCCTCTGTTTCATCCTCTCAGGTTCTGGCAAGTTCCGGGTCTTCGTCGCAGAGGGGCCGGAGGTCGGAGAGGGCAACGGCCACGGCACCGACGGAAGATGTTCCACTGCCGCCGGAGTCGGGTGCAACAGACTACGCTGTTCCGGGTCCTTCAGGCGCGGGTGAGCTCGCTTTTACTTCCCATTGTTCCTCTAGCACTTCTTACACCTCTTCTAGCAGCGTTTCTTCAGGTTCTCCACGGCGCCCGCGTAAACTAGCTAGACTTATTGCGCGGCGCGTGGCTAAGGAATCGCGGAAAGCGGCACAGTTCCCCCTGACCCCCCCCCGTTATACGGAGATGGTTCATTGCGCCAATACGACCGTTACGCGGGGGGTTCGCAAGCGGATGCGGAAAAAAAATCAGGAAGGGAAAGTACGTTGACATCTTCACCCTTACGGATGAGATGCGGCAGGCTTTTGAGGCAGCTAAGAGGCCGGAGGGCATTGGTGAGAGTGCTTTCCGTAATTTTCACCAGTGGCTAAAATCCAAGGGTACCGCTTGGCAGGACTACGACGAGAAATTCCGTCGTAATCAGGATGGCAACCCCATTCTGCCCGCGGGTTTTAAGGATGTCGAGGTGTGGTTGGAGGTCACACAACAGGTCAAGCCCGCTCCGGACGCCGTGGTCAAGAAGCCCACGGCGGCCAGGGTTTTGGGTTCCCGGTCATCGGGGAAAGGCAAGTGTTTTGCCTACAACGAAGGTAAATGCATCAGGGGAGTAAATTGTCATTTTCGCCACTCATGTGAGTTGTGCGGGGCCGGTCACCCGGCCAAAGACTGCACCTCGGCGGCGAGCGGTAAGCCCTCCGCTCCAGCCGAGGCTGGAGGAGTTGGCAAGAAAGGCCCCCTCCCCTATTCGAATTCAGGTCGGCGGCGTTGTTCCTTTTGGAGGGTTTTCGGCATGGTTTTCGCCTGCCCATTTCGGATTCGGTGCACGTGGTGGCGCGCCAGAATTTGAAGTCGGCTCGCGAATTCCCGCATGAGGTCCGGCGGAAGGTGGACGCGGAGATCGGCTTGGGGCGCATGTGTGGGCCCTACGCCTTTCCCCCTGTGCCCTCCTTGTGCATCTCCCCCGTGGGGGTGGTGCCCAAGAAGGCCCCGGGTAAGTTCCGCCTGATACAGCACTTGTCGCATCCTCCTGGCGTTTCGGTTAATGACTCCATTCCCGAGGCCGTGTGCAGGGTGCGTTATCAGTCTTTTGATGACGCTCTGCGCTTGGTGCGGGACTGTGGTCTGGGGGGCCTGTTGGCAAAATTAGATGTGGAAACGGCTTTTCGGCTCCTTCCCCTCCACCCAGATTATAAGCAGGAAATGATTTAGCCAATTATATAGGATGGATAAAGTTTACCCCTGGAGGTGATTCAGGACTAATGTATTGTATCCTTAGGATCCGTTCCACATTTTGCCCATAGATGGTATGTCCAGTTAAATTCCACTGTAAAGAGTCCCTTTTAGATGGTAATGTAGAGAGTCTAATTTATAATTCCATATGCCGCTAGAGGGTTGATGCAAAATCCCATGTATGGTGGGTACCTCATGCGTTGCGGAGATAGGATGGTGCCTCTCTAGGACTCCACTGGATATCTGGTGCGTGATATGGGCTGGTTCGGGTCCATACCCTTGGAACAGGACATCCTTGAACTGGACCCGAACCAGCCCATATCACGCACCAGATATCCAGTGGAGTCCTAGAGAGGCACCATCCTATCTCCGCAACGCATGAGGTACCCACCATACATGGGATTTTGCATCAACCCTCTAGCGGCATATGGAATTATAAATTAGACTCTCTACATTACCATCTAAAAGGGACTCTTTACAGTGGAATTTAACTGGACATACCATCTATGGGCAAAATGTGGAACGGATCCTAAGGATACAAAACATTAGTCCTGAATCACCTCCAGGGGTAAACTTTATCCATCCTATATAATTGGCTAAATCATTTCCTGCTTATAATTGGCTTATTTTGCACAAAAAACTGCTTTTCTTAAAGAGTTATTATTGTTTTTTAATAAATTGTTTTTAAAAATTATATACACGTAGTGAATGGTACTGTTCTTTCCTCTAACAGCGCAGCCTCCTTCTCTTTCCTTTGTTACCATATAGGGAGTGACTCCCCTAAAAAACTGGCTGCTGCTTAGCCAAGCACCTCGCCTCACAGTGCCCGAATACCCCAGGGTACCCTTTTTTTCCCATTTCCACCCTCCACCCAGATTCCCTGCGGTTCCTGGGTTTCAAATTGGGGGACGAGTTTTACGTGGATCGGTGTCTTCCCATGGGCTGTTCGGTCTCCTGCGCCTATTTTGAGAGATTTAGTACGTTTTTGCACTGGTGCGTCCAAGCCGCCTCCGGGCAACCCGGGGTGGCCCATTACCTGGACGATTTTCTCTTTATGGGCCCAGGGGGAAGTTCGGTCTGTGGCGATATTCTGTCGGTGGCTAGGTGCTTGTTCGAAAGTATGGGAGATCCCGTCACACAGGACAAGTGTGAGGGCCCCTGCAGTTGTCTTAGCTATTTGGGAATTGAAATAGACACGGTGGTGGGTTGCTGTCGCCTCCCCGAAGATAAAGTGCGGAAGCTGTTGGGTTTAATTCACGATTGTTTAGGCAAGCGCAGGGTTCGGCTTAAGCAGGTACAGTCTTTGCTGGGTTCTTTCAACTTTGCGTGTCGGATTATCCCCATGGGTAGGATTTTCTGTCGCAAACTTGAACGAGCCACGGCGGGGACGGTCCGGCAGCATCACACCATGTACCTTTCCCGCAAGATCAGGGATGATTTGCGGATTTGGGTTTCGTTTCTGGTACCCTTCAACAGGGAGGTTTTGTGGCCTCCCCCTTGTTGTTCCAACAGTTGGCTCCAGTTGTTCACTGATGCTTCGGGCAGTCAGGGCTTTGGGGAATTTTTTGCCGGGGCATGGTGCGCTGCTGCTTGGCCGTCCTCTTGGGTGGCACGGGGTTTCACCAAGAACCTCCTGTTGCTGGAGTTGTTCCCGATCATAGTTGCCCTTGAGTTGTGTGCCTGCCAGTTCTCGAATCGGGACATCTCGTTCCGTTGCGACAACTTGGGAGTGGTGCACGCTATCAATAACCAGCGTTCTTCCTCTCCTCAGGCTTTGTAGCTTTTGCGTCATCTGGTGTTAGTTTGCTTGCGGCGCAATATTAATTTCAGGGCCAGTCACGTTCCCGGTATCGACAACGGAATTGCGGATGCGTTGTCTCGGTTCCAGTTTGATAAATTCCGTGCGTTGGGTCCGGGAGCGGCGGCGGAGGGTTTACCGTGCCCGCCTTCTGTCTGGCAGATTGTCGAGTTAGCTGCTCTGGCCAGGTGTGCGTTAGCTCCTTCCACGCTCAGGGCGTATGATGCGGCCTGACGTGATTGGTTGGCCTTTCAAAGTAGGTACGGTGTGGCAGGTGAGTCCCCGGCTGACGTTTTGATGGCCTTTGTTTGGGAACATTATCAAAGGGGTAGGTCAAAAGCGGCCATGTCTTTTGCCCTTGCGGGCATTTCGTTTCACTCGCGGCTCCGCGGGATGACGGATCCCACCGGGTCTTTTGTCTTTTCCAGAGCGCTTAAAGGATGGGCTAGGATGCGACCGGCGCCCGCGGACTCCCGTAGACCCGTGACGTTGCAGCTTCTAACGGAGTTGCTGCGTGTGCTGCCTCGAATTGCGACCTCGGAGTTCGAGGTGGCTCTATTTAGATGTGCTTTTGCCCTAGCATTCTTTGGGGCTTTCCGGGTGAGCGAGTTAGTGGCGTGCAGTAAGGCATCTCGTGAGTCCGGTATGCTTTACGGGAACATGCGCCTGCAGGATGGCCTGTTGCTCTGTAGGATTGTGCGGTCCAAGACAGATCAAACAGGTGCAGGAACCGAACGTTTGCCAGAGAAAAGAGTGGTGAGGCCAGCACAATGCGGGTTATGCAGGAAGGAGGCGGGGTTGGGTACTCCCCTCCTTGGTTTGTTGGTTTTCATCTAGGTGACTGGAGCTGGTGTCTGGTAGCGACTTTTCCTTTGCCATCCTCCAATCTAAATTTAACTTTACAATCTAAATTAATTCCAATTCAATTACAATTATAGTTTAAAGAGTTGGTCAGCGATCAATAAATATCGTCTGACCTTTAACTCCAGCTACCGTGTCCGTGTCTTTATTTCAGTGTGTGTGTCGTTTTATTTTAGTGATAAGCTAGCTTAAGAAAGGTTAATGTAATCACAATAAAGTTATGGGCGCCTTATGTAGTTCAGCAATTTCCGTTGCACAACAATTATAACACAAAACTGGGTAATGACAGACAGTCATAGAAGTAGGAAGGCCCTGCTCGCAAGCGTACAATTTATAGGGAAATAGGCATTGATACACAAGGATAGGTGCTATATATTGCTTAGGTGTCCACCAGATTGTAAAGGTTCTTGGTGGGCTGCATGAGATGGCCACGAAGCAATGATAAACCAAGGTTAGGAGGAAGGGAGAGTGAAGATCGAAAAAATATGTGAGGATATGTGTGGACTGTACAGTGGGGATGTAATTGAATAGGAAAGCTATGAAGATTATGTGAGTGGTTCTGCAATTTGATAATCTTGCCTGAAGATGGGAGTTTTTCAGGGAACACTTGAAGGTTTGGAGACTAGAGGAGAGACTTATGATGCATGGTAGGGCATTCCACACAGTGGGTGCTGCCCAAAGAAAGTCCTGCAATCGTGAATGGTACCAAATAATGAGTGTGGATGAGAGATGTAGACCTTCTGAAGATCAAAGAGGTCGGGTTCGGAGATATTTTGAGGTCAGCGAAGAGATGTACATTGGTGTAGGTTGGTTAATGGCCCTGTGTTCGAGTAAAAGTATTTTATATTGAATATGGTAGAATACCGGTAACCTTTGGAGGGACTGACAGAGTGGATCTGCAGACGATGAACGTCTAGTGAGGAAGATTAGCCTCGCAGCTGCATTCTGAATGGATTGTTGTAGTGAGTCTCTTTTTGGTAAGTAAGAAGACTATTGCAATAATCAATGTGGGAGATAATGAGAGCATGGATTAGAGTTTTTGCAGAGACTTGTGTAAGGTATGGTCAGAGGTTAAAGTGAGCTGGAACGGGACAGCTCACCTAACCTAGGGAAATGCCGGGTATCTGCTGAGACTATGTTGTCAGTGACCGCCGGATCCTTCGCCTCAGCGGCAGCCGGAAGCAAGGGCGTAGCTGCCGTAGGTGCAGGCAGTGCAGCTTCTATGGGGCCCAGAGCTGAGAGGGCCCCATAGCAACTTCTCTGTCAAAGTTACATGTGTTATATACATTTTTCGCCATTGGGCGGTACGTAGGGGTCCTTTCAAACTTTTACCTTGGGGCCTGCAATATATCTAGGTACCTGCTTATTGTAGTGTGGTATAAAATGAACTGGAGGACATATTAATGTTAAATAATATGAACCGGGGCACTAATGAGGCACAATATGAACGTGGAGCACTATATATCATAATGTGAATTGGGGGTACTGTGTGGCATAATGTGTACTGGCAGCTCTGAAATGTGACATAGGGTGAACTTAAGCACTACTGTGATTCATAAAAGAAACTAGGGCACTACTATGGGACATAACATTAAATAAGGCTCTACTATGGTTCAGAAAATGAACTAAGGCACTATTATAGGGCATACAAAGTATTGGGATGAGGGCCCCTTCAAAATGTTGCTATAGGGCCCACAAAGTTCTGGCTATGACCCTGGCTGAAAGCCTTCCGGCTCAGGCAGTGTGCAGCTGTGCGGCACTATGGGAGAGACGTTGTAATTTTTGCATTGTACAATACTAAAATGCAAGTACTGTATCTAAAAATGTAGGAAATTTGTGTAACAAGAAATGCATCAAGACCAATTTAACATGAGAATTATCAGCAAAAAGTGTACTATGCAAAGTTATTGGGAGGGGTTACTTAAAATCTTGCTTTGGGGACCATTCGTTTCTTGATACAACTGTGTCTACCTGTTTATTAAACAAAGGAATACAAAATGTGTTGCCCTTTGTGCATTATTCTCCTACAATGCCATTGTGTAACTGTATATACTGTATGCCTGTATGTGTTGAGTGTCTGGATAGGTGAACATGTATGTGTGTTTGGTGCAAATGGCTAAGCATTACAGTATAAGTGGAAGGTATGTGCAGTTTTGTGGTTGATCTCTGATCACACAGTATGTAATGTGAAAAGGTCTGGATATTCATGTTAATCACAAAAAAAAATGTATGGCAAAAATCTGTAACATTTGTCAGGTGCAATTATAAATGGCTTTTACATACTGTACCTCCAAATACAGCTCCTTTTAAAGTACGTCCTGTGAGAACCAGCATTGGATCAAATGAGATTGTTGATAGTGAAGGAGCCACCCCAATGATTACTGTTGTTCCAATGCTGAAGTAACTAGACTGAAGCGCAGAAATCTGCATAAAAACAAAGAAAAGGGTTGATTCTTGCTACGTCTATTCTGTTCATTTAGGGTTCTGGTATGAAATATAAAGTTTGTTTGAAATATAAAAGTTAAGAAAGGAAAATAAAAAAAAATATCTCTATAATTTATTCTAACTATTTGGAATCATGTAGAAAAGAGTGCTGATAACAAGTATATTCATAATTTACTTCAAAGCCTTATCTTCCCAAGATAGCACAAAGACTGTTTGCTGTATATTGTAAGTGTACAGTATGTGAAAAACCCTTTCTGAGACATAGTAAATACATGGCGAAACCACATTTCCCCAATTGTATTTTATTATATACAGTACTACATATAGCCAATAGAGGGCAGTATCATGCAGACCAATGGAGTGAAGGCTTTGCAGGAATGTAAGATTGTGGTGGCTTTACTTAAATGGCCCTGCAATTTGCAAATCATTTATTGGTTTGACAGCAACATGAAGAGACCGGACTACACCTCGGTTATCATTGTTTTGTAGAAATGTACTTTTCCTGACTTTGCATGTAAGATGGGAACACACGTGGGAACAAATTATTTCCATATGATTTTCTCTTTCAGTTTTTGTTTGTGAGAATGCCAAATTCCAAGCATAATCTGGTGCAAAATTATTTAACATTGAGAAGCATCACATTCAAATGAATACATTTAGTTAAAACTGTATATTTATTTATAGGTGCAAAAATCAAAGTGGAAGCCTCACAAAACATGTTGAAGAGTATTAGTAATGCAGTACTATTTTGTTATGAAAAGAACAAAAAATGGTCTATACTGTATATTAAATGCACCACATAACTTTGCTGAATAAAGTACAAAATTAGTCTTATTATTCATTAATTTACTCTACTGTGCAGACTCCAGTCTTCCTGTTATTCAGGGAGGCTTCATGTCTTATCTCAATATGGTCACCAAGATCTCTACTGAGCATGTACAGGGACATTGTGGAAGACAAATGTTTCTTGCTTAGCTCCTAGGAGAGACCTGGTTATATCCTGATATAAAGATGTTCCAGCATCCCCACACAACTAGCTATTTGCAGAATACACTGGGGAGCTTTATGAAACCCCCACTCCACTCAAGCTCTACTCCATCACCAGTGTACATGTAACAGTGAGTACAGCTATACCTGCTATCTATTATTAAACCAAGGCCACTGGTTAAGTAACTGGGTCATTCATAGTTTCAGATACAGATGTGTCCAGCCACATCTTACGCGTGACTGGCACATGCATCACAGCATTCATGGCCATGCTTGTTTAGTCATGGGTGCATACACGCCTTGCATTCCTATGGGATGCAGATACGAATGCAGCACATGCGCCCATTTATGGGGACACTTATTGCGTCTGCACTGCCACAAATACAGTATTCGCAGTTGCGGTAAAGATAAGGCTGGACGCGGCTTCGCTCGTGTGGATGCCTGTAATTGCTCAGCTGAACTCATTTTACAAAGACAGTAGGGGATGCAGTCATAATGCTGGCTGTTAGAATCCTGGTAGTCAAAATACCGGAATCCTTACACACGTTGGAATCCCGATACCAGAACGCCGTAAGAGGCAGGAGATAGACAACGAAATTCCGACAGTCGGCATCCCAACTGTAAGAATAGCTGGCAGGTTAGGTTTAGGGCCAGGGGAGGGGGGTTAGGTTTAGACTATGAGGGATGGTTAGGGTTATATCCCAACTGGCGAGCCATGGCGGGTGCAGGTCACAGTTGTTGCCAGGCAACTGGGACACTGTGTCCCTTCCGGCCGCACCGGACTGTGAGTCTCTCCCCGATGCCTGTTGCGGCAGTCGCGTGCATCCTGGGAGCCACTGGGTGCCTAGCAACTGGGACGCTGGATGCAGATGGCGTTCCCAATGGTTGGGCAATGAGGGAGCAAGTGCTGTGAAGAATCATTGTTCCTCCTGGTCCTCAGCTGTTGATTGGTCAAGCTACCCTTTATAATTGTTGCTGGCCACCCTCTCTGTTATAGTTTACCCTTGCCGGGTAAACCACTGGTCCCTGTTAGCTACTTTGATCATTGTCCTGTGGATACTCTGCCAGAACATCTGCCTGTTAGCATCCAGTATCCTGCTCTAGCTGCCATTACCCAAGCTTGGTGTGGCATTCTCCATCTGCCAACTCTAGCTCCCCTGCCTAGACAAGTTAATCCAAACTGTGCCTCATACCTCAGGGAGCCGTGTACCTCATTGTCAACAGCTACCCAGTGCAACTCGGGGTCCTCAGTCTATTGGGTGAGCTCCTGCTGCTGGAGGTATCAGGGGGCACCCTAAGTATGTGCAGCAAGCACTAAGTGAACAACTGGGGGGGTTGCTATTAGTGAAAACCCTATTGAGTGCTCTAGGATTCTAACCCCAATAGTACTAAGTTCCCTATAATATCAAGCAAGTACAAGTATCTGCACAGCTATCCAGTCCAAGCATCTGCACACATATCAAGTCCAAGTATCTTCATGTTCATCAAGCCCACATGTTTCCACAATCATCAAGTTCAAGAACCACAATTCTAAGCAAGTCCAAGAGTTTTGGTGCCATGAAAGTTTGGGTTCCCTAACAGGCTGTGGGTGGGTGGGGGTAGGGGGGTAGTAGGTTATAGTTAGGCTGTGGGGAGGGAGGGTTAGGCACACCCGGGGAGGAAGGGGGGGTTGGTTTTTACTTTATAGTTATAGTTACTTTATAATCTGATATTCCACAAAATTCAGCATCCCTAGATTAGGGGGGAATAAAACATGAATGGAAAAGGGCCTTCCCAAACTGTTGCCACAAAGTTGGAAGCATAACATTGTTCAGAATGTCTTGGTATGCTGAAGCATTAAGATTTCCCTTCACGGGAGATAAGGGGCTTAGCCCAAACCCTGAAAAATAGCCCCATGCCATTATCCCTACTCCACCAAACTTCACAGTTGGCACAATGCAGTCAGACAGGTAACGTTCTCCCAGCATCCGGACATGCAGGGGGACGCCCAGCACAGGGCTAGTCCGCAGCATGTCTGTCCGCCCCGGTGCTGTGCGGAATGCGATGATGGCATTGCGCACCGCACGGCATTGTGGGACCGGCACATAGATGCTAGGGGTCATAATTAACCTCTAGTGTCTATGAGGTGCTATGGGAGAGACATCATGTCGTCTCTCCCATAGATCCGAGGAGCGGCGCAGGTGGCCGGAGATAGAGGACAGCAGCGGTCGGGAAGCAGGAGCGGAGATGGTGAGTATTTTTTTATTTATTTTATTTTTTATGTGATAGGTGCTACTGAGGGTGCAGTATTGGGGGCACAGTACAGGGGGCACAACTGCTGAGGGCACAGCTACAGGGGGCATAACTGACCATGCCCCTTCTCCAAAGCCACACCCCTATTTTTTCGCCCTGGGCGCCACAAGGTTTTGATCCAGCCCTGAGTGTACAGTGCTACATTACTCTTTTTTAATGCATGCTACAGAGGTGTATCTTTGTGCTCCATACAACATGTTATCATGTAATGTTATGTTGATTTGTTTTAGCGATCCAAAAATAGCACGATACTGTACCTTGGTGAATTAATTAACTGTACATCACAGCAAGGATATATAACTGGGTATGCAATTTGATATGGTGAAAGCAGGCATTATTATTAGAATAGTGTTTTCATATACTGTAGTTAAAATGAAGACATATAAGTGTGCTGTCCTGGTCTAAGTAGCATAGTAATTACTTGGTTTAAGTGAATACAATGGGCAACTACAGTATATTGCACAGTTCATAATGTAGCTCAGTCCTGTTTATTAAGATTTTAAGGCATTGTACATGGTTGCAGTAATGTACTAACATTTTACAAATGGTAAATGTAGTGTAACTCACAGCAACCAATTATTAGCATTGACCTATCACCTGCCTACTGCAAATAATACAATGAAAGACATTTATAATATTGGTCCCTTTCGGTTAAAACACAGTATCAGCAGTTTGGAAAATAACTCCCATTCTAGGATGTGTACCACTTACAAGTTACCAATTTACTGTATACAGCAGCATCAAACAAGAAATTAAACACATTTTGGCAAAACACATTGCAAAGTTACATACAGTATCAAACAAAACATAGTACAACAAGTGTACCCCCTGGTGCTATTTAAAAATGGCTCAGTTTGAATTACATTTTTTTCTATTATTTCTTATTTTAACCGTCTATATGCAGCTCACTAAAAAAAGGGACTTCTCTACCCTTTCAAAATTATCCACCAAAAAATAAACAAAATACAGACAGCGCTCACAGACTATATTAAAAAAAATTATTTTTATTTTTATTCTAAAACTCCTATTCTTATACCTCAAAGACCACACCTATATAAACTTGTAGTAATTACTACTGGCTCACTATACAAATATGCAACAATTTATCACTAGCAGATAAAGATTTAAATGTCTCATTAGCATAGCATTAAACAGAATTCCACCTTATATCTTAAATAACACAGATAACAAATATTGCTCTATTATCATTAATAACAAAGATGAAAATTAGTAACAATAGCAAGCTGGCATTATGAGATCTCTTTTAGCAGAGAATAAATGAACGTTCAATATTTCTATGCAGCTGATGTTAATGCAGGATTTTTCTGTCAGATCTGAGGAAGCCGCTGATTTTATATACAGGCGGAGAAACGCATTTTAAGGATCCTAAATACCTCCATTATTCACCACAGAGCACATCCTGACTCATTGCTGGTAATTTACCTTGGATCTCCAGATAAGGCTTGCCGAGAAGGTTCACTTAAGCACCAGAGCCGGGAGTTAAAAATACTTACAACTCAGGAGGAAGGAGTGGTAAACTACAAAAACTAACATGGCCATGTACTAACAAAAATCGCTTTGCATGAATAAGTCTGTTAATATAGGCTAAATCTGTTATAAATATTTGCATGACAATTTATCATTAAAAACTGAGAAATCCTGCACTGAGAGCTTTATCAGTTGCATACGAACATTGCACGTTTAAAAACATCTCTAACTGTTTTGCATTAAATAATTCAGAACACTATTGCTTTGAAGTTTTGCATGCTAACCTACTAATGAATTGCAGAAGCAGAAAAATCCTGCATTAACATCAGCTGCATAGAAATATTGAACGTTCATTTATTCTCTGCTAAAAGAGATCTCATAATGTCAGCTTGCTATTGTTACTAATTTTCATCTTTGTTATGAATGATAATATAGCAATATTTGTTATCTGTGCTATTTAAGATATAAGGTGGAATTTGGTTTCATGCTATGCTAATGAGACATTTAAATCTATATCTGCTAGTGATAAATTGTTGCATATTTGTATAGTGAGCCAGTAGTAATGACATACAGTATCAATCCAAATGTTTGCTTGGAGAGTTAGAAAAAAAATCAGTTAATGTTAAAATAAAACTTATCTTTCAGTTACTAACCATGATATCTGTGTTTCCAATGCACTCAAAAGAATAATGAACTCCCCCATTAGTCATCTCTTGTATCACTTCGTGAATGGGCTTCTTGTGGTCCTTTGGGTTGATGCACTCAGTGACTCCTAGCTCTTTAGCTGTCACAAACTTATCACTATTTACATCAACACCGATAATCCTGGAAGCTCCGGCTACTTTACATCCAATAACCACAGAGAGACCAATGCCTCCCAATCCAAATACAGCACATGTGGAGCCAGCCTCAACCTGTTACAATAGGTTCAAGACAGTTCATTAGATACACATAAACATTCCGGGGTCTATATATTAAGTCTTGGCAAGAGGTAAAGTTTACAGCCTGTAACATCGCAGTTAGTAGCTGATTGGTTGCTACTTTATCTCCGTCCACGTTATCTCTCTCCAAGGCTTAATACATAGACCCCTTAGTTGGTTTCAAAATGATGAAACATTTTCAAGTTAGAGAATTGTTAATGAGTTACTCTCAATAATGACTGAATGAAATGTATCCTTGTCCAGGTAGATTTATCTGATCACAGTATTGACTAAGTTGATCAGATTTGCAATTCAATATAGAATACAAATGTTTGAACTGCTTCATTGTAGTCCTATTTTTAATGTGAAGTGCTGCCAGTGACAGTAGGTGTCACTTCTAAACATGTAAACATGCAAAACACACATGGAGAGAAAAAAAATATGATCTGCTTACTCTTTTACTACCTTTCTAATCACCAAATGCCCTTACAAGAGAGTTAGGAGATCATTTTTAGTAACGTGTTCTTACATAGAGTCAGCATATTCTGATGCAGGCTACACAAATCTTGTACAAAATTACTATGGTTATAAGCAGGGGCGGATTGGCAACAAAAAGCGGCCCTGGTAAAAATTTGTACTAGTGGCCCCACATGGGCAGCACCAGAGGTGTAAAGTTTGGCCATGGGCAATGGCAGCAGCACCCTCCCCCCAAGACTTTCCAGATAGTGGGCATGCCCAGAATCAATGTGGAAGTTAAAAGGAAATAAAATTAAATATTATGAGCACATTATATGATACACCTTTAGAATTTAGGAAACTATATCATTCTTTAGAAATATATATTTTCTTGCTTATTACACCAACCATATCCCAATCACTATTCACTCAATCTTATATGTCAGCCAAGCAGGCAGACAGAGTATACACTAGATCATCTGCAATCACAGGCTAAGTGGCAAAGTCATTTTCATATATGCAAATTATTTTGCATCTTATTCATTATGTCTATAAAAAGGACCACATGTCCTCAAACAAAACAGGCCCCACGGGTGCGGCAGGCCCACCGGGAATCTTCCCTGTAGCCCCTATGGCCAATCCGCCTCTGGTTATAAGATCTATTCTATGAAAGGAAATCCATCTTTAGAGTTGGAGAATCACCTCAGCGAAGCCGCACCACCCGGGCAAAGCCACACAAGCTGGATAAGAACAAAAACTCAAGACTGCAGGGAACTCATTTTCAAAGTTAAATAATAATGGCAAGTACCACTGTACTAACTAATGGGGATCCACAGTGGAAGAACAGTGAGCAACCTCAAAAAACTTTAAAATTACATATACCAATGTTTCAAATTTATATGAAGCGGGAAACGGTCGTTAGGTCGACAAAGCTTAGGCCGACAGTCATTTGGTCGACCACTGAAGGTCGACATGGTCAATAGGTCGACATGGTCGAAAGGTCGACATGAGTTTTTTTTTTGTTTTTTTTTTGGATTTTTTCATACTTAACGATCCACGTGGACTACAATTGGGAACGGTAACCTGTGCCAAGTACAGTGGTAGTGGAGCGAGGCATCTTGCCCAAAGCATAGCGAGCCTAAGTGAACCATGCAAGGGGACACAGTGGACTAATTCGGGTTCCCTGTCACTTTACGAAGAAAACGACGCCCAAATCAGTCAAAAAACCCATGTCGACATTTTGACCTGTCGACCTAGTACACGTTGACCTAATCACCATGTCGACCTATTGTCCCCGTCGACCTAATGCATGTCGACCTTCCATGGTCGACCTAATGACTGTCGACCTAAGTTGTGTCTATCCAACGACCCATGGGGGCCATTCCGACCCGATTGCTCGCTGCAGTTCGCAGCACAGCGGTCGGGTCGGAACTGCGCTGGTGCTGGCGCTAATTGACAGGCAGAGGCGGACGATGGGCGGGAGGGGGCGGCACGGCGGCGTTAGGTTGCCATTTTGGTGGCACGGTCCGGCCAACGCGGGCGTGGCTGGACCGTGCAGGGGGCGGGCCACAGCGGCTGCGTGACCTCACAAAAAAGCCGCTGTGACCAGGGGCAGTGACGAACAACTCCCGGCCAGCCGCAGGAGCTGCGCTGGCCGGGAGTTACTCAACAAGTACAAAAGCTGCTTTTGTACTTGTGCGGGTGAGGGGGGCGGACAGACAAGCTGCGGACTAGCCCTGTGCTGGGCGTTCCCCCGCATGTCTGGGAACATGATCGTAGCTGTGCTAAATGTAGCACAGTTACGATCAACTTGGAATGACCCCCCATACCCTATGAAGCAAAGAGATCTTTATCTAATTATATTTAAAAAAAAAAGAGAGAACTAATAATATATTGTAGTGTGTGTGTGTGTGTGTGTGTGTGTGTGTGTGTGTGTGTGTATTAATCTGTCTTCAGTCTGAGTGTGTGTGTGTGTGTGTGTGTGTGTGTAATCTACAGTCTGAATGGGTGTGTGTGTGAGGGGGCAGTCTGTGTGTGTAATCTACAGTCTGAGTGGGTGTGTGAGGGGGACTGTTGGTGTGTGTGTAATTTACACTCTGAGTGGGTGTAATCAACAGGAGACCCCTGACAATGCGCATGACACCCCTGCGAGCATGGAACCAAGAGCATGAAACCCCTGACAATGTGCATGAAGCAAAAAAGAAATGGTTCCCATATAGTACCGGAGCCAAGAGAAAAAAGAAAGACTATGTGTCTTTTCTGGGGCACACTTTTATTGAAAATGGAATGATGAGTTCTGTTTAAAATATAACTTTTATTATCAACCTTCATAAAATATAGGCTATGAGGCAAAAAAGGGGGGGGGGGAAGGAAAAGTACTAATAATCACAAATTATTATAATTGTTATAATATTGTCAGAATAAATCACTGATATAATAACGATATAATAATAGTTTGGCTTAATGGCTCTGTGAGCGAAAATAATGAAAATTATGTAAATCTTATGTGTTGGTATGAAGTTTTCTTCCTGAAATTGTACCAGTTTAACATGTAGTGAAAATATCATCGGAAGAAAAAAATCAAACAATATCAAACAATATGATATGTACCTGGCTCAACTCTAATTCCTGACTGTATCAGGAATTTACAAAAAGAAGGGGAAAAGGTGGAGGATAGTGATTCCAGGTCCTGTGTCCTGGGTTTGGATAAAAATACCTGCAGTACCCGGTATTCCCTGGTGGTCTCCCAACCAGGTACTGACCTGGCCCACAGTGTTTGGCTTCCAAGATCAGACAAGGTTGGGCATACTCGGCAGCACTCATAACATCACAACGAGACCATGGGTTTCCACAAGAAAATTTTGGGAAATTCTCTCAGAATCTAGGATACAGAGTTCCTGGTGTCATCAGGTGTGGGATATATCTACCTGCGGTCAAACCATACTGAGTATGCCCAACCTCGTCTGATCTTGGAAGCCAAGCACTGTGGGCCAGGTCAGTACCTGGTTGGGAGACCACCAGGGAATACCGGGTACTGCAGGTATTTTTATCCAAACCCAGGACACAGGACCTGGAATCACTATCCTCCACCTTTTCCCCTTCTTTTTGTAAATTCCTGATACAGTCAAGAATTAGAGTTGAGCCAGGTACATATCATATTGTTTGATATTGTTGGATTTTTTCTTCCGATGATATTTTCACTACATGTTAAACTGGTACAATTTCAGGAAGAAAACTTCATACCAACACATAAGATTTACATAATTTTCATTATTGGAGACACCCATATATTTTCGCTCACAGAGCCATTAAGCCAAACTATTATTATATCGTTATTATATCAGTGATTTATTCTGACAATATTATAACAATTATAATAATTTGTGATTATTAGTACTTTTCCTTCTCCCCCCCCTTTTTTGCCTCATAGCCTATATTTTATGAAGGTTGATAATAAAAGTTATATTTTAAACAGAACTCATCATTCCATTTTCAATAAAAGTGTGCCCCAGAAAAGACACACAGTCTTTCTTTTTTCTCTTGGCTCCGGTACTATACGGGAACCATTTCTTTTTTGTCCATTAGTTTACTGAACTATCTCTGGGAGCACCACCAACCCAGCGCCTAATACCAATTATTTGTGTTGTATATTGGCCAGATGTTGGTTTATATTAGAGCTATTGCTTTAATGATATTATCCTAAAATATTAAACACCTAAATTGAGTGATCCTGTGCAGACTCTACCAATCCTTTTTCCGTGTAATGTGCATGAAGCCCCTAGCAACGAACATGAGACCCATGACAACGCGCATGAAACCCCTGGCAACGCACAGGAGACCCCTGACAATGTGCATGAGACCCCTGAGAGCATGGAACCCAGAGCATGAAACCCTTGACAATGTGCATGAGGCACCTAGCAATGAACATGAGACCCCTGGAAATGCGCATGAAACCCCTGGCAACGCACATGAAAGCCCTGAGAGCATGGAACCCAGAGCATGAAACCCCTGACAACGTGCATAAGGCCCCTAGCAACGAACATGAGACCCCTGGCAATGCGCATGAAACCCATGGCAATGCGCAGGAGACCCCTGACAATGCGCATGGGACCCCTGAGAGCATGGAACCCAGAACATAGTAACGAACATGAGACCCCTGACCACAGTTAGGTAATTTAAATTTAATTAGAAGCTTTACTGTGTGGCATAATTTGGAAAGGACATTACTGTGTGTGGGGCATAAAATGGTGTCAGGGCTATAACTGTGTGTGGCATAATATGTAATTGACGTTACAGTGTGTGGCATAACGCATAATGGGTGTAACGGTGTGTAGTATAATGTGTAATAGACATTACCGTGTCTAGCATAACGTGTAATAGACATTACATTGTGTAGCATAATGTGTAATAGACATTACGGTGTGTAGCATAATGTGTAATAGACATTCCGCTGTGTAGCATAATGTGTAATAGACATTACGGTGTGTAGCATAATGTGTAATAGACATTACATTGTGTAGTATAAATGTGTAATAGACATTACGGTGTGTGGCATAATGTGTAATAGACATTACATTGTGTAGCATAATGTGTAATAGACATTACGGTGTGTAGCATAATGTGTAATAGACATTACGGTGTGTAGCATAATGTGTAATAGATATTATGGTGTGTAGCATAACGTGTAATAGACATTACGGTGTGTAGCATAACGTGTAATAGACAATACGGTGTAGCATAATGTGTAATAGACATTACATTGTGTAGCATAATGTGTAATAGACATTATGGTGTGTAGCATAATGTGTAATAGATATTATGGTGTGTAGCATAACGTGTAATAGACATTACGGTGTGTAGCATAACGTGTAATAGATATTACGGTGTGTAGCATAATGTGTAATAGACATTATGGTGTGTAGTATAACGTGTAATAGACATTACGGTGTGTAGCATATAGTGATGAGCACCGGAAATTTTTCGGGTTTTGGTTTTGGGTTCGGTTCCGCGGCCGTGTTTTGGGTTCGAACGCGTTTTGGCAAAACCTCACCGAATTTTTTTTGTCGGATTCGGGTGTGTTTTGGATTCGGGTGTTTTTTTCAAAAAACCCTAAAAAACAGCTTAAATCATAGAATTTGGGGGTCATTTTGATCCCAAAGTATTATTAACCTCAATAACCATAATTTCCACTCATTTTCAGTCTATTCTGAACTCCTCACACCTCACAATATTATTTTTAGTCCTAAAATTTGCACCGAGGTCGCTGGATGGCTAAGCTAAGCGACCCAAGTGGCCGACACAAACACCTGGCCCATCTAGGAGTGGCACTGCAGTGTCACGCAGGATGGCCCTTCCAAAAAACACTCCCCAAACAGCACATGACGCAAAGAAAAAAAGAGGCGCAATGAGGTAGCTGTGTGAGTAAGCTAAGCGACCCTAGTGGCCGACACAAACACCTGGCCCATCTAGGAGTGGCACTGCAGTGTCACGCAGGATGTCCCTTCCAAAAAACACTCCCCAAACAGCACATGACGCAAAGAAAAAAAGAGGCGCAATGAGGTAGCTGTGTGAGTAAGCTAAGCGACCCTAGTGGCCGACACAAACACCTGGCCCATCTAGGAGTGGCACTGCAGTGTCACGCAGGATGGCCCTTCCAAAAAACACCCCCCAAATAGCACATGACGCAAAGAAAAATGAAAGAAAAAAGAGGTGCAAGATGGAATTGTCCTTGGGCCCTCCCACCCACCCTTATGTTGTATAAACAGGACATGCACACTTTAACCAACCCATCATTTCAGTGACAGGGTCTGCCACATGACTGTGACTGAAATGACGGGTTGGTTTGGACACCCACCAAAAAAGAAGCAATTAATCTCTCCTTGCACAAACTGGCTCTACAGAGGCAAGATGTCCACCTCATCATCATCCTCCGATATATCACCGTGTACATCCCCCTCCTCACAGATTATCAATTCGTCCCCACTGGAATCCACCATCTCAGCTCCCTGTGTACTTTGTGGAGGCAATTGCTGCTGGTGAATGTCTCCACGGAGGAATTGATTATAATTCATTTTAATGAACATCATCTTCTCCACATTTTCTGGATGTAACCTCGTACGCCGATTGCTGACAAGGTGAGCGCGGGCACTAAACACTCTTTCGGAGTACACACTTGTGGGAGGGCAACTTAGGTAGAATAAAGCCAGTTTGTGCAAGGGCCTCCAAATTGCCTCTTTTTCCTGCCAGTATAAGTACGGACTGTCTGACGTGCCTACTTGGATGCGGTCACTCATATAATCCTCCACCATTCTTTCAATGGGGAGAGAATCATATGCAGTGACAGTAGACGACATGTCCGTAATCGTTGTCAGGTCCTTCAGTCCGGACCAGATGTCAGCATCAGCAGTCGCTCCAGACTGCCCTGCATCACCGCCAGCGGGTGGGCTCGGAATTCTGAGCCTTTTCCTCGCACCCCCAGTTGCGGGAGAATGTGAAGGAGGAGATGTTGACAGGTCGCGTTCCGCTTGACTTGACAATTTTGTCACCAGCAGTTCTTTGAACTTCAGCAGACTTGTGTCTGCCGGAAAGAGAGATCCAAGGTAGGTTTTAAATCTAGGATCGAGCACGGTGGCCAAAATGTAGTGCTCTGATTTCAACAGATTGACCACCCGTGAATCCTTGTTAAGCGAATTAAGGGCTCCATCCACAAGTCCCACATGCCTAGCGGAATCGCTCTGTGTTAGCTCCTCCTTCAATGTCTCCAGCTTCTTCTGCAAAAGCCTGATGAAGGGAATGACCTGACTCAGGCTGGCAGTGTCTGAACTGACTTCACGTGTGGCAAGTTCAAAAGGGTGCAGAACCTTGCACAACGTTGAAATCATTCTCCACTGCGCTTGAGACAGGTGCATTCCACCTCCTATATCGTGCTCAGTTGTATAGGCTTGAATGGCCTTGTGCTGCTCCTCCAACCTCTGAAGCATATAGAGGGTTGAATTCCACCTAGTTACCACTTCTTGCTTCAGATGATGGCAGGGCAGGTTCAGGCGTTTTTGGTGGTGCTCCAGTCTTCTGTACGTGGTGCCTGTACGCCGAAAGTGTCCCGCAATTCTTCTGGCCACCGACAGCATCTCTTGCACGCCCCTCTCGTTTTTTAAATAATTCTGCACCACCAAATTCAAGGTATGTGCAAAACATGGGACGTGCTGGAATTTGCCCATATTTAATGCACACACAATATTGCTGGCGTTGTCCGATGCCACAAATCCACAGGAGAGTCCAATTGGGGTAAGCCATTCTGCGATGATCTTCCTCAGTTGCCGTAAGAGGTTTTTAGCTGTGTGCGTATTCTGGAAAGCGGTGATACAAAGCGTAGCCTGCCTAGGAAAGAGTTGGCGTTTGCGAGATGCTGCTACTGGTGCCGCCGCTGCTGTTCTTGCGGCGGGAGTCCATACATCTACCCAGTGGGCTGTCACAGTCATATAGTCCTGAGCCTGCCCTGCTCCACTTGTCCACATGTCCGTGGTTAAGTGGACATTGGGTACAACTGCATTTTTTAGGACACTGGTGAGTCTTTTTCTGAGGTCTGTGTAAATTTTCGGTATCGCCTGCCTAAAGAAATGGAACCTAGATGGTATTTGGTACCGGGGACACAGTACCTCCAACAAGTCTCTAGTTGCCTCTGCAGTAATGATGGATACCGGAACCACGTTTCTCACCGCCCAGGATGCCAAGGCCTCAGTTATCCGCTTTGCAGCAGGATGACTGCTGTGATATTTCATCTTCCTCGCAAAGGACTGTTGGACAGTCAATTGCTTGGTGGAAGTAGTAAAAGTGGTCTTACAAGTACGACTTCCCCTCTGGGATGACCATCGACTCCCAGCAGCAACAACAGCAGCGCCAGCAGCAGTAGGCGTTACACGCAAGGATGCATCGGAGGAATCCCAGGCAGGAGAGGACTCGTCATAATTGCCAGTGACATGGCCTGCAGGACTATTGGCATTCCTGGGGAAGGAGGAAATTGACACTGAGGGAGTTGGTGGGGTGGTTTGCGTGAGCTTGGTTACAAGAGGAAGGGATTTACTGGTCAGTGGACTGCTTCCGCTGTCGCCCAAAGTTTTTGAACTTGTCACTGACTTATGATGAATGCGCTGCAGGTGACGTATAAGGGAGGATGTTCCGAGGTGGTTAACGTCCTTACCCCTACTTATTACAGCTTGACAAAGGCAACACACGGCTTGACAAATGTTGTCCGCATTTCTGTTGAAATACTTCCACACCGAAGAGCTGATTTTTTTTGGTATTTTCACCAGGCATGTCAATGGCCCTATTCCTCCCACGGACAACAGGTGTCTCCCCGGGTGCCTGACTTAAACAAACCACCTCACCATCAGAATCCTCCTGGTCAATTTCCTCCCCAGCGCCAGCAACACCCATATCCTCCTCATCCTGGTGTACTTCAACACTGACATCTTCAATCTGACTATCAGGAACTGGACTGCGGGTGCTCCTTCCAGCACTTGCAGGGGGCGTGCAAATGGTGGAAGGCGCATGCTCTTCACGTCCAGTGTTGGGAAGGTCAGGCATCGCAAACGACACAATTGGACTCTCCTTGTGGATTTGTGATTTCGAAGAACGCACAGTTCTTTGCTGTGCTTTTGCCAGCTTAAGTCTTTTCATTTTTCTAGCGAGAGGCTGAGTGCTTCCATCCTCATGTGAAGCTGAACCACTAGCCATGAACATAGGCCAGGGCCTCAGCCGTTCCTTGCCACTCCGTGTGGTAAATGGCATATTGGCAAGTTTACGCTTCTCCTCCGACAATTTTATTTTAGATTTTTGAGTCCTTTTTTTACTGATATTTGGTGTTTTGGATTTTACATGCTCTGTACTATGACATTGGGCATCGGCCTTGGCAGACAACGTTGCTGGCATTTCATCATCTCGGCCATGACTAGTGGCAGCAGCTTCAGCACGAGGTGGAAGTCGATCTTGATCTTTCCCTATTTTTGGAACCTCAACATTTTTGTTCTCCATATTTTAATAGGCAAAACTAAAAGGCACCTCAGGTAAACAATGGAGATGGATGGATACTAGTATACTTATGGATGGACGAGCGACTGCCGACACAGAGGTAGCTACAGCCGTGGACTACCGTACTGCGTCTGCTGCTAATATAGACTGGATGATAATGATATAAAAAATATATATATATATCACTACTGCAGCCGGACAGGTATATATTATATAATGACGGACCTGCTGGACACTGTCAGCTCAGCACTGCAGACTCCTAAAGTAAGCTACTAGTGTCTAGAAGATAGAAAAAAAAAAAAAACACCACAGGTAGGTGGTATACAATTATGGATGGACGAGCGACTGCCAACACAGAGGTAGCTACAGCCGTGGACTACCGTACTGCGTCTGCTGCTAATATAGACTGGATGATAATGAGATATAAAATATATATATATCACTACTGCAGCCGGACAGGTATATATTATATAATGACGGACTTGCTGGACACTGTCAGCTCAGCACTGCAGACTCCTAAAGTAAGCTACTAGTAGTATCAAGAAGATAGAAAAAAAAAAACCACCACAGGTAGGTGGTATACAATTATGGATGGACGAGCGACTGCCGACACAGAGGTAGCTACAGCCGTTGACTACCGTACTGCGTCTGCTGCTAATATAGACTGGATGATAATGAGATATAAAATATATATATATCACTACTGCAGCCGGACAGGTATATATTATATAATGACGGACCTGCTGGACACTGTCAGCTCAGCACTGCAGACTCCTAAAGTAAGCTACTAGTATCAAGAAGATAGAAAAAAAAAAACACCACGGGTAGGTGGTATACAATTATGGATGGACGAGCGACTGCCGACACAGAGGTAGCTACAGCCGTGGACTACCGTACTGCGTCTGCTGCTAATATAGACTGGATGATAATGAGATATAAAATATATATATATCACTACTGCAGCCGGACAGGTATATATTATATAATGACGGACCTGCTGGACACTGTCAGCTCAGCACTGCAGACTCCTAAAGTAAGCTACTAGTATCAAGAAGATAGAAAAAAAAAAAACACCACGGGTAGGTGGTATACAATTATGGATGGACGAGCGACTGCCGACACAGAGGTAGCTACAGCCGTGGACTACCGTACTGCGTCTGCTGCTAATATAGACTGGATGATAATGAGATATAAAATATATATATATCACTACTGCAGCCGGACAGGTATATATTATATAATGACGGACCTGCTGGACACTGTCAGCTCAGCACTGCAGACTCCTAAAGTAAGCTACTAGTATCAAGAAGATAGAAAAAAAAAAACACCACGGGTAGGTGGTATACAATTATGGATGGACGAGCGACTGCCGACACAGAGGTAGCTACAGCCGTGGACTACCGTACTGCGTCTGCTGCTAATATAGACTGGATGATAATGATATAAAAAATATATATATATCACTACTGCAGCCGGACAGGTATATATTATATAATGACGGACCTGCTGGACACTGTCAGCTCAGCACTGCAGACTCCTAAAGTAAGCTACTAGTATCAAGAAGATAGGGGAAAAAAAAAACACCACGGGTAGGTGGTATACAATTATGGATGGACGAGCGACTGCCGACACAGAGGTAGCTACAGCCGTGGACTACCGTACTGCGTCTGCTGCAGTGCTAATATAGACTGGATGATAATGATATAAAAAATATATATATATCACTACTGCAGCCGGACAGGTATATATTATATAATGACGGACCTGCTGGACACTGTCAGCAGAATGCGTTTATAGAATAAAAACACCACACGACGAGTGTTTAACTTTTTCAGGCAGACAATCACAATATACTGGTGGTCAGTGGTCACTGGTCAGTCACACTGGCAGTGGCACTCTGGCAGCAAAAGTGTGCACTGTTAAAATATGTACTCCTGCTATAACTGCTCCCCAGTCTCCCCCACAATTAAGCTGTGTGAGCAGTGAGCACTCAGCACAGTCAGATATACAGTATTACATAGATAATGCAGCACACTGAGGGCACACTGAGGCTGAGCACAGATATGGTATGTGACTGTGTCACACTGTGTATCGTTTTTTTTCAGGCAGAGAACGGATTAATTAAACTGGTGGTCACTGGTCACACTAGCAGCAAGTAGTACTCCTAATATGCTCCCCAAAATTAGTAAATCAAGTGTCTCTACTACTCTCTAGTCTACTCTAAACGGAGAGGACGCCAGCCACGTCCTCTCCCTATCAATCTCAATGCACGTGTGAAAATGGCGGCGACGCGCGGCTCCTTATATAGAATCCGAGTCTCGCGATAGAATCCGAGCCTCGCGAGAATCCGACAGCGGGATGATGACGTTCGGGCGCGCTCGGGTTAACCGAGCAAGGCGGGAAGATCCGAGTCTGCCTCGGACCCGTGTAAAAAGCGTGAAGTTCGGGGGGGTTCGGTTTCCGAGAAACCGAACCCGCTCATCACTAGTAGCATAATGTGTAATAGACATTACGGTGTGTGGCATAACATGTAATAGATATTACGGTGTGTGGCATATTGCGTAATGGGCATTACAGTGTGTTGTGTGATAGGCATTAGTCACTGCCGCGGCTGCCCGTTCATTCCCGCTGCCACCTCCAGCTGAGCACCCACCAGCAAAAACATAAATCAGCACCTATGTTCCTCAAGATGTGATCTGTCACAACCCTTTGCCCCAAATGAGCCTCACTTACTTGTTCCTTAAATGAAGTTACTATAAAATATTTACACCCTTTAGATATTTAGTTGGGCTGCCTCTGGATCAGTTCAGCACTTACCTTAGCCACATTAACAGCAGATCCATATCCTGTGGAAAACCCACAGCCAATCACACAGACTTTATCCAGGGGAGCATCATCACGTATTTTCACCACACTTATTTCATCCACCACGGTGTATTCACTAAAGGTGCTTGTGCCAGCAAAATGATATACCAGCTGTCCTTTACATGTAAATCTGCTTGTGTTGTCAGACATCAAACCAGTAAACCTGCCCATACTGGTAAAGAAAGAAAGAGTTATAATATTGTACAGTAGTTGGGTGAATTGTTACTTTTTAAATTAGAATGTGAATTGTTTTCTCACAATTTGAATGTAGAAGTCTATTAACACATTACACACAGAAACTAAAAAAAAAAAAAGCAGCTGTGTTCTAGACAATTTTAGTAAATTCGCAATATTAGCATGTGCATTTTGACAATGGTCACTGGTGAACTTGGTTTGCAAATAGGTGGTTAACCTACTGTATCTATGGCTCTGTTATTCACTTGTTTAGTGGCTCAGTTGAATTAATCAATGTGAGAGCAAAGGAAAAAATAGGTTGTTCAAACCCTGAATAATTTAACTCAAATGTAAGTGCAACCAGCATAAACGTTTGTGTCCAGCCCAAGCCCAACAACTGAATGATTAGCTTGCTATTGAAAGATGAACTGTTCTATTTACACACAACTAGAATGAGTTATTAACGGTACATAGTTTCTGATGTTGTTTGTGGCTAGAGTACTTGAAACACTCTTACCAAAGAATTAGTTTAATGGGAGATTTGTTGGTGATTATACCGTGGCACAAATAAAGTAGTACCACCTATATTATTTCCATTTTCCGAAATATACAGTCAGACCTGAAAAGTTTATATTTGTTAAAGGATGCAGGATTGATCCACTAACAATCTAAAACAGACTTTACTGTACAATGTTTAGTAGTGGAGGTAAAACATGTATGGACCCCTTATCCCTAGCTTGGTACACATTTGTTATTGAAAATATGCAACTCATGCATCTATATAAGGTAATGAGTTAAACCTCTGAAAAGTACACAGTAACACACAGGGCCATAACTAGGGATGTGCGAGTGGAGCCAGAGCGCAATGTGCCACCACCCCACCGTACTGTAGGCAATACAATCCCATCTCATCCAGTGTTTTTTGTACCATACAATGAGTGGTGCAGTAAAAGTCTTATTTACTGTGTTTATCATTATTTTCAATATAGTGACTGATGCAGAGAAGGACGTAAAATGGGTGTAAATTCAACTTGACCAAATGCATGCAAAATGAACATACCGTATTTGCAAACATACTGTATACAGTGCCTCCTGTGATACTGGGCAGTCTGCAATTGTAGCATATGCACCCACTTATATGACTGTAAAATGTAGCAGATTCTTAATTTAGAGTTGTGACCTTATTTTAAACCATGTTTCATACGAACAGCATGATAATGAAATTTGCTATAGATGGAATTTCAACGTCTTGAAAACTTTTAATAGATCAGAACTAACTCCCTGTTTTCCATAGCAAAACAACAAAAATTGCTTAAATACACTCAAAGGAGCATATTCTGTGTTCAGCTGTTGTTGTGGGTAGAAATTAAAATTTACTGGACATCAAAAACTGAAGAAGGCTATAATTAGAGATGTGCTAAAGAAATCAGAATCCACCTGAATTTTGTGGATCCAAACCAAACCAAAACCCATCCAAATCCCACGAGAATATCCGATCTGAACCGATTTCCGGTTCGAATACAGTATTCTCGTGGTTCAGAATTCATATTTAAAAAATTAGATTGCAAAAATTACCAGATTTTACCTGGTTTGATCGGTTTCTATCAATGATTATCACATTTTTTACCGATTTTAAATCAAACCGAAATTCAAATCAAAACCAAACCACTTGAGGATGGTTTTGTCAAAACTAAAAACACAATGATGAATTAGAACCAAACCTAAACACAACGGTTTTGCAGAGGAGGATTTAGACCTCATGGGGCCCTGAGTAACACACCAATTTGGGGCCTCAAACAATTCATAACACTATATTTTCATTCCTGATTTATTAGATATGTGATTCTATGTGATTAGGCTCCTGAGATAAATAGCCAAAGGAAAAAAGAAAGCCTACATAAATAATGTTCTCTATTTCACTGAATATTGGAAGAGCTGAAAATATGAACAAAGCTATTTTTCAGTCATCCCAAATAAATGCAAACATGTCATGGCAGTGGTGGGGAATCCACCACTGCTAGAAAGAATTAACTAGAATCTGCACTGAAGTTTATTTAGCAACAGAATGGGGTAATACATTACTTGGATCAAGTTAGGAATTTACTTCAGAGTTGTTATCTATAACCTTACAGTTACTGTTTATGAAGTAAAAGATTTTGTACTTTATACAGTACTAGCTGGAGTAACCGGCGTTGACTGGGATTGCTAACTGAAAGGAAGAATGATTTGAAAATTTTAATTATATGTATGGTGCAATATAGTTTAAATAATAAGGTTGCTTTTGTCAAGGATTAATATTTGGGGACTATTGGCCCAGGCAATAGAGAGTTTGCATTTGTATATTGCGTAGCAGCAGAGACCTTCTTTCTGAGGGCTGTTGTGTTATAAGACAAATGTATTATGAAGCTGCATAGAAAGGCTAGTACAGATTAGCCAGAGGGTCAAAGATGAAGTAGAATCACACATAAAGATTAGGAAATGAATTAAAGTATTGTATCATATCCCAATAATTACTGTAATTATAACAATTACTACTGATATAAAGGTTATTTTGTGTGACTATAATAACACCCCCAATGTGGGGAGGAGTACAAACAGCCACAGGCAAAGAAACACACTTTAACAGAGACACATACACATACAAGACTGTGTGCAAGCCAGATCTATTGCAAATCAGCTGCACTTTCCTATAGACACATTTTCTATGGAATCACTGGCATCTGCCAGACCAGCAGCAACCCAGTGATTAGCATGTATAAGCCAGAATTACTATACATCGACTGATATTCCACGGATGTAGTCACTTGTGTATCCACTGACATCTACTGGTCCTGTGACCAAAGAAGCCAGTGTGACATCTGCTGGTCTTGTGTCCATACACTAGTCAAATATTCCCTACGTTTCCCATCCTAAAACCTAATACAGCACCGTATATACAACTAACCACTGTCCCTGGATTGCTAAACAACTGAAATTTGAACTCAGGATTCATTTCCTGAGGGTATAAAAGCCTAATACAACTTATTTGGTTGGCTCATTGGATCCTTATGTTGACGTATTTTTACAGTACAGATGTATAAGAATATAACATGAACTGATAATCAGCATTATTTAGCAAGATACAGGATCTTAGTAATTTTCAAAAGGATACAGCTGTTTTTATTTGAGTTGGTCACTTTCTAAAATAGGATTGCTGAAGCTGCATGGTAGTAGAAAAAACATTGCTACTAGGGAGGCCAACCCCACAACATTTTTATTCAATCCCGGGATTTGGGATTGAAAAACCCTCAATTTCGGGATTCCCGGGATCCCGGAAATTGAGTTGTTGGTGGCACTGGCGGGCAGCAGCACTCCACACCCCTCCATGTCCCTCAGTCCTTATACAGTATTTCTCTCTCTCCTCCTCCCCTCTTCCCACAGACCTCAGTCCTATCCCCCCTCCTCTCTCAGTCCAATATCTCTCTCCTCCCTCAGTCCTTGCATCTTATCCCTTTCCCCCTTCCCCATCCCCCCGAGTTCCCATCTCCACTTGTGTGCTCCTTTCTCCATGGCTGGCTCCCACCAAGCAGCAGACAGTCCTCCTCTACTTGGCCTTAAGCATGGTGCTGGCGCAGGCGGGCACAGCTGGCATAGGGCTGCACAGCGTGACCTCTGAAATCTTGTTGCACTGCGCACAGCCTAGGGGTAGGAGCAGATGGGCAGCATCTCTAGCCATCTGCTGCAGGTGCTCAGTGCTACCCGGCATGAAATAATAATTATAATAATAATGATATAAAAAAAAAACCATATGTTAACTAATACTGAAATCCCAGGGTTGGAAATCCCAGGATCCCGGCGATCTCGACTCCAGGATTGGCCATCCTAATTGCTACTTTCAATAGATATGAAACTTTATTTGGACAATCCTTTGTATCACCTAGGATCAAGTAGACAAGGATGCTACATGTAAATTTGAATCATTTTGAGTTTATAGAATTAACTGTGTTTTGTTTTGTTTTTTTTGCATATTATAAGCCTCAAATTGATTATCAATGTACTTTTTAATGTTTGTCAGGTGAATTTTAATACATTTCTTAATACAGTACATCGGTCTTTGGGGGCAGTTCAGACCATGCCACTGATGCGGGCCACAGTGCAGTTTACCTATGGAGGCAAAATGCACATGCGCTGTGGCTTCATCGCAGCTGCGCAGGCACTCACATTGCGTCCGCATCCATCGAGGATGGATGTGACTGCAATGTGATAGACAGCGACATTGGGGGGTTGGGGCGGGCCGGGACTGTTTTCGGGGTGGCTGTGTGACGGCACACGCAGACGCTCCTATTAAAAAAAATGGTGGACAACCACGTGACAGCCGTGCTGCGCTGCCAGGTGTCAACCTTAGTTCCCATGCATCCGCAATCTAATTGCGGAAGCATCAGAAGGTGGCCTCACACCTGCTGGGCGGTCTTGCCCTGTGCTGGACGGCTCCTAGTATATTAGGAGATGGACGCAGATCTGGCTGCATATGCAGAGATCTGCGTCCATCTCTAAATAAGGTCATTTATCCAATATTTCTATATTTAGGTTTTGGTCAATACAATAATACGTTCAGAGGCGGATTGGCCATAGGGTTAACAGGGAAGATTCCCGGTGGGCCGACAAACCCGTGGGGCCTGTTATGTTAGAGGACATGTGGTCCTATTTATAGACATAATGAATAAGATGCAAAATAATTTGCATATATGAAAATTACTTTGACACTTTGCCTGTGATTGCAGATGATCTAGTGTATGCTCTGTCTACCTGCTTGGCTGATATATAAGATTGAGTGAATAGTGATTGGAATACGGTTGGTGTAATAAGCAAGAAAATATATCTTTCTAAAGAATTATATAGTTTCCTAAATTCTGAAGGTGTATCATATAATGTGCTCATAACATTTAATTTTATTTCCTTTTAACTTCCCCCTTGATGCTAGACATGCCCACTATCTGGAAAGTCTTGGGGGGAGGGTGCTGCTGCAATGGCCCATGGCTAGGGGTGTGGTATGGTATGCCGGCAGCCGGGCTCCCGGTGACCAGCATACCAGCGCCGGAAGCCCGACCGCCGGCATACCGACAGCGTGGCGAGTGCAAATGAGCCCCTTGCGGGGTCGCTGCGCTCGCCACGCTGCGAGCACAGTGGCAACGCTATTTATTCTCCCTCCAGGGGGGTCGTGGACCCCCACGAGGGAGAAAAACTGCCAGTATGCCGGCTGTCGGGATTCCGGCGCCAGTATACTGTGCACCGGGATCCCGACAGTCGGCAACCTGAAGACCACCCATGGCTAGACCTTACACCTCTGGTGCTGCCCATGTGGGGCCACTAGTACAAATTTTTCCAGGGCCGCTTTTTGTTCCCAATCCGCCCCAGAATACGTTTCTTTATGGTCCTCAAGCAGCAATTACATATGGAAAATGCTAGGGGGGGAAATTGAAAACATCCTGAAAAATACTAACTCTGATTTGTTACACATATTACTCTTCGGTTCAGTGCAGCCTCTGCATTCTCCACATTGAGGATTGAACAGTGGAATTACTTTGTCTCCTAGAAAGAACAGAAAACAAATTCAACAGGTTCAAAATATTTTTACCAAAAAACAACTGTTTCACATTGAGGAAGAATTTAGATATCAAATAACAATTATCCACGGACCTGCATTCCTAAAATTAGAGCCGCCAAGAGAAATCCTGGGCCCCGGTACAGTAACTTCCCGGGGCACTTCTTGCAGGGGTGTGGCCACAACCTGTTAGTTGCATGGCTGCACCACTTTGGGGGCATGTCTAGCACACAAGAAGAACCCACTCACAGGAGCATGACATATCTCCCAGAAGTTGGGACGAAAGTGTTCACTATCAGGATGGTGGGTCAGTCACATAAAGCTGCAATGGTTGTAGGACCTGGAACACCATAATTTTGTGAAAGTGGATCCTCCATTGTAATTTTGGGATAAAGGATGCGCTATAGCGTGTAAGTGCAATCATTGTACACACATATATATATATATATATATATATATATAAACACAAATTCCCAAGTGCGCTAAAGTGTAATGTAATTACACAGTTCTTCCAGCGTTATTTTCGTCGGAATGTAGACTGGAGGGTATTTAAATCTGGGGACCTGTAACAGACACCCCTCACCAAATAGTCACCCAAACAAGAGGCCAACAGGCCAATTAGTAAAAAGTTATTTTAATAACGTATACACAGTTGAAAGTATAAAATTGTGTCAATAAAATGCAACAAAAAGAGTACACAGCCAACACGTTTGTAAGGTGGAATCTAGATATCCCCTCACCTTTTGCAAGGTGCGAGCTCGACAGGGAGTATCTTTACAGACTAGGTTGTGATTCTCTGACTGACTGAATCACTACAGTGTGTCTGTAAAGACACACAAACATATGGTATATGCAGAAATGCCACAGAACTTTCAGGACTTACCATGATTACAGTTGAATAAACTGAAATGTTGACTTGCACATTAGTGGTCATCAGAATATATTGTTACATTTGTAAGTCCTGAGAGTACCACAGTATTTCTGCGATAGACAGATAGGTAGATAGATAGATAGATAGATAGATAGATAGAGAGATAGATAGAGAGATAGATAGATAGATAGATAGACAGACTCCAGCCCAGCAGTCAGCACTGTGTGCTGGGCTTAGGAGAAGAGGTGTAGCTGCTGCTGCCGGTTAAGGGGGAAGAAGCCCGGGGCCCCCCCTGGGCCCTCATTGGGCCCCTCCTTCTGACCTGGGCCCAGGTAATTTGTACCCTCTCCCCCAGTCTCTCTGCACCACTGCCTAAATAAAATGCTGCAATATAGTATTGAGGAATTTCATATTTTAAAAACAATGGGGCTTAATTAATAAAATGACTGTCAACTGTAAACACCATCAAAAATAATATTTAGCAAAAATACAATTCAGTATAAAGAATCTTAAGTACATAATCCATTTTCTTTTACAACTTGCCATTTTTTAAGTGTAATACAAATAGAGAAAATGAAGAGTTATATTAACTGACGTATTTTATTTTACTATAAGCTTTATAAACAAACTGTATAAAAATGTATAAAGACACTTTATGAAACTCCAGTGAAAGATAAAAGTAGAAAGAAGTGTGCAAAGAATGGGAATTTGTATAGGTTAATTACTGATGTATATATTTCAATTGCTTGAATAATATTTGCAAATTAAAGTTCCATGGGATACAATGGGGTATATTCAATTAGAGTCGGAAACTGCCGTCTTGACGTAAAGATGGCAGTTTCCGACTGGAATAGGTTGGAAAGGGTTCCAACCTATTCAATCCAGCCTAATTTTTTCTGACAAGTTGGCAAATCCGACTTGTCGGGAAGCTGTCAGAAAGCACGTGGATCGGTGGAATAGCCGCCGATCCGCGTGCTTCTGTCGGAAACGGGGCCAAATCTGACAGGTTTTGGTCCCGTTTCCGACAATGTCAATCCGACTTTAAAAAACTCGGCTTGACACTGTCGTGACTGGGCCAAACCTGTCGGGTTTGGCCCGGCAGCTATTAGGAGCTGAGAGGAGGAGACGGGGGAGAGCAGCGGGGAGAGCAGCAACCCAGCGGCTGCAGCAGCGTAGCAGGAGGATGGGGCGCCGCCACCACTGACGTCAGCATCCACCCGGCTTGCTGGAGCCGGGTGGATGCTGCCGCGAGGTCTGGTGGTGGTGCCCCATCCTCCTGCTATGCTGCTGCAGCCGCTGGGTTCCTGCTCTCCCCCATCTCCTCCTCTCAGCTCCCTCATCTCCTCAATCTGACTTTTATTAAAGTCGGATTGAGATTGTCGGGAACGGCCAAATCCTGTGGCAGCCCGCCCCCCGCACGGTCCGACCTTGCCTGCATTGGCTGGACCGTGCCCATGAAACGGCGGCCAAATGCCGCCATTCCGCCTCCTCGCGCCCACTGACCGCCTCTGCCTGTCAATCAGGCAGAGGCGATCGCAGACTTGCTACGGCCTTCTGCCGTCTGGCATGCGCCGGTGCACTACGGCGCCGGCTCATGCGCAGTGGGGACCCGTTCGCTCGGCTACGATAAAAAGCAGCGAGTGAACAGGTCAGAATGACCGCCATTGGGCCTAATTCAGACCTGATCGCAGCAGCAAATGTGTTAGCCAATGGGCAAAACCATGTGCACTGAAGTGGGGGCAGATATAACATGTGCAGAGAGAGTTAGATTTGAGTGGGGTGTGTTCAAACTGAAATCTAAATTGCAGTGTAAAAATAAAGCAGCCAGTATTTACCCTGCACAGAAACAAAATAACCCACCCAAATCTAACTCTCTCTGCACATGCTATTTCTGACTCCCCTGCAGTGCAATGGTTTTGCCCATTAGCTAACAAATTTGCTGCTGCAATCAGGTCTGAATTAGGCCCTCTGTCCAACAGCTTGCAGCATTGACACTGTGTTCGACTCAGAATCAGGCCCTTAATGACAGTGTATACATACTATAGTGTTAATAGATAATAACAGTAAAATACATGTCATCACATGTTTTGTTTGTGCATATTCTCATGTGTGATTCATAATGAATTTCTCCAAGAGTAACCATTTGTGATCATATTCTTTCCAGTCTTTTATTCCACATTCAGTTGCTGTGCTTACCTGGTTTGACTGCAGTTACTCCATCACCAATACTTTCTACTATACCGACTGCTTCATGACCTAAAATCACTGGAAAGTTCTGTCCTTTATTTGCTCCATGTGTTATATGGTCATCTGATCGACATATTCCAGTAGATAATATCTATTAATAAAGAATTTCAAAATGGGTTCAGGAAGGAGTGTGATGACTTCTACTGTATTGCTCTGGACTTTAATTACTAGCAATAAGGAAAACCTGTTACAGCACAGCACATGCATGGGTGCCCTGGGTTGGTGGTCCAGGACCAAATTAAATTATTTCTGGTCAATGTGATTGGCAAAGCCAGTGGTCATAGCAACCAATCATAAATATGTGGACAAACAGCAACCCTGTCCTCCACCACAGAACTTGGCCTAATGATGATTATATTTAATATCTTTTACTGAATTGCTCAGAACAAAATTTTGGCCTACGGCTACTGTGATAAAATGCTGATATTCTAGGGTGCCATGATTAAGAACGTTTGGGAACCACTGTGTTATAGTAGGTTATCATTTTTTTAAGGTGCGTGTACAAGCTAGAATTTTTCTTGGCCAATAACCTTGAACCCAGTGCTTACGGACCTAAAACATAGAGATGAGTAGTTTGCTTTTCCAGAAATCCAAATCCACCCGAATTTTGTGGCTCCGAGAAAAACAAAAACCCGGTCCGTATATCCCCCGAGGAGATCCGATATTATCCAAGTCCCAGTTTGGATATTCCCTGGTTCAGAATCCGGATTTTAAATCCAAATTTTGGAGGGTTTATTGCAAAAATTAAACTTTTTATTTTTTTTATTTTTAGAAATGATTATCGATTTTGTTTATCGATTTTTAACCAAACCAAAAATCGAATCCAAACTGATATATATATTTACATATTTTATTAACTTTGTCAAAATAAATGTTTTGAACAGAAATAACACTGGATTATACTGTAATAGTAAACTGGAATTACTAACATTAGATTAAAAACTTACCCTCTGACAGCTGAAACAGCTCACAGCCAGCCAGGAAAGTAGAAGACAATGAGGTACCTACAGTCACTCCACTGCAGTACAGCCAGGTCCTCCCTCTCTGGTAACACTACACACTGCAGCGAACAGCACTCGACTATATATTGTCATGGCCGTGGTTTTTGTGAAACCGGTGTTAGTGAATTCTGTGCGGGCGACTGGAGGACTATGTGTATATTTGTTAGGGTCTCCTGCCCTGTGCTGCCACGTCGTCATGGCAACCGGGAGACAAGTGCTAGTGGAGTAACCTGAGCGCAGCTGATACTCCGGTTCGGGTCTTTTGCTGTGCAGTGGTTATAGGCTCTGTGCACGGCAGGGGATCCGGTGCTGGTTTTTGTGCTCACAGTCTGTGAGGTCTGAGTGGGGCGTGGACAGCACCTGCTTTATAAGGCCTCTTTTCAGGGTAAGCAGATGCTGCTGAATCTTTGTTGGTTAGTCAGTTCATGAAAGTTAGCCAGTACTGTGTAGCTTTGTATTTGTTTGTTGCTTACTGCAAATAGGCCTGGGAATTTGGTATTACACTCTGCCAATCCAGACCTAGCAGTAAGACTGGAGTCAGTCGTTTAGCTTGCTGGGGTTCTGTTACTACTCTGTGAACTTAGCAAGTTTGCGGCTGTATTCTAAGACTTGCCTGTCTAATCCTGTCTCACTGTGCTAGGTGTCAGGGGTCAGTTTAGTGGCAGTAAGCTAAAACCTGTGCACTGCAAGTGAGAATTAGGATTGTGGAGATTCTCCTTGTGTCTATCATTCCATCTCTGACCAAGGAGTTTACTGCCACACCCGTTGGTAACCCTTTAGGGTTTTGCTGTTGCCCTTAGCAACAGCATTTCGGGTTCTCTACGTATTAAAACACAACATCTTGCTTTTTCCATCTTAGCAGTTCTAATACAAGGGAGATACCCGGTTCCTTAGCCTCTGGGCTTCTCTGTTCACTTTGTGTGTATTTTGTTACCCTATCACCTTCTGTGTACGTTATGTCATATCCCCCAGTTTGTCTGTGAGTCCATCTGTTTTGCATAACAGTTCAAACACCAGTACATTCCTGCAGACACTGGAGTGCATAACAGTTCTGACACCAGTACTTTCCTGCTGGCACTGGTGTGCATAACAATATTAGGCTGGTCTGTGGGAATCAGTGAGAAGAAGGAGCAATCCTTGACCGGTGATCGAACCCGGGCCTCGGCAGAGGAAGACGCATTCTATCCACTGGATCACCAGGGACATGGTGTTGATAGCAGGATGGTGAATGTATTGGTGAGATTGAACTGGATATACTGTCACAGGAGTGGGTGCTTGTGTACTCAAGGTTACTATGAAATAGGTTCTCTGGAGTTGCGCAGAACTGGGCTGGTTACTGGCGAGATTGAGAACCGGACTGGTTACTGGTGAGACTGAGAACTGGGCTGGTTACCGGTGAGACTGAGAACCGCACTGTGAACCGGGCTGTTGTACCAGTATACTGGAATGCAACTGTAATCCGGGCTGGTACCAGATATAACTGGAGACGCAACTGAAAGTAGAACAATGACTGTGGCTGTGACTTTAAGTCAAGGCTGAAGAATACTGCGGCTGTGGCTTTAAGACAAGACTGAATAATACTGCAACTGTGGCTTTAAGATGAGACTGAAGAATACTGCAGCTGTGGCTTTAAGATGAGACTGAAGAATACTGCAGCTGTGGCTTTAAGATGGGACTGTAGAAATACTGGACATCAATGGTAACACAACTGTAATTCAGACTGTGTAACAAAAGAGCACAGTTTTACAGGAACCAAAGTAAAAGTGTTACCTTTAGGGAACTCAGCTTCTAAGCTCACAAGGAACTGGCAGAGTCTCCAACTCAAGTCTCCTGACTTATACTTCCTGGTGCTTGGTGATTGGTGAGCAGCGTCAGGTGATTCAGAGAGTCTCAGGCTTGCACAGGATTGGACAGCTGTGGGTCAGGTGAACAGTCACTGTCACATGAGTACTCTAGACTAGGCTCCGATGTGGAGTGAGGCCTAGGAGGCCAAAAGAACACTGAAGCCTGAACTTCTGTAAATGAACAGAGGATGCTGGCTTTAGGCCTAAACTTCAAATTGCTGAATTCAGATTCACACAGAAGATTAATCACCACAGGTGGAGCTTGTTAACTCTGCACTCAGGAAACTCATGGTACTGACAAGCTGTTTATCCCAGTGAGCAAAATGACACAGGATCCAGGACAGATGGCAGGGGTAGGTCACCAAATATGAGAACTACAGTCAGGATCGTGACATACAGATGGGTCCATGTTTATCTTGACCTTTAATAGGATTAACTGAGACTGGGCAGTCAGACTTAATCCCCTGCTGTAATTCTGTATTGTTCTCTGTATTGTATTGCAGCTGAGAACAATAGATGACGGGTTTATGTTAATAAATCATGTTGTGCCTAGGCGCAGCAAACTAGCCAAGATAACCGTGGACCCATCTGTATATATACACACACACAGTGCTCAAAGTAGGCTGGTATATATACAAACATACAGTGCTCAAAGTGGGCCGGTATGGCCTACAGCTATTTCGAGCACTGACTGAGACCCCCGCCGTCGCATTTAAAATTCAGCGCTATTGCACTGGTAGCCAATCAGGAGCGGCTGGTCCATGGCAAATTTGATATAGTGGCGGTCATAGATGAATCAGAGATGCGCCAAAGGCCGCAGCCCACTGTCTCCTTCGCACCACCGCTTGCATCCTCCACACCGCTGACCACAGCCTTCTCATCCTCCGCCGACCACAGCCAACTCTGCATCGCTGCTGACCACAACCTCTTCATCCTGCATGCTGCCAATCACAGCCTCCTCCACACCGCCGCTGCTGATTAGGTCATTTTACACTGCTGCCTTTCTCTCTCCCTTCTGTATGTCGTTGCTGTCCCTCTCTCTGTCACTCTCCCTGTCCCTATATCCCTGCTGTCACTCTCCCTGTCCCTATGTCCCTGCTGTCACTGACCCTATGTCCCTGCTGTCAATCTCCCTGTCCCTATGTCCCTGCTGTCACTCTCCATGTCCCTATGTCCCTGTTGTCACTATTCCTATGTTCCTGCTGTAAATCTCCCTGTCTCTATGTCCCTGCTGTCACTCTCCATGTCCCTGTTGTCACTGTCCCTATGTTCCTGCTGTCAATCTCCCTCTCCCTATGTCCCTGCTGTCACTCTGCCTGTCCATATGTCACTCTCACTGTCCCTGAATTGCGGTTCATAATGTGTGGCATAATGTGAATTTTGGCTCATTCCGTGTGGCATAATGTGAATTTTGGCTCATTCCGTGTGGCATAATGTGAATTTGGCTCATTCAGACTGTGTGGAAAAATGTGAATTTTGTCTCATTCCATGTGGCATAATGTGAATTTTGGCTCATTCCGTGTGAATTTTGGCTCATTCCATGTGGCATAATGTGAATTTTGTCTCATTCCATGTGAATTTTGGCTCATTCCATGTGGCATAATGTGTAAGGAGCACCAGTACTAGATAATATAAGGGGTCCTACTATTGTGGTGCATAATGTGTATAAGGGGTATATGGTGTGGTACACTACACTTAAGGGCACTCCCCCTATCCCGCCCCATGCGCGCCTTCACTTTTCCATACCTCCACTTCAAAATTTCCACTTTGACCACAGTATACATATATATTATATATACATATATATATATATATATATATATATACATATGCATATGCATGATCCAGCTCTCCCAATATGACCAAACAGCATTATCTAGCTCTCCCAGGTGATCTGACAAAAGGGCCACACATTAAAGGACGCTCAAATGTTGCTGCACCTATGCCTTTGTTAAAAGATTTTTATTTAGTCGTCAGGCCCAGGAGTGCCGCTCATGTGGAATATATCAGTGGCGTGCGGTGAGGTCAGTGGCTGGTGAGGCACTACAGCCAAAATGTCCGCCAAATCCTGACGATGACCCCTACCGCCGCCAAGCCAATGCCTGCTACTGCCTCTGAGCCGATGCCTGCTGCCACCGCCAATGGCTTACAAACTCGCCCACCATCAACTGACGCAGCCCTCCGCCACTAATTTGCATCTCACTCCGATGCCGCCAATGCCCGCTGTCTGCCTGCTCATCATACTAAACAGTCTAAACAGTCCAAACAACAATTGTCACTATTCAATTGTTGGTTGGGCGCAAATGCACATCGCACATGTCTCGCCCAAACAGACAGGGTTTAGCCGAGTAAAACGCCTAAACCCGTCTAAACTCCTGCTTTGGGCATTCAAAGTGCTGGGTTTTGACCCATTTTTTCTCGCACCTCAGAAGGCTGCGCGAAAAAATGTGTCCACCGCGGTCGCTATGTGCCCAAATGGTAGAGCAATTGAATTGATGCCGTTGGGTGCCCTCTAGTGGCGGACACCTAAAAAAAACAATTGATTTTGGGCCGTACAGTACGTACCTAATATAAGCTGTCTATGCATATCCAGATGCACATACTCTATACACTACCACCTACACACATGATGTATGTAGTCTCATCTCTATATATGCACTGATACATATATATGTAGGTGAAAGTGTATAGATCATGATATACCAGTGTGCATATATTAAAGATGAGACTGCATACAGTACATAATGCACATATGATATATACATTGCCCTCAGGGTTATCTGAGGGAGTCTGCAATCTGAGGGCGTCTGCAATCTGTGGGAAGGGGGGGGGGGGAGCAGGTAACATGATGCACCCACGGAGGGAGGGGGGGGGGGGGCAGCCTGTGGACGCCTGCAATCGCGGATAGGAAGAGCAGGTAACACACGGAGCATGCAGCAGGGTAACATGAGGGAGTCTGCCATCAGGGGTGCAGGGGTTGGGTGTCACCTGCGGGAGCCTGCACTAGCGGTGGATGAGAGGGGAGGTGCGGGTAACCTGCGGCGGCTGGCGGTTGCACTCGCGGTGGATGAGAGGGGAGGTGCGGGTAACCTGCGGCGGCTGGCGGCTGCACTCGCGGTGGATGAGAGGGGAGGTGCGGGTAACCTGCAGTGGCTGCACTCACGGTGGATGAGGGGGGAGGCGCGGGTAACCTGCGGTGGCTGGTGGCTGCACTCGCGGGTTGGGGACAGGAACAGTTACACTTACATTACAGTGTGCGGCAATGCCCTCCGGTGGCCGGCGCCCATAGGCAGCTGCATAAAGCTGCCTAATGGTGGCACGGGCCCTGCTGCTAATGCTGCGTTGCGTGATTGGACCAGCGGATCCAGCCCTGGATCCGCTGTCCAATCACATCCGCCCCTGTCAACGCGGCACTTTGACTAGTGCCGCTTTGTCGACTTTTTTCAATGGGCTTTTAAAGCCCAGTGCTTGGCCCCGCCCCCCACTTTATTCCCATTCCTATTGGCAATGGGAGGCACTGTTATCAGTGCCTCCAAAACGATGCAACTGTATTAAAATTAGTATAATAATATTACGAAGATACTTATGACACAGAATATGTGTCATAAGTATCTTCCTTGTATTATTTCAAACATTAATGACAGGGGAGGCACTGCCTCCCCTGCCTCCCCTGACTGCACGTCCCTGGAATATATATATGTATTTTTGTTTTCCTTAATTGGGGGAATGCAAGTAAGGCCGGTATTCAAGTACCTGTGATCATTGACCGCGGGTATTTGTGTAACTGGGGGCTATTCAATTAACCCCAATAAGCTGTCACGAGCCGCAGCTTATTGGGGATTTGTTTCACCTGCCTCAGGAAGGCGAAGCAAAATCCCTGAAAACAGCCCAGTTTTTGTCAGAAAACAGGATTAATGAAAACACACAGGTTTCACTGAACCTGTGTGTTTTGAGGAGAAAATTTACTTTTTGTACTTCAGGTGACCTAATTGGATAGCCAAAAAAAAAATATCAAAAAGGGTTTTGATAAAGGAGGGCAGACTCTCCGAAATGCATTAAGGATATATGTGCCGGTGTCATCATCTGTGAAGGAGCTGTGTCTTTGTGGAGCCGTAGGAGAGTTTGATCACCGCTGACTGGGTCCCTGAGTCTGCAGCCGGGAAGGTCTTTGGTAATAAACAACTGCTGCACTTCTCTTCACCTGTTGGATTGTGCTCATGCTGGATTTTTTGTGATTTTATATGATGTGTATATTTTTTATATAAAGACTTTTTTTTATTGAACATCCTGCTGTGGATATTGCTTTTACTGGGGACACTAAGAAGACCTGCTAAAGATACTATTATATAAATGTGAGGCAGAACTTGAAGGTAAGTGCCCTCATGTGTGTATATGCAGTGTCGGACTAGGGCATGTAGGGCACACCGGGGGGAATGCAGTGGTAGGGGCCCATGTTTAGGGGTGTGGCCAGTCCGCTGAGGGGGTGTGGCCTACCACCTCATTGGTTTGACTAACCATTAGAGAGTACAACATCTGGACCCCTTTATAAATATATACAGTAAATTCAGATGCTGCATGCATGATAATGTACCAGATTAATAACAGCAATGCACTGTAGAAAATACACCATAGTCTAGTATAAGGTAACATATGTATAATGTATAATTCAAGTGCACAGTCTGGAACCTGATCCTTAGAACAGGAGGTGGGCCCCCAGGCAGTGGGGCCAACAGTGGTTTCCCCTGTACCTCTGTGGGCCAGTCCAAGCCTGTGTATGATACTTACCGACTTTTCAAATCTCCTCTCCGGGAGATGCCCGGAGAGGAGAAGCAGGTGGGCGGCGCTGAGGGCGGGGCTGACATAATTACATCATTAAGCCCCGCCTACTCACCACGAAAAGTGCACAGCTGGGTAATATTTGCGTAGGGGGCGGAGCTAAACTGACGCAATTGGCATATAATCGCGTCATTAGGCTCCGCCCCTCCGCCAGTCCACGATTTCGCTATGTCTTTCTTCACATTCTGCCCACTTCACTAGGAAGTGGGCAGAATGTGGGAGGTGTGCCCACTCTTCCGGGGCTGCGGGGGACTACTCGAAAAACCGGGTGTCTCCCGCAGAATCCGGGAGAGTAAGTAAGTATGCTGTGTATATGTTAAGCTGCTACACTGTATACTGTGACGGGGTGTATTCCAACCAATATCAGAAGGTGAAAACATACCTTTATGGGCCTACGTGTGAGAATTTAAAAGTAAGTTTGGTTTGGTTCCAAAAGTAAAAGAGTTTTCAAGGTGTATCGGGAAAATAAGAATTTACTCACCGGTAATTCTATTTCTCGTAGTCCGTAGTGGATGCTGGGAACGCCGTAAGGACCTTGGGGAATAGACGGCTCCGCAGGAGACTGGGCACATCTAAAGAAAGATTTAGGACTATCTGGTGTGCACTGGCTCCTCCCCCCATGACCCTCCTCCAAGCCTCAGTTAGGACACTGTGCCCGGAAGAGCTGACACAATAAGGAAGGATTTTGAATCCCGGGTAAGACTCATACCAGCCACACCAATCACACCGTATAACTCGTGATAGGAACCCCGGTTAACAGTATGATAACAAAAGGAGCCTCTGAACAGATGGCTCGCAATAACAACCCGATTTGTGTAACAATAACTATTTACAAGTATTGCAGACAATCCGCACTTGGGATGGGCGCCCAGCATCCACTACGGACTACGAGAAATAGAATTACCGGTGAGTAAATTCTTATTTTCTCTGACATCCTAGTGGATGCTGGGAACTCCGTAAGGACCATGGGGATTATACCAAAGCTCCCAAACGGGCGGGAGAGTGCGGATGACTCTGCAGCACCGAATGAGAGAACTCCAGGTCCTCCTCAGCCAGAGTATCAAATTTACAGAATTTTGCAAACGTGTTTGCCTCTGACCAAGTAGCTCGGCAAGTTGTAAAGCCGAGACCCCTCGGGCAGCCGCCCAAGATGAGCCCACCTTCCTTGTGGAATGGGCTTTTACAGATTTAGGCTGCGGTAGTCCCACCGCAGAATGCGCCAGCTGAATAGTGCTACAAATCCAGCGCGCGATAGACTGCTTAGAAGCAGGAGCACCCAGTTTGTTGCGTGCATACAGGATAAACAGCGAGTCAGTTTTCCTGACTCCAGCCGTCCTGGAAACATAAATTTTCAGGGCCCTGACTACGTCCAGTAACTTGGAATCCTCCAAGTCCCTAGTAGCCGCAGGCACCACAATAGGCTGGTTCAAGTGAAACGCTGATACCACCTTCGGGAGAAACTGAGGACGAGTCCTCAACTCTGCCCTATCCATATGGAAAATCAGATAAGGGCTTTTACAGGACAAAGCCGCCAATTCTGACACACGCCTGGCCAAAGCCAGGGCCAACAGCATGACCACTTTCCACGTGAGATATTTCAAATCCACAGTCTTAAGTGGTTCAAACCAATGTGATTTCAGGAACTCCAAAACCACATTGAGATCCCAAGGTGCCACTGGGAGCACAAAAGGAGGCTGAATATGCAGAACTCCTTTGACAAAAGTCTGAACTTCAGGCAGTGAAGCCAGTTCTTTCTGGAAGAAAATCGACAGGGCCGAAATCTGGACCTTAATGGACCCCAATTTGAGGCCCAACGTCACCCCTGCTTGCAGGAAATGCAGGAATCGACCCAGTTGAAATTCCTCCGTTGGGGCCTTCCTGGCCTCACACCAAGCAACATATTTCCGCCAAATGCGGTGATAATGTTTTGCGGTGACATCCTTCCTGGCTTTGATCAGGGTAGGGATGACTTCCTCCGGAATGCCCTTTTCTCAGTACCTTGGGAATGAGAGGCAGAGGAGGAAACACATAAACCGACTGGTACACCCACGGTGTTACTAGAGCGTCCACAGCGATCGCCTGAGGGTCCCTTGACCTGGCGCAATATCTTTTTAGCTTTTTGTTGAGGCGGGACGCCATCATGTCCACCTGTGGTCTTTCCCAACGGTTTACCAGCATTTGGAAGACTTCTGGATGAAGTCCCCATTCTCCCGGGTGGAGGTCGTGCCTGCTGAGGAAGTCTGCCTCCCAGTTGTCCACTCCCAGAATGAACACTGCTGTCAGTGCTAACACATGATTATCCGCCCATCGGAGAATCCTTGTGGCTTCTGCCATTGCCCTCCTGCTTCTTGTGCCGCCCTGTCTGTTGTCTGATTGGATCAGTACCGGCTGGTTCTGAAGAAGGGGCCTTGCTTGGCTTAGGGCATTGTAAATGGCCCTTAGCTTCAGAATTGTGAAGCGAAATCTCCTGATTTGACCACAGTCCTTGGAAATTTCTTCCCTGTGTGACTGCACCCCAGCCCCGAAGGCTGGCATCCGTGGTCACCAGGACCCAGTCCTGTATTCCGAATCTGCGGCCCTCTAGTAGATGAGCCCTCTGCAGCCACCACAGCAGCGACACCCTGGTGCTTGCCGACTGGGTTATCCGCTGTTGCATCTGGAGATGGGACCCGTACCATTTGTCCAACAGGTCCCACTGGAAAGTCCTTGCGTGGAACCTTCCGAATGGAATTGCTTCGTACGAAGCTACCATTTTTCCCAGGACTCGTGTGCATTGATGTACCGACACCTGTCCCGGTTTTAGGAGGTCTCTGACTAGAGATGATAACTCCTCGGCTTTTTCCACTGGAAGAAACACTTTTTTCTGGTCTGTGTCCAGAATCATTCCCAGGAACAGAAGACGTGTCGTCGGGACCAGCTGTGACTTTGGAATATTGAGAATCCAGCCGTGCTGTTGTAGCACTTCCCGAGAAAGTGCTACCCCCACTACCAACTGTTCCTTGGACCTCGCCTTTATCAGGAGATCGTCCAAGTACGGGATAATTAAAACTCCCTTCTTGCGAAGGAGTATCATCATTTCGGCCATTACCTTGGTAAAGACCCTCGGTGCCGTGGATAACCCAAACGGCAGCGTCTGGAACTGATAGTGACAGTCCTGTACCACAAATCTGAGGTACACCTGGTGAGGAGGGTAAATGGGGACATGCAGGTACGCATCCTTGATGTCCAGGGAGACCATGTAATCCCCCTCGTCCAGGCTCGCAATAACCGCCCTGAGCGATTCCATCTTGAACTTGAACCTTTTGATATGTGTTCAAGGATTTTAAATTTAAGATGGGTCTCACCGAACCTTCCGGTTTCGGTACCACAAACATTGTGGAATAGTAACCCTGTCCTTGCTGAAGGAGGGGTACCTTGACAATCACTTGCTGTGAATACAGTTTTTGGATAGCCACCAACACTGCCTCCCTGGCAGAGGGAGTTGCTGGTAAGGCAGATTTTAGAAAACGGCGGGGGGGGGGGGGGGGACGTCTCGAATTCCAGCCTGTACCCCTGAGATACTACTTGAAGGATCCAGGGATCCACCTGTGAGAGAGCCCACTGTGTGCTGAAATTTCTGAGACGGGCCCCCACCGTACCCGGGTCCGCCTGTGAAGCCCCAGCGTCATGCTGTGGACTCACCGGACGCGAGGGAGGACTTTTGCTCTTGGGAACTGGCTGTATGCTGCAGCTTTTTCCCTCTACCTTTGCCTCTCGGCAGAAAGGATGCGCCTCGAGCCCTCTTGTGTTTATGGGGCCGAAAGGACTGTACTTGATAATACGGTGCTTTCTTTTGCTGTGGGGTAGCCTGTGGCAAAAATGTCGATTTCCCAGCCGTAGCTGTGGAAACGAGGTCTGAAAGACCATCCCCAAACAGTTCCACCCCCCTATAAGGCAGAACTTCCATGTGCCTTTTTGAATCGGCATCACCTGACCTCTGCCGAGTCCATAACCCCCTTCTGGCGGCAATGGACATTGCGCTTATTTTTTATGCCAGCCGGCAAATATCCCTCTGTGCATCACGCATGTATAAGACAGCGTCTTTTATATACTCTACTGTCAGCAAAATATTGTCCCTATCCAGGGTATCAATATTATCCGACAGGAAATCTGACCACGCAGCAGCAGCACTGCACATCCATGCTGATGCAATCGCTGGTCGCAATATAATGCCCGTGTGTGTATATATAGCTTTTAGGGTAGCCTCCTGCTTTCTATCAGCAGGATCCTTTAGGGCGGCCGTATCCTGATACGGTAGTGCCACCTGTTTTGATAAACGTGTAAGCGCTTTATCTACCCTAGGGGGTGTTTCCCAACGTGACCTATCCTCTGGCGGGAAAGGGTACGCTGCCAATAACCGTTTAGAAATTATCAATTTCTTATCGGGGGAAGTCCAGGCTTCCTCACACACCTCATTTAATTCCTCAGATGCAGGAAAAACTACTGGTAGTTTTTTCTCACCGAACATAATACCCTTTTTTGTGGTACCTGGGGTACTATCAGAAATGTGTAATACATTTTTCATTGCCTCAATCATGTAACAGGTGGACCTATTGGAGGGTACACTAGTCTCATCGTCGTCGACACTGGAGTCGGTATCCGTGTCGACATCTGTGTCTGCCATCTGAGGTAGCGGGCGTTTTAAAGCCCCTGATGACATTTGAGACGCTGGAACAGTCACAAGCTGAGTAGCCGGCTGTCCTATGTCGTCAAACCTTTTATGTAAGGAGCTGACACTGTCATGTAATTCCTTCCATAAATCCATCCACACAGGTGTCGACCCCTCAGGGGGTGACAACACATTTACAGGCATTTGCTCTGCCTCCACATCATTTTCCTCATCATACATGTCAACACAGCGGTACCGACACACAGCACACACACAGGGAATGCTCTGACAGAGGACAGGACCCCACAAAGCCCTTTGGGGAGACAGAGGGAGAGTATGCCAGCACACACCAGAGCGCTATATAACAGAGGGATATCACTATACAGAGTGTTTTCCCCTATAGCTGCTTGTATTATATATATATATATATATATATATATATATACTGCGCCTAAATTTAGTGCCCCCCCCCCTCTCTTTTTTACCCTTTCTGTAGTGCAGGACTTCAGGGGAGAGCCAGGGAGCGATCCTTCCACTGGAGCTGTGAGGGAAAATGGCGCCAGTGTGCTGAGGGAGATGGCTCCGCCCCTTTTTCAGCGGGCTTTCTCCCGCTTTTTGTGTTATTCTGGCAGGGGTAATTTACACCTATATAGCCTCTGGGGCTATATATGGTGTCAGTTTTGCCAGCCAAGGTGTTAATATTGCTGCTCAGGGCGCCCCCCCCCCCCCCGCCAGCACCCTGCACCCATCAGTGACCGAAGTGTGTGGTGTGCATGAGGAGCAATGGCGCACAGCTGCAGTGCTGTGCGCTACCTTGGAGAAGACAGAAGTCTTCAGCCGCCGATTTTCCGGACCTTCTTGCTTCTGGCTCTGTAAGGGGGACGGCGGCGCGGCCCCGGGAACGGACGACGAGGTCAGGTCCTGTGTGCGATCCCTCTGCAGCTAATGGTGTCCAGTAGCCTAAGAAGCCCAAGCTACCACCACTTAGGTAGGTTCGCTTCTTCTCCCCTTAGTCCATCGCTGCAGTGAGCCTGTTGCCAGCAGGTCTCACTGTAAAATAAAAAACCTAAACTATACTTTCTTTCTAGGAGCTCAGGAGAGCCCCTAGTGTGCATCCAGCTCGGCCGGGCACAGAAATCTAACTGAGGCTTGGAGGAGGGTCATGGGGGGAGGAGCCAGTGCACACCAGATAGTCCTAAATCTTTCTTTAGATGTGCCCAGTCTCCTGCGGAGCCGTCTATTCCCCATGGTCCTTACGGAGTTCCCAGCATCCACTAGGACGTCAGAGAAAGGAAGTTCTTTGCTGTGAATTCTGACATTTTTGGTGCAGCGCTATTTTCACTGACTTTCTCCATTTGAAGTATGCTAATAAGTGAACTTTTTAAAAGGTGTTTTTGGGAAAGGAGTCCCTGAACGGGAATTTTTGAATTTTTATACTTCGGGTGCAGCGCAAATATCCTCTGACTTTTGTGTATAAATTGTATCATAAGGTTTTATGCGGGTATTACCCTCTGTCAGTAATTTGCAGCAGTACCCAGGTAACACGGATACTCAGAAATTTTTCTTGATGATATATACAGTTGTAGATTTTACCAATGTGCTGTATGACTGAAGTCTCCCAGTAACATCCATCACCTCAGTAAGCCAGTTGCAGTCCATGACTGCACTGGCTACATTATGACTGGCAATGACTTCTTTTTGGAAGTGCTTCATGTCAGTCACCCAAATGACTGGCAGCCCCAGGTGAAGGTGTTTTCTCCCTCTGCAACTGCCATGCCGGGCTGTAATTAATAGAGAGTGTGCTTCCAGTGTTAAGCCAATACCTGCCTTTCGGGCAGCCCTACTCAGCTTCTATGGGATGCAGACGATGCAGTCCATGTAAGCCAATATTTTGTGCATGTGCAGTCCCTCTGCCACTTGCTGACAGTCCCGGCACCTTCCAGTTCCATTGCACTGGTGCCGAGACCAGACCAAGCTAGCCAGGAGTCCAGGCACAGGTAGCGCCAGCCCCCTCTCCCCTCCTAGATAAATAGATAGATACAGTAGATAGATAGATAGATAGATAGATAGATAGATAGATAGATAGATAGATAGATAGATAAAGAATGTATTAACAAAATATGTGTTAGTAGGTTCTATTTGTCAGTTAAAAAACATGCAAAATGAATGAAAAGAAGAGAAATCTAAATTTAATCAATATTTGTTGTGATCACCCTTTGCCTTCAAAACAGCATCAGTTCTTCTAGGTACACTTGTACACAGTTTATGAAGGAACTTGGCAGGGAGGTTGATCCAAACATCTTGGAAAACTAACCACGGATTTTCTACCTGTACTAAAAAACTTGGAACATTCTAGTGACACAGAGGATAGAGAGCATTCTAGTGACCAATATACAATACAGAGTGCATCCTTGTGATTAATATAAAATACAAAGCATCCTAGTGACTGCCATGCAAAGAGGAGAACATTTTACAGACTTATATGCAATGAAGATAGCATTAATTGTAACTAGTGAATAATACAGTGTGTCATGCTGTGTTTGACAAAAAATTGTGTCTAACTTGCATGTGCAAGATGCATAGTCTAAGTTCACTCTGTGATTAAGTCAAATTAGCAGTTCAAAGTCACATGGATCTGCAAACATAGGCGATAGCAGGTTAGCGGTAAATGAGCTGTAACTGAATGATGAGTACTGAGACGCACGATACAACTCATTTTCATAGTACATAGGCGTAGGGCCCAACTATCTTGGCTCCGGGAGACTGGGATGAAGATACACCACTGCATAGTAAGCATCATACAATACAGAGAGCAACCCATTGGAAAATACAGACGGATCCTAGTGACAACTATACAATGTAAAAACCTACTGTAGATACATACAGTATTCTTGTGAACTCAATACAATACAGAGAGAATATTACTGTAATGCATACTGTATGATAAAGAGAGCAACCTTGTTACTTCCTTACAATGCTGAGTGCAAACTAGTTTTTGTAATATGATACTTACACAAAATAACTTAGTGACTGTTATACAATACAGAAAGCATTCTAATTTCTACCATACATGTAATATATGGCAGCTTCTCGCAGTGCTGATCAGCTCACATGTCCGAAAGTGAATCTGAAGCTGCCATTTATTGCACTTCCAGCTGAGGAGATGAATTAGCAGGTTGTAACTGAATTGTACATTTGATAAGAGCAGCCAGTCATGTCCATAGGTGAATTTCTAGAGATGTATCACTTGCATTTCCGATTGGAGATTGAAGATTATTTACTAGTGGGAGTTTACACATCTGAACTAAGATCTCATTATAGACATTAAAAGAAGATCCACTTCTTTGTCCTCATCTTCATGAAGGATTTGTAACAGGAAATTAAGGGTACTACTGAACCTGTATCAATTGTGTTTGGTGCTCCCCAGGACTATTATTCTATATTATATATACTGTATCGAGACTATATAGATAGATTCAGTGGCGGAACTAGCGAGCAGTGGGCCCATGTGCGACAAAATGGCTTGGGCCCCCCCCCCCCCATCCCATCCAAGTCCACCCCCTCACCCCTGGACAGGATCTGGTGAGGGGGACCTGCTCAGGGAAGTGGATACCTAGCAACAGTGCCGTAACTAGACATTTTAGCACTGTGTGCAAGAAACGGCATCGGAGCCCCACCCCTGCATGCAAAACAGGGGCAGTGCGCGCCGTAGGCGCGCGCAAAAATACATAGTGGCGTGGCTTCGTGGGGAAGGGGTGTGGCCACAAAATAATACCAATTCATAAAACGGTGCACAGTAGTCTCCATTATTCAAATTACGCCGCACAGTAGCACCACTACGCCAGGTAGAGACCCTTTTACACCTTACGGCGGACAGATTCCTCTTTTTACACATTACAGCAGACAGCATCCCCTTTTTACACATTACGGCAGACAGCGTCCCCCTTTTTTACACATAACGGCAGAGAGCGTGCCCTTTTTACACATAGCAGCAGACAGCGTGCCCTTTTTACACATAACGGCAGACAGCGTCCCCTTTTAACACATAAAGGCAGACAGCGTGCCCTTGTTACACATAGCGGCAGACAGCGTACACTTTTTTCACATAACGGCAGACAGCGTGCCCTTGTTAAACATAGCGGCAGACAGCGTATACTTTTTACACATTACGGCAGACAGCGTGCCCTTTTTACACATTACGGCAGACAGCGTGCCCTTGTTACACATTACGGCAGACAGCGTGCCCTTGTTACACATTACGGCAGACAGATTCACCCTTTTTACACATTACGGCAGGCAGATTCCCCCTTTTTACACATTGCGGAAAGCAGATTCCCCTTTTTACACATTGCGGCAGACAGTCCTCCTTTTTACACATTGCGGCAAGCAGATTCCCCGTTTTAACACATTGCGGCAGGCAGATTCCCCCTTTTTACACATTGTGGCAAGCAGATTCCCCGTTTTTACACATTGCGGCAGGCAGATTCCCCGTTTTTATACATTGCGGCAGGCAGATTCCCCCTTTTTACACATTGCGGCAGACAGTCCCCCTTTTTTGAAGAAAGAAAGAAAGAAAGAAAGAAAGAAAGAAAGAAAGAAAGAAAGAAAGAAAGAAAGAAAGAAAGAAGAATTATACTTACCCTCTCCGCTGGCTCAGGCTCCTCGGTGCAGCGTCAGACGATTCCCGGGCAGGAGAGAAGGAGGAGGAGGGAGGTGGAGGAGGGAGCCGCAACAGCGCTGTGTTATTGGTGGAGGCGCTGCTGCTGCTGCCCCTCTGCTTCACTATAGGCTGTTCACGGAAGACAGCCTATAGTGAAGCAGAGGGGCAGCAGCAGCGCCTCCACCAGTAACAAAGCGCTGCTGCGGCTCCCTCCTCTACCTCCCTCCTCCTCCTTCTCCCCCGTACCGCTGCTCCTCTCCTCTCTGGGCGGCTGTGCGCTGTGGGCAGTGGTTGCCCGCAGCGCACAGCGGCATGTAATGAGTCAGTTTGACTCATTACATGCTTTGGGCCCTTGGACAGAGGCGGGCCCCAGTGCAACGCACTGGTTGCACTGGTGGTAGTTCCGCCTCTGGATAGATAGAGAATTCCAAGGGGGGTTGGTCCACACAGCCTAATTTCCAAATGCCTTTAAAGCTGCTTTTCAAAAATAACTTTCTAATGAACTTGAGGCTTTCAGTTCACATTTCGATAAGGTGGTGACTGCCTTCTTTTTGACCCAGCACCTCAACCAATATCTAATATCATCTCCAATATCCAATTTGATTTCCAATATCATCTCTATGCTGATGATACTCAAATCTATCTTTCCTCTCTGGACCTCTCCCCTGCTCTCCTCGCTCGTATATCCAACTGTCTCTCTGCTATCTCTGTTTGGATGTCCCAGCGCTCTCATAAACTTAACATGTCTAAGACTGAGCTGATCATCTTCCCTCCCTACCGCATAACCTCACCTCCCACAATCTCGTTATCTATTGATGGTACTACTATCTCCTCTAGCCCTCAAGTGTGCTGTCTTGGAGAAATCCTTGACTCCTCCCTCTCCTTCAAACCACACATTCAGCACCTCTCACAAACTTGCCGTTTTCATCTAAAAAATATTTCCAGGATCAGACCCTTTCTGACCCAGGATGCTACTAAGATTCTTATCCACTCACTGGTCATCTCCAGACTGGACTACTATAATCTCCTCCTGACTGGCATTCCTGACAAATACCTCTCTCCACTCCAATCTATCCTCAATGCTGCAGTCTGGCTCATTTTCCTCACCAAACGCACTATGTCCACCTCTCCTCTCCTACAAGACCTTCACTGGCTTCCCTTCCCTTTCAGAATCCATTTCAAGCTTCTCACACTCACTTACAAAGCCCTCACCCACTCCTCTTCCATTTACATCTCTGACCTTATCTCCCCTTACACTCCCAAACGTCCTCTTCGCTCTGCTAATGCATGCTGACTCTCCTGCCTACTGATTACTTCCTCCCACTCCTATCTCCAAGATTTTCTAATTCTCTGGAATTCCCTACCTCTCCCCCTCAGACTCTCCACCTCTCTACAAAACTTCAAACGGGCTCTCAAGACCCACTTCTTCACCAAACCCAGCCAAATCTCATTCTAACCTTCTGTTCCACGCTTTCTATCAGAGGAGGATTGGCCATAGGGTTAACAGGGAAGATTCCCGGTGGGCCGGCGCACCCGTGGGGCCTGTTTTGTTTGAGGACATGTGGTCCTTTTTATAGACATAATGAATAATATGCTAAATAATTTGCATATTTGAAAATTACTTTGCCACTTGTGATTGCAGATGATCTAGCGTATGCTCTGTCTGCCTGCTTGGCTGACATATAAGATTGAGTGAATAGTGATTGGAATACGGTTGGTGTAATAAGCAAGAAAATATATCTTTCTAAAGAATGATATAGTTTCCTAAATTATAAAGGTGTATCATATAATGTGCTCATAATATTTAATTTTATTTCTTTTTAACTTCCCCCTTGATGCTGGACATGCCCACTATCTGGAAAGTCTTGAGGGGAGGGTGCTGCTGCCATGGCCTATGGCTAGACCTTACACCTCTGGTGCTGCCCATGTAGGGCCACTAGTACAAATTTTTCCAGGGCCGCTTTTTGTTCCCAATCTGCCCCTGCTCTCTATGTACCCCGTTTGTGTCACCCCTGTCTGTCTACCCCTCACCTTTAGAATGTAAGCTCTCACGAGCAGGGCCCTCTTCCCTCATGTACTTATCCTTTCTCTTACTTTAATAATCTTCAACTGCATCAACTCCAGCAGTCCTCTGCCACCTTATACTTATTTCAGTGTTATCTGCTGATGTAGCTATGTTTGTTTACAGTGTACTTGTCCTATACTTTTATCAACTGTAAGTTGCTGTTTTCCTGTTTTGATTATTTGTTTATGTACTCTAATTGGGCACTGTGGAACCCTTGTGGTGCCATATAAATAAAGGATAATAATAAAATAATAACCATGTATACTTGTTTTTAATACAAGCAAAAGGATTCCTAGCAATATTACTTGTATTTCAAAGGCATCAAGTATCACAAGTCTCACATTCAAATTATAAAGGAGATTTATCAAAACTTATATATACATATATATATTTCACCTTTATGCGAACTTCATGGTCCTTTGGCGGAGCAACTTCAATCTCTTCAACGCTGAATGGTTTGTTTATCTCCCACAATACTGCCGCCTTGCACTTTATTACCTAGAAAAAATATAAATATACTTGGGCATGACAATAATACATAGCATATAGTTTATAATCAGCTGTAATTTCTATGGTACAGAAAGAAGTATGAAATATTCTCAGAGCTGCTCTTCAATAGAACAATATACAGGATTGGACAATATAAACATAATTCTAAAATGCCTCTCACTCATAAGTATGGCCCTCATTCCGAGTTGTTCACTCGCTAGCTGCTTTTAGCAGCATTGCACATGCTAGGCCGCCGCCCTCTGGGAGTGTATCTTAGCTTAGCAGAATTGCGAACGAAAGATTAGCAAAACTGCTACTAAATAATTATTTGCAGTTTCTGAGTAGCTCCAGACCTACTCACAGATTGCGATCAGCTCAGTCCGTTTAGTTCCTGGTTTGACGTTACAAACACGCCCTGCGTTCGGCCAGCCACTCCCCCGTTTCTCCAGACATTCCCGCGTTTTTCCCTGACACGCCTCCGTTTTTTAGCACACTCCCGGAAAACGCTCAGTTACCACCAGAAACGCCCCTTTCCTGTCAATCATTCACCGATCAGCAGTGCGACTGAAATGCGTCGCTCGAACACCAGCAAATTTACTAAGTTTTGTGTTAAATAACTTAGCGCATGTACTGCGTACCATGGCATTGCGCATTTAGCAACAAATCGCAGCATAGCAAAAATCGGCAACGAGCGAACAACTCGTAATGACCCCCTATGTACGGTAGGATAATTTTTATAGAGAGCACTTTTCATTACCTGTAAAATTATGCAGATTTCAACAATGAACTTTCCCAAGCTCTATACACTAAACTGAATGTGTGCGCAGGTAAAGGAATTTGACAATATTTCTAAAGGGTCTGTAAATTTTACCCTCCCATGCTTTAAAATAAAAGAGTATTTAACTACTTATTTTACCCTTATATCTAGTGCTTAGTTTATGTTTGAGATGTATGTATGTAGGGGCGGATCTAGACATTTCTTATGGGGGGGGGGGGCGGTTTCAAAATTAATCCTGGCTCCTCACCTCCCTAATTATTTATCCATGGCCTTCCAGTCCTGACTCCTCCCATTATATATATATACAGTATATATATATATATATATATATATATATATATAGCATTAAGCATGGTGCCTGCACTAGTTAAAGATTAAAAAGTGGTCCTTGCACAGGGAGATATTAAAGAGGAGTCAGTCCAGAAAGATCGTAGCGGGCACTCAGCAAATGGGCTTGCAGCAGGGATACCTGAGAATAGTGTGCTGGCTGGGCAATGGGGCAGATGTATTAACCTGGAGAAAGCATAAGGAAATGATAAACTAGTGATAAATGCAAGGTGATAAATGCACCAGCCAATCAACTCCAATATGTAAATTAACAGTTAGGACCTGATTGGCTGGTGCGTTTATCACATTGCACTTATCACTGGTTTATCACTTCCTTATGGCTTCTCCAGGTTAATACATCTGCCCCAATGTTCGGGCCGCCGGCTGCAGATTCCTTTATCGTGGCGGGCTCCACTGCCACTGGTTTTAACCATGATCAGGTCTGTGTTGAGGGGGGACGATCTCCCTGTTTGCCATTCCTTCTGAATCCAGCCCTATATGTATGTTAAACTTTTAACTTAATGACTGTTGAATACATACAACACTGGGCAAGCTGTATCTGGTATAAAAATACCAATCTGCACTATATACATGCAAATAAGATGGAAGGACTCCAAAAGTGTGTAATTGCTCCAAAATTGTGAGAATCTGTGGGCAAGGCAAATAAAGAACAGAGGGGCAGATGTATTAACCCGGAGAAGGCATAAGGAAGTGATAAACCAGTGATAAGTTCAAGGTGATAAATGCACCAACCAGTCAGCTTAAACTGTCAATTTGCATATTGGAGTTGATTGGCTGGTGCGTTTTACCACCTTGCAGTTATCACTGGTTTATCACTTCCTTATGCCTTCCCCATGTCAATACATCTGCCCCAATAAATGTTACAGAAAAGTAATTTCAGCTGATGTGTAGAATAATAGGTGAGATAGTGAGCCACAGGTTTTAGTGGAAGCAGAGTGACTGGTTGGGAGAGCGATTTCAGATGAGTTCACATATGTAGGATGGGGCAAAATTGTTTTAGCTTTACAGGTTAAGAATAAAATTAGAATTTATTCTTAGAGATACTGTAGAACAAATAGTGCAATACTGTATTTAGAAGAGTTTGGCAGCTGAAGCTATTCAGTTATACCCCTTTCAGACTGATATGCCGGGGTTCACCTGGGATTTTGGACATGGGTCTTTCCCGGTTCCAACCAGGCTAAGACCCCTTTCAGACTGGTGGCCTGACCTGGCTTATAGCCAGATTGGTGACATCACCACTGACATATGCCGAGGCAGCACTTGGAGATGAGATGATCTCCATGTACCGCCTCTACCTATGCAGTGAATGAGCGCTGGGTCACATCTACTTACAGTAGCTTACCTGTTCACACTTCAAAGTGAGCTGGGTTGAAACCGTATTCTACCCTGTTCCCTATCGCTCAACCCAGGTTATTTCAACTGGCCCCTTTCAGACTGCAATGCAACCCGGGTTGATGCACGTTCACATACAATATCCTAGGTTATTGCTCGCAGTATGAAAGGGGTATAAATGAGAATTAGCTTGACAGCTGCTTTTACGATTGGAGAGGAGACAGGTGTTGAACACACCTTAACAGATGTTCATAGTATAGAAAAGCGCTAATACCTGTGAAAAAAAAATGGTTAATAAAACAATGTTTGACAGCCCTTTTATGTGCGGGTGTGAGAGGCCGTTACTGATCCTGTTAGTGGTTCTGTATGTTCGCCGGCGGTCAGGACCGCAATCAGGTAGTGTGCAGGGGTTGAAGTTGATTGAGCTAACTTTGCCTACTGCTGCCTACCTTTCCAGCAACTATCAAACATTTAAAACCTATTGTCTGTTGAGGTCCAAGAAAGATACAGGAGACTAATATTATTGGAACGGGTTGCTGGAACTTTATATTCTTCCACATTTTTATTCTACATCAGGAGCAGCACTGCACACAATTTTTAGACATTTCTCTATGTGTACCAGTCAGCTTTTTCAGCTTATTTTACTATTTTACATTTTCTATTTTTTATTGTGGCTGTCTGAATAGATTTTAAATGTATCAATAAATAGGAGTATCTTATCGACCATCTCACTTCATCTGTGACCATTTTAGCGCTGTAATTTTGTGTTTTGTATTCTACTGTGTAGTGCTACTACCTGGTGTAACATGTCTAAGAGCTCTATCTGATGTAATGTGTATAAGGGGTACTACCTGGCATAATGTGTGTAAGGAGATTTACCTGGTGTAATGAGTATAAGGGCTAATACTGTGTGGTGCAATGTGAATAATTGACACTACTGTGCAGTGTCATGTGAATAACAGACAATATTATGTGGCCACACCCCTTCCCATTGTAGCCACACCCCTGTATTTTGTGTGCACTGTCCCTGTTTTAAATATGGGAGGTAGGGGGTTCATCAATTCTCTTTGTGGCACAGGGCACCAAATTGTCTAGTTACGGCACTGTCTACATCTACTTTATCTGTCTCCAAGGCTTAGTATATAGACCCCTATATTTATTCTAGGGAATAGGATTGCCAGCTAGCCATATCAGGTGGATATAAGCAGTAAGCTTCCCTATGATCCACTGTTGGCAGGGAAAGGGACATTTTTTAACCACTTGGCTGCTGGCCAAATAGAAAAGCTACGGATGTGCATGAGTTCACGTGCACGCTTGCGCTCAGTTGCCTTGCTGAGCAGATTCTCAGAAGCTTATTGGTGACAATCCTGATCCCTTAACAAATTAAGAGAAAGAAGTTTGCACATGCCCTATAATTAGGCTTACCATACTATCACTTTAAACTGGGACAAACATGAATTATACAGGTTCTGTAGCTGCCTGACTTAAAAACCTAAATGTCACCTGGTTTTAAGCATACCTATTACCAGGGCCGGTGCTAGGGTGTCCGGCGCCTCCCTGCAAACAATAAATTTGCGCCCTCCATCCCATGTGTATTAAAGGGACAGTGCTCTCCAAAGGGGCGTGGTCTCACATGGAAGGGGCGTGGCCACATAATAGTGTCCCCAATTCAAATTAGGCTACACAGTATCACAATCGTATTAACATTATACCACACGTAGTCCCCCGATTCATATTGCACCAAATAGTTGTGTACCTAATTCACATTACGACACACAATATCCACAGTATTCACATGTATGTCCCTTACACACAATACCCACAATACCCACAGTAGTGTACCTTATACAAATATCACCCGCAGTAGTAGTGCCACACAGAACGCCCACAGTAGTCGTGCCACACAGAACCCCCACAGTAGTCGTGCCACACAGAACACCCACAGTAGTCAAGCCACACAGAACGCCCACAGTAGTCAAGCCACACAGAACGCCCACAGTAGTCGTGCCACACAGAATGCCCACAGTAGTGACATACAGAATGCCCATAGTAGTCGTGCCACACAGAACGTCCACAGCAGTAGTGCCCCACAGAACACCCACAGTAGTCGTGCCATACATAGTGCCCACAGTAGTCATGCCATACAGAATGACCACAGTAGTCGTGCCACACAGAATGCCCACAGCAGTAGTGGCCCACGGAATGCCCACAGTAGTCGTGCCACACATAGCGCCCACAGTAGATGTGCCGCACATAATGCCCACAGCCGTAGTGATTCACAGAGCGCCCACAGTAGTCGTGCCACACAGAATGCCCTCAGAAGTAGTGCAACAATTAATGCCCCTTACACTTAAGTCAACCGGAGGGGAGGAGATAGAGGTGGTGTGTGGTACTTACCGCACACAGATCCATGGAGAGTGATGCCAGCGCCGCTGCCTAAAGTGCAGTGAGGAGAGAGGGAGGGAGCCAGAGGGACCAAGCCTGAGCCGCGCTTCACGCTGCTGAGTGGGAGAGCACCGGCTCTGTGCGGGAGAGTATCTCTTTATTACTGTGCATGTGATGCGTCTTTCTTTATGTTGGAAATCCCCTGAGTGTTGCATAGCTTGCTTGTTTACGTACTCCCTATTTGGAGGGCACCGGGACCATCTGCACTTGTGGGAAAGCTGGGGTCAGTCACATTGCCTCATATATGGTACAGAATAAATATATATATATATATACATATATATATATATATATATATATATATATATACACATATATATATATACACACACACACACATACACACACACACACACACACACACATACTGTACAGCACCTATTCCCAGCACTCCCCCAGATAAACAGCCATATATTACTTGCTCCGGTGCCCTCCTAGGTATGCTGGTACCATATATATGCAGGTTTGGTAAGGCGGCACTCAGGAGACGTTGTTACCACAGTGAATCCATCTTTATTTGCGTTATTATCCAACGCACATTTCGGGCCGATCGCCCATTGTCAGGGTTTGTCCCTGACGACAGGCAATCAGCCTGGATAATAACGCAAATAAAGATTGATTCACTGTGTGCCGCCTTACCAAACTTATATATATATATATATATATATATATATATATATACACATACAGTGTATATATATATATATATATATATATATATATACAGTGTATATATATATATATATATATGTATATACATATATATATAATATCCAGAGGTTCGGCGCTCCATGTAAATGAACAAGAGCAATTTATACAGTCATGATACACACACAAAAAAAACATGTGGGAGGGCACAGTACAATATATACCTCATAGAGCACAACTTTATTCCCTGCACCACAGCAGGCAGTCGGCGGCATCCTCCTTCCCCCTTCTCCCCTCCCCTCTCCCCCCATCCCCAAAGAAGAAGTGGCCAGTAACCACAGTACCTCTGCCCTGGAGCACCTCTTCCTCACACCGTCAGGACATAAGCGCACCGCTGCCTAAAGTGCAGGAGGAGGGGGCGGTAATAGGAGGCACCGCTGCCTAAAGTGCAGGAGGAGGGGGCGGAAACAGAAGGGAGGGTGCCTGGGGGATCGAGCCGTAGCCGCGCCGCACACTGTCTGCGTCTGTCATACAGTGTGACAGACGCAGAGGCAGCCGGGAGCCAGCAGCAACAGCAGAGCGGGGAGAGCGCCTCTTCCGTCCAGCGCCTCCCTGCTTTGCAGGAGCTGCTGAGCGGGTAGCGCCGGCTCTGCCTATTACTAGAGATGAGCGGGTTCGGTTTCTTTGAATCCGAACCCGCACGAACTTCACTTTTTTTTTCACGGGTCCGAGCGACTCGGATCTTCCCGCCTTGCTCGGTTAACCCGAGCGCGCCCGAACGTCATCATGACGCTGTCGGATTCTCGCGAGACTCGGATTCTATATAAGGAGCCGCGCGTCGCCGCCATTTTCACACGTGCATTGAGATTCATAGGGAGAGGACGTGGCTGGCGTCCTCTCCATTTAGATTAGATTTAGAAGAGAGAGAGAGAGAGAGATTGCTGTGATACTGTAGATTAGAAGAGAGTGCAGACAGAGTTTAGTGACTGACGACCACAGTGACCAGTGACCACCAGAGACAGTGCAGTTGTTTGTTTTATTTAATATATCCGTTCTCTGCCTGAAAAAAACGATACACAGTCACACAGTGACTCAGTCTGTGTGCACTGCTCAGCCCAGTGTGCTGCACATCAATGTATTGTATATAAAGCTTATAATTGTGGGGGAGACTGGGGAGCACTGCAGGTTGTTATAGCAGGAGCCAGGAGTACATGATAAATAATATTATATTAAAATTAAACAGTGCACACTTTTGCTGCAGGAGTGCCACTGCCAGTGTGACTAGTGGTGACCAGTGCCTGACCACCAGTATATTAGTAGTATTGTATACTATCTCTTTATCAACCAGTCTATATTAGCAGCAGACACAGTACAGTGCGGTAGTTCACGGCTGTGGCTACCTCTGTGTCGGCACTCGGCAGGCAGTCCGTCCATCCATAATTGTATTATAATATATACCACCTAACCGTGGTTTTTTTTTCATTCTTTATACCGTCGTCATACTAGTTGTTACGAGTATACTACTATCTCTTTATCAACCAGTGTACAGTGCGGTAGTTCACGGCTGTGGCTACCTCTGTGTCGGCACTCGGCAGGCAGTCCGTCCAACCATAATTGTATTATAATATATACCACCTAACCGTGTTTTTTTTTTCATTCTTATACCGTCGTCATACTAGTTGTTACGAGTATACTACTATCTCTTTATCAACCAGTGTACAGTGCGGTAGTTCACGGCTGTGGCTACCTCTGTGTCGGCACTCGGCAGGCAGTCCGTCCATCCATAATTGTATTATAATATATACCACCTAACCGTGGTTTTTTTTTCATTCTTTATACCGTCGTCATACTAGTTGTTACGAGTATACTACTATCTCTTTATCAACCAGTGTACAGTGCGGTAGTTCACGGCTGTGGCTACCTCTGTGTCGGCACTCGGCAGGCAGTCCGTCCATCCATAATTGTATTATAATATATACCACCTAACCGTGGTTTTTTTTTCATTCTTTATACCGTCGTCATACTAGTTGTTACGAGTATACTACTATCTCTTTATCAACCAGTGTACAGTGCGGTAGTTCACGGCAGGCAGTCCGTCCATCCATAATTGTATTATATACCACCTAACCGTGGTTTTTTTATACCACCTAACCGTGGCAGTCCGTCCATAATTGTATACTAGTATCCAATCCATCCATCTCCATTGTTTACCTGAGGTGCCTTTTAGTTCTGCCTATAAAATATGGAGAACAAAAAAGTTGAGGTTCCAAAATTAGGGAAAGATCAAGATCCACTTCCACCTCGTGCTGAAGCTGCTGCCACTAGTCATGGCCGAGACGATGAAATGCCAGCAACGTCGTCTGCCAAGGCCGATGCCCAATGTCATAGTACAGAGCATGTCAAATCCAAAACACCAAATATCAGAAAAAAAAGGACTCCAAAACCTAAAATAAAATTGTCGGAGGAGAAGCGTAAACTTGCCAATATGCCATTTACCACACGGAGTGGCAAGGAACGGCTGAGGCCCTGGCCTATGTTCATGGCTAGTGGTTCAGCTTCACATGAGGATGGAAGCACTCAGCCTCTCGCTAGAAAACTGAAAAGACTCAAGCTGGCAAAAGCACCGCAAAGAACTGTGCGTTCTTTGAAATCCCAAATCCACAAGGAGAGTCCAATTGTGTCGGTTGCGATGCCTGACCTTCCCAACACTGGACGTGAAGAGCATGCGCCTTCCACCATTTGCACGCCCCCTGCAAGTGCTGGAAGGAGCACCCGCAGTCCAGTTCCTGATAGTCAGATTGAAGATGTCAGTGTTGAAGTACACCAGGATGAGGAGGATATGGGTGTTGCTGGCGCTGGGGAGGAAATTGACCAGGAGGATTCTGATGGTGAGGTGGTTTGTTTAAGTCAGGCACCCGGGGAGACACCTGTTGTCCGTGGGAGGAATATGGCCGTTGACATGCCAGGTGAAAATACCAAAAAAATCAGCTCTTCGGTGTGGAGGTATTTCACCAGAAATGCGGACAACAGGTGTCAAGCCGTGTGTTCCCTTTGTCAAGCTGTAATAAGTAGGGGTAAGGACGTTAACCACCTCGGAACATCCTCCCTTATACGTCACCTGCAGCGCATTCATAATAAGTCAGTGACAAGTTCAAAAACTTTGGGTGACAGCGGAAGCAGTCCACTGACCAGTAAATCCCTTCCTCTTGTAACCAAGCTCACGCAAACCACCCCACCAACTCCCTCAGTGTCAATTTCCTCCTTCCCCAGGAATGCCAATAGGAATGCCAATAGTCCTGCAGGCCATGTCACTGGCAAGTCTGACGAGTCCTCTCCTGCCTGGGATTCCTCCGATGCATCCTTGCGTGTAACGCCTACTGCTGCTGGCGCTGCTGTTGTTGCCGCTGGGAGTCGATGGTCATCCCAGAGGGGAAGTCGTAAGCCCACTTGTACTACTTCCAGTAAGCAATTGACTGTTCAACAGTCCTTTGCGAGGAAGATGAAATATCACAGCAGTCATCCTACTGCAAAGCGGATAACTGAGTCCTTGACAACTATGTTGGTGTTAGACGTGCGTCCGGTATCCGCCGTTAGTTCACAGGGAACTAGACAATTTATTGAGGCAGTGTGCCCCCGTTACCAAATACCATCTAGGTTCCACTTCTCTAGGCAGGCGATACCGAGAATGTACACGGACGTCAGAAAAAGACTCACCAGTGTCCTAAAAAATGCAGTTGTACCCAATGTCCACTTAACCACGGACATGTGGACAAGTGGAGCAGGGCAGGGTCAGGACTATATGACTGTGACAGCCCACTGGGTAGATGTATGGACTCCCGCCGCAAGAACAGCAGCGGCGGCACCAGTAGCAGCATCTCGCAAACGCCAACTCTTTCCTAGGCAGGCTACGCTTTGTATCACCGCTTTCCAGAATACGCACACAGCTGAAAACCTCTTACGGCAACTGAGGAAGATCATCGCGGAATGGCTTACCCCAATTGGACTCTCCTGTGGATTTGTGGCATCGGACAACGCCAGCAATATTGTGTGTGCATTAAATATGGGCAAATTCCAGCACGTCCCATGTTTTGCACATACCTTGAATTTGGTGGTGCAGAATTTTTTAAAAAACGACAGGGGCGTGCAAGAGATGCTGTCGGTGGCCAGAAAAATTGCGGGACACTTTCGGCGTACAGGCACCACGTACAGAAGACTGGAGCACCACCAAAAACTACTGAACCTGCCCTGCCATCATCTGAAGCAAGAAGTGGTAACGAGGTGGAATTCAACCCTCTATATGCTTCAGAGGTTGGAGGAGCAGCAAAAGGCCATTCAAGCCTATACAATTGAGCACGATATAGGAGATGGAATGCACCTGTCTCAAGTGCAGTGGAGAATGATTTCAACGTTGTGCAAGGTTCTGATGCCCTTTGAACTTGCCACACGTGAAGTCAGTTCAGACACTGCCAGCCTGAGTCAGGTCATTCCCCTCATCAGGCTTTTGCAGAAGAAGCTGGAGGCATTGAAGAAGGAGCTAACACGGAGCGATTCCGCTAGGCATGTGGGACTTGTGGATGCAGCCCTTAATTCGCTTAACAAGGATTCACGGGTGGTCAATCTGTTGAAATCAGAGCACTACATTTTGGCCACCGTGCTCGATCCTAGATTTAAAGCCTACCTTGGATCTCTCTTTCCGGCAGACACAGGTCTGCTGGGGTTGAAAGACCTGCTGGTGACAAAATTGTCAAGTCAAGCGGAACGCGACCTGTCAACATCTCCTCCTTCACATTCTCCCGCAACTGGGGGTGCGAGGAAAAGGCTCAGAATTCCGAGCCCACCCGCTGGCGGTGATGCAGGGCAGTCTGGAGCGACTGCTGATGCTGACATCTGGTCCGGACTGAAGGACCTGACAACGATTACGGACATGTCGTCTACTGTCACTGCATATGATTCTCTCAACATTGATAGAATGGTGGAGGATTATATGAGTGACCGCATCCAAGTAGGCACGTCACACAGTCCGTACTTATACTGGCAGGAAAAAGAGGCAATTTGGAGGCCCTTGCACAAACTGGCTTTATTCTACCTAAGTTGCCCTCCCACAAGTGTGTACTCCGAAAGAGTGTTTAGTGCCGCCGCTCACCTTGTCAGCAATCGGCGTACGAGGTTACATCCAGAAAATGTGGAGAAGATGATGTTCATTAAAATGAATTATAATCAATTCCTCCGCGGAGACATTGACCAGCAGCAATTGCCTCCACAAAGTACACAGGGAGCTGAGATGGTGGATTCCAGTGGGGACGAATTGATAATCTGTGAGGAGGGGGATGTACACGGTGATATATCGGAGGGTGAAGATGAGGTGGACATCTTGCCTCTGTAGAGCCAGTTTGTGCAAGGAGAGATTAATTGCTTCTTTTTTGGGGGGGGTCCAAACCAACCCGTCATATCAGTCACAGTCGTGTGGCAGACCCTGTCACTGAAATGATGGGTTGGTTAAAGTGTGCATGTCCTGTTTTGTTTATACAACATAAGGGTGGGTGGGAGGGCCCAAGGATAATTCCATCTTGCACCTCTTTTTTCTTTTTCTTTGCATCATGTGCTGATTGGGGAGGGTTTTTTGGAAGGGACATCCTGCGTGACACTGCAGTGCCACTCCTAGATGGGCCCGGTGTTTGTGTCGGCCACTAGGGTCGCTAATCTTACTCACACAGCTACCTCATTGCGCCTCTTTTTTTCTTTGCGTCATGTGCTGTTTGGGGAGGGTTTTTTGGAAGGGACATCCTGCGTGACACTGCAGTGCCACTCCTAGATGTGCCTGGTGTTTGTGTCGGCCACTAGGGTCGCTAATCTTACTCACACAGCTACCTCATTGCGCCTCTTTTTTTCTTTGCGTCATGTGCTGTTTGGGGAGGGTTTTTTGGAAGGGACATCCTGCGGGACACTGCAGTGCCACTCCTAGATGTGCCCGGTGTTTGTGTCGGCCACTAGGGTCGCTAATCTTACTCACACAGTCAGCTACCTCATTGCGCCTCTTTTTTTCTTTGCGTCATGTGCTGTTTGGGGAGGGTTTTTTGGAAGGGCCATCCTGCGTGACACTGCAGTGCCACTCCTAGATGGGCCCGGTGTTTGTGTCGGCCACTAGGGTCGCTAATCTTACTCACACAGCTACCTCATTGCGCCTCTTTTTTTCTTTGCGTCATGTGCTGTTTGGGGAGGGTTTTTTGGAAGGGACATCCTGCGTGACACTGCAGTGCCACTCCTAGATGGGCCCGGTGTTTGTGTCGGCCACTAGGGTCGCTTATCTTACTCACACAGCGACCTCGGTGCAAATTTTAGGACTAAAAATAATATTGTGAGGTGTGAGGTATTCAGAATAGACTGAAAATGAGTGTAAATTATGGTTTTTGAGGTTAATAATACTTTGGGATCAAAATGACCCCCAAATTCTATGATTTAAGCTGTTTTTTAGTGTTTTTGGAAAAAAACACCCGAATCCAAAACACACCCGAATCCGACAAAAATAATTCGGTGAGGTTTTGCCAAAACGCGTTCGAACCCAAAACACGGCCGCGGAACCGAACCCAAAACCAAAACACAAAACCCGAAAAATTTCAGGCGCTCATCTCTACCTATTACCACTGTAACCAAACTTAATTGCTGATTCCCTCCCCCCAGTGCCTGCCATGCTTCTGATCACTGCTGATTGGGGAAACCTGGAGGCACCCCCACCCCGCAGCTGCAGACATTAGCAGCCACGGGGGAAATGTAACTTAAGTCCCCCTTACTTTGCCTATGTATGCTCCATGGCTGCTGACAGAATACCAGGGATATTTGGTGCTCTGCTGAACAGGCAGTATGACTGTAAAGGGTTGTTTTACAGTACTTTTACATTTCTTATTACTAGAAGAAATCCAATAACTTGACCTTTTTACTAGTGATGAGCGAGGTTCGGTTTTACTCGGTTTTACTCGGTTTTACTCGGTTCTCAAAACGGCATCTTATTGGCTATCCAAAACACGTGACATCCGTGAGCCAATAAGATGCCGTTTTGAGAACCGAGTAAAACCGAGTAAAACCGAGTAAAACCGAATCCGCTCATCACTACTTTTTACCCGAGACAATGAGTTATCGCAGTCATGTTCCACCTCATAAGCAGAATTCAAAAATCTGATTTTTTTAACATCAGAAAAATAGATGATATTTTACTTGTAATAAACAACTCCTCTGTGGAAGAAGAGTCCCATTACACATCTAAATTACTGATATCTGCATATATAAGGATATATCAGTCTCCAGAATAATAAGAATACCGTATTTAGATTAAAACAATGTAAATTATTAAACAACATTACAGTGTATATACTATAATGTCAGAAAATAGGCTTGTCGGTGTATGATAAGGGTGTCAGATTGTGTTTGGGCTGTGTCCCCGGAGGGGGCGCTAGTGGGTCAGTGGAGGTAGATGGGAGAAAACGAGGAGGCTGGATAACGTTCCTGCGCATGAGCGCAATGGTATTTTATTTGGCAGATGATATAACACAGAATGGTAGCAGAAACAATAATAACAGATGAATAAAGTCAATCACTCAGTATGATAACTGAAAGTCTATGGCAATGGATGACAGATGACTTGAGAAAATAATATCCGGTAATATATAAACAGAAGAACAAGTGTTTGTGAAATGGTTCTGGTTTGGAAACCAGTGCAGGTTTTAAAACAGGAAACTTAGGCAGCAAGGTGTAGAATGGCAAACCTGAGCAGAGGCAGGAGTCTGACTTCACAGTGCAGGTGATGAGGCACTGGCAGCAGCAAGCTGTATCACAGGTGGAGGAATGAAACACACCTGGAGTCAGTCTTCAACTGCAGGCTGAAGCACACAAGGTGGTGATGAGTGTGAAGCCTTATTTGCAGGTTGCAGGTATTGCTGGGCCTTGAAGTTCCACGGAGCTGTGCAGAGTAACCAGGAGTACAAGTTCTTAAGCAGAGAACCAAGAACACAGGAGGAACAGGAACAGATCCTTTCACATGGGTCGCTGGAGAGACACAAAGTCCAGGATGCCTGCAGACTGATCCTGCAGTCTCTTATGTACCCCATGGTGCACAGGGATTGGATGAGTGAAGGAAAGTGGGTGCGGCCAAGCACCGGATTGGCCGCAGTATACTGGCTGTTTACAGACTGTCATGGCGGCGCCCACGCTGCGGCCTAGCAGGGACGCGGCGCGCTACATGCCCGCTGTCTCAGGAGTGTTCCCAGGCCCTTGATGATGTCCCATGGCAGGGGCATAGGTGACAGGTGACCGCAGGGAGCCAGGACGGAGTCCGCAGCGGCGGACGGATGTCAGCCTGGTAAGTCGATTCCTGACAAAGGGAGGCCCAATTTCACATTTCCACTGGCTCAGCTAGCAAGATGGAGGAAGTCCTCTGGGCTATGACTAATGTAGCCATCATGCAGCAGACCAGCAGGGCCAAATGCTAGCCATCCCCAAGGCCCAGGTTGAAAGCAATAAACTGGCTTAAATGGACAACAGATGAGTGGATGGCAAAGTTGGTTACTTATTTGATGGGCAAAGCACAGCAGGCCTGTATGGATATGCCCAAAGACCAGGCAGCTAGGTATCAGAAACTAAAGACAGTGATTCTGTGCAGATATATGTTGCCAGGGCCTGGGAAGGCACATCGATTTTATGACTAGCAATTTAGGCCGGGGTTAACAATGCGTGCCCAGCTGGTTGACCTGGCTAAGCAAAAAGCTGGTAAAAGCCTGACTGAAATCTGCTGATCAGAATCTTGGAAAGCCTGGCAATTGACCATTGCGTGCGGAACATAAACCAGGAACTACAAAGAAAGGATTTACAGACTGAATCCCAGTCATTTAGAGAGCTTGCAATAGCCTTTGACCAGTATTTCGTGCTGGAGAATATGACCTGAGCAGCAGAGAAAGTAGTCAGGCTGAACTTAATAGGGCCTGCACACTGGGTGATATTTAAGAAAGATATGTGCGATATCATTCAAAAAACAATGATATATCATTCATATCATTTAGTGTGGAGGCACCGACGATGAACGATGGTTCATCGTTGGTTTCTCATCATTAAACATAGCATGCCAATTTGGACGATATCCTACAACGTAGATATCGATCATCGTCCAAATTGCACAAATCACCCAGTGTGTAGGGCCTCTAAGGCCAAAAGCAGCACTAGATGTTGGAACAGACTGCAAGATTGTTACTTAATCAAAATAAACCATTAACACTTCTATTTTTGAAAGCATCCCTAATTTGCAGCATTTTTTACACACCCGCCTAAAACTTTTGCACAGTACTGTATATATACATATAAGAGAGAGGTATGGTGTTTCTTTGCTTTATTTTCCTATATCTGTAAAACTTAAGTGTCTTGGTTCTAATTATATTTTTTTCAGTTTAAACAAATCTTGTATTATATTGTGTCCAGACCAGCAGAAAGAAAGAAAAAAAGAAATATTATAAATTTTTTTGTACAGTATATTGTAACCAGTGAATGCCAGATTAAGGGGTCTCTTCTTTCCCCCAGTTTGCCCTGTCCCTACAGTTACTCCATCCACAACCCCTTTCTCTATTTCAACCATGAGTTTTTTTATTTTATTTTTTATTTGAGCAATAAACAAGGTGAGTACAGATACAGGATTCGTGACACTTATTTTACAACATATTGCATGTTGAATTTCAAATATGAAATATTGTTTAGAGACATTTCAAGATAGATTATACAGTATTTTGCAGGGGAGCACCAAACACCCTGGCACCATCCATGTCTATAGTCTACAGATAGCAAGAGCACTCTCCACTCACACAATTGTGGTCAGCAGACCATGCGTGCACTGCACAGTAGTGCATCCAGCTCCCAAAGAAGTGAAGTGATTTATATTAGCATTCAGTTCACTTCTAACACTCAGCATGGGCGGGGCCCTATTGGAGCCCCATTCCCTGTGGATATTTTTTAATGCATCCAGTGAATTATTAATTTCTTATTGTCAAAAAAAGCTATGATAAGAAATTATAACTATCAGGTCTAGGACCCAAAAATATATAAATAAGTGCATTATACCGTTCAGAGAAAAACATAAATTTTCAGCTGCAAATATCATGCTTCAATGTTCCCCAAAACGGACATAAAGTAAATGTATTCTGTACAGTAGGAGACCATTACAATTTGGCTACAGGGCATGCTTGTTCTGGGGTTAAGCCCTTTCATAATTGACAGAACTATGAATTTCTCATATAGAGATCAGACAATGACAGAGGATTGAATCACAACTTAATACTGTGAGGTTATATCTACAAAGTCGATGCCAAAAATAAAAGGTACAGCCAATGTTATTTCTACGGACAGAGATCAAACAAATTAACAATTCATCCACCATTCTCTATCTTCCTAAAGAAGAGTTATATTAAAGTCAAAGAAATTGAAGAAAGGTACAAATAATTCAATGAATATAGTTGATGAGTTGAAGCAAAGGAGTGATCAGCAACTCACCATTGGTCATTATAGTAATGGTGTAAATGGATAGAGTAACATAAAAAAACAAGCGCAGAGAGCAGGGGCGTAGCCAGAATTTTGTGGACCCCATAGCAACATTTTGAAGGGGCCCCCACCCCAATGCTTTGTATGCCCTATAATAGTGCCATAGTTTCTGAACCATAGTAGAGACTTATTTAATGTTATGCCCCATAGTAGTGCCCTAGTTTCTTTTATGAATCGCAGTCGTGTTTAAGTTCACCCTATGTCACATTTCAGAGCTGCCAGTACACATTATGCTGCACAGTACCCCCAATTCACATTATGATATATAGTGCTCCACGTTCATATTGTGCCTCATTAGTGCTCCGGTTCATATTATATAACATTAAAATGCCCTCCTGTTCATTTCATACCACACTACAATAAGCAGGTACCTAGATATATTGCAGGCCCCAAGGAAAAAAGTTTGAAAGGACTCCTATGTACCACTTAATGGCGAAAAAATGTATATAAGACATGTATCTGTGACAGGGAAGGTGGGCCCCTCTCAGCTCTGGCCCCATAGCAGCTGTACTGCCTGCACCTATGGTAGCTACGCCCTTGGCAGAGAGACAAAAAAGACAAGTCTCAGATTGGAGTAACATGATGCTTTACAAAAGCAGTTTGTACAGAAAAAGAACATGGCTTTCCTTCATTGTGACACCTACTGTAGCTGTTTGTGGAAAATGTTACTTTATATTTTTTAAAAGCTGATGCCACCAATGTATCAGGGACACTAACACCACCCTGCCAGGTGATTGTCTGCATGATTGAAGCCATGCTGGAAATGCCTTGCAGTTGATAAGTGCACCTACAGTACAGTGTAGTGATTGAAGTTTGCATTGTTTAGGCTTGCACTGATGAATGTCTTTTCTTTGCTACATAAAGATAAATAAAAAAAATCTGAGCTTTACTGGCAGTGTCTCCATATGTTGTTACCATAAATGTCTGAACAGGGGAGGGGGGGGGGGGGTGCCAGGGGGTTGCTTACCTCCACAAAACATTTGAGAGGTGCCAATGTACTGGGTCAGTGACAAGATGGAGATTATCCCCTTTCCAGCAGCTCAACCTCCTCCCTCCCACAGCTCTTCTCCCTCCCTGCACCCAGTTCCAGCCCCTACAGTGTGTGGCTAGTTACTTTAGGACTAGCCCTGCACCTTTCCCACTTCCTATGCCCCCTACCCCCTCTTCCCTCTCAGCTACCCCTTCGTCCTTTCCTGCTCAAGTTCTTTGCAGCAGCTCTGGATGGCGGCAATAAGAAATTCTTTAAAACGCAATAAATAATAAATAGTCCCCTTATTGTGGTCTAATACACTATAATTTGTTATCCCCTATAGTGTCCTTTACAGTGTTTTTAACATAAGTGTGTGTGTAGATAGAGATAGATAGATAGATAGATAGATAGATAGATAGATAGATAGATAGATAGATAGATAGATAGATAGATAGCTCTACCAGATGGTGTGGAGAGAAGTTCCAGCAATTTAAGGGCACCAAAATTATATTGTACCTTAGACCCCCCCGCCCCCGCCCCCCCTTCCAACCCAAAAAAGTTGTGGCGCCTCTGGTTGTCACTGTTACTGTACTGTTATGGTGACAAAGACATGCAGAACAATCATCAAGCCTTAGGCAAAAAATAGAGCAAATGAACCATTACTCTAAAATTTTGTTAATACCATACAAGTTACACTGTCAGTAGCACATTTCACCTTCCACCTTCAAATTATGGACCTGTCATCAAAAATACTTGGAAGGATAAATTAAGTGTTTTTTTTTTAATATAGACTTTGAACTACTTTAGTCAATCATTAAATAAATTGCGTTAGATCTATTTTTGAATCCTTGCCAGCTCCAAAATGGATTACAGTCAGATTAGAGTAAATAAAAAAGACCTATACTTTCTAACTTTTTGCATACTCAAGTCATGCGCTGTTTATTTGGTAGTCATAAAAAACTTTTCATTTAAAAATTTTACCTACAGTGTACAGTTTAATATTAAAGCCATGTTGGCAAATTATGTTACGTATCAGTTTTTGGAGAACACTTTAAAAAGCAGTTGCAATACATTTGGCACATGTATGTGTATTGTATAATAAACTGTTCACTACTGGGCATAGTGCAAAGGTCCTGGATGCCCTTGGTTCACCCATACCGATTGACAACCTCTTTCTGGCCTTTACTAACATGAAAAACCAGTAATTGGCAGCTTCCCAGAACAAATTTTCCAGTTTTTCCCAATCTATGGGGGTAAATCAGACCTGATCGCTAGGCAGAGATTTCTGCTGCCCTTGGATCAGATAGTCTCCGCCTACAGGGGGGAGTGTATTTTCACTGTGCAAGTGTGCAAACGCATGTGTAGCAGAGCTGCACAGACTAATTTTGTGCAGTTTCTGCGCAGCCCAGGACTCACTCAGCCGCTGCAATCACATCAGCCTGTCCGGGACCGGATTTGACGTCAGACACCCTCCCTTCAGACGCTTGAGCCTGCCTGCGTTTTCCCTGACACTCCCAGAAAATGGTCAGTTGCCACCCACAAAAAGCCTCTTCCTGTCAATCTCCTTGCGATTGCCCATGCGAATGTATTTTTTGCACCATCCCATCGGTGCCCGGCAAACCCCTTTGCAGCCATCTGCCGCGCCTGCGCATTGGGGTCATACGCATGCGCAGCTCGGATCTAATCGCCCGCTGTGTGAAAATGCATAGCAGCGATCAGGTCTGAATTACCCCATATGTAAGTACCAAGGTGACAATAAAGACAATGAGGGGCAATTTTACCAAAGCTTGGTGAGAGATGAAGCACCAACCAATCAGTTCCTGTCATTTTTCAAACACAGCCTGTAAAATGACTGTTTTTTGGATTTTAATAATAATCCTGAAAACATAAGAGTGCTATTGGAATTTGTCACTGCAAGTGAATTGTTGCTACCAAAAAAAGAGGAGCTGACCCTCTTAAAAATCAGCAATGAAAAAGTATTTTTTTTGGGAGAATTTATGTATTTTTTATTGTATTTGTAAACTATTGAAATGTTATAATAAAGTATATATAACTGCATTTGCAAAAAGCTCCATATATTTTGTGTTTTGACTCCAGAGAGGGCCGAGTCACACAAAGCTTACGGAATTGGGGCAGAGGAATGCCAGGGACAACATTAGAATGCCTGATTCTGATTCGGGAGTTAAGCAAAATAAAACCCCCACAAATTACTTACTGTGTACCTGGGCAAAGCCACATTGCACTGTAGGTGGACTAGATGTAAAGGGTTCAGAGAGATTTAGATTTGGGTGGGGTGTGTCCAAAATGAAATCTAAATTGCAGTATAAAACTAAAAGCTATCTAACATTTGTGAGCTACATGCAAAAGCAGCCAGTATTTACCTTGCACAGAAAAAATAAAAGATATATTTGCTCCCCTTGCATGGCTGCATGGCAATATGGTTTATTTTCAGATACAAAGTTATTTGCATTTTTTTGCTTTACTTCAAAATTAGAATCTAGGTCCAGACTATTAAAGTCCTTTTGAGACAAGAATCTTGAAGGTAAGGGAAAAGGAGGACAAGCCGTGTAACACGTGAATCTAAAAATGTCTTAATCTTTTTATGGTGACAGAGTTCAGAGAGGAAACCTTGTCACCATGGCCCTCATTCCGAGTTGTTCGCTCGCAAGCTGCTTTTAGCAGCTTTGCACACGCTAAGCCGCCGCCTACTGGGAGTGAATCTTAGCTTATCAAAATTGCGAACGAAAGATTCGCAATATTGCGAAAAGACTTCTCTGTGCAGTTTCTGAGTAGATCGAGACTTACTCTTCCAGTGCGATCAGTTCAGTGCTTGTCGTTCCTGGTTTGACGTCACAAACACACCCAGCGTTCGCCCAGACACTCCTCTGTTTCTCCAGCCACTCCCGCGTTTTTCCCAGAAACTGTAGCGTTTTTTCACACATTCCCATAAAACGGCCAGTTTTCGCCCAGAAACACCCACTTCCTGTCAATCACATTACAATCACCAGAACAAAGAAAAAACGTTGTAATGCCGTGAGTAAAATACCTAACTGCATAGCAAATTTACTTGGCACAGTCGCAGTGCGAACATTGCGCATGCGCAGTTAGCAGAAAATCGCTGCGATGCGAAGAAAATTACAGAGCGAACAACTCGGAATGACCACCCATATCTTTTTGTAAACTGGTGAAACAGTGAGATCATTCCAGTTCTTATTTTATATGCATACATCCCATTCCAGGTAATAAAAGTGTATTTATGAGCCAGGGACAGAGAAGCAGTGTATGACTGCCCTGTCAATAAAGTTTTCTGCTCTCATTGATAAGACAATCTTAAATTGCAAGTGATTGAAATCTGCAAAGAAAGTGTTTGAAAGAAGATATATCACTCATTACCTCTGTTTTGCTGCTGTCTGCAGTGTCATTAAACATATTCACCACATACAGGGATTGAGACATTGGCCAATATTTACTAAGAATTCAAGTTTGTCCGATTTGTGTTTTTTTTTCTAAGTCCCAATCCGGGAATTCACTAAGCACCAATCTCGGCAGTGTTTGGACTATTCGTAATGGTTTGATTTGCAAATTTCCGAAATACGAAAGAATAGACCATCGGTCAAACACGGCTGTTATTTCATGCAATACGGGCATTCACTATTCATTTGTATTTGGGTGTTAGTTTCTGAGTGCTCAAGTGCGGGTCTGTTTTTTTTCGAATCGTTAAAAAAAGCAGCAAAAAAATAGACCTGCTTTTTCCAGTCGAGTTTGGATAACCATGCACGGATCAGTGAGATCTGTGCATGGTTATCTATGGGAAAGGGTCTGTTTAGTGTAAAAACTGAAAAAAAAATTGCGTGGGGTCCCCCCTCCTAAGCATAACCAGCCTCGGGCTCTTTGAGCCGGTCCTGGTTGAAAAAATATGGGGGGAAAAATTACAGGGGTTCCCCCATATTTCTTCAACCAGCACCAGGCTCTGCGCCTGGTCCTGGTTCCAAAAATACACGGGATAAAAAGCGTAGGGGTCCCCCGTATTTTTGAAACCAGCACCGGGCTCCACTAGCCAGGTACATAATGCCACAGCCGGGGGACACTTTTATACTGGTCCCTGCGGCCCAGGCATTACATACCCAACTAGTCACCCCTGGCCGGGGTACCCTGGAGGAGTGGGAACCCCTTAAATCAAGGGGGCCCCCCTCCAGCCACCCAAGGGCCAGGGGCGAAGCCCGAGGCTGTCCCCCCCATCCAAGGGCAGCGGATGGGGGGCTGATAGCCTTTTCAAAAAATGTGAATATTGTTTTTAGTAGCAGTACTACAAGTCCCAGCAAGCCTCCCCCGCAAGCTGGTACTTGGAGAACCACAAGTACCAGCATGTGGTGGAAAACCGGGCCCGCTGGTACCTGTAGTACTACTACTAAAAAAATACCCCCAAAAAAACAGGACACACACACACCATGAAAGTATAAGTTTATTACATACATGCACACCTCCATACATACATACTTACCTATGTTCCCACGAGGCTCGGTCCTCTTCTCCATGTAGAATCCTTGGGGTACCTGTGAAAAAATTATACTCACAGAATCCAGTGTAGAATCAGACCTTTGTATAATCCACGTACTTGGCAAAATAATAAAACGGAAACCTGACCATGCACTGAAAGGGGTCCCATGTTTACACATGGGACCCCTTTCCCCGACTGCCAGGACCCCCCCTAACTCCTGTCAAAGAGGGTCCCTTCAGCCAATCATGGAGCGCCACGACGTGGCACTCTCCTGATTCGCTGTGTGCTCCTGTAGTGTCTGTGAGGCAGCACACGGCAGAGATACAAAGTAGCGCCTATGCGCTCCATTGTAGCCAATGGTGGGAACTTTGCGGTCAGCGGTTGACCGAAAGTAACCTCACCATGTAAAAATGGGGGACTGCCTGCCGCAATGTGTAAAAACGGGGGACTGCCTGCCGCAATGTGTAAAAATGGGGAATCTGCCTGCCGCAATGTGTAAAAATGGGGGACTGCCTGCCGCAATGTGTAAAAAGGGGGAATCTGCCTGCTGCAATCTGTAAAAAGGGGGGACTGCCTGCCGCTATGTGTAAAAATGGGGAATCTGCCTTCCGCTATGTGTAAAAAGGAGGAATCTGCCTGCCGTAATGTCTAAAAAGGGGGACGCTGTCTGCCGTAATGTGTAACAAGGGCACGCTGTCTGCCGTAATGTGTAAAAAGGGGACGCTGTCTGCCGTTATGTGTAAAAAGTGCACGCTGTCTGCCGTAATGTGTAAAAAGGGGGACGCTATCTGCCGTTATGTGAAAAAAGTGTACGCTGTCTGCCGCTATGTTTAACAAGGGCACGCTGTCTGCCGTTATGTGTAAAAAGTGTACGCTGTCTGCCGCTATGTGTAACAAGGGCACGCTGTCTGCCGTTATGTGTAAAAAGGGGACGCTGTCTGCCGTTATGTGTAAAAAGTGCACGCTGTCTGCCGTAATGTGTAAAAAGGGGGCGCTGTCTGCCGTAATGTGTAAAAAGGGGGACGTTGTCTGCCGTAATGTGTAAAAAGGGGACGCTGTCTGACGTAATGTGTAAAAAGAGGAATCTGTCCGCTGTAAGGTGTAAAAGGGTCTCTACCTGGTGTAGTGGTGATACTGTGCGGCGTAATTTGAAGAATGGAGACTACTGTGCACCGTTTTATGAATTGGTATTATTTTGTGGCCACACCCCTTCCCCACAAAGCCACGCCACTATGTATTTTTGCGCGCAGGTCCCCCTCACCAGATCCTCTCCAGGGATGAGGGGGTGGACTTGGATGGGATGTGGGGGGGGGGGAAAGCATTTTGTCGCACCTCGGCCCACCGCTCGCTAGTTTTGCCACTGCTCCTGGTATTTCCTTAGTGAGATCTGTTTATGCATTAATGTGTACCATTTTGTATCAGGTGTACCACAAGTGCTGATAGGCTGTTGTGTGACCTGTACGTCCACCAGTGTTTTAAAGAGATCCAGTGTTATTTACTGAAGTCACCTATTCAAATACAAAAGTATTGTTGCACTACTGTAGATATAGGTTGCATTATTCATATATTAATGATCTATATGGTTGATGCTCATCATTGTAAACGCTATTTACGCAAGTAATTTAATCATCAGTATTGTTGATATAGTAATTTTTTACTTCTGTAATCTCCTCTCTGGAAGAAACCTAGAGAGGAGATGCAGATGGCAGCTGATTGGCACAGATGGCAACTCTTTCAGGAGTCTGGGGAACCCACAAAAATGTGTCACTCTCCCAAAGGTTTTGGGAGAGTAGGTTAAGTACTGAAAGGTACTGTTTTGATATCCTTCATGAAAGTATCTCTTTGAGAAGACTAAACTGAAAGTTTTTTGTTTATACTATATGCCCGGGAATCGTCTGACGCTGCACCGAGGAGCCTGAGCCAGCGGAGAGGGTAAGTATAATTCTTCTTTCTTTCTGTCTCTTTCTTTCTGTCTCTTTCTTTCTTTGTTTGTACTGCCTGCCGCTATGTGTAAAAATGGGGGACTGCCTGCCGCTATGTGTAAAAAGGGGGAATCTGCCTGCCGCAATGTGTAAAAATGGGGAATCTGCCTGCCGCAATGTGTAAAAATGGGGGACTGCCTGCCGCAATGTGTAAAAAGCGGGAATCTGCCTACCGCTATGTGTAAAAATGGGGAATCTGCCTACCGCAATGTGTAAAAATGGGGGACTGCCTGCCGCAATGTGTAAAAACGAGGGACTGCCTGCCGCAATGTGTTAAAATGGGGAATCTGCCTGCCGCAATGTGTAAAAACGGGGGACTGCCTGTCGCAATGTGTAAAAATGGGGAATCTGCCTGCCGCAATGTGTAAAAACGGGGGACTCCCTCCTGTAATGTGTAAAAAGGGGGAATCTGCCTGCCGCAATGTGTAAAAACGGGGGACTGCCTGCCGCAATGTGTAAAAATGGGGGACTGCCTGCCGCAATGTGTAAAAACGGGGGACTGCCTGCCGCAATGTGTAAAAATGGGGAATCTGCCTGCCGCAATCTGTAAAAAGGGGGGACTGCCTGACGCAATGTGTAAAAAGGGGGAATCTGCCTGCCGCAGTGTGTAAAAAGGGGGGACTGCCTGCCGCTATGTGTAAAAATGGGGAATCTGCCTTCCGCTATGTGTAAAAAGGGGGAATCTGCCTGCCGTAATGTGTAAAAAGGGGGACGCTGTCTGCCGCTATGTGTAACAAGGGCATGCTGTCTGCCGTAATGTGTAAAAAGGGGACGCTGTCTGCCGTTATGTGTAAAAAGTGCACGCTGTCTGCCGTAATGTGTAAAAAGGGGGACGCTGTCTGCCGTTATGTATAAAAAGTGTACGCTGTCTGCTGCTATGTTTAACAAGGGCACGCTGTCTGCCGTTATGTGTAAAAAGTGTACGCTGTCTGCCGCTATGTGTAACAAGGGCACGCTGTCTGCCGTTATGTGTAAAAAGGGGACGCTGTCTGCCGTTATGTGTAAAAAGTGCACGCTGTCTGCTGTAATGTGTAAAAAGGGGGCGCTGTCTGCCGTAATGTGTACAAAGGGGGAAGCTGTCTGCCGTAATGTGTAAAAAGGGGACGCTGTCTGCCGTAATGTGTAAAAAGAGGAATCTGTCCGCTGTAAGGTGTAAAAGTGTTTCTACCTGGTGTAGTGGTGATACTGTGCGGCGTAATTTGAAGAATGGAGACTACTGTGCACCGTTTTATGAATTGGTATTATTTTGTGGCCACACCCCTTCCCCACAAAGCCACGCCACTATGTATTTTTGCGCGCAGGTCCCCCTTCACCAGATCCTCTCCAGGGGTGAGGGGGTGGACTTGGATGGTATGTGGGGGGGGGGGAAAAGCATTTTGTCGCACCTGGGCCCACCACTCGCTAGTTCTGCCACTGCTCCTGGTATTTCCTTAGTGAGATCTGTTTATGCATTAATGTGTACCATTTTGTATCAGGTGTACCACAAGTGCTGATAGGCTGTTGTGTGACCTGTACGTCCACCAGTGTTTTAAAGAGATCCAGTGTTATTTACTGAAGTCACCTATTCAAATACAAAAGTATTGTTGCACTACTGTAGATATAGGTTGCATTATTCATATATTAATGATCTCTATGGTTAATGCTCATCATTGTAAACGCTATTTACGCAAGTAATTTAATCATCAGTATTGTTGATATAGTAATTTTTTACTTCTGTAATCTCCTCTCTGGAAGAAACCTAGAGAGGAGATGCAGATGGCAGCTGATTGGCACAGATGGCCCCTCTTTCAGGAGTCTGGAGGACCCACAAAAATGTGTCACTCTCCCAAAGGTTTTGCGAGAGTAGGTTAAGTACTGAAAGGTACTGTTTTGATATCCTTCATGAAAGTATCTCTTTGAGAAGACTAAACTGAAAGTTTTTTGTTTATACTATATGAATTTACCACTGGGTCTCATTTGTATTACTTAATGCACCACAAGCATCACTCTGTTACTGGTTCGAAAACATTGCCTCTTTGCGGGTGTGATAAAGCAGGATGAAACCTCCAGAAAAGAACCAAAATAATGTTCCATGGTGATATATGAAGGGTGTGCAATAAGTTTACAGATACAATAAGTATTATATTTCAAAACAAAGTGAACATTATTTTTTTTTCAAAATAATTGCCAGAGAAGTCTATGCAAAGTTGCATGCACTTAAGCCATTTGGTGAAGCAGCTGGACCAGTCCAAAGGATGTCTTCTATATGCTGAATGAAGGTATCAACTGCAGCTTCCAATAACTCAAAACAGTCCCATGCATCTTGACTTTATTTGTGGGAACACAAAGAAGTCAGAAGGGGCCAGGTCTGGACTGTATGCCATTGACATAATGGAGAAATGCATGGGATCTTGGACAGTGCCTGAAAATGGCTTCCAGCAATTGTGGCAGGCATTAGTTGGCATACCAGTCCCCAGTGATGGTGCGTTGCTACACAAGTTGTACAGTAGCTACATGACTAGTCTCGGCCACAAAAACAGCCACCATCTCCTTGGCCACACTGCACTCACGTTATAACTTCTGTGCTGGCACACCTCCACCTGGGATCCACTGTGTCGACTGTTGTTTGGTCTCAGGGTCAAAACTGTAGATGCAGGAATCATTGTCACTGATGATCTCCCAGACAGACTTTGAGCACGCACCATCAAACCTTGCCTGTTGCGGCACCAAGTAACCCGAGCATCCTTCTTCTCTCAAGTGCAGAAACCTTGCTCAGACCAAGCTTTTCATAAAGTATCAAGTGGATAATTACAGATGAGATGCCTATCTCCTTTTCTAACTGGGCAACAGTAACCCTAGCATCAACTTCAATTATGGCTAACACGGCAGCAATGCTGTCCTCGGTGATGGTGGACACAGATCAGCTGCAGCACACCTTGGGGAAAATTTACTATACCGCGGGCCGCTGTACAGGCAGCTGCACAGCAGGAGAAGGAGAAGCAGAAGGGCGCACACTGACTCGGACTCGGCGACTACAGTATGTAGGGAAGCAGGCCATAGGTGACAGCAGGTGACAGCAGGAGACACTGACAGCTAGCACATGCCGGAGCTCTGCCGCCCTCTTTATATGTCTCAATGGGGTACATTTACTAAGATGGGAGTTCTATTTAAGATGGGATGTTTCCCATAGCAACCAATCAGATTCTACTTCTCATTTATGTAGCACCTTCTAGAAGATAATACCTGGAATCTGATTGGTTGCTATGTGCAACATCCTATCTTAAATAGAACTTCCATCTTAGTAAATATACCCCCTTATCTTCCAAGGACCGTTTCCTTCAACAAAATCAAATACAGAATTAGTAGAATGTACTTGTGTTTGAGGAAAATAACAAACCAATTATAAAGTGTACTGTAATACAGGAAAAGTACTTAGAAAATTAGCAAAAATAAGTACAGTATATATACGACATGTGGCTATTAAATATCAAGACTGTAAGGTATCTGAAGACTGTATACTATCTGGGGGGTTGAGTGGGTTAGGGGTATAATAATATATCTGGGGGTGTATAGTAATATCTGGAAGTGAGAGAGGTTGAGTGGTGCAGCAATGTATGTGGGGGGTGTATATTAATTTTATATGGAGTGTCAGAGGATTGGGGGTATTGTATGGTAATTTTTGTGTTTTTTTGGGGGGTATAATAAGGTTATAGGTTGTACAATATGTGGTATTAGGATATACTGAAGTAATTTTGGGATCTAGTAATGTTATGTGGGGAAGGGGGCAAATAATGTCATGTGGTTTGGGGTAAGTGTAGCTGTGACATTTACCCATGGGTATGGATCTTTGGGACCCTAATTAGGTCTGCAGTCAATAGGTAGACATGGAAAAGGTAGGCACTGGAAAAGGTTGACAGGTACAAAAGTTCGACACATGAAAAGGTCAACATGGAAAATGTTTAACAAAACATTTTTAAGTGTTTTTGGTATTTTCTCTGTCCAAGCACATGACACCCAAATTAGTGCACCGTGTCCCCTCACATGGCTCGCCATGCTTCGGGCAAGTTGCCTTGCTCTGCTACAGCTGTACTCGATGAAGGTTTCTCTTTCTAAATCACTGACCATGTGGATGGTAAAGTATGAAAAAGTTGAAAAAACTGTAAACAATCCCCCAAAACTTGTGTCAACCATATGTATATCAACCATTTGAAGCTGTTGACATTTTGTACCTGTTGACCATAAACACTGTCAGTCTTTTACACATTGACCTATTGACCATGTCGACCTAATGTCTGTTGACCATATGGGTCGACCTATTGACTATCAACCTAATTAGTGTTCACTATCATCTGGATACCTTTACCCACACCCACATTTTAAATACATATAAATAAACCGTAATTTGAAGAAAAAAAAAGAATGAATACAGGCAGGGGTTAAAGTGGAGGACAACGAGGTGGAACTAAGTTCCACCAACCGTAATGGAAGGGGAAACTAGTTCCACCACCTCCAATGCCCTGCCCAGTAATTCCAACAAAAAACCTGACCCATAACCTATATCAATAGATGATGCAGGCGGCGCGAGTGTTACTGATGAGCTGCAGCCACCTCCCTCTTCCTCACATCCTGGTGGCTCCACGGTCCTCCTCCATTTACAGATCACCCCTCGTGGTACTCACACAAGCTGTGTATGTTGGACAGAATTCATCCCCTCCTCAGGTCTCGGTGGCTTCCTTTTCCAGCATGACTTATGTGATGTCATAATGTCTCCACTGCTGAAGTGAAGAGGAGCCATGAAGAGAAGCAGGATCTGTGCATCTTGTAGACAAGATGAGAGGGCGATGGAGCAAAAGAGAGGTGGGGAAGCTGCTGGAGGGATACAGAGCATGGAGCCACTGGAGGGACATAGGTGGTGAGCTGCTGGAGTGACAGAAGCAGAGATGTGTATAGGGGGCACTGCTGTGGGCATTATGTGTGTAAGAGGCACTACTGTGGTCATTATGTCTAAAGGGCACTACTATTGTGGGCATTCTGTATATAAGCAGCACTACTACTGTTGGCATTTTGTGTATAAGTGGCACTTCTGTGGTAAGTGGCACTTCTTTATGTGTAAGGGGCACTACAAATGTGGACATTATGTATAAGGGGCAATATTTCTGTGTGAATTGTGTATGTGGGGCACTACTGTGCGCATTGTATATAAGGGGCACTACTGTGTGGCATAACACGCATAGATGGGCATTACTATGCAGTGTAATATTAATCAGCGGCACTACATGCGGTGTTATGTGAATAAGATTGTGCCGTGTGGTGTAATTTGAATTGGGGGTACTATTATGTGATCACACTGCATTTTGTGAGATCAATGTCACTTTATAAAGTATGGGAAGCAGGGTATTAATTTATAGTTTGTAGCGGTGTGCCAAAACACTAGCACTGGCCCCACTTAATGTGAGAGAAGGGAGAACGGGGGTATGGTAGGTGGTGGGATAAATGATTTCCACCACCTCTCCAGACCCACTTTAAGCCCTGAATACAGGGCCAAGTGCAGGTAGTTAATACTCATGGTGTTGGGGCTTTCACAACCCCTTAGCTGTGTGGACCATGAAAACTAACAAATTTAGAACACCAGGGGGAGAGAGAATTGAAGAGAATGTACATGTGTTTGAGGGGAAAAAACAAAACCAATAATAAAGGAAAGAGTAATAAAGAGGAAGAACTTTGAAAATTAGCGAATATATAAATATTAAATATATTAAATATTTATATTATATTATATTAAAATCACTGCTTGTTAATAATACTCGCAAATTTCTTCCCATGGGCAGCAAACAAAGGATTAAACTTTCAAACCAATGTGGCTTAACAAAAAGATTAAGGAACTAATGGGCAAAAAAAGGTGGGCATTAAAAAAATACAAATCAGACGGGAATGCGGAGTCATTCCAGCACTATAAGGATTATAACAAAATGTGCAAAAAAGAAATGAGCGGCCAAAGTCAAAACTGAAAAGCTAATAGCTAAGGAAAGCAAATCAAACCCCATTTTTTTTTTAAATATATCAACAGCAAGAGAATTAAAAAAAAAAGAGTATAGGCCCTTTAAAGGACAAGATGGGAGTCTTAATCAAAAACGATAATTACATAGCGGACAAATTAAATGAGTTTTTCTCATTGGTCTTCACAAGAGAGGACCAGATGCAGGGATTAACACACAATCTCAATAAGGATAATGTTCCACTGCTAAATACTCATTTAAGTGAGGAGGTAGTATGTTACTGATTAAAAAAAATTAAGATGAATAAGTTACCTGGTCCCTACAGAATTCACCCAAGGATTCTCATGGCGCTTCACTCTGACCTAGCAAGACCACTATTATTGATCTTCAATGACTCACTTACATCAGGCATTGTTCCCAAAGACTGGTGTATAGCAGAAGTAGTGCCGATATTCAAAAAGGGAAGTAAAGCTGAACCGGGTAATTATAGACCAGTTAGTCTTACATCTATAGTAGGGAAAATACTGGAAGGTATTCTAAGGAATAGTATACAGAAGTTCCTTGATGCCAATACGGTTATTAATAGGAACCAACAGGATTTGTGAAGGATAGATCATGTCAAACCAACTTATTAGGCTTTTATGAAACAGTTAGTGCGAACCTTAATCAGGGTAAGAAGGTGGATGTAATCTTCTTAGACTTTGCTAAAGCTTTCGACACAGTACCGCACATGAGACTTATATATAAGTTACATGAACTAGGGATAGGCAGCACAATATGCACTTGGGTCAGAAATTGGTAAGACAATAGGGAGCAGCATGTTGTGGTAAATGGAACTTTTTCAAATTGGACTGAAGTACTAAGTGGTGTGCCACAGTGGCCTATACTTGGACCACTATTGTTCAACATTTTCATTAATGATCTACTGTAGCAGTAGATCTAGAGAGCATGGTGTAAATTTTTGCAGATGATACCAAATTGTGTAAGGTTATAAATACAGAGGGAAATGCTGAGTCTCTCCAGAACGACTTAGTTAAACTGGAAGCATGGGCAGCAAAATGGAGTATGAGCTTCAATACAGACAAGTGTAAGGTAATGCACTTTGGTAGCAATAACAAAAATAACACCTACATACTAAATGGGCTAAAATTAGGGGGTTCTGTACTGGAAAACGACTTAGGTGTTCACGTAGATAGCAAACTAAGCAGCAGTACCCAAAGTAGGATTGCAGCAAAGAAGGCTAACAAGGTATTAGCATGTATAAAGCAGTGAATTGATGCAAGGGATGAGAGTGTTATACTCCCATGATATAAATCCCTAGTGAGGCCACATCTTGAATACTCTGCACAATTTTGGGCACCATACTACAAAAAGGATATCCTGGAACTAGAAAAGGTTCAGAGGCGGGAGACCAAACTAATTAAGGGGATGGAGATGCTGAAATATGAGGAAAGGCTTGCAAGGCTAGACATGTTCACACTGGAAAAGAGGAGACTAAGAGGGGACATTATTATTATTATTATTAGCAGTTTCCTATATAGCGCAGCATATTCCATTGCGATTTACAATTAGAACAACAGTTATAGAACAAAACTGGGCAAAGACAGACAGACATAGAAGTAGGAAGGCCCTAATCAACATTTACAAATATATAAAGGGACAATACACAGAGCTTGCGGGGGATTTGTTTTTGGTAAGATCAACACAGATACATGTGGACACCCACTTAGGTTGGAGGAGAGGAGATTTCACACGAAAAGGCATAAAGGTTTTTTCACATTAAGGACAATACGTATTTGGAATTCCGTGCCTGAGAGAGTGGTAATGGTAGACTCGGTCAACACTTTTAAGAATGGGATAGATAAATCTAATGGATATGGGGGGTCATTCCGACCTGATCACATACTAGGATTTTTTGCTGCGCTGCGATCAGGTGAGAAATGCACATGCGTATGCACTGCAATGTGCAGGTGCATCATACGGTTACAAAACAGATCGTTGCTGAGCGATGGATTTTTATGAAGAATCCATTTGCACAGCCGATCGCAAGGAGATTGACAGGAAGAAGGCGTTTGTGGGTGTCAACTGGCTGTTTTCTGGGAGTGGTGGGAAAAATGCAGGCGTGTCCAAGCGTTCGCAGGGCGAATGTCTGACGTCAATTCCGGCCCTGGACAGGCTGAAGTGATCGCAGCGGCAAAGCAAGCATACAGTCCCCTTTAGGTGGCAACTATCTGTCGCAGCGCTGCAAAAAATAGCTAGCGAGCGATCAACTCGGAATGACACCCTCGGATATACAGGGTAATGGTGCGTAGTCACACACTATAGTTATTAAAAAAAGAGGAATAAGGAATAAACATAACGGCCGACATAGGGGCTAATTCAGACCTGATCGCTGCTGTCCATTTTTGCACAGCAGCAATCAGGTCTGAACTGTGCTGCCCCCGGGCCGTAGTGCGCTGGCGCATGCCATACAGCCGACGGCTGTCTCTGCCCTGCGATCGCTGGGTGGGAGGAGGCGGGCGGTAGCATTTGGCCGCCACATAGGGGGTGCGGTCCGGGCAACGCAGGTGTGCCCGGACCGTTGGGGGGAGGGCCACGGCGGCTGCGTGATGTCACACGCAGCCGCTGCGACCTGAGCAGCGACGAGTAGTTCCCTGCCAGCGTGCAGGAGCTGTGCTGGTGGGGAGCTATTCTTCCAGTACAAAAGCATCACCGCTGTGCGATGCTTTTGTACTTGTGCGGGAGAGGGAGAGGGGGAGGTGGGAGTTAGGGCCTACCATGTTGGGCAGACTAGCCATGTGTTGGGCGTCCCCCCGCATGTTAGGAAAGCTGATCGTAGATGTGCTAAATTTAGCACATCTATGATCAGGTCTGAATTAGGCCCATTGGCAACAGACAAAATTAGTCCTATAAAATAATACAGTGTAGGAAACCACATATAGGTTGAATTCGATGGACAAATTGTCTTTTTTCAACCTCAGAAACTATGTTACTATGTTACTATGTTGTTGGGGAACAATCCAGCCTTAAATTAATATTGAAGTCTCAAAAACCTTAATTCATCACTTCATAAATGTAAAAAATGTTTGTTTTCTTGTTTAGTTGTTTAGAAAAAGATGGATAAATGAATAAAAACATACTGTGCAGAGGTATGAGATTATAGCATTATTGTCTTCAAGTTCTGCTTTTCCTTTTACATTGTTTCTACACAAAGCTATTCTACCTTGCATTTGTACATTAACATTTTGCATTTGCAGAAATTATAGTCTATTAATATCAAGTCATTCTATTCTCAGGTGTAGTCATGGTAGGGTTATGGATTGCTGGACAGATTTTACCAGATAAGTGCCCGTATGCCTAATCTGATACGCAGTATTTTCCACTAAACAATTTGGATTTTGCTAATTGCAGTCCAAACAGTACTCGGGTAATTACTCGTCCCTCAGCCTCCAAAAAGATTTGAGTTGGTTACTGTTTTTCAAGACCTTGAAAAACAGTACCTAACTCAAAATGCTTTGGTGGTTGAGGGAGAAGTGATCACCCGAGCAGCAGTGAAAGACGCTGAACCCAGATCTGTGCTAGATGGAGAGCCATGGACAAGGTTTCAGAGCCTCCAGTTACATTTACACACCTCAGTGGAGCATCAAATCTGGTTTAGCCTAGGTTGCTTATCATGCTTGGCTGCTGTACTGTCCAGAATTAAACTTTTTTGAATCTCTTTATGGAATTTCAAATAAATGTGAATTGTACTTTAAGTGCTACACTATTTTGTATATCATTCTAATTTACATATGTGTCCTTTTGCAGTATTGTTGCGATGTGTATGCATCACTGCACACTAATTACAGCATAACGGGCTCTTCGCTATGCGTATGCTCCTGCTATGCCTTCACTTCAATAGGAGCTGGCATGTGCATTCGCCCGCCGCCCATGGAGTGTAATGGGAGCTGGCAGCGCAGCGTACACACACAATGCTTTGGCATTGTGAGCCCGCTACAGCAAGAAGCTATATGCAGCAAAGCTGTGTACATGAGCATCATCCTGATTGACACATTGGGAGGACTACAGGAACCTACTTCACCCTCCAGCAGGAAGTCATTTATGTTTTTATTTTATTTTTTATTTTATTTTTGTATTCTTTATTTCTGGAATAGTTACCATTCAATTGGGTCAATATGCCATAATCAAAAGTACTAGCACTACAGAGCCTATTCAATAACCATATTCCTGTTTATATTTTGGTTCTAGGGTGGAACCAGGAATAGGACTTTGGCTACTTCTTTCCACTTGAAGCGCCATATAGTATTTTCTTATGTTTTTGTATTAAGATATATTGTATACTGTAAAAGTACCTTCTATTAAACCTTAACACGTGACATTAGTCATTTTTATGTAGGGTCGAGTTTCAAGGAACACAATTATCTTCCTGACTGTCGTGATCCCGGCAGTCAAAATACTGATGCCAGAATCCTGACACCCTTTGAAATGCCAGCGGTCAGAATCCTGACCGCTGCCCGAAATCCCACCTAAGGGGTAATAGACCGAGCCCGATTTATGACGAGCGCAGCGAGCCCATAAGAGGTGAAGTCGGTATTCTGGCCGTTGGGATTCTGGCATTGTTATTTCGACCACCGGGATCCCGACAGTCAGTAACTGATACCGAATCCAGTCTCAATTGAGTCTAAAATTTTACGTAATTTTAAGGTTAATTAGATATGTGTAGTTATTACTATGCATTGTAATATTCTTTTATAATAAAATTTGTGTCCCAAGTCTAATTATGTGGTCTATCTAAATATATATTAATGTGCCCCCAGAGGTGAATTCATTCACCTTTGATTTGTTAATTATTTCGCATATAGTAATTCAGAATACTTATTGGGGAGCAGCAAATACATAATATTCATCAGCGTTTTTTAATAAGTTTGCGCCTGGATAATTTCCTTTGCTTTGACATAAAAATTAATTTCTAGGTGTACAGTTTTAGAAGTTTAAAATGTAGCACATATAATAAAAATAAGGAAATATTTACACTTAAATGTGGAAGAAGATTAATATTCTGTCTGCAAAATATGCATGGTTATGGATGAATAGAACCTGGATTAGGTTAACCACTATTGGTCAACAATGACATGGTCAATACAGGAAAAAGGTTGACACGTTAAAATGGTCGACATGGGACAAGTCAACACATGAAAAGATCAACATTACTTTTTTTTTGGTGTTGTTTTTTGCATAACATGACCAGGAACCCCAATTAGTGCAACGCGTCCCCTTGCATGGCTCGCGATTTTACTATTCCCAGTTGTAGTCCACGTGGATGAATGTATGAAAAAGTAATAAATAAACACGTTGACCTTTTAATGTGTTGACCTGTCCAGTGTTGACCATTTTAACATGTCAACCTTTTTCATGCGTCGACCAGGACAATGTCAACCAACAGTGGTCGACCTACTAACTGTCGACCTAATCCATGTCGACCTATCATCCAAATACCAATATGCATAAAGTGTTTAGTCTAGTTCTAGATTTTTACAATGTACAGATCGTTATTTCAGTCAATAAAATAAACATGCTTTTTGACTTATACCCTTGTCTATAGACCGCTATCTAAACCAAATATTTATTTACCAGATTTACAAAATGTTATTGTTCTGCTTGAAGACAATTATCATTAGTACATCTATTATTAAATACAGCGTGACTAATATCATTATGTTAATTTATGTTATAGTTATATAACATTAATAAATAGTATTAAATCTTGAACGCATTAATACTGTTGCGCGAGGGAAACTTATTACATTGTAGTGACTCGTATAGAGTTTGGACTCACTTGTTATGAATGAGCAACCTGTGTATACTATGGCTTTGTAACAAAGTAAATTGATATATTTATTTGTTTTGTTTTCTGAAGCATAGTGTAAATTGTCAGCACTATACTGTATATATCTAATGACACAGGTATATGTACTGTACATATTAAACATAAAATCTACATGTTTATACAGCACACAGTCACCACCAGCTTCTCCTTATCATATATAATACAATATTTGTCTTAATGATATTTGTCTCATAGTAACTCCTCTATTAAACATTTTGCTAATGCTATTTTAAAGAGACTTGTAAATGTCTATCATTCATTTTCACTGTGCACCAAAATATCATTATGTACGGTATATCTTACTTTTCCAGTTGTGTCCATATTGTCCATAGGTGCCTCTAATAAGTATTGACTGTCTGAGTGTAGCTGGAATTTTCAAACCCAGCTTACAAAATTACTCAACCAAATAGCCACTCCCAGTATCTGTAAATGATTGAAACAGCTAAACTGATTTGTGCACATTTTTGTTATTGTACGATGGTGGTTCAATAAGTAAGGTAACAAGACCTCTCACATGTGTAATGTTCTCTATTTCATTCTAATTTCCTGCCAGACCAGAGCAGGCAGACCACTGCTTCCCCTCACGGCCATTAGATTGCGCTTCATATCAATCATACGGTTCCAACATCAGCTGTAAGATGGCAAGACTGGCAGAAACATGGTTAAACATTGAGGTGTGTAGTGTGATCTCATTTCTGCATTTAAAGGGCACATCAGCAGCTGAAATTCATCACCAACTTGTCAAGGTGTACAGTGATTATGTCATGGAAACACGTTTGGGTGCGCTGCCAGTGGCGAATATTCTAGGCTGACCACATTGCTGCTCATCTTGAACGTCTGCCCTACCATTAATAAAGGTAGTGCACAAAACCGAAACCTGTTCACTGGACACCTCGATAAGTTGAATTTCAACTGCTGAAGTGCCCTTTAGACACAGAAAGGTGATCACAATATGCAACTCATACCGCATTCAGACCGCAAATGCCGGATCCTACCCGGTAAGACAAACGTGTACTTACCGGGTGGGATCCGGCATTTGCGCTCCGCTGCTTGCTTTCCGACCCGGCAATATACCGGGTCGGTTGCCATAGCAGCGGAGGGAGCAGCAGCAGCAGGGGCGGGGGTGGAGGCGGCGCCGGGAGATGAGCTCATCTCCTGCGCCGCCTCTCCCTATGCTGTGAATGGGAACCGTGTCGCATCGACACGGCTCCCATTCACACCGCACCTGACCCGGTAATCAACCCGGGTAAAACCCTTCTTTTTTACCGGGTTGAATTACCGGGTCAGGCGACCCGCTAAATCGTCAAAGGACCTTTCACATCGCACACTGACCCGGTTCGACACGGCAATATGCCGTGTCGATACCGGGTTATTTGTGCAATGTGAAAGGGGTATCAGTGTCTGAACATGTTTCCGCCAGCCCAGCCAATCTACAACTGATATTGGGACAGTATGACTGATATGAGGCACAGTCTAATGGCTGTGAGGGGAAGCAGTGGTTTACATGCTCTGGTTTGAAATTAGAATGAAATAGAGAACAGTACACATGTGAGAGGTCTTGTTACCTTACTTGCATATAGATAAAGGAAGCAGTGAAGCTTAAAATGTGACTAGAGTCATATTGCAGTGGCATAAAGGTATTCCCAGCTCCAAACATTAAAAAATACAGTATTAAGCTTTCTGCTTGGGGTAATCTGAACAACAGAGCTGAGCACGATAAGATTAGTAAAATACTTTTCAAACCAGAAAAACTGACTTCTTTCAGCTTTTATTATTTTGGAGTGCGGCTGACGGAACACAATACCCAGTAAATACAGTATTTGACCACTTGCTGGCAGATAAACACTGCCCCTCAAACACACAAACTTCCCTGGATATATATATCATAAAATGTAATTACAGAAGTGACACTGTTCATCCTGCACATAATCGCCTGCAGCATGTTTACGCACCGCTGCAGTGATTATGTGCACACTGCCGCAGCTAGTCGCAGTGTGTGTACAACCCATGCTTTCCTATGGAAGTGGGTGCATATGCATGTGCCGCAGACATTCTTGGGCACACTATTTGCAGCAATCGAGAAGCGATAAATGGTGTCACATCTGGAGAAACGTACAAATTTTTTTAAACCAGAAAAACAATGTCGTATTTCAGCTTTTATTATTTTGGGGTGCAGCTGATGGGGCCAAAACACCCAGTAAGTATGATAATGCACACTGCCTCTCAAACGCAAAATCTTCATTTGAAATATCTAAATTGAATTAAAAGACTCCAGAAACTAGAAAAAGATGTTAAGCTAAACTTGCAATCACTGTACTGTTCTCTAATGCACAATATATATACCCTTCAAATCAGTGGTGTAACTCCATCCCAGTCACCATGAAGTAAGATAAATGTTGCTCCCTGCCCCCCTTCCACCCCGTGCCAACTCGTAAAACAAATGACACCCTCATGACATTCTTAAGGAAATTAGTTTTATTTTGGGACTCAGTGGTCCTCATCCAGTTACAGCCCGTCTCACTCTAACCTAGGGGTGGGCAACATGCGGCCCGCAGGCCGGATGCGGCCCGATCGTGCCTGGCCCGCTGTGCCCCACCAGAGTGCAATGACAAGCGGCCCGACAGGCCGCTTGTCATTGCACTGCTCTCAGACGCGGCGCCGCTGAGGAAATCCCGGTCACGTCACAGGGTCAGCTGACCGGGATTTCCTCTGTTACCATGCGCGCGCTGGGCGGCACGGGGGGCGGGCACTGCAGTGAGCAGGAGCGGCGGCTGAGCCAGGAGAAGAAGCGGTGGCCAGCGAGCGGGAGCAGGAGAGGCCACATCAGCAGGGACTCCAGGCGGCAGCAGCAGCGCGGATCATCGGACAGCGGGGATCGTCTGCCACTGTGACAAACAGGTAAACCCCCTGTCCAACCAGCCCCTGGATCAGCGCTTCAGCTGCCATATAGGTTTAGGGGTGGGGAGGCCGCGGAGTAAAAATCTGCAATATGGGTTTAGGGGAGGGGGGAAGGGACTGTCTGCCATAATATGTAAAAAAGTGGGACGCTGTCTGCCGTAATGTGTAAAAAGGGGGACGATGTCTGCCGTAATGTGTAAAAAGGGGGACGATGTCTGCCGTAATGTGTAAAAATGGGGGCACTGTCTGCTCTAATGTGTAAAAAGGGGGACGATGTCTGCCGTAATGTGTAAAAAGGGGGACGATATCTGCCGTAATGTGTAAAAAGGGGGACGATGTCTGCAGTAATGTGTAAAAAGGGGGACGATGTCTGCAGTAATGTGTAAAAAGGGGGACGATGTCTGCCATAATATGTAAAAAAGTGGGACGCTGTCTGCCGTAATGTGTAAAAAGGGGGACGATGTCTGCCGTAATGTGTAAAAAGGGGGACGATGTCTGCCGTAATGTGTAAAAACGGGGGCACTGTCTGCTCTAATGTGTAAAAAGGGGGACGATGTCTGCCGTAATGTGTAAAAAGGGGGACGATATCTGCCGTAATGTGTAAAAAGGGGGACGATGTCTGCAGTAATGTGTAAAAAGGGGGACGATGTCTGCCGTAATGTGTAAAAAGGGGGACGATGTCTGCCGTAATGTGTAAAAAGGGGGACGATGTCTGCCGTAATGTGTAAAAAGGGGGACGATGTCTGCCGTAATGTGTAAAAAGGGGGACGATGTCTGCCGTAATGTGTAAAAAGGGGGATGATGTCTGCCGTAATGTGTAAAAACGGGGGCGCTGTCTGCTGTAATGTGTAAAAAGGGGACGCTGTCTGCTGTAATGTGTAAAAAGGGGACGCTGTCTTCCGTAATGTGTAAAAAGGGGGACGCTATCTGCCGTAATGTGTAAAAAAAGGGCACGCTGTCTGCCGTAATGTGTAAAAAGGGGACTCTTTTTGAGTATTTTGTGTGTGGCCCTCGAATATTCGCTGGAAGTGTTAAGCGGCCCCCCAGCTGAAATAATTGCCCACCCCTGCTCTAACCTGTTATTGCTCGCTTTCGCCATTTGGTGCAGATCCATGAGACTTTAGATTGATGCATGCTCAGAGTAAAATCTCAGTACAGTAAAAATAAGCACTAGGAGTGGTTAGGGTAAAGGCCCATACAGACGGGCTGATGCAGGAAGAGATGTGTGCTGAGTGTGCGGGGGAAGAGGGGGGGGCACTCACTTCACCCAGCGGGTGAAGTGAGCGACCCGCTAGATTGGCCTGCATGCAGGCCAATCTATCACCAGCGATGCGCGGGGCTGCGCATCGCTGTCGCTGTAGGGGGTACACACGGAGCGATGATGCTCAAATTCTAAGCAATCTAGTCAGATTGCTTAGAATATCGCTCCGTGAGTACCCCCCTTTAGGCACTAGGGGGAAAGTTAACCATAGCTGCTACCTTTCGAGGGTTAGCACAAGCCACCACCCCCGGAGGGTTTGGATTAGGGTAGGGAAAGGGGGAGATACTTTCCACCTCCGATGTCAGGATCTTCAGGGGTTAAAGTGAGCCGAAACAGGGCGGAACTGCATTCCATCAGTTCCACTTGAAGACGGAACGCAGTTCCGCCTCCTCCGGCTCACCTAACCCGATGTGTGCCCAACGTCGCATGGAGATGCCGGGCACCCGCTGAGATTGCGTTACCAGCGGGCGCCCCACTCTCTCTCCACAGTGGGCAGCCGGAGGCAGGAGCTCACTACTGAGCTCTGGCTTCAGCTCTGTCAGTGTGCGCTATCTCATAGTGCTGAGAAGCAGACGCCAGGAGGACTACTGCGGTCGGACGCAGGAGCGGGGCTTGGTAAGTATTTTTATTTTTTAACATATGTATGTGTATTAACGGCGCATCTACTGGGGCAAGTTACAGGGGGGTAAACTACTGGGGGCAAGCTACAGGGGCAAACTACAAGGGGGCAAGTTACTGGGGGCAAACTACAAGGGGGAAAGATACTGGGGACAAACTACAAGGGGGCTAGCCACTGGGGGCAAGCTACTGGGGGCAAACCACTGAGGGAAAACAACAAGGGGGCAAGCTACAAAGGGGCAAGCTACTGGGGGCAAACTACAAGGGGGCAAAATACTGGGGCAAACTACAAAGGGCTAACTACTGGGGGCAAACTACAAGGGGGCAGAACTACAAGGAGCCACTGGGAGGCTAAACTAAAGTGGGGGTAAACTACTGGGGTCATACCTGCAGGGGCATTACCACTGGGGGCATAAATATTGGGGCTAAACTACAGGGGGATAAATGACTAGGGGCATTACTACAGGTGACATTACTACTGGGGGCAAAACTACACAGGGGCATTACCATTAAGGGCATTACTAATAGGGTCACTACTAATGAGGGCATTGTAAAGGGGGCACTTCATATGGAGTGTCAAAGTCAGAAAAATATCACGCTACACATTGCCATATTTGCACCTTATGCGTGTCCCCGCTGCGCGTGCATGAGCTCTCCCGTGCGTGCGCATACTCGCTGTTGCGTGCACCCGCAGGCGCACGGTATGCGCATTTACGGTAGAGTTTGTATGCGTCTAGCGTGCGACTCAATCGTAACATATTTTAACCATATAAATGTATTTTGTAGATTATGGTCCCTTTGATAGAATCTGAAAGTTTAGTTAATGCAGCATGTTCATAGACAAAGAGATCCCTCTTTGTTTGATACGAAGGGTCAGACAGGGGTTTTACAGTGGTGTTTAGTATCCATCGGAAGAGTATTTAATTAGCAATATTCCGGTGTTGGTTTGAAGCGGATTAATCGCTCGTGCGAATAGTTATGGACATAAGAAGTTTATGAACATTTACTGTATTTGCACTTTATTACCCATGCGGCGGGAAACCCAGTTTCCCTCCCACCTGAGCAGTTTGAAATAGTCACAGCCCACCTGTATGAACCAACCTATGACCTTTTGTTATAATGCGAAGACGAATTCCTGTGTCCAATGAACAATAAGAATGTAGGGACCATTGTACTGTACTGTTTGTAAGTGTATATAAGGACAAGCCGATCTGGGCCAGCTCTCTATTCTCTTCAACGGTTCTCATCACTGATAATCGGGAGCTGGATATCCAGAAGGCGCATGCGATTGTTTCCCTTTGTGCGTAAGTTTCTCTGCAACCATATTGTCTCTTATTTAATGTTATAAGCCATTCTCTCTCTCCTTCCCCCTTTAAATGTAATTGTATCTTTATTGTATTTTATGTGTACTGATTTGGTTAGGTATTTTATGTTATCTTGGTAGTGTATAACTTGTATTGTATTATTCTTTTGCAATTGAACGTTCATTCATTTCCTTAAAAGGCGTTAGACCCTTAGACCGGTATTGTGTGTTCATTATATTGCAGAGGGTAATAGGAGCGTCTCTATCGCTCAAACAGCTTTAGTGTAAACAAGGTTAAGCAGCGTTATATCGCTACAGTGTTTCTGTACAAGGTCTACAGTATAAGAATATCCTTTCTGTGTGTTATATTCAAGGTCTACTGATTGTTATCTCGTGAGCGTCTGCGCCGCTCGTGATCTCCTCGTGGTCTCGAGCGTCCGCTACGCTGATAGCGTAGCATTACGGTAGTCGCTCACCTATAGTGTGCCCGATACCAACAGCGTACTCTCGCGAGCGTTTGTGTCGCTCGAGCGGCTCGCTCCCGATACAGCGTCCGCTACGCTAAGAGCGTACCCTTACGGTACCTCATGCGCCAATTGCGTACTGTGTCTCTTAACCTCTTTACAGTGTGTTATATAGGATAAATAAATATTATGCTTTATCAATTGGCGGCTCGTCCGTCCTTCACATATCTGCACTAGGTAATTCCAGCAGACATTATCGGTCAGCAAAAGGTGGGAGATAATATTCCTTGTAATGCTGACCAGATAAGCGTCTGCTTCGCTTAGTAAGGAGTGCTGAAGGAATCCGGAACCGGAAGGTAGGAACAGTACGTTATTGTCTTTTAAAACCTGTTTAGTTTCTGTTTTGCACGCATAAACACACACACCTGTATTTCTTGCTTAGTAATATTTGTCCATATCTCATTCTCCTGGTTGCCATTTCATAATTGATAACGTGCTGAGAAAGATTTGTTGCTATTGGTAGTTAAAGAGTAAAAATAATACATTAAGGGGTAATTTGTAAAACACACACACAGCTTTGCCTAAAATACAAGGAGAGACCTGTGTGGTGCTCGGTAGATGATTACTGTTAAAGATCATCTACATTGATAAACGTGCTAAATTGTATTTCTGTGAACATATCTGGCCAGCGCACACGTGTCTCTAACAAAAGGGTGAGACTAGCGTGCGCGACGCAAGGGTCGACGCACGGAGCGTATATTACGCAACGGAGCGTCTGGGTACGCCCACCGAAACTCAAATCGCACAATAGCATTGTTTTAGTGGGGGCGGTATAGTATAGCCACGCGATAATAGCACAAATTGATTTAAGTTTCCAAAACTTAGTTTAAATACCTTACTTTACTGTAATGCCTCTGGGAGAGCTATCAGATTACGGGAAATGATTTTTCTGATCAGAAAACGATAGAATGATAGTGGGGTGAAAACGGTATGAGTGTATTGAACTCCTCTTGGTGAAGTCTTGGTGAAGTCTTGGTGAAGTCTTGGTGAAATCTTGGTGAAGTAAATCTTGGTGAAGTAAGTCTTGGTGAATCACGGTCAAGGTGAATACGTGATGAGCACGGTCAAAGTGAAAACGTGCGACGGAGTGTGATAAAGTTTTCGTTGTATTACGCTCTGGCTGTTTTGGAGCACAGTAGGGAGACTCCAATGATCCTACCATTTATGGGCAACAAGTGTCTATAAGTGGTACGATTGGACCGCACGGTTGTATGTGTGACCAATAACGCAACATGATATGAGGTCATATATTAAATTGCCCCCATGCGTGTTGTAGGGAGCACATGCAAGTGTGATTTGTGTAAAAATAAGGAATTTTCACTGGTAGGGCCTGCAATGATTACGTGTGTCTGCTAAAAGGGGCGGATCCGTTGTACTCGGAGCAGAAGAAGCTGGTGGTAGAGCTTGGAGAACTTCCACCGTAGACTTCTGTGTTTGGTGCATTTTAGGAAGTTTTTCTGTGTTAAAAAGGTCCACAATGGCAGCCAAGTGCACAACACAGGGACGTTCAGCAGTCAGGGTTCAGACTGAAGAGGCTTGCAGACCCCAAGGGTCTGCTCGGTTAGTAATGTGGGGGAGGTATGGTCCCCACACTGAGACCTTTTGTGACGAATGGACACGAATGACTGTGGGGGATAAAGCACCATTTCCCGGGATAGGTAGTTTTGACTCAGAGGTATTGCATAATTTAAGGCGAAGGATCTGTCTCATAAAATCCTGGAAACAACGAATTAGACATTATGATTGTTTACAATTGTGGCAACAGGAAAGTGAAATACAAAGAAATTTAACTTACATATCTGACTCTCATCTTGGGAAGAGAGACATGGCAATGGAGAGGATTATGGTTGCAGAGAATGGCGAAATGGTGTACGATAAAAATGCACTTAGCAACTGTATTATAGATGATAAGACTAATTGTAATAAACGTAACGATGATAATTGTAATACTGATAAATGTACAACTATTAACCCATGCAAGTTGCACCCCATGTTAAACTTCCCTCAGGATTACAAACAAGAAAGTGAGCCCAGCACGATGTCGGTACCTCTTCCAGAAGCCATCCTACAAGACATCCAGGTGGACGCGACCAAATCGGTAAAAGCAGTAATCAAACCCCCTAACGGAGGGTCAGGTGAGGTCGTGTCCACAGGTACGTATGGTGTTATACATCACGCACAAACAAATGTACCTCATATCGTAGAACCAATTCAGAATGACGTTATTGGACTTAATCCTGTCAGGGTAATTGCAGTACCAAATGGGAAAACTGACACTTCAGGAGTCACTCCTGTCAGGAACATCGCCATGCACTGCCCCTTTTCCCGAACAGAATTAAGAACAATTCTGTCTGAATTTCCTGACCCTAGGAAAGACTTAGTTGCATGTCAAAAGTATATTAGAGAGCTAGGAAATTCTGCAGAGCCAAATAACAAAGATTGGAGGACAGTTTTGAGGGCATGTTTACCCCCCGATGTCGACTCAGTGAAATTTATCGCTGATTGCAAGTTAGATGAGGAGGTACCACTAACAGACAAGTCTAACCAAGATAATGTAAAAAGAATCAACTTACAGTTAGGAGTATATTTCCCTGCAGTGGTAAAGTGGAATAAAATTTTTACAATAAGACAAAAAGAAGGTGAATCCACACCAGAGTATTTTCACCGGGCTCTGCAGGATATGGCTAGGTACACTGGTATAGATGACATTAAAACTAATGTACACCACAGACAGGTAGCTGTGTCCGTATTAATGGACGGCTTAAAAGACACACTAAGAATCAGGGTACAAACCTCTCTACCTCACTGGAGAGGTATCTCGGTGGCTGCATTAAGAGAGTCCGCTATCGAGCATGACCGTAATATCCAAAGAACCAGGGAAGCACAGGGAGAGCGGTTGATGGTAATGAGCATCCAAGCACTAGAGGAGGCATCAGGTCGACCGAAACCCAAGGCCACTAGCACATGGAGGAAGCCAAGGATTTGTTATCTTTGTAAAAGAGAAGGGCATTATGCCAGCAATTGTAATAGCCCACATAAAGTCAGACCCCCTAGACAAAGAAATGAGCAAAGTTATGACACACCAAATTATAATCAGGGATCATATAGGAAGAATTTTGGGCTACACCCATGATATGTAGTCAGGAAAAGGTGATCATTAGGACTGATGGTAAGCCTGAGGTAACGGTTAATAAATTGGGAGGTCATTCCTTGAGGACACAGAAATGACCGGGTAAAATTTGTAATGTATCTGTGAAATGTTTTCTTTTTCCCCATCTCTGACAGTTATCGGCAGGACTCAAACATTGCATAGCTACTTGGTCTTTGCAGAAGTCTACCAAACCCCAGCATGACCTACCCGCATCAATGTATCCTGGCCAGATACAAAGGGTGGAGTATGGAGGTGCTGGTGGGAGGGACTGAGCAAGGATACCATTGGACATGTAGATATGACAGCCTGATGATGAACGGCAGATCTGACAATGTTTTAAAATGTTTGAAAAATGTTTTTTCCTGTTGTTGTTTATTGTTGGTTTATGTAATATATATGTATATGAATTGCTCTCTCTCTCTCTTTTGTTTTTTTTTGTTTTCTCTCGTCTCACTCATGTTTTCATGTTTTAAAGATGGTATGTCACACATCAGTTGGACAAATGGTAATGCAAGATTTTTGCTCCTTACAGAGAGATCGCTGATTTGGAAGAAATATTGTATCATCGGAGTGTTCGGTTGGAAGACTGAGAGACAGCACCTTTGAGATGACAGCAGAACAAGAAGAACAACAAGACTAGAGAACTAATTATCGTAACAAGTTTCTCTCCCCCTCAAACTGTTTTTCTGTACCCACATTACAAATTTCTCCTTTCTCCTCCTGTAAGATGGACTTGCCCCAAGAGACTGTGATATGGATTTTCCTGTTGACCATGATGTTGACCAGAGCAGTCTGTTTCGGTGAGAGTACCAGTGAGGTCGAGAAAGGATCCAGAAGGGTTTCTGATGACTAAGATGGAGGTGTAAATTTCCAATAGCAACACAATCACCAAGCAAAGGCGAGTACCGGAAACGATCTAGCAGCCATGTTATTTGTAAACATTGTGAAGGAATGTTAACTGAAAAGAACTGTATCTGTAGACTCTGTGACAGTGTAGTTGAGGATGGGTGTATCAAGAAATGCCAATCCAGTTTCAATATCCACATGGACCGGCATCCATTGAGTGACTATCACTCCTTAGTGGGTAAAGTGTTAAATCAGACAGATTGTTGGGTATGCTCTCAAGTACCTCAAGGCCATAGCAAATCAGGATTAGTGCCCTTCCCTTTAACTATAGGGGAGGTACTTGAGCTAAGTGGTGGGAGGCCGGTGGACAGGAGGTTTAATATCTCCAGTCCTCCTAGTTTGAAGCTCCACCAATATCATGTGGATAGATCCCTAGTATGTTTTAACATTTCCAATCCCCGAAAGCCGGGAAATTGGGAAGTGTCATGGAATAACCAAACCATGACCTTTTCATACAGAGCCGATAGAATGCCTACAGATACAGAACTTATACGCCACATAGCCGGTAGTGGAAAATATTTCCGATATAGGTATACCCTAGGAAGTAGAACCATGAGAGTTGGAGAGGTATCACCAGGATACTGTGCACATATCGTACAAACCGATACGTGTACTAAACAGATGGGAGAATTAGGGTTAGGAAATTTCATATGGAAAATGTGTAATATGGTTATGTCCTACTCCGTCCCATATGTTCTCCCCGATGATGCATATTTCATATGCGGGAGGAAGGCGTATAAGTGGCTTGCCCCAAACTCAGAAGGATTGTGTTATATTGGAAAAGTACTGCCTGAAGTAATGACTGTATCACATACTAAAATGAAAGATATTCACCGCGGTGCCCATGCTCCTTATACTCGCACTCATTACGAGCACGTCGTTAAACGGCACCTAATAGAAAGAACAGAGCATCCGGCCTCTGACCTGATCAATGAATCCACCGGGATTCAAGTCCTAATCGCGTTAGATATCACTCGTACCGCCAGAGGAGTGATAAATTATAAATACATATCTGCGCTTGCAAATTTATTAGACAATATCACTGAAATGTATGATGACACATTCAGGTATACTGGAAGGGAGCTCCAAGCTTATAAAACAGAACTGGTTCAGCATAGGATGGTTCTTAATTATCTCACAGCAGTGACAGGCAGATATTGTGTCACACTGGCAACGCAGTACGGCGTAAAATGCTGCACTTATATTACGAATAGCACCGAGGACCCGGTCGAGGTCATAGACCAAAAGATGGACGACATTCTCCAATTAAAGTGGGAATTCCGCAGGAGACACAATCTCACCCTTGCTGCTGTGGATAATGAGCTGACCGGTTGGGTGTCATGGTTGAACCCACGAAATTGGTTCTCTGGTTTAGGAGAATGGACTCAAGGAATTATCATGGATGTAGGGAAATTCCTTTTGTGTATTCTGGGTGTCATCATATTGGTCGGTCTGATATTTAGATGCGTTCGGGTTTTAACAAAGTGTAAACGTAGCGCCCAAGTGATGAGTTTAAGGAGTGAAGATACTGTAATAACAACTGATTTGATTTATGACCCAACGATAGAGACAATGTTGTGATGAAAATGTGATTCCACGGTCCGTTTCTTTCACCCGTTTCTCCTTTGTTTCTCTCCAAGGTAAAAAGACATCCGCTTGGAAGAAGAATTTGACAACCTTTTTACACAGACAACTGATGGACTATGCCATAGACCCCCCATATCCCTAGTACCTTTAATTTTACGCTAGCCCAACACTTTTTGTAAGTCTATGGACATTGATACAGCTTTGCTTGCGTTTATTGGCAAAAGCACAAAGAGACTACAGTCAACATGTACATCAAGACAAGACTTCAGACAAGACTTCAATCAACAAATGTATATTAACCTCACATAGAATATCACTGCATTTACCATAATTTTTTCTTATCTTCATCTCTGCAACCTTCAGGTAATGACACACATAGTCGATAGGGAATACAGGCACAGATATCAGCACTCACATATCCCCCCATTCATGTATCATCAACTAAAATGTGCTCCCCCATTTTGTTGCAACCAAAAGCCGAAAAGAGCTCGGTAAAGTTTGACAGCCCATCCACAGACCCGTACCACGGGATAAGAAGGAATTCAAAAGTATACTTCGCAATACCTCGAAGCTTGATTTAAAACACGTACGGCACGATGATACATGACCCCCCAAACATGGATTCATACACACATGCTTCTGCTATCTCACTAGGTCATACCCTTTTCCTACCTTCTCCTCTCCTTCCCTACCCAATCATAGAAATGTATTATACATGACATATATTTTTCTCTTTTTGAAATGTTTTAGAAAGTGGCAGTTATTGGTGACTGCCAAAGGGTGGACTGTCAAAGTCAGAAAAATATCATGCTACACATTGCCATATTTGCACCTCATGCGTGTCCCCGCTGCGCGTGCATGAGCTCTCCCGTGCGTGCGCATACTCGCTGTTACGTGCACCCGCAGGCGCACGGTATGCGCATTTACGGTAGAGTTTGTATGCATCTAGCGTGCGACTCAATCGTAACATATTTTAACCATATAATGTATTTTGTAGATTATGGTCCCTTTGATAGAATCTGAAAGTTTAGTTAATGTAGCATGTTCATAGACAAAGAGATCCCTCTTTGTTTGATACGAAGGGTCAGACAGGGGTTATACAGTGGTGTTTAATATCCATCGGAAGAGTATTTAATTAGCAATATTCCGGTGTTGGTTTGAAGCGGATTAATCGCTCGTGCAAATAGTTATGGACATAAGAAGTTTATGAACATTTACTGTATTTGCACTTTATTACCCATGCGGCGGGAAACCCAGTTTCCCTCCCACCTGAGCAGTTTGAAATAGTCACAGCCCACCTGTATGAACCAACCTATGACCTTTTGTTATAATGCGAAGACGAATTCCTGTGTCCAATGAACAATAAGAATGTAGGGACCATTGTACTGTACTGTTTGTAAGTGTATATAAGGACAAGCCGATCTTGGCCAGCTCTCTATTCTCTTCAACGGTTCTCATCACTGATAATTGGGAGCTGGATATCCAGAAGGCGCATGCGATTGTTTCCCTTTGTGCGTAAGTTTCTCTGCAACCATATTGTCTCTTATTTAATGTTATAAGCCATTCTCTCTCTCCTTCCCCCTTTAAATGTAATTGTATCTTTATTGTATTTTATGTGTAGTGATTTGGTTAGGTATTTTATGTTATCTTGGTAGTGTATAACTTGTATTGTATTATTCTTTTGCAATTGAACGTTCATTCATTTCCTTAAAAGGCGTTAGACCCTTAGACCGGTATTGTGTGTTCATTATATTGCAGAGGGTAATAGGAGCGTCTCTATCGCTCAAACAGCTTTAGTGTAAACAAGGTTAAGCAGCGTTATATCGCTACAGTGTTTCAGTACAAGGTCTACAGTATAAGAATATCCTTTCTGTGTGTTATATTCAAGGTCTACTGATTGTTATCTCGTGAGCGTCTGCGCCGCTCGTGATCTCCTCGTGGTCTCGAGCGTCCGCTACGCTGATAGCGTAGCATTACGGTAGTCGCTCACCTATAGTGTGCCCGATACCAACAGCGTATTCTCGCGAGCGTTTGTGTCGCTCGAGCGGCTCGCTCCCGATACAGCGTCCGCTACGCTAAGAGCGTACCCTTACGGTACCTCGTGCGCCAATTGCGTACTGTGTCTCTTAACCTCTTTACAGTGTGTTATATAGGATAAATAAATATTAGGCTTTATCAGGAGCATCACTCCTGGGGACATAAGGGGCAATACTACTGGGGGCATTTCATGGGCTCATGGGCTCTATATAAGAAGCACTACCACTGTGTGCACTACCAGTACAGTGAACATTGTAAAAGGGACACTACTGCTGTGGGCATTGTGTATTACGGGGTGCTACTACTGTGGACATTATGTGTATTAGGGGTGCTACTACTGTGGGCATTATTACTATTGTGTGACCATGCCCCTTTCTTTTTGATACAATGACCCTTATTATGTGGGCTACGGGGGGGGGGGTGAGTTCCACCACCTCTCTAGGACCACTTTAAGCACTGAGGATCTTCATTGTCGGGATGCCACTGTCGGTCATGTGACTGCCCGCATCCCAACCACTGGTATTTAATACCAAACCCTTTAAAAGACTATACTTTTTTGCCCACCACGGCACAATAATGAGCAAACTAGATATTTGGACAGCTAAGCTTATAATCACAGTACTATCTCTGCCTTACACTATATAATCTGTATATAGATTCCTTGTGAAAACAATTGTAAATTTCAGATTACTTTTAAACATTCACAGGAGGAGCAGTCATTTGTGATTCTTAGGGAGAATTTCATAATATGTGTAGCCATTTTGCTGTGTTGTATATTTATTTATTTATTTATTTTATTACCAGTTATTTATATAGCACACACATATTCCGCAGTGCTTTACAGAGAATATATGCCCATTCACATCAGTTCCTGCCCCAGTGGAGCTTACAATCTATATTCCCTATCACATGAACACGCAGACATATTCACGCTAGGGTTAGTTTTTTTAGGAGCCAATTAACCTACCAGTATATTTTTGGATTGTTTGAGGAAACCCACGCAAGTATGGGGAGAATATACAAACTCTGCACAGTTAGGGCCAAGGTGGGAATCAAACCCATGACCTCAGTGCTGTGAGGCAGTAATGCTAACCATTACACCATCCGTACAGCCCTGTATTAGACCCTTTAAAAAAAAAAAAAAGTGTGATTAAATATAAACAAAACTGCGAATTCAGTGGGGCAATACCGTTTTTCAAGTACTGTCCCGCTGTCCCACTTGGAGCCACAGTTGGAGGGTGAAAACACAACGCTGCTCTGCTATGCAGGTGATTAGAAGCAGGTGAATAGATGACGTGCAGGTGAGAAGCAGGTGAATAGATGACGTGCACATGTGCACGGCATCTATTCACAGTGTCAGGAGAGCCCGGGGGCAGCACAGCATCTCGAAGAGTCTCCACAATGAGGGGAATGAGAGTGCCATGAAGGTCGGCTACTTTCCCTGAGGCTCCGCCCCTTTTCAGTTGTGCTCCATGAATCACCAATGTTGTTATGGTTTAATTATAGATATATCTGTACCAGGTATTGCACAACTGGGAAGTGACATTTTCTTTCTCCCACTCTTTTCATTTGCAGGTAATAACATTTCACCCTTGTACTGCTGTATGTTCTTTGCTGCACTGAATTCATAATGTTTAGGTGTCATGTTTAAATGCAGATAGGAGGATCACAAATTATATGTGATCTAAGGTGTGGTTATTACCTTCAGAAATAATCACCAATAATGTTTGTAAGTGACTGTATATATATATAATTTTGTATTTTTTCAGCTTAGATGTGACAAAATGGCTGACAGGCAATGTCCTGATTTTAACCTCCATGCATCTAGGTTCTGGGAGATCTACAGGCCATAAAGTTAGGGATGAAAGCAATGACCAGACCAGGGGTTGTAAATACTGATAAGAGGGAGATGTCAGGGAAGTCACAATTTCTCCTGTGAGCTGACCTCAGAGTGGTGTATTGTCCAAAATATAAATTATCTGTGGTTTGGGACCCTGACATGACGTTGTAAAAGGGGATTGCATTACTACATCAAAGCATGTGTTCAAAGCAGATATTGCCAAGCTCTGGACATTGATGTCTGATTAGCCCAATTCATTTGTTATGTCAACAAGGGGGCTCTCTAATGTCCTGACTGGAACGTTCAGGAATCCTATTTCCTGGCTAACCTCTAGAACTTCAATCCACAGCAGCGTGGGGAGAGCAGCAAGCTCACAAGGGGCTCATTTTCGCTCGACAAGCTGTCGGTATGCCGGTGGTCAGGATTCCGGTGATGGTATGCTGGCCGCCGGCATACCATACTACACCCTATCAAACACTACTGGGAGCTGAAGCAGATCTGTTCCTTTGTCTCAGATAAGCTTCATGTTGTTCTTCGTGAGTAACACTATGGGATGGAGGGATAAATGTGTCAGGTTTCCCCTGCACATGTAGAGAAGATTCTCATGATGCTGTTACAGGGATGCGGTTAGCACAGTGCTGGCCCGGAGGGCGGTAGTCAAAATCCTAACTGACGACATCCCAGTCTTAAGTATGCCAGGGTGGGTTAGGTTTAGGTACTAGGTTGTGGGTTAGGCTGCGTGGGGAGGCGGGTTAGGGTTAGGCTTCCGGGAGGAAGGGTTACGGTTAGGCACTAAGAATAGGGGGTTAGGCTGTGGAGTGGGAGGGATAGATTAAGGCACTAAGGGGGATGGTTAGGATTAGGCTGCAGGTAGGGGGGTAGGGGAAGAGGCTTAGTATACTTACCTCTCCCCTGTCAAGATTCTGAGATTTTGGATGCCGATGTTGATCTTCTGACCACCGACATCCCGTATGTATGCCCTGTTACTGCTATTCAGAAATAGAGTAGGTTGGAGGACAGAACAAGGCACATCCCTAGATAGCAACAGAGGAAATATTGATATTATCCTTGATGAGCCCCGAAAGGTACCGGCAGGGCAAAGGTGATAGTGCAATAACTAGAAGTAGCGTCCTTAGGAGAGTCTCTGGACCTAATCGCTGTTTAATGGAGGTACAGAAATGGGATAATGATTTAAATTATCCTAATTTTAGTTCCGGTGGTCAATGTTTTTCCACATCCAAACCTTGAGAGGCTCATGTTACCTAATTGTATGTGTTAATAATTTTGAGCATGGATGAAAGCAGAAGCTCACCCGAGCATGGCCCCCTGGAAGTCGCTTAGCCTAGCTGGCACAGTGACTGGTATTGCTGCTGTTGGCAGTTATTGCAAAGATTTACTACACGCACTGGGGTGATCAGTAAGGTGCCACAGGCAGCAATCGAGGGCATGCGGCAATAATGTATTTGGTACACCATCACTTCAGGTGGCCCAGGCAGGATGCCCGGAGTGGAGTGGGCAGAGAGGGAGTCTGCATAAAAGGTGGGTGCAGCCGCAAAGGAAGTGCAGTGCTACCCGGAAGGTAAAAGGGGAGCTTTCATGGCTCATGAGGTTGCGTCTCTTACGTTGTGCGTAGGAGACCAAGATTCAATTCCTATGTAGGGGAAAAGATATTTTGCATACAGTACAAACACGTCATCAAAAAACAAATAACAACTCAGTGCTGGAAGTCTGAGGGGTATGGTAGGTTGCAGGGTGGGGGCTTCGGTGCTCAGGCATGCCTGAGAACCTTGTGTGGTACGAAGAGGCAGTGCGCAAGGCATGGTAAATGGGGGGAGCCAGCTGAGGTATGCAGATTGACCCTTGGTGAATGGACGCACGCCCCGCTCCAGCCGTGGACAGTTGGACCCGTGGGCTGCGGGCCAGGTGAGCGTGATATCCGCCACAGGGGTTGGTTCCTTGGGAGGGCATTGCCGCAGTGCCTTCTGGGTAGGTAGGGCATGCCCCAGGAAAATGGAATGGGTTGATAACACATTTCGCTTTGCCCATCACTTCTCTATCTGTGCCCTGGAACCTTGTAAGGTGGTATTTTAATAAAACTGTGGCCAGTGATTTTACCCAAAGCTTTGTCTACGTGTATCAGTTATTTTAGATTAAGGAGCCGGTGTGGAGGGATGCTGGCAAGTTGACCTCTCCCTCTTAGAAAAGCATAGGTGCCGTAAAAGATGGCGCCAGAGCATCTTAAGGGGGAGGGTCGCCAGACAGCCCTTGGGCCGACAGCATGTGAAAGGGGGGGACAGGCAGGTATGCCCATCCCTCCTTTCACGCCCGGGCCAGCAGCCAGCCAGTGAAGGGTAGTGGGGGCTGGGCAGATGGGGGGACCATAAAGGGAAGGAGCAAGGGGGATGCAGCCTTTGTCTGGGAAATGCAGTGCTGGAAGCAACCCCCTCGCACCCACCCTATGATCCACATGTAAGCTTTGTTTGAAAATTTATAAAAAAATAAATAAAAATAAAAAAACATTTAAGTGAATAGAAATTAAGAGATAATGTTTTGGGTCAAAACTGTTTATTTTGAAAGCATGTCTAAGATGATGGTATTCTGTTTCTTTTCTCTTCAGAGTTAACATGTTGGGGGTCATTCCGAGTCGTTCGCTCGGTAATTTTCTTCGCATCGCAGCGTTTTTCAGCTTAGTGCGCATGCGCAATGTTCGCACTGCGACTGCGCCAAGTAATTTTGCTATGAAGATAGTTTTTTTACTCACGGCTTTTTCTTCGCTCCGGCGATCGTAGTGTGATTGACAGGAAATGGGTGTTACTGGGCGGAAACACGGCGTTTTATGGGCGTGTGGATAAAAACGCTACCGTTTCCGGAAAAAACGCGGGAGTGGCTGGAGAAACGGAGGAGTGTCTGGGCGAACGCTGGGTGTGTTTATGACGTCAAACCAGGAACGACAAGCAGTGAACTGATCGCAGATGCCGAGTAAGTCTGAAGCTACTCTGAAACTGCTAAGTAGTTTGTAATCGCAATATTGCGAATACATCGTTCGCAATTTTAAGAAGCTAAGATTCACTCCCAGTAGGCGGCGGCTTAGCGTGTGTAACTCTGCTAAAATCGCCTTGCGAGCGAACAACTCGGAATGAGGGCCGTTATTCGAACCATTGGAGTATGATACCATGTTTGTCACAGTCGGCGGGCAGCGGGAAAAGGTGGCGCGCAAGGCATGGTAAATGGGGGGATCCAGCTGAGGCATTCAGATTCACACTCAATGAATGGATGCACGCCCGGCTCCAGCCGTGGACAGTTGGGCCCGTGGGCTTTGCGCAAAGCGAGCGTGATATGCGCCACAGCGGCTGGTTCCCTATGGGGGCATTGCCGTGGTGCCTACTGGTTAAGTCAGAGCACGCCCCAGGAAAACTAAATAGGCTGGTAACACATTTCGCCTTGCCCACCACTTCTCTATCTGTTCCCTGCAACCTTGTAAGGTGGTATGTTAACAAAATTGTGGGCAGTGATTTTACCCAAAGCTCTGTCTACGTGTATCAGTTATTTTAGATTAAGGAGTTGGTGTGCAGGGATGCCGGCAGGTCGACCTCTCCCTGTTAGAAAAGCGTAGGTGCTGCAAAAGATGGCACCGGAGCATCTTAAGGGGGAGGGTCACCAGATGGCCCTCTGGCTGGCAGCATGGTGAAAGGGGGGGGGGGCAGGCAGGTATGTCCATCCCTCCTTTCACACCCGGGACAGCAGCCAGCCAGTGAAGGGTAGTGTGGGCTGGGCAGCTGGAGAGACCAGAAAGGGAAGGAGCAATGGGGAATGTAGCCTTTGTCTGGGAAATGCAGTGCTGAAAGCAACCTCATCACTACAGCAACCCTAATAATCTCAGTCACATCTCTCCCACAAATTCATACCCCCAATCTTGTGCCCTCTGGAATGCCAGATCTGTTTGTAACAAACTGGTCCCCACTCATGACCTTTTCATTTCCAACTCCCTGCACCTACTAGCCATTAGTGAAATTTGGATTACTCCCTCTTACACTACTTCTCCTGCTGCTCTCTCTGCTGGGGGCCTCGCATTCACACACACACCCTGACCTGGGGGTCGCCATGGGGGTGGTGTTGGGGTCCTTTTACCTTCTAGTTACTCCTGCCAACTCATACCACCAGAAGCATCCCTTACATTCTCTACATTTGTGGTCCATGCTGTACGCCTCTTCCAACCAGTCCATCTTAGAGTAGCTGTCATTTACCGCCCACCCCCTGGCATTGCCTCCAAATTCGTTGACAACTTTGCTTCCTGGCTTCCTCACTTCCTCTCTCCTGACATACCCTCCATTATCCTAGGCGATTTCAACATCCTTGTCGATATCCACCACACAATCCCCTGCCTCTAAACTCCTTAACCTCACCTCTTCACTTGGCCTCTCAGAGTGGACTCCACACCCTCCCATGTGAATGGGAGCTCACTGGATCTGGTCTTCACTCACCGTTGTGATATTTCTGATTTTTCCAACTCCCCATTTCCCCTCTCTGACCAGCACCTACTCTCCTTTAACCTACCTCTCTCTGCTTCCCCATCTCTACCTCCTAAGGCTACCATCACTAAGCGTAACATTGAAGCTATTGACACCACATTCCTTTCCCCCGTTTTACTCACTTCTCTCTCCTATTCTCTCTCTCTCATGCCCTGAACAAGCCAATTCCATATACAATGCATCCCTTACTTCTGCTCTTGACTTTGTTGCTCCACCAACCACTATTCACCCTCGCAAATTAACACCTGAACCCTGGCACACCAAATGTACCAGATATCTGCAAAAAAATGCTTATGTACTGCTGAACAACACTGGAGGAAATCACGCTCTAAGGCAGACTTCCTCCATTTCAAACTTATGCTCTCATCCTTCATTGCTGCCCTTTCTCTTGCTAAACAGTCATACTTCAAGAACCTCATCTCCTCCTAGTCTTCCAACCCCCGGTGCCTCTTTGCCACTCTCAACTCATCTCCCTTCCTCACTCTCTGCTCTTGACTTTTCCACTTACTTCACAGCCAAAATTGACTCCATATGTCAGGATATCACATCACACCAGACCATCAGCAACCAGCCTCCTCCCATCCCTTACCACCCCTTTCCATATCTCTCACCAACTCTGACATCTTTCTCCCATGCATCTGGTGAGGAAGTCATGGCCCTCATTCGTTCCTGTCCCCTCACCACCTTCCACTTGTCCCTATCCCCTCCCGCCTCCTCCGCTACCTCTCTCCTTCTGCCTGTTCCCATCTGTCCCACCTTCTCAATCTCTCCCTCTCATCAGGCACTGTGCCCTCTGCCTTCAAGCATGCACTCCTCTCTCCTATTCTTAAAAAAACCTACTCTTGATCCAAACACTCTTTCCAACTACCGACCCATCTCTTTTCTCCCTTTTTCCTCCAAACTCCTTGTCTACAACCACCTTACTTCCTTTCTTTCCTCACACTCACTGCTTTACCCATTCCAGTCTGGCTTCCGTTCTCTCCACTCCACTGAAACTGCCCTTACAAAAGTCTGCAATGACCACCATGCTGCTAAATCTAAAGGCCACTACTCTATACTTATTCTTCTTGATCTCACTGATGCTTTTAACACTGTAGACCACCCTCTCCTACTATAAATCCTTCACTCCATTGGTCTGCGTGATACTGCCCTCTCTTGGCTGTCTTCCTACCTCTCTGCCCATTCGTTCATTCTCTGTATCCTCTCATGACTCCACTTCCCCCTCACTTCCACTAACTGTAGGTGCACCCCAAGGTTCTGTCCTTGGTCCTCTGCTTTTCTCTCTCTATACGTCCTCACTAGGTAAGCTCATTAGTTCTTTTGATTTCCAATATCATCTCTATGCTGATGACACTCAAATCTATCTTTCCTCTCCAGACCTCTCCCCTACTCTCCTCGCTCGTATCTCCAACTGTCTCTCTGCTATCTTTGTTTGGCTGTACCAGCTCTTTCTTAAACGTAATATGTCTAGGAGTGAGGTGATCATCTTCCCTCCCTCCCGCATAACCTCACCTCCCACAATCTCATTATCTATTGATGGCACTACTATCTCCTCTAGTCCCCAAGTGCGCTGTTTTGGAGTAATTCTTGACTCCTCCCTCTTCTCCAAACCACACATTCAGCACCTCTCACAAACCTGTCATTTTCATCTAAAAAATATTTCTAGGATCAGACCCTTTCTGTCCCAGGATGCTGCTAAGACTCTTATCCACTCACTGGTCATCTCCAGACTGGACTACTGTAATCTCCTCCTGAGTAGCATTCCTGACAAATACCTCTCTCCACTCCAATCGATCCTCAATGCTGCTACCCAGCTCATTTTCCTCACCAAACGCACTATGTCCACCTCTCCTCTCTTACAAGACCCTCACTGGCTTTCAGAATCCATTTCAAGCTTCTCACACTGACTTGCAAAGCCCTCACTCACTCCTCTCCCATCTACATCTCTGACCTTATCTCCCTTTACACTCTCACCCGTCCTCTTCGCTCTGTTAATGCATGCTGACTCTCCTGCCTACTGATTACTTCCTCCCACTCCTACCTCCAAGATTTTTCACATGCTGCTCCATTTCTCTGGAATTTTCCTACCTCTCCCCCTCAGACTCTCCACCTTTCTACAAAACTTAAAACGGGCCTTCAAGACCCACTTCTTCATAAACCCAGTCAAATCTCATCCTAACCCTCTGTTCCACGCTCTCTATGTACCCCGTCTGTCTACCCCTCCCCTTTAGAATGTAAGCTATATTTGTCCATTCACATCAGTCCCTGTCCCAGTGGAGCTTACAGTCTATATTCCCTACCACATGCACATGCACATGCACGCTAGGGTTAATTTTTGTTGGGAGCAAATTAACCTACCAGTATAATTTTGGATTGTTTAAACAATTTATTTTTTTGTATTCTCTCAACAAGTTTCCTAGCAGAACAAAGATTCCAGACAGCAGTTTTGTCTTGTTAAACGGACTGAAGCTATAGTTTTCAACTGTTTGTGTATTCCAGTTTCTGAGTACTAGGGGGATATCGAGCTCAGTTTGTTGTTATTACTTTGCAATAATGTTAGTGTAATGGGGGTTATTCCAAGTTGATCGCAACCAAGTTGATTGCGATCAACTAGACGCCGCCTATGGGGGAGTGTATTTTTGCATAGCAAGGCTGCGATCGCTTGTGCAGCCGAGCTATGCAAAAACATTTTGTGCAGATGAGGAGTAGGTCTGGACTTACTTACCCACTGCGATGACTTCAGCGCCTCAGGTCCCGGAATTGACGTCAGACACCCGCCCTGCAAACGACTGGACACACCTGCGTTCAGATCTCCACTCCCCGAAAATGGTCAGCTGCCACCCTGGAACGCCTTCCTCCTGACAATCACGTTGCGATCGCGGCAGCGTTCATTTTCATCTTTCATTCAGACGCTGTCCGGTGTTCCCCGTCGCCGGGCAGCAACGCGCCTGTGCATTGCGCCCACTGTGCATGCGCATTCCAGACCCATTCGCCCGGCCGCGAAAAAAAAGCAGCGTGCGAACGGGTCGGAATGACCCCCAATGTGCCTGTCTAGGGATGCATCCTTACACTGCTTCATTCATGCTCTGTCACAATGACGTATATGCTAAAAGCGCAACATAAAAAGAAAGAGCGAGACTACAAAGGCAAGCAATGGCTACATTAATGAGTCACTGTCTACCTAGCCATGTGCATCTTACTAATTATTACATTATTATTATTATTATCACTACTACTACTACTAATCCTAACCCCAAACACTAGTACGCTAACAATAATGCTCTAAACCTAGCCCTTAATCCTAAACCCCAAAGCTGTTAGGGTATTAGGATAGACAGACAGACAGACAGACAGACAGCTGTTACATCGTTAGAAATTAGATGTTACATAGATGGGCATTACATAAATAGACACAACATTGCTGCGATACTGTAGAGCTGGATGGCTCAACTTTCACTCTAATGGCCTGCTGACCATTGCACTTATTGCACTGCATTCAGATACTGACCTTTGGGGCAGTGGAAGGGGTTAACAAGGACCATCAAGCAGCACCCAATGCAAATACCTCATTTATCAAAGTAAGGAGTTGTCTCAATAAACTGGCTCCACTCTATCCAGTGATAAGGGATTAGCAGACTGTGCAATTTACTTATGTAAACAGACTGAAGGAAGATAGCAAACTCAAAGTATTGATATTTATTGTCTTCAAAGGGAACTTCTCTTGTCTGTGTTTAGACACTTACAATATGAGTGTTAGTTGTCCTCTCAATGACTGATATTATTCAATACAGTGCAGTGGTAAGTCAGAGAATGCCCATTCTCCCTGACTAAACAGGGTGTTTTGTCAGGAGAACCGTCATTCTCCAAATTAAGTGCCCGGCGCGCCACTGTTTCTGCCACGCTAAGGTCAGAAATCAGCATTGTGCCGGCACTTTGGTTAGAATTCTGCTTGCATCCCTCCAGGGGTGCGAGTAGAAATCCCTTCATTGGGTGTCACAGGGAGCTAATTCCCAGCACTATTAAACTGTCATCGAATTGAATCGAGCCCAATATTTGTGTTTGTTGCTACAAACTGCAATATAAAGAGGCATTACTATTCTCTTTCTAACGCCAGCAGGGCTGGTTCAAGGGCGCTCTGCGCCCCGGGCAGGAAAATGGGCGTGGCCTAATACAGGGGGCGTGGTCAGTTACGCCCCCTGTACATTGCTAGCGCCGCTTGAATGCTGAGCGGTGCGCGATGACGTCATCGCACACCGCACAGCAAAATAGCGTCTAGTTCCCTTCACAGGAGGCGGACGGGGACGGCAGCGGGCAGCGGAGGCGGACGAGGGACACAGCGGGCAGCAGTGGCGGATATTGCCACGGTGCGGCGCCCTCCGGATGGTGCCAGCGCCCTCCGGAAGGCGGCGCCCCGGGCAAAAGTCCTGCTTGCCCGTGGCAAGATCCGCTACTGAACACCAGTATATGTTATCTACTATATAAAAGCGAAAATTTGTCCTACTGTCCTTCTGCCTTTCTAAACAAATCCACAGTTTTAAAGCTATGATCGTGAAATCTTACACGGCCGAGGCAACTAAAACAATTAGAAATCCCTAGCACCCCTGGGGGGGGGGAGACAGCAGCACAGAGTATATCAGTAGACAGCATAACTCCGGAATTACTGGAGCAATGTACTCAAAAATTGGTATACATATGCCTTACAATCAAAGAAAAAACACTGTGGGGGGAAGACACCCCTAGGGGAGAGGCAGCAGCACTGAGTATTTCAGCAGACAGCATAACTCTGGAATGCCTGCAGCAATTTACAACAAACTTGGTACACATATGACTTGCACTCTGGAAACAAACACTGTGGGGGTCAGACACCCCTAACACCCCTAGGGGTGGGACAGCAGCACAGAGTATGTCAGCAGACAGCATAACTGTGGAAGGGCTGGAGCCATTTACACCAAACTTGGTACACGTCTGACTTACAATCTGGGAACAAACTTTGTGGGGGTCAGACACCCCTAGCACCCCTGGGGATGGAGCAGCAGCACAGAGTATTTCAGAAGACAGCATAACTCCTGCATGCCTGGACCAATTTACAACAAACTTGCTACACATATGACTTACAAGCTGGTAACAAACACTGTGTTGGTAAGACACCCTTATAACCCCTAGGGGTGAGGCAGCAGCACAGAGTTTTTCAGCAGACAGCATAACTCTGGAATGCCTGGAGCAATTTGCACCAAACTTGCTACACATATGCATGGACGGATTAACAATGGGGCGGATGGAGCTGCAGCTCCAGGCCCCCCATCAAAACCGGCCCACAGGATCCCTTTCAGTGCTGCTGGAAACATGATTTTCTTTCCTGTTACAGCAGTCTATCAGAGGCAGGGACGTGCAGTCAGGGGAGGCAGGGGAGGCAGTGCCTCCCCTGTCCTTAATGAGTAAAATAATACAAGGAAGATACTTATATGACACATATTCTGTGTCATAAGTATCTTCGTTATATTATTATAATCATTGTAAGGCCTGAAAGTAGGTCAGGAGGCACTGATAACAGTGCCTCCCGTTGTTAAATAGGATAAAGCGGGAGGCGGGGCCAAGAACTGGGCTGTAAAAGCCCATTGAAAAACAACGAGAAAGCGGCACTATTATAAGTGCCTCGTCGATAGGGCCAGATGTGATTTGAGAGCGGATCCAGGGCTGGATCCGCTGGTCCAATCACCCATAGGCAGAAAGAATGAGTGCTCACCTCCGTCTCCGTGGCCGCTTCCTGGTCAGGCACAGTCCCCCTCCTGCAGCATGTTCCCCCTCCTCTGTCCGCGCTGGGCGCTGCTGACAAGTCCGCTGTCAGAGCTGTCCCTCCGTCCCACACCTGCCGCACGTTCCCCCTCCTGTGTGTTTCTGTGCCCGGGGCCGACAGCTGAGAGGAGCCGCTGTCAGAGCTGCTCCGTCCGCCCCACACCTGCCGCACGTTCTCCCTCCTGTGTGTTTCTGTGCCCGGGGCCGACAGCTGAGAGGAGCCGCTGTCAGAGCTGCTCCGTCCACCCCACACCTGCCGCACGTTCCCCCTCCTGTGTGTTTGTGTGTCCGCGCCAGCCAGTGAGAGGAGCCGCTGTCAGACCTGCCGGAAAACACTTCACCCAAGAGGTTGGTTTTTCTCTCTCTCTCTCTCTCTCTCTCTCCTTCCAAACTCCTCAGTTCTGTCCTGAGAGTACAAATTGTGTGCCTTCTCTCCTCTACAGGTACGGCCTATTGGATTCTACTGGACAAGTGGACGTGACCGGCGTGGGATGTAGGTGAGTAATCTCTCTCTCATTTTTACAGGTATCAGCCCTATTGGATTCTACTGGACAAGAGGACGTGACCGGCGTGGGATGTAGGTGAGTAATCTCTCTCTCATTTTTACAGGAACCACCTATTGGATTCTACTGGATAAGTGGACGTGACCGGCGTGGGATGTAGGTGAGTAATCTCTCTAATTTTTACAGGTATCGGCCCTATTGGATTCTACTGGACAAGTGGACGTGACCGGCGTGGGATGTAGGTGAGTAATCTCTCTCTCATTTTTACAGGAACCACCTATTGGATTCTACTGGACAAGTGGACGTGACTGGCGTGGGATGTAGGTGAGTAATCTGTCTCTCATTTTTACAGGTGTCGGCCCTATTGGATTCTACTGGACAAGTGGACGTGACCGGCGTGGGATGTAGGTGAGTAATCTCTCTCTCATTTTTACAGGAACCACCTATTGGATTCTACTGGATAAGTGGACGTGACCGGCGTGGGATGTAGGTGAGTAATCTCTCTAATTTTTACAGGTATCGGCCCTATTGGATTCTACTGTACAAGTGGACGTGACCGGCGTGGGATGTAGGTGAGTAATCTCTCTCTCATTTTTACAGGAACCACCTATTGGATTCTACTGGACAAGTGGACGTGACTGGCGTGGGATGTAGGTGAGTAATCTGTCTCTCATTTTTACAGGTATCGGCCCTATTGGATTCTACTGGACAAGAGGACGTGACCGGCGTGGGATGTAGGTGAGTAATCTCTCTCTCATTTTTACAGGAACCACCTATTGGATTCTACTGGATAAGTGGACGTGACCGGCGTGGGATGTAGGTGAGTAATCTGTCTCTCATTTTTACAGGTATCGGCCCTATTGGATTCTACTGGACAAGAGGACGTGACCGGCGTGGGATGTAGGTGAGTAATCTCTCTCTCATTTTTACAGGAACCACCTATTGGATTCTACTGGACAAGAGGACGTGACCGGCGTGGGATGTAGGTGAGTAATCTCTCTCTCATTTTTACAGGAACCACCTATTGGATTCTACTGGACAAGTGGACGTGACTGGCGTGGGATGTAGGTGAGTAATCTGTCTCTCATTTTTACAGGTATCGGCCCTATTGGATTCTACAGGACAAGTGGACGTGACCGGCGTGGGATGTAGGTAAGTATGTGTGAGTGTGAGAGTGTGTTAATAAATTTTTACTTTCACGGTGTGTGTGTTGATTTTTTATTTGGGTATTTTATTTGTTGTAGAACTACAGGTACCAGCGGGCCCGTTATTTCCCCGCATGCTGGTACTTGAGGTTCTCCAAGTACCAACAAGCGGGGGAGGCTTACTGGGCCTTGTAGTTCCACAACAAAAAAAATATTCTTTTTTTACACACTTATGGCTATCAGCCTGGCACCCACCGCCCAGGGGTGCTGGGGACAGCCTCGGGCTTCACCCCTGGCCCTTGGGTGCTTGGAGGGGGGGACCCCTTGATTTAAGGGGTCCCCACTCCTCCTGGGAACCCCGGCCAGTGGTGACTAGTTGGGGAGGTAATGCAACGGCCGCAGGGACCTACATAAATGTGTCCCCCGGCTGTGGCATTATGTCCCTGGCTAGTGGAGCCCGGTGCTGGTTTTAAAAATATGGGGGACCCCTACATCTTTTGTCCCCCGTATTTTTGGAACCAGGCCCGGACTAAGAGCTGGTTGTCTAAATACGGGGAACCCCTGTCCAATTTTTCCCCAGTATTTAAACAACCAGGACCGGCTCAAAGAGCCCGAGGCTGGTTACACTTAGGAGGGGGGACCTCACGCATTTCTTTTTTTAACTTTTTACCCATTCACACCCTTTTCCACAGATAAATATGCGTGGATCTCACTGATCCGTGCATGACTATCACAACACACCAGGAAAAAGCAGGTCTATTTGAAAGCTCCACTTTTTTACGAATTCCATCCTCTCCCGGCAGTGTTTGGCTATTGTCGGCAGTGATTGAGAATACAAATTCTTAGTAAATTACCAAGTTCTATTAAATAACAGCCGTGTTTGATGGTCTATTGATTCGTATTTGTGTGGTCGGCAGTGTATCTCAATAAGAATAGCCCCAACACTGCCGAGATTTGTGTTTAGTAAATTCCCGAGATCACACTTACAAAAAAAAGCCAACTCGAATGAAATCGGGACCTTAGTAAATATACCCCAGTGAGTCCAGTCTGGCCAGAGGGGGAGAGGGGCAACAATCCCACGCTTCTCCCCTCCTCTCTCACTCTCGCTCCCGACCCCGGATTCCTGTTCAGGCTGCTCTTGTCACTGGCGATCCCCGCAGGTCTAGGCCCAGGTCCATGTAAGTAAATACCAATATAATTGTCATTTACTATCTGCTCCCATCACCCTTTACTTCTCTCTTTTACACCCTCACCCGCTGCTACTGCTGTTACCCTTTCCCTGGCATCACCCTCTCCCTGTCACCCACTGCTGTCACCCCCTCACTGGCGTCACCCTCGCTGTCACTCCCTCCCTGGCGTCACCCTCTCCATGGCATCACCCATTGCCGTCACCTTCTTCCTGGAACTACCCACTGCTGTCACCCTCTCCCTGGCGACCCTCTCCCTGGCGTCACGCTCTTCCTGACGTCACGCTTTTCCTGTCACTCACTCCCTGTCACCCACTGCTGTCACCCTCTCTGGCGTCACCCTCTCCCTGTCACCCACTGCTGGCTATTTTGTTTTCCAGGACTTCTATTAACTTAATAGCTCCGCATCCACGGTGCTATTAAGTTAATGGAAGCCCTGAACAACAAAATTGCATTCATGTCATTCTCCCACTCCCTTCCCAGTCCCAAACACTAATTTTTATTTTATTTTCTATAAAAATGTACAATATATCACAAGTATAATGAGCAGGCAGGCAGCAGGCATTGGCGGCAGTGGCGGTAGGGGTCATCGGCAGGATTCGGCAGAACATTATAGCTGCAGTGCCTCACCAGCCACTGACCTCACCGCACGCCACTGATCAGAGGCTACCTAATTCCCCACCCACTCAAACGGCAACTCCCCTCCTCCACTTTCCTGCCGGGGTTGAAAAGCCAGGCATAGCACATTTGTTAACGGCGGCGCAGCAGAAGGATTCACAACCCCTCCCTGCGCCGCACAGTTTCATCACATTCCAATGGCACCGTGTGATAGGATAAAAGCTCCGCCCCACCATCATGTGGAACTACTATTACTGTTGACGAGCTCAGCTCTGTGAAGGCGGCTTTCATTTTCTGAGCTACAGTACCTACCTGCTGCTGCTGATCATTGAGAGGCTGCTGCTGCTGCTGTTCAGGGATGCGTTGTCAGTGCCCTGCAGTGCCTCTGAAAAAGGTATGCACTGCCGCTGACTGTTGCTGATCGTTTGGCTAAGTAGACTCTGTGACTTGTAATTGACATATTTTATATATATATATATATATATATATATATTAACGTACTTTCCCCCTTATATGCTGTTGAGAGTGTGACGTTATCAATTACAGGACTGCCACGCCATCAAGGAATAATATATATATATATATATATATATATATATATATAATCTGAATGTGTGTGGCACTCAAGGCTCAATAAGATAACCGGAGGCCACAGATAGCAATCAGCACCTTATTTTACAAAAAAATTTTTGTCAGGATCTCAGCTCTACATATATGTGTACAGGGCTTAAAGTGGTCCTGGAGAGGTGGGGGAACTCACCTCGCCCGGAATCCCTTCTGCTTAGTGCGCGCCGAAGGCGCACGCATCACAGAAAGGGGTGTGGCCTCACAAGGAAGGGGCGTGGCTACACAAGTACCACCAATTCAAAATAATGCTTCACGGTAGCACAATCTTATTCACATTGCCCGCCCCACATACTAGTGCCCTTTACACACACAATGCCCACAATAGCAGAGCCACTTACACACACAATGCCCACAGCAGTGTCCTCCCCCTCCTAATTTTAGATTTGGTTCACAATGTATATGTTGAACAACTTTTGCTCACCTCTCTTAGGTCTTCTATGTGTCCCTTCTGCTTTCTTGTTTCCTTTGTCTGTCACTCTCCTCATGTGTCCATACATTTTAGCGCTGTGTGTAAGAAACAGCATCGGCGTTCCCCCCCATATTTAAAATAGGACCAGTGACAAAAATTTAGGGGGAAGGGGCGTGGTCACAAAATAATACCAATTCATATTACGCTGCACAGTAATCTCCATTATTCAAATGACGCCGCACAGTAGCGCCACTTACACACAGTACGGCAGGTAGAGCCCCTATCAGACATTATGCCAGGTAGAGCCCCCTTTTACACAGTACGGCAGGCAGAGCCCCCTTTTACACAGTACGGCAGGCAGAGCCCCCTTTTACACAGTACGGCAGGCAGAGTCCCCATTTTACACAGTACGGCAGGCAGAGTCCCCATTTTACACAGTACGGCAGGCAGAGCCCCATTTTACACAGTACGGCAGGCAGAGCCCCATTTTACACAGTACGGCAGGCAGAGTCCCCCATAACACAGTATGGCAGGCAGAGTCCCCCATAACACAGTATGGCAGGCAGAGTCCCCTTTTACACAGTACGGCAGACAGAGCCCCCTTTTACACAGTACGGCAGACAGAGCCCCCTTTTACACAGTACGGCAGACAGAGCCCCATTTTACACAGTACGGCAGGCAGAGTCCCCCATAACACAGTACGGCAGGCAGAGTCCCCCATAACACAGTACGGCAGGCAGAGTCCCCATAACACAGTACGGCAGGCTGAGTCCCCCATAACACAGTACGGCAGGCAGAGTCCCCCATAACACAGTACGGCAGGCAGAGTCCCCCATAACACAGTACGGCAGGCAGAGTCCCCCATAACACAGTACGGCAGGCAGAGCCCCCCATAACACAGTACGGCAGGCAGAGCCCCCCATAACACAGTACGGCAGGCAGAGTCCCCCATAACACAGTACGGCAGGCAGAGTCCCCCATAACACAGTACGGCAGGCAGAGTCCCCCATAACACAGTACGGCAGGCAGAGTCCCCCATAACACAGTACGGCAGGCAGAGCCCCCCATAACACAGTATGGCAGGCAGAGTCCCCCATAACACAGTATGGCAGGCAGAGTCCCGCATAACACTGTATGGCAGGCAGAGTCCCCCATAACACAGTACGGCAGGCAGAGTCCCCCATAACACAGTAAGAGAGACAGAGTATCCAGCACCCCCCTGTTTGCCCCAGCACTACACCCCCTCTGTCACATAGCATCCAGCACCCCCACAGTGTCAGTAAGCATTCAGCACCTCCCTCTGTGTCCCCCAGAACTGCTCCACCACTGTGTCACACAGCACAGCCTCTGTCACCACCATTACAGTACCGTCAGATCCCCTCCCCTCTCCTCCCTCCACAGTGAACCGTGAGTCTCCTGCAGGATGCCCGCTGCTCAGCTTCACAGTAAACTCCGGCGGCTGCGGGGGGGGGGGGTCGCGGCTGCGAGGCGGGGGGTGGTGGATTGGATGTTAAAGCCCATGGCTCACACTCCGGCGGCTGCGCGGGGGGGGGGTCGCGGCTGCTGGGGGGGGGATCGGGTGTTAAAGCCCGCGGCTCACACTCCGGCGGCTGCAGGGAAGGGGATCGGGCGTTACAGCCCGCGGCTCACACTCTGGCGGTTGTAGTGGGGGGGATCGGGTGTTAAAGCCCGCGGCTCACACTCTGGTGGCTGTGGTGGGGGGGATCGGGTGTTAAAGCCCGCGGCTCACACTCCGGCGGCTGAGGCAATGGGGGAGAGAGAGCACTTTGAATCTGGCGCCGATTGTGCGCCATTCACGGCTCCTGAACTGCCAGCTAATGAGAAGCTGCCACTTGGCAGCTTCTCATTGGCTGGCGGTCCGCGAGCCGTTATTGGCTCAGGCTTGAAATAGCCGCCCCTACTTCTGATTGGTGCTGCAGTCGGTCCGCGAGCCGGGATTGGCTGGCGGCCGCTGCCACCTTTAAAATGCAGCTGGGACCTGATGCTGTGGCCGGACGGAGGCGGAACTGGTTCCGCCTGCAATTAGAGGTGATGGAACGCAGTTCCGCCCCGTTCCGGCCCACTTTAACCATTTAACCACTATATATATATATATATATATATATATATATTATACACACACATACACACACACATATATATATATACAGGTTGAGTCTCCCTTATCCAAAATGCTTGGGACCAGAGGTATTTTGGATATGGGATTTTTCCGTATTTTGGAATAATTGCATACCATAATGAGAGATCATGGCGATGGGACCTAAATCTAAGCACAGAATGCATTTATGTTTCATATACACCTTATACACACAGCCTGAAGGTCATTTCAGCCAATATTTTTTATAACTTTGTGCATTAAACAAAGTGTGTGTACATTCACACAATTCATTTATGTTTCATATTTACCTTATACACACAGCCTGAAGGTCATTTAATACAATATTTTTAATAACTTTGTGTATTAAACAAAGTTTGTGTACATTGAGCTACAGAAAACAAAGGTTTCACTATCTCACTCTCACTCAAAAAAGTCTGTATTTCGGAATATTCCGTATTTCGGAATATTTGGATATGGGATACTCAGCCTGTATATATATTTCTCTAACGTCCTAGTGGATGCTGGGGACTCCGAAAGGACCATGGGGAATAGCGGCTCCGCAGGAGACTGGGCACAAAAGTAAAAAGCTTTAGGACTACCTGGTGTGCACTGGCTCCTCCCCCTATGACCCTCCTCCAAGCCTCAGTTAGATTTTTGTGCCCGAACGAGACGGGTGCAGGCTAAGGGGCTCTCCTGAGCTGCTTAGTGTAAAAGTTTAAAGTAGTTTTTTTATTTTCAGTGAGACCTGCTGGCAACAGGCTCACTGCACCGAGGGACTAAGGGGAGAAGAAGCGAACTCACCTGCGTGCAGAGTGGATTGGGCTTCTTAGGCTACTGGACATTAGCTCCAGAGGGACGATCACAGGCCCAGCCATGGATGGGTCCCAGAGCCGCGCCGCCGGCCCCCTTACAGAGCCAGAAGACTGAAGAGGTCCGGAAAATCGGCGGCAGAAGACGTCCTGTCTTCAATAAGGTAGCGCACAGCACCGCAGCTGTGCGCCATTGCTCTCAGCACACTTCACACTCCGGTCACTGAGGGTGCAGGGCGCTGGGGGGGGGCGCCCTGAGACGCAATAAAAACACCTTTTTTGGCAAAAAATACATCACATATAGCTCCTGGGCTATATGGATGCATTTAACCCCTGCCAATTTTTCCATAAAAAAGCGGGAGAAAGGCCGCCGAGAAGGGGGCGGAGCCTATCTCCTCAGCACACTGGCGCCATTTTTTCCTCACAGCTCCGTTGGAGGAAGGCTCCCTGACTCTCCCCTGCAGTCCTGCACTACAGAAACAGGGTAAAACAAGAGAGGGGGGCACTAAATTGGCATATAAATATATACAGCAGCTATATTAGGGAAAAACACTTATATAAGGTTATCCCTATATATATATATATAGCGCTCTGGTGTGTGCTGGCAAACTCTCCCTCTGTCTCCCCAAAGGGCTAGTGGGGTCCTGTCCTCTATCAGAGCATTCCCTGTGTGTGTGCTGTGTGTCGGTACGTTGTGTCGACATGTATGAGGAGGAAAATGGTGTGGAGGCGGAGCAATTGCCTGTGTTAGTGATGTCACCCCCTAGGGAGTCGACACCTGACTGGATGGTCTTATGGAAAGAATTACGTGATAGTGTCAGCACTTTACAGAAGACTGTTGACGACATGAGACAGCCGGCAAATCAGTTAATACCTGTACAGGCATCTCAAACACCGTCAGGGGCTCTAAAGCGCCCGTTACCTCAGGTCGATACAGACACAGACACGGACACTGACTCCAGTGTCGACGGTGAGGAAACAAACGTATTTTCCAGTAGGGCCACACGTTACATGATCACGGCAATGAAGGAGGTTTTAAACATTTCTGATACTACAAGTACCACAAAAAAGGGTATTATGTGGGGTGTGAAAAAACTACCCGTAGTTTTTCCCGAATCAGATGAATTAAATGAGGTGTGTGATGAAGCGTGGGTTTCCCCCGATAAAAAACTGCTAATTTCTAAAAAGTTATTGGCATTATACCCTTTCCCGCCAGAGGTTAGGGCACGTTGGGAAACACCCCCTAGGGTAGATAAGGCGCTCACACGCTTAACAAAACAAGTGGCGTTACCGTCTCCTGATACGGCCGCCCTCAAGGAACCAGCTGATAGGAAGCTGGAAAATATCCTAAAAAGTATATACACACATACTGGTATTATACTGCGACCAGCAATCGCCTCAGCCTGGATGTGCAGTGCTGGGGTGGCTTGGTCGGATTCCCTGACTGAAAATATTGATACCCTGGACAGGGACAATATATTATTGACTATAGAGCATTTAAAGGATGCATTTCTATATATGCGAGATGCACAGAGGGATATTTGCACTCTGGCATCAAGAGTAAGTGCGATGTCCATTTCTGCCAGAAGAGGATTATGGACGCGACAGTGGTCAGGGGATGCGGATTCCAAACGGCATATGGAAGTATTGCCGTATAAAGGGGAGGAGTTATTTGGGGTCGGTCTATCGGACCTGGTGGCCACGGCAACGGCTGGGAAATCCACCTTTTTACCCCAAGTCACCTCGCAGCAGAAAAATATACCGTCTTTTCAGGCTCAGTCCTTTCGTCCCCATAAGGGCAAGCGGGCAAAAGGCCACTCATATCTGCCCCGGGGCAGAGGAAGGGGAAAAAGACTGCAGCAGACAGCCTCTTCCCACGAACAGAAGCCCTCCTCCGCTTCTGCCAAGTCCTTAGCATGACGCTGGGGCCTTACAAGCGGACTCAGGCACGGTGGGGGCCCGTCTCAAGAATTTCAGCGCGCAGTGGGCTCACTCGCAAGTGGACCCCTGGATCCTGCAGGTAGTATCTCAGGGGTACAAATTGGAATTCGAGACGTCTCCCCCTCACCGGTTCCTGAAGTCTGCTTTACCAACGTCTCCCCCCGACAGGGAGGCGGTATTGGAAGCCATTCACAAGCTGTATTCCCAGCAGGTGATAATCAAGGTACCCCTCCTACAACAGGGAAAGGGGTATTATTCCACGCTGTTTGTGGTACCGAAGCCGGACGGCTCGGTGAGACCCATTTTAAATCTGAAATCCTTGAACACTTACATAAAATGGTTCAAGTTCAAGATGGAGTCACTCAGAGCAGTGATAGCGAACCTGGAAGAAGGGGACTATATGGTGTCGCTGGACATCAAGGATGCTTACCTCCATGTCCCAATTTGCCCTTCTCACCAAGGGTACCTCAGGTTTGTGGTACAGAACTGTCACTATCAGTTTCAGACGCTGCCGTTTGGATTGTCCACGGCACCCCGGGTCTTTACCAAGGTAATGGCCGAAATGATGATTCTTCTTCGAAGAAAAGGCATCTAAATTATCCCTTACTTGGACGATCTCCTGATAAGGGCAAGGTCCAGAGAACAGTTAGAGGTCGGAGTAGCACTATCTCAAGTAGTACTACGACAGCACGGATGGATTCTAAATATTCCAAAATCGCAGCTGATTCCGACGACACGTCTGCTGTTCCTAGGGATGATTCTGGACACAGTACAGAAAAAGGTGTTTCTCCCGGAAGAGAAAGCCAGGGAGTTATCCGACCTAGTCAGGAACCTCCTAAGACCAGGCCAAGTGTCAGTACATCAATGCACAAGGGTCCTGGGAAAGATGGTGGCTTCTTACGAAGCGATTCCATTCGGCAGATTCCACGCAAGAACTTTTCAGTGGGATCTGCTGGATAAATGGTCCGGATCGCATCTTCAAATGCATCAGCGGATAACCCTGTCTCCAAGGACAAGGGTGTCTCTCCTGTGGTGGTTACAGAGTGCTCATCTCCTAGAGGGCCGCAGATTCGGCATTCAGGATTGGGTCCTGGTGACCACGGATGCCAGCCTGAGAGGCTGGGGAGCAGTCACACAGGGAAGAAATTTCCAGGGCTTGTGGTCAAGCATGGAAACGTCACTTCACATAAATATCCTGGAACTAAGGGCCATTTACAATGCCCTAAGTCAGGCAAGACCTCTGCTTCAGGGTCAGCCGGTGTTGATCCAGTCGGACAACATCACGGCAGTCGCCCACGTAAACAGACAGGGCGGCACAAGAAGCAGGAGGGCAATGATGGAAGTGGCAAGGATTCTTCGCTGGGCGGAAAATCATGTGATAGCACTGTCAGCAGTGTTCATTCCGGGAGTGGACAACTGGGAAGCAGACTTCCTCAGCAGACACGATCTTCACCCAGGGGAGTGGGGACTTCACCCAGAAGTCTTCCACATGATTGTGAGCCGTTGGGAAAAACCAAAGGTGGACATGATGGCGTCCCACCTCAACAAAAAACTGGACAGATATTGCGCCAGGTCAAGGGACCCTCAGGCAATAGCTGTGGACGCTCTGGTAACACCGTGGGTGTACCAGTCAGTGTATGTGTTCCCTCCTCTTCCTCTCATACCAAAAGTACTGAGAATCATAAGAAGGAGAGGAGTAAAGACTATACTCGTGGCTCCGGATTGGCCAAGAAGGACTTGGTACCCGGAAATTCAAGAGATGCTCACGGAAGACCCGTGGCCTCTACCTCTAAGAAAGGACCTGCTCCAGCAGGGACCATGTCTGTTCCAAGACTTACCGCGGCTGCGTTTGACGGCATGGCGGTTGAACGCCGGATCCTGAAGGAAAAAGGCATTCCGGATGAAGTCATCCCTACCCTGATCAAAGCCAGGAAGGATGTAACCGTACAACATTATCACCGTATTTGGCGTAAATATGTTGCGTGGTGCGAGGCCAGGAAGGCCCCTACAGAGGAATTTCAACTGGGTCGATTCCTGCATTTCCTGCAAACAGGACTGTCTATGGGCCTCAAATTAGGGTCCATTAAGGTTCAAATTTCGGCCCTGTCAATATTCTTCCAAAAAGAACTAGCTTCTGTTCCTGAAGTTCAGACGTTTGTCAAGGGAGTACTGCATATACAGCCTCCTTTTGTGCCTCCGGTGGCACCTTGGGATCTCAATGTAGTTTTGGGATTCCTAAAATCACATTGGTTTGAACCACTCACCACTGTGGACTTAAAATATCTCACATGGAAAGTGGTAATGCTGTTAGCCCTGGCTTCAGCCAGGCGTGTATCAGAATTGGCGGCTTTATCCTATAAAAGCCCTTACCTAATTTTTCATACGGACAGGGCAGAATTGAGGACTCGTCCTCAATTTCTCCCTAAGGTGGTTTCAGCATTTCACTTAAACCAGCCTATTGTGGTGCCTGCGGCTACTAGGGACTTGGAGGATTCCAAGTTGCTGGACGTAGTCAGGGCCCTGAAAATATATGTTTCCAGGACGGCTGGAGTCAGAAAATCTGACTCGCTGTTTATCCTGTATGCACCCAACAAGCTGGGTGCTCCTGCTTCTAAGCAGACGATTGCTCGTTGGATTTGTAGTACAATTCAGCTTGCACATTCTGTGGCAGGCCTGCCACAGCCAAAATCTGTAAAAGCCCATTCCACACGGAAAGTGGGCTCATCTTGGGCGGCTGCCCGAGGGGTCTCGGCTTTACAACTTTGCCGAGCAGCTACTTGGTCAGGGGCAAACACGTTTGCTAAATTCTACAAATTTGATACCCTGGCTGAGGAGGACCTGGAGTTCTCTCATTCGGTGCTGCAGAGTCATCCGCACTCTCCCGCCCGTTTGGGAGCTTTGGTATAATCCCCATGGTCCTTTCGGAGTCCCCAGCATCCACTAGGACGTTAGAGAAAATAAGAATTTTCTTACCGATAATTCTATTTCTCATAGTCCGTAGTGGATGCTGGGCGCCCATCCCAAGTGCGGATTGTCTGCATTACTTGTACATAGTTATTGTTACAAAAATCGGGTTATTGTTGTTGTGAGCCATCTTTTCAGAGGCTCCTTCTGTTATCATGCTGTTAACTGGGTTCAGATCACAAGTTGTACGGTGTGATTGGTGTGGCTGGTATGAGTCTTACCCGGGATTCAAAATCCTTCCTTATTGTGTACGCTCGTCCGGGCACAGTATCCTAACTGAGGCTTGGAGGAGGGTCATAGGGGGAGGAGCCAGTGCACACCAGGTAGTCCTAAAGCTTTTTACTTTTGTGCCCAGTCTCCTGCGGAGCCGCTATTCCCCATGGTCCTTTCGGAGTCCCCAGCATCCACTACGGACTATGAGAAATAGAATTATCGGTAAGTAAATTCTTATTTTATATTATATTACTTTAGCAAGCACCTCAGCCTCTGCTGCTGCTTGGTTGACCACATCCCCTCTCTGCTATTCAACACACACACACACACACACACACACACACACACACACACACACACACACACACACACACACACACCTGTAGCTGCTCTGATCCCCCTCCCATTCGAGCTCCTTCCCAAACACTCCCCCCCTCCACATACACCGTTCGGTCCCACACATCCATTGCGGATCTTCCCTCCCTCGTCACGGTTCCATCTCAAACCCTTTGCTCCCATACTTAACCCGGGGGCTGGTCTTCCTTTCCTAAGGCTGTCCTATATTTGGGGCTCGCACATTAGGGAGACGGGACAGTCTTATACAATATATATATATATATATATATATTGTGATTAAGCAGAGTGCACTCTGCCCATTTTGTAAATGAAAAAAATGCACCCTGTCATTTTAGGGAGCATCACACTGATTGGATAATCAGCGCTGATGTGTGAACACTCGATGCTGAGCACGGCATCACCTGCCTCCATGTATTCCTGCACCCCAAGCACTAAGCACACTACAGAAAACCACACTGCTGTAGGCAGGAGGGGTCACAGCCACAAAAAGAGGTGCAGAGGGAGGATAAGTGTAATCTCGCTGAGTACGCCCTGGTCGGATGGATCTTGTGCAGGGCAGGATCCGAAGATGGAGTCACTGGCAGCAGCGACGTTAGTGACAGGAGAAAAAAGAGATTGGAATTAATAGAAGGACTTGTGTGGGGCTGGCGGGAGGCAGTGGGAACTGAAGTGAGTGTGCCCAGTACATCTCTGACTGCAGCAGAGACCCTGTCCCTCTGCATAAACCTGCTGATGCCACCGCTGCTTCCCTGTTGCAGCAGTCTGCAGCATATCCCATCTCTGGTGGACAGTTGTTTTCTCCCTCTCTGTTGAAACACTGCACAGAGGTCCACGTAAGTTGTGAGGCATTACAGGGGCATGAATTGTGGTCTGATGGTGTGCACAGAAAGCTATACCCGCTGAAGGGGCATGTCTGATTGGCATTGAAGGGGCATGCAGGGTGGTCTGATGTCACTTGGTGACGACTGAGAGCCATTGAAGGGATTTGGAGGGATGAATGGAAAAGATTTAAGAATTCTTTATAAATATGGGTTTGGTATGTTGACATTGATGATACATTGACATAATTACAATGCCAGCATAATAGTATCAGGTATCCTTCAGATGTACTAAAGAGGGAAGCAGGCTTTCCATCCACTGGCTCTTGCAGCAGCTGTCCCCTATAGCGTGCTGCGAGGGATAACACCATATTGTTGCACTTGCACAGTAGACACAAGGGGGTCTGTAGATAGAGATGAGCGCCTGAAATTTTTCGGGTTTTGTGTTTTGGTTTTGGGTTCGGTCCCGCGGCCGTGTTTTGGGTTCGAACGCGTTTTGGCAAAACCTCACCGAATTTTTTTTGTCGGATTCGGGTGTGTTTTGGATTCGGGTGTTTTTTTCAAAAAACACTAAAAAACAGCTTAAATCATAGAATTTGGGGGTCATTTTGATCCCAAAGTATTATTAACCTCAAAAACCATAATTTACACTCATTTTCAGTCTATTCTGAATACCTCACACCTCACAATATTATTTTTAGTCCTAAAATTTGCACCGAGGTCGCTGTGTGAGTAAGATAAGCGACCCTAGTGGCCGACACAAACACCGGGCCCATCTAGGAGTGGCACTGCAGTGTCACGCAGGATGTCCCTTCCAAAAAACCCTCCCCAAACAGCACATGACGCAAAGAAAAAAAGAGGCGCAATGAGGTAGCTGTGTGAGTAAGATTAGCGACCCTAGTGGCCGACACAAACACCGGGCCCATCTAGGAGTGTCACTGCAGTGTCACGCAGGATGTCCCTTCCAAAAAACCCTCCCCAAACAGCACATGACGCAAAGAAAAAAAGAGGCGCAATGAGGTAGCTGTGTGAGTAAGATTAGCGACCCTAGTGGCCGACACAAACACCGGGCCCATCTAGGAGTGGCACTGCAGTGTCACGCAGGATGTCCCTTCCAAAAAACCCTCCCCAAACAGCACATGACGCAAAGAAAAAAAGAGGCGCAATGAGGTAGCTGACTGTGTGAGTAAGATTAGCGACCCTAGTGGCCGACACAAACACCGGGCCCATCTAGGAGTGGCACTGCAGTGTCACGCAGGATGTCCCTTCCAAAAAACCCTCCCCAATCAGCACATGATGCAAAGAAAAAGAAAAGAAAAAAGAGGTGCAAGATGGAATTGTCCTTGGGCCCTCCCACCCACCCTTATGTTGTATAAACAAAACAGGACATGCACACTTTAACCAACCCATCATTTCAGTGACAGGGTCTGCCACACGACTGTGACTGATATGACGGGTTGGTTTGGACCCCCCCCAAAAAAGAAGCAATTAATCTCTCCTTGCACAAACTGGCTCTACAGAGGCAAGATGTCCACCTCATCTTCACCCTCCGATATATCACCGTGTACATCCCCCTCCTCACAGATTATCAATTCGTCCCCACTGGAATCCACCATCTCAGCTCCCTGTGTACTTTGTGGAGGCAATTGCTGCTGGTCAATGTCTCCGCGGAGGAATTGATTATAATTCATTTTAATGAACATCATCTTCTCCACATTTTCTGGATGTAACCTCGTACGCCGATTGCTGACAAGGTGAGCGGCGGCACTAAACACTCTTTCGGAGTACACACTTGTGGGAGGGCAACTTAGGTAGAATAAAGCCAGTTTGTGCAAGGGCCTCCAAATTGCCTCTTTTTCCTGCCAGTATAAGTACGGACTGTGTGACGTGCCTACTTGGATGCGGTCACTCATATAATCCTCCACCATTCTATCAATGTTGAGAGAATCATATGCAGTGACAGTAGACGACATGTCCGTAATCGTTGTCAGGTCCTTCAGTCCGGACCAGATGTCAGCATCAGCAGTCGCTCCAGACTGCCCTGCATCACCGCCAGCGGGTGGGCTCGGAATTCTGAGCCTTTTCCTCGCACCCCCAGTTGCGGGAGAATGTGAAGGAGGAGATGTTGACAGGTCGCGTTCCGCTTGACTTGACAATTTTGTCACCAGCAGGTCTTTGCACCCCAGCAGACTTGTGTCTGCCGGAAAGAGAGATCCAAGGTAGGCTTTAAATCTAGGATCGAGCACGGTGGCCAAAATGTAGTGCTCTGATTTCAACAGATTGACCACCCGTGAATCCTTGTTAAGCGAATTAAGGGCTGCATCCACAAGTCCCACATGCCTAGCGGAATCGCTCCCTTTTAGCTCCTTCTTCAATGCCTCCAGCTTCTTCTGCAAAAGCCTGATGAGGGGAATGACCTGACTCAGGCTGGCAGTGTCTGAACTTACTTCACGTGTGACAAGTTCAAAGGGCATCAGAACCTTGCACAACGTTGAAATCATTCTCCACTGCACTTGAGACAGGTGCATTCCACCTCCTATATCGTGCTCAATTGTATAGGCTTGAATGGCCTTTTGCTGCTCCTCCAACCTCTGAAGCATATAGAGGGTTGAATTCCACCTCGTTACCACTTCTTGCTTCAGATGATGGCAGGGCAGGTTCAGTAGTTTTTGGTGGTGCTCCAGTCTTCTGTACGTGGTGCCTGTACGCCGAAAGTGTCCCGCAATTTTTCTGGCCACCGACAGCATCTCTTGCACGCCCCTGTCGTTTTTTAAAAAATTCTGCACCACCAAATTCAAGGTATGTGCAAAACATGGGACGTGCTGGAATTTGCCCATATTTAATGCACACACAATATTGCTGGCGTTGTCCGATGCCACAAATCCACAGGAGAGTCCAATTGGGGTAAGCCATTCCGCGATGATCTTCCTCAGTTGCCGTAAGAGGTTTTCAGCTGTGTGCGTATTCTGGAAACCGGTGATACAAAGCGTAGCCTGCCTAGGAAAGAGTTGGCGTTTGCGAGATGCTGCTACTGGTGCCGCCGCTGCTGTTCTTGCGGCGGGAGTCCATACATCTACCCAGTGGGCTGTCACAGTCATATAGTCCTGACCCTGCCCTGCTCCACTTGTCCACATGTCCGTGGTTAAGTGGACATTGGGTACAGCTGCATTTTTTAGGACACTGGTGACTCTTTTTCTGAGGTCTGTGTACATTTTCGGTATCGCCTGCCTAGAGAAATGGAACCTAGATGGTATTTGGTACCGGGGACACAGTACCTCCAACAAGTCTCTAGTTGGCTCTGCAGTAATGATGGATACCGGAACCACGTTTCTCACCACCCAGGATGCCAAGGCCTCAGTTATCCGCTTTGCAGTAGGATGACTGCTGTGATATTTCATCTTCCTCGCAAAGGACTGTTGAACAGTCAATTGCTTACTGGAAGTAGTACAAGTGGGCTTACGACTTCCCCTCTGGGATGACCATCGACTCCCAGCGGCAACAACAGCAGCGCCAGCAGCAGTAGGCGTTACACGCAAGGATGCATCGGAGGAATCCCAGGCAGGAGAGGACTCGTCAGAATTGCCAGTGACATGGCCTGCAGGACTATTGGCATTCCTGGGGAAGGAGGAAATTGACACTGAGGGAGTTGGTGGGGTGGTTTGCGTGAGCTTGGTTACAAGAGGAAGGGATTTACTGGTCAGTGGACTGCTTCCGCTGTCACCCAAAGTTTTTGAACTTGTCACTGACTTATTATGAATGCGCTGCAGGTGACGTATAAGGGAGGATGTTCCGAGGTGGTTAACGTCCTTACCCCTACTTATTACAGCTTGACAAAGGGAACACACGGCTTGACACCTGTTGTCCGCATTTCTGGTGAAATACCTCCACACCGAAGAGCTGATTTTTTTGGTATTTTCACCTGGCATGTCAACGGCCATATTCCTCCCACGGACAACAGGTGTCTCCCCGGGTGCCTGACTTAAACAAACCACCTCACCATCAGAATCCTCCTGGTCAATTTCCTCCCCAGCGCCAGCAACACCCATATCCTCCTCATCCTGGTGTACTTCAACACTGACATCTTCAATCTGACTATCAGGAACTGGACTGCGGGTGCTCCTTCCAGCACTTGCAGGGGGCGTGCAAATGGTGGAAGGCGCATGCTCTTCACGTCCAGTGTTGGGAAGGTCAGGCATCGCAACCGACACAATTGGACTCTCCTTGTGGATTTGGGATTTCGAAGAATGCACAGTTCTTTGCTGTGCTGCTTTTGCCAGCTTGAGTCTTTTCATTTTTCTAGCGAGAGGCTGAGTGCTTCCATCCTCATGTGAAGCTGAACCACTAGCCATGAACATAGGCCAGGGCCTCAGCCGTTCCTTGCCACTCCGTGTGGTAAATGGCATATTGGCAAGTTTACGCTTCTCCTCCGACAATTTTATTTTAGGTTTTGGAGTCCTTTTTTTACTGATATTTGGTGTTTTGGATTTGACATGCTCTGTACTATGACATTGGGCATCGGCCTTGGCAGACGACGTTGCTGGCATTTCATCGTCTCGGCCATGACTAGTGGCAGCAGCTTCAGCACGAGGTGGAAGTGGATCTTGATCTTTCCCTAATTTTGGAACCTCAACATTTTTGTTCTCCATATTTTAATAGGCACAACTAAAAGGCACCTCAGGTAAACAATGGAGATGGATGGATTGGATACTAGTATACAATTATGGACGGGCTGCCGAGTGCCGACACAGAGGTAGCCACAGCCGTGAACTACCGCACTGTACTGTGTCTGCTGCTAATATATAGACTGGTTGATAAAGAGATAGTATACTCGTAACTAGTATGTATGTATAAAGAAAGAAAAAAAAACCACGGTTAGGTGGTATATACAATTATGGACGGGCTGCCGAGTGCCGACACAGAGGTAGCCACAGCCGTGAACTACCGCACTGTACTGTGTCTGCTGCTAATATATAGACTGGTTGATAAAGAGATAGTATACTCGTAACTAGTATGTATGTATAAAGAAAGAAAAAAAAACCACGGTTAGGTGGTATATACAATTATGGACGGGCTGCCGAGTGCCGACACAGAGGTAGCCACAGCCGTGAACTACCGCACTGTACTGTGTCTGCTGCTAATATATAGACTGGTTGATAAAGAGATAGTATACTCGTAACTAGTATGTATGTATAAAGAAAGAAAAAAAAACCACGGTTAGGTGGTATATACAATTATGGACGGGCTGCCGAGTGCCGACACAGAGGTAGCCACAGCCGTGAACTACCGCACTGTACTGTGTCTGCTGCTAATATAGACTGGTTGATAAAGAGATAGTATACTCGTAACTAGTATGTATGTATAAAGAAAGAAAAAAAAACCACGGTTAGGTGGTATATACAATTATGGACGGGCTGCCGAGTGCCGACACAGAGGTAGCCACAGCCGTGAACTACCGCACTGTACTGTGTCTGCTGCTAATATAGACTGGTTGATAAAGAGATAGTATACTCGTAACTAGTATGTATGTATAAAGAAAGAAAAAAAAACCACGGTTAGGTGGTATATACAATTATGGACGGGCTGCTGAGTGCCGACACAGAGGTTAGCCACAGCCGTGAACTACCGCACTGTACTGTGTCTGCTGCTAATATATAGACTGGTTGATAAAGAGATAGTATACTCGTAACTAGTATGTATGTATAAAGAAAGAAAAAAAAACCACGGTTAGGTGGTATATACAATTATGGACGGGCTGCCGAGTGCCGACACAGAGGTAGCCACAGCCGTGAACTACCGCACTGTACTGTGTCTGCTGCTAATATAGACTGGTTGATAAAGAGATAGTATACTCGTAACTAGTATGTATGTATAAAGAAAGAAAAAAAAACCACGGTTAGGTGGTATATACAATTATGGACGGGCTGCCGAGTGCCGACACAGAGGTAGCCACAGCCGTGAACTACCGCACTGTACTGTGTCTGCTGCTAATATATAGACTGGTTGATAAAGAGATAGTATACTCGTAACTAGTATGTATGTATAAAGAAAGAAAAAAAAACCACGGTTAGGTGGTATATACAATTATGGACGGGCTGCCGAGTGCCGACACAGAGGTAGCCACAGCCGTGAACTACCGCACTGTACTGTGTCTGCTGCTAATATAGACTGGTTGATAAAGAGATAGTATACTCGTAACTAGTATGTATGTATAAAGAAAGAAAAAAAAACCGCGGTTAGGTGGTATATACAATTATGGACGGGCTGCCGAGTGCCGACACAGAGGTAGCCACAGCCGTGAACTACCGCACTGTACTGTGTCTGCTGCTAATATATAGACTGGTTGATAAAGAGATAGTATACTCGTAACTAGTATGTATGTATAAAGAAAGAAAAAAAAACCACGGTTAGGTGGTATATACAATTATGGACGGGCTGCCGAGTGCCGACACAGAGGTAGCCACAGCCGTGAACTACCGCACTGTACTGTGTCTGCTGCTAATATAGACTGGTTGATAAAGAGATAGTATACTCGTAACTAGTATGTATGTATAAAGAAAGAAAAAAAAACCACGGTTAGGTGGTATATACAATTATGGACGGGCTGCCGAGTGCCGACACAGAGGTAGCCACAGCCGTGAACTACCGCACTGTACTGTGTCTGCTGCTAATATAGACTGGTTGATAAAGAGATAGTATACTCGTAACTAGTATGACTATAAAGAAAGAAAAAAAAACCACGGTTAGGTGGTATATACAATTATGGACGGGCTGCCGAGTGCCGACACAGAGGTAGCCACAGCCGTGAACTACCGCACTGTACTGTGTCTGCTGCTAATATAGACTGGTTGATAAAGAGATAGTATACTACTAATATTATATATACTGGTGGTCAGGTCACTGGTCACTAGTCACACTGGCAGTGGCACTCCTGCAGCAAAAGTGTGCACTGTTTAATTTTAATATAATATTATGTACTCCTGGCTCCTGCTATAACCTATAACTGGCACTGCAGTAGTGCTCCCCAGTCTCCCCCACAATTATAAGCTGTGTGAGCTGAGCAGTCAGACAGATATATAATATATATAGATGATGCAGCACACTGGCCTGAGCCTGAGCAGTGCACACAGATATGGTATGTGACTCACTGTGTGTATCGCTTTTTTCAGGCAGAGAACGGATATATTAAATAAACTGCACTGTGTGTCTGGTGGTCACTCACTATATAATATATTATGTACTCCTGGCTCCTGCTATAACCTATAACTGGCACTGCAGTAGTGCTCCCCAGTCTCCCCCACAATTATAAGCTGTGTGAGCTGAGCAGTCAGACAGATATATATAATATTATATATAGATAATAGATGATGCAGCACACTGGCCTGAGCCTGAGCAGTGCACACAGATATGGTATGTGACTGAGTCACTGTGTGCTGTGTATCGCTTTTTTCAGGCAGAGAACGGATTATAAAGTAAACTGCACTGTCCTCACTAGTAAACTCTCTCCACTCAGTCTCTACACTTCTACAGTAACAGTACTCCTCCTAGTCAGCTCCAGTAAATCTCTCTCAGTCTCTTATAATCTAAATGTAGAGGACGCCAGCCACGTCCTCTCCCTATCAATCTCAATGCACGTGTGAAAATGGCGGCGACGCGCGGCTCCTTATATAGAATCCGAGTCTCGCGATAGAATCCGAGCCTCGCGAGAATCCGACAGCGTCATGATGACGTTCGGGCGCGCTCGGGTTAACCGAGCAAGGCGGGAAGATCCGAGTCGCTCGGACCCGTGAAAAAAAACATGAAGTTCTGGCGGGTTCGGATTCAGAGAAACCGAACCCGCTCATCTCTATCTGTAGATAGAAGTAAATTGATCATGGATGCGATCACTATATTTCTTCCTTATTTCCAGGACAGACTTATTTTGGAGCCCTTGTCCTGGCGATTAAAATCGATACATCCGAGCAGAAGAAGAATCCTTATTGTCTTGATATATGGCAATAAGGATTCTTAGTTTTTGGGGGCCAACTGCATATTTTAATAAACATGCTCCTATAGCTATTTATAAGGTAAAATCTCTCTTTTATATAGAGACATTTCACATTCATTAAACCACTAAGTGACACATATGCTTTTATGGGTATCCAGTCGATGGATTGGCACCCGCTAGTTCGACAACGCCAACATCGACCACGCAACATTGACAACACCAACATCGACATTGATCGAACATCGACAAACCCAAAATCGACATATCAGCAACATCGACAAACACTACATCGACAAACATCAAACATCGATAAGACGCATATTCGACAAACAGTAGATCGACACAACACATGATCGATCACGCACAACAGAGACACAACGTAAGATCGACAACACATCCCACCAGGCTAAAAGTTGCCAGCCAGCCCCTGGTGGTATTCAATTATTTTCACCCCCTTTCCACACATGTTCATCATTTTAGCTCACTACCCCTGGGGTAGCGAAGAGCCCTAATCTTTTATGCAGCTAAACCTGATTACTATGAGCACAATATGTGCGATAACGGGGATCACTTTAGAAAGAAGATTGGGCATGACATATCATTTGAATACCGCCCAAAGTGTCTCTACTTTATATTCTGACACATTACAGTGCCCAAGTTCATATTATGTAACATTATAATGCCCTCCATTTCATGTTATACTATATATTACAATGAGCAGGTCCAATGGCATATCTAGATATACAATATTGCAGATCCCAAGGCAAAAGTTTATAAGGCCAGTGCTGCAAGTCTGGTGGTACAGGGCGGAACTGCGTACCAGTAAGAAATTGCCAGCTGGTATGCAGTACCACCGGCACGACAGCCATGCTTGCAGCCGCTGCTCTGTGAGGGGAAGAGAGCGCAGCGCCTCTCCTGCCCCTAAATGCTCAGTGTACTATAGTCCAGACTCCAGCGGCGGCTTGAATCTTAAATGAGGTGCCGGTTCATTAGCCAATCAGAACTCGCGGACCGGTAGCCGTGGCTCCTGATTGGCTGCCAGTACACAAGCTCTGATTGGCTAATGAACCAGCACCTCATTTGAGATTCAAGCCGCTGCTGCTGCTGGAAACTGGACTATAGTACACTGAGCATTGAGGGGCAGGAGAGGTGCTGCATTCTCCTCCCCTCACACAGCAGCGGTGAGCAGCAGGGACAAGGGGGCAGGAGGGGGGATATGCACTGTGGGGCGTTTGTGCATCTGGCACTGTGGGGTCATATTTGTATCTGGCACTGTGGGGACAATTTTGGCACTGTAGGAGCATATCTGGCACTGTAGCAGCATATCTGGCACTGCTGGGGGCATATGCGTATATGGGATGGCACTGTGGCAGCATATGTGTATCTGGCACTGTGGCAACATATGTATATCTGGCACTGTGGGAGTATATCTGGCACTGTGAGGGCATATGTGTATCTGGCACTATTAGGGGCATATGTGTATCTGGTCCCCCATGTGTGTATCACCCCCACATTTTCACTGGCCACACCCTGTGTGGCATGTGGCCACAACCGTTTTTTGGCACACAGTACCACTAAGAATTTTTTCTACTTGCACCAGTGATAAGGACCCCTATGCATCACCCAATGTAACTTTGACAGGGAAGGTGGGCACCTCTCAGCTCTGGGCCCCATGGCAGCTGCACTCCATGTACCTATGGTAGATATGCCCTGGTCTGGAAGTCTGAGTGACTGAGTTTACTAACAAAGCTCCTGCCAATATATGCCATTCTAATCGCCTACTGTGATAAATAGTTCTATGGAAGCTGCTACTTTATTGCATAAAAACCGCTACTAATTATCAAAGCTATGCTACACTAACCTTTAAGCTTGAGGTTGTATTTGATGAACTTATATAAACCAGCTGCTGTTGTCTGCGCCATAGAAGAAATCATTACTATTGTTTACATTTATTGTGTCCAATTCTTTCTTTTTTTGCTCAAAAGTCAGTACATATGGGCCCTCATTCCGAGTTGTTCACTCGCTAGCTGCTTTTAGCAGCATTGCACATGCTAGGCCGCCGCCCTCTGGGAGTGTATCTTAGCTTAGCAGAATAGCGAACGAAAGATTAGCAGAACTGCTAAAAATAATTCTTTGCAGTTTCTGAGTAGCTCCAGACCTACTCACAGATAGCGATCAGCTCAGTCCGTTTAGTTCCTGGTTTGACGTCACAAACATGCCCTGCGTTCGGCCAGCCACTCCCCCGTTTCTCCAGCCACTCCCGCGTTTTTCCCTGACACGCTTGCGTTTTTTAGCACACTCCCGGACAGGGCAGGTGCAAGGTTTCTTGGCACCCTAGGCAAAACTATAGCCTACCCCCTCCCCACCCCTGACCTCTAAGTAAAGCTGGCAGCTGCAGTATTGATTAGTTTTAAAAGTTACAATGACTTTTATGTATTATTATTTTCTGTTCGGTATTGAAGCATACATCTGCAGATCCCTCTGCTGGTATAGTGGTCGTGTTGTGCAATTGCATAAAAATATCTACACACTGGTCTACACACACAACCAAAGTTTGCTGCTGATCTGAGGTTTAGCGCACACTAGGCAAATTAATTCGCCAATATAGCGGCCGATTTGGTAAGCATACACACTTACCAATCAGCCAGTTGATACGTCTGTGCAGACATCACAACTGGACGGGCATTTGAATTGCATACCTCCCAACATGACCCTCTCCAGGAGGGACAGAATACTCTGCTCCTGCACTTCTCTCTTAATTTATGATTGCCATCACCTGTGCTGAAACACCTTTCTTATCCAGTAACCTGTTCAACACACGTGATGGTAATCATAAATTAATAGAGAAGTGCAGAAGCAGAACATTCTGTCCCTCCTGGAGAGGGTCATGTTGGGAGGTATGGAACTGGCCCAGCTGTGATGTCAGTCCGTGCAGTCAGCGTACGGTCGCTCATACACACAGCCAGACAGGCCGATATATCTGCAAGATATATCAGCATCAGCGGTGCTGCAGGCAGGGCCGGCGCTACCATTAGGCAGCTTTAGGCAGCTGCCTATGGGCGCTGGCCACAGGAGGGCGGCATGCTCCACTTATAATCTATTTTACAAAAAAAATAATATTTTGCTACGTAAGCCCAGACCACAGGCGGCCGCTGTGAGGGTCTAGCCTGCCACAGCATGTCAGTCACCTCACCAACGCCAGTGTGTTGATTTCCCTGCTCCATGTCTCTAACAGAAATAGACGGAGCTGCGCGTATGAGAGAGCAGGTCAGAAGACGGGCGCCACACAGGGTGTTATTCACTTGTAAACAAGCGCACAGCATGTTAGTGCTGACGGCGCCTAGGATGCGTGTTAGGCTGTCAGTGTGGGCGGCGCCCGTCTCCTGACCTGCTCTCTCATACGCGCAGCTCCGTCTATTTCTGTTAGAGACATGGAGCAGGGAAATCAACACACTGGCGTTGGTGAGGTGACTGACATGCTGTGGCAGGCTAGACCCTCGCCGCGGCCGCCCCTGGTCTGGGTTTACCGTTTACCTAGCAAAATATAATTTTTAGAGAGGAGGAGCAGGGGCAGGGCTGTCGGCATTATGCGGAGGAGAGTCATAGGCGTCATTAGGAAGGATTCCGCTATAGACAGCACTTCAAGTTCTCCCATCTGGCTGCCATCGACGATCCCTCCCCCTAACATTATCGTCATTACTGCTGCCGGAAGCCCCAAGATGAGCATAGAATGGGCAGAGGGGAGACGCTGTGGATGGTGATGTCTACTGCATCTGAAAGGCAAGAGAAGCCTCCCTGCCACCCCGCGTCTCCCTATCCCCTCCCTCCCTGCCGCCCCACGTCTCCCTATCCCCTCCCTCCCTGCCACCCCGCGTCTCCCTATCCCCTCCCTCCCTGCCGCCCCGCGCCTCCCTATCCCCTCCCTCCCTGCTGCCCCGCGTCTCCCTATCTCCTCCCTACCTGCCGCCCCACGTCTCCCTATCCCCTCCCTCCCAACCCGCGTCTCCCTATCCCCTCCCTCCCACCCCGCGCCTCCCTATCCCCTCCCTCCCTGCCGCCCCGCGTCTCCCTATCCCATCCCTCCCTGCCGCCCCGCGTCTCCCTATCCCCTCCCTCCCTGCCGCCCCACGTCTCCCTATCCCCTCCCTGCAGCTCCGTGTCTCCCTATCCCCTCCCTGCCGCCCCACGTCTCCCTATCCCCTCCCTCCCAACCCGCGTCTCCCTATCCCCTCCCTCCCACCCCGCGTCTCCAGGCCCATATTAACAGCAGTGGAGGCCCCTGGGCACAGCAATGCAGTGGGCCCCCTACCCATCCTCCAGCGGTAGGGGTGGGGGGTGCTATCAGCGGCAGCTTTGATGTCCTGCGAGCGGTAGTGGGTGTTCTATTTTCCGCTCAGCTTGTAGGATTCTGCTAATTACTCCTTTACTGCACAGATGGGGCTAAACTGTAGAAGGGGCATTGGTTTGAATGAAGAAGCCCTGGTACATGACTTCCAGGGTGGTGGGGGGTGTTTAATACGTAGGGGAGGGGAGGGGAGGATAGTGGAGTGGGCTTAATATTCATCATTTTCCGGTGGGGGGGTGGGCAGCTTACTTGACTGCAGATATCTCAAGTTCCTGAAAATATATTTCTTAGCTTTGAATGGGATACAAAACTAGAGAGTTCCACCTTTCAGGAGGTGCTAGGGACTTGGGGATCAGAGTTCAGGTGCCAGAGCAATTCACCAACGAAAATATAAAACTGCATACCAGCCGTTTGGAGCTGGAGCAGGGACCAGCTGCTGGAAGGCTGATATCTCTGGCTCTGGGCATAGTAGAGACAAGCTACCAGTTTCAACCACAAGTGGAGAGTCACAGCTTTTGAGTATACCATCAGAAAAACTCTAAGTCAAACAAACCCCGAGATATCTGGCTGGGAAGAGCAATTAACAGGCTACGATGGGGACCACTGCTTTCAAGTTGGATATCTCTAGTTCCCCAGGGCCGATTTTCAAAAATCTGGTACCCCTGGAAAGAGGGGACCCTCAGCTATCAGCCTAGGGCCCTTATACTCCTGGGGCCCTTGGGCAAGAGCCCATTGAGCCCATACGAAAAGACGGCCCTGCGCGTCTCCCTATCCCCTCCCTGCCGCCCCGCGCCTCCCTATCCCCTCCCTCCCTGCCGCCCCGCGTCTCCCTATCCCCTCCCTCCCTGCCGCCCCACGTCTCCCTATCCCCTCCCTGCAGCTCCGTGTCTCCCTATCCCCTCCCTGCAGCCCCGCGTCTCCCTATCCACTCTTTGCCGCCCGCGTCTCCCTATTCCCTCCCTGCAGTTTCGCGTCTCCCTATCCCCTCCCTGCCGCCCCGCGTCTCCCTATCCACTCTCTGCTGCCCCGCGTCTCCCTATCCCCTCCCTGCTGCCCCGCGTCTCCCTATCCCCTCCCTGCAGCTCCACGTCTCCCTATCCACTCCCTGCAGCTCCGTGTCTCCCTATCCCCTCCCTGCCGCCCCGCGTCTCCCTATCCACTCTCTGCCGCCCGCGTCTCCCTATTCCCTCCCTGCAGCTTCGCGTCTCCCTATCCCCTCCCTGCTGCCCAGCGTCTCCCTATCCACTCTCTGCCGCCCCGCGTCTCCCTATCCCCTCCCTGCCGCCCCGCATCTCCCTATCCCCTCCCTGCAGCCCCGTGTCTCCCTATCCCCTCCCTGCTGCTCTGCGTCTCTCTATCCCCTCCCTGCCGCCCCGCGTCTCCCTATCCCCTCCCTGCCACCCCACGTCTCCCTATCCCCTCCCTGCCGCCCCGCGTCTCCCTATCCCCTCCCTGCAGCTCCACGTCTCCCTATCCCCTCCCTGCAGCTCCGCGTCTCCCTATCCCCTCCCTGCAGCTCCGCGTCTCCCTATCCCCTCCCTGCCGCCCGCGTCTCCCTATCCCCTCCCTGCAGCTTCGCATCTCCCTATCCCCACCCTGCAGCTCCGCGTCTCCCTATCCCCTCCCGCCCCGCGTCTCCCTATCCACTCTCTGCCGCCCCACGCCTCCCTATCCCCTCCCTGCCGCCCCGCGTCTCCCTATCATCCTGCGTCTCCCTATCCCCTCGATGCTGCCGTTTCAAGATTCTACTACGGGGGGCCACAAAGCAGGGACGTGTAGTCAGGGGAGGCAGTGCCTCCCCTGCCATTAATGATTAAAATAATATAAAGAAGATACTTGTGACACATATTCTGTGTCATAAGTAATCTCTTTATATTATGATAAGCATTTTAAATCTTTAAATCACTTTGGGAGGCACAGATAGCAGTGCCCCCCGTTTACAATTGGAATGGGAGAGAAAGGGGGGCGGGGCCAAGCACAGGGTTGTAAAAGCCCATTAAAAAACTGCATATGCCAGTGCCTCGTTGACAGGGAAAACCTGCCCCTGTCAGCGGGGCAGATGTGATTGGACAGCGGATCCAGTACTGGATCCGCTGGTCCAATCACCCATAGGAATTGAGGTCAAGCTGCGGCGGGACCCGACGCTACAGTGGAGCTGCCTGCCACTTCAGGAGCGCGGCGGGGGGGGGGGGGGCAGCGGCGGCAGGACCCGATGTTGGAGTTGCCTACAGCAGCAGCAGCTCCGGAGACAACGGGCAGCGCTGTTACCTCTATTTCCGTGCCCTCAGCATCTCCGGCAGCATCTGCTTCCTCCGGGACTGAGAAACCAGGACCACTAAGGCGAGGGGGGGGGGGGGGGGGAGTTGTGCTTGGTGGTAAGTGTCTGGGCTGCTCACCCCCAGATCACTTGGACTGCAGCTCACCCCCAGTGATCTGGGGGTGAGCTGCAGTCCAAGTGATCTGGGGGTGAGCTGCAGTCCAAGTGATCTGGGGGTGAGCTGCAGTCCAAGTGATCTGGGCAAGATCACTTGGACTCCAGCTCACCCCCAGATCACTTGTACTGCAGGGACAGGGAAAAATAAATAAAATAAATGTAAAAAAATGATATATTTATATCACAGCCGCCCGCCGCCCACCGCTGACCAGCGCTCACTGCTGCACGCTGCACCGCCATTGAAAGCTGACCACGACAGACCACAACTGGCGGTGGTCAGAGGGACATCAACGCCGCAGCGACGAAGTACAGCTTAGTACCGCCACATCCCCCGCAGACCATGGGCTCATACGCCACCGACAACCACAGTCCCTTCCGCACCTCCGCTGCACATATCAGGTAATGTTCCCCTATGTCTCTGCTGTCACGCTCTCAGTCCCTGCTGTCACTCTCTCAGTCCCTGCTGTCACTCTCTCAGTCACTGCTGTCACTCTCTCAGTCCCTGCTGTCACTCAGTCCCTGCTGTCACTCTCTCAGTCCCTGCTGTCACTCTCTCTCCCTGTCCCTGAATTGTGGGTCATACTGTTTGCTATAATGTGAATTTCGGCTCATACCATGTGCTATAATCTGAATTTCGGCTCATACCATGTGCTATAATGTGAATTTCGGCTCATACCATGTGCTATAACCTGAATTTCGGCTCATACTGTGTAGTAAAATATGAATTCATACCGTGTGCTGTAGTGTGAATTTTGGCTCATACCGTGTGCTGTAATGTGAATTTTGGCTCATACCGTGTGCTGTAATGTGAATTTTGGCTCATACCATGTGCTGTAATGTGAATTTAGGCTCATTCCGTGTGCTGTAATGTGAAGTTCGGTTCATACCGTGTGGTATCAGGTGAAAGGGGTGCCAGTACTAGATAGTATAAGGGGTCCTACTACACTGAAGGACACGCCCCCATTTGAGTGGCCACACCCCCTTTTCCGGAGGCGCGCGCATAATTGCAACCTTCACTTTTCCATACCCCACTTCAAAATGTCCACTTTGACCACTGTGTATATATATATATATATATATATATATATATATATATATACATATATATATATATATACATATATATATATATACATATATAAAATCTCAGTGCCTCCCCAGCCAATGACCTCACCACACGTCACTGCCACAAAGTTCTAGTTACAACCCTGGTGCCTATCTATAATACTGTATAAAACAACAGACTGTGGTATTATACAGGGGAAGGGGAGGGCCGGGAGGGCCGGGAGGGAGGGGTGGGGGGGCGAGTGTAGGCAGAAATTTTGCCTAGGGTGCCGAGAAACCTTGCACCGGCCCTGGCTGCAGGGTTGACGCAATATGTATATGAACGGTGCCTTCACAGACATAACAAGTGTACACAACCACTGATGCACTACAGTTCATACTTGCCTACCTGACCCTCTCCATGAGGGAGAAAATGCTCTGCTCCTGGACTTTCCTGGTAATGTATGATTGCCATCACCTGTGGTGAAACCCCTTTCTTATCAATTAACTAGCTCACCACAGGTGATGGCAATCATACATTACCAGGAAAGTCCAGGAACAGAGCATTTTCTCCCTCATGGAGAGGGTCAGGTAGGCAAGTATGCTACAGATATACATTGCACGTTCACTAGAGCGGGCGATATACCTTATTTGTGTGAAATTAGACCGCCTGCGATGTGTTTGAAGGGAAGAGACTGCATCAGAAACGACATCATAAATATATACAGTAAAGACATGAAGTGTGTGAGTGATCACGTTCTAGAGGATGTGTAAATAATGTTTATAATCATCCTGAAGCGGCAAAATAAATGAAAAAGAAAACCTTATGACATACTGTATTACATTAAATGCACACATGATAAAATGCAGCCAGTCCTAAATACATATACTGTCAATGTGTGAAGTGGGAATATGGAAGTATAAACTGAACACCAGCCATCATCCTAGGTAATTCTCCTTCTCTCCACATGCTCTTCTTTGTGTCTGATCGCCTGCATCTCTCACCTTTACTTACCCCCTGCAACTCCAACTGCCAGCTACCCTTTCATCCCCTTCTTCCCTCTTAACCCCTGCACTTCTCACTGCTGCCCCCCCCACCACCCTCATTTCCTGCACCTTATTTCACTCCCTGCCTGCTTTCTACCCCCACTGCCTACCTGCATCCTACTCACATGCCTCGCACCTCTCACTTACTTACTCCTCTTTAGCCCCTCTCCCCAATTCCCTTTCTCACCCACTGCAGCGCCTTCCCAAGCAGGGACACTGACATGGCAGTGCAGTGCCGTAACTAGGCATCAAGAAACGGCATTGGTGCCCCCCCCCCAACACACACACCCTATATGCAAAATATGGGCGGTGCGCGCAAATAAATTAGGGCCGTGGCTTCGTAGGGAAGGTAATAATACCAATTCATACTACGGTGCACAGTAGTCTCCATTATTCAAATTATGACGCACAGTAGCGCCACTCAGTGCCGTAACTAGCTATACAGCAGTGCCTGGCACACAGCGCAAGAGCACTGTGGGCGCAGGACCGCCGGCCGAACCGCAGGGCTGCGACACTGACCACTGCTCCCCCTCTCTGGCCACAGTGCTTCCACTAGCAACAGCAGCCTATCCGAAGCGCTGCACCCTGCTCCCGCCAGCAGCCACTGACAGCCGCCCGTCATAGTACTGTCAGCGCCTGAGTGCTGGGCTGTTTGCGCCGGTGGCAATCTAATCAGGATAGATTTAAAAGCCTGTGCCTCCACCAGGTAGAGCCCCTTTTACACATTACGGCAGACAGCGTCCCCCTTTTTACACATTACGGCAGACAGCGTCCCCCTTTTTACACATTACGGCAGATAGTCCCCTTTTTACACATTACGGCAGACAGCGTCCCCTTTTTACACATTACGGCAGACAGCGTCCCCTTTCTACACATTATGACAGACAGCGTCCCCCTTATTACACATTATGGCAGACAGCGTCCCCTTATTACACATTACGGCAGACAGCGTGACCTTGTTACACATTATGGCAGACAGCGTCCCTGTTTTACACATTATGGCAGACAGCGTCCCCCTTATTACACATTACGGCAGACAGCGTCCCCTTTTTTTTTACACATTACGGCAGACAGCGTCCCCTTTTTACACATTACGGCAGCCAGCGTCCCCCTTTTAACGCATCAAGCAGGCAGAGGTGAGAGAGAGAGAGAGAGAGAGAGAGTGTGTGTGTGTGTGTGTGTGTGTGTGTGTGTGTGTGTGTGTCCACTCACCTGGGGGGAGGTCACGATCCAGCAGCCACACGGAGTCCTCAGCAGAAGACAGCCAGCGCACTTTCAATTGCGGCTGCCCGCCCGTGAGGTGCTCCCGGTCCGCGTGTTACCCTGCCCAGCAAACGGCTGCTGCTGACCCAGCGCCTTCCCCGGCTCCTTGCCTGCAGTCAGTGTGGCTGCGGAGGCGCAGGCTTTTAAATCTATGGCAGTGGCAGTTCAAAGTTGGTGCAGTCACCCACACAGCAGTCACCCACTATCACACACACTCACACATAGCAGTCACCCACTGTCACACACACTCACAATCACACACACTCACACGTCACCCACTATCACACACACTCACACACACTCACACTCAGCAGTCACCCACTGTCTCACACACTCACACTCACAATCACACACACTCACACGTCACCCACTATCACACACACTCAGCAGTCACCCACTGTCACACACACACACACACACACACACACACACACACACACACACACACACTCACAATCACACACACTCACACGTCACCCACTATCACACACACTCAGCAGTCACCCACTGTCTCACACACTCACACTCACAATCACACACACTCAGCAGTCACCCACTGTCTCACACACTCACAATCACACACACACACGTCACCCACTATCACACACACTCAGCAGTCACCCACTGTCTCACACACTCACACTCGGCAGTCACTCACTGTCACACAGACTCAGCAGTCACCCACTGTCACACTCACTCACACTCAGCAATCAGCCACTGTCACACACTCACACTGAGCAGTCATCCACTTACACACACACACACACACACACACACACACACACACTCACAAGTCACCCACTGTCACACACACTCATACTCAGTAGTCACCCACTGTCACACACACTCACACTCAGCAGTCACCCACTGTCACACACACACACACTCACAAGTCACCCACTGTCACACACACTCACACTCAGCAGTCACCCACTGTCACACACACACTCACAAGTCACCCACTGTCACACACACTCATACTCAGTAGTCACCCATTGTCACACACACTCACACATTAGTGCCCACCTAGCGTCACCTTGCACTGTGCAGCTGGCTCCGATGAGCCTGGGCAGCAGCTGTCATCCGCAGGGGTAATGTGTCCAGCGCTAGAAACACAGGAGACACGTGGTACAGTAGCTGATTTGTGACGACTGCTCAGCGGCTAGGAGAAGCTCTGCTCCGCTCATCAGGATCGGCGACTGCAGCAACAGCAGGGGGGAGGAGCAGGGAACTGCCGGCTGAGAGGGCGCATGGAGGATGTCCCGAGTCCCAGTGCTGCTGAGTTTTGAGAAGCGGGAACTGTCTGACAGGCCAGGGGGCGGGCGCCATGCATGAATTCATTCATTCATTCATTGAAGCACACGGCATATCAGCGCTACAAGACCCTCACCGCGGCCGCCCGTAGGCTAACCCACTGTAGCAAAATGTATTTTTTATTTTTTTTTAAATGGATTCAAAGGGAGCATGCTGCCCTCTAGTGGCCGGCGCTCATAGGCAGCTGCCTAAAGCTGCCTAATGGTGGCGCCGGCCCTGCTCCCGGAAAACGCTCAGTTACCACCCAGAAACGCCCCTTTCCTGTCAATCACTCACCGATCAGCAGAGCGACTGAAAAGCGCCGCAGGATCCACAGCAAATCTACTAAGTTTTTAGTTAAATAACTTAGCGCAAGCGCCCTGGGTGCCTTGCGCATGCGCATTTTGCAACAAATCGCAGCATAGCAAAAATCGGCAACGAGCGAAGAACTCGGAATGACCCCCATAATGTCATGTATGTAAACTGGATGTAATTTATGCATTGTATATTTCATTTTTATTGTTGCCAATGAATGGATTTTAATAGTATATGAAAAAATCTTTTATATGGTCTACTAAATACCCATTGCCTACAGACAGAGCTCCTGGAATATACACTGCTCAAAAAAATAAAGGGAACACTAAAATAACACATCCTAGATCTGAATGAATGAATGAATTATTCTTATCAAATACTTTGTTCTTTACATAGTTGAATGTGCTGACAACAAAATCACACAAAATTATCAATGGAAATCAAATGTATTAACCCATGGATGTCTGGATTTGGAGTCACCCTCAATATTAAAGTGGAAAAACACACTACAGGCTGATCCAACTTTGATGTAATGTCCTTAAAACAAGTCAAAATGAGTCTCAGTAGTGTGTGTGGCCTCCACGTGCCTGTATGACCTCCCTACAACGCCTGGGCATGCTCCTGATGAGGTGGCGGATGGTCTCCTGAGAGATCTCCTCCCAGACCTGGACTAAAGCATCCACCAACTCCTGGACAGTCTGTGGTGCAACGTGGCATTGGTGGATGGAGCGAGACATGATGTCCCAGATGTGCTCAATTGGATTCAGGTCTGGGGAACGGGCGTGCCAGTCCATAGCATCAATGCCTTCGTCTTGCAGGAACTGCTGACACACTCCAGCCACATGAGATCTAGCATTGTCTTGCATTAGGAGGAACCCAGGGCCAACCGCACCAACATATGGTCTCACAAGGGGTCTGAGGATCTCATCTCGGTACCTAATGACAGTCAGGCTACCTCTGGCGAGCACATGGAGGGCTGTGCGGCCCCTCAAAGAAATGCCACCCCACACCATTACTGACCCACTGCCAAACCGGTCATGCTGGAGGATGTTGCAGGAAGCAGAACGTTCTCCTTGGCGTTTCCAGACTCTGTCACGTCTGTCACATGTGCTCAGTGAGAACCTGTTTCATCTGTGAAGAGCACAGGGCGCCAGTGGCGAATTTGCCAATCTTGGTGTTCTCTGGCAAAGGCCAAACGTCCTGCACGGTGTTGGGCTGTAAGCACAACCCCCACCTGTGGACGTCGGGCCCTCATACCATCCTCATGGAGTCTGTTTCTGATCATTTGAGTAGACACATGCACATTTGTGGCTTGCTGGAGGTCATTTTGCAGGGCTTTGGCAGTGTTCCTCCTGTTCCTCCTTGCACAAAGGCGGAGGTAGCGGTCCTGCTGCTGGGTTGTTGCCCTCCTACGGCCTCCTCCAAATCTCCTGATGTACTGGCCTGTCTCCTGGTAGCGCCTCCATGCGCTGGACACTACGCTGACAGACACAGAAAACCTTCTTGCCACAGCTCGCATTGATGTGCCATCCTGGATGAGCTGCACTACCTGAGCCACTTGTGTGGGTTGTAGGGAGGTCATAGAGGCACGTGGAGGCCACACACACTACTGAGCCTCATTTTGACTTGTTTTAAGGACATTTGTATATCAAGTGTGAGCGCACTAATACAATTGTGAACATCTAATTTAATCAAAGGCTGCTGGTTTAATAAAAATACCTTTATTTATCTCCTAAAAACAATGAATTATAAACACATCTCAATAAGATAACAATCAAGTCTGAAAGGAAAATAAATACAATATTAAATATATGAGCTCTAGCCAATTGGACTTTTATGTTAGTAAATGGCATACATACCGGTATGTTAGTTTGTTAGAAACTACTTTGTTAGAAAAAACTCAGCACAATTCTTTTCATATAGTCCTGCTGGTTAATATAGCTGTTATTTCCCTCCAGGGGACTTATCAGTATCAACGTTGGAAAACTGTTAAATAACCATGACTTGTATTAAGAGAAAGAGTTACAGTCCTGTACTGTTTACTGCTGGGATATTTGTTCACTTTGGCAGTTTTGTTCAGGCAATGATGCTAGCAGCAGTTAAATAATTTCATAATGTGATGCTGGTGTTTACTTGTTCCCCAGCATGACACTCCTACGGGCAAGTGTCATGCCGGGGAACAAGCATTTTCATAAACAAAAGGCGCCCGACGTTAGCAGAGCTGCCAGCTGACTCATGCCAGGATCTCCTGCAGAACTAGCGGTGGTGCTAGGGGGCACCTGCAAAAATCTTGCCTAGGGCATCATATTGGTTAGGGCCGGCTCTGGTGCTCACACTTGATATACAAATTCTTTGGACCTTGTGTCCTATAATTTGAGGATATCCAGATCCTCGCTGTGTGAGCTGCCGTTTATTAATTTATTATATAATTATTTTATCTAAATTTTGTAGCGCCCACTTTTCAATTGTGTTTTAAGGACATTACATCAAAGTTGGATCAGCCTGTAGTGTGTTTTTCCACTTTAATTTTGAGGGTGACTCCAAATCCAGACCTCCATGGGTTAATAAATTTGATTTCCATTGATAATTTTAGTGTGATTTTGTTGTCAGCACATTCAACTATGTAAAGAACAAAGTATTTAATAAGAATATTTCATTCATTCAGATCTAGGATGTGTTATTTTAGTGTTCCCTTTATTTTTTTGAGCAGTGTATATTAGTGTCTTTTTAAAGGGTCAGCTCCTTTTTAGTGGAGCCGTAGTCTTGCAATAAAGGGTAAACTACAGTAAGAACAAGTGCAGCATTTCTTTACCATTTCTTTCATTTATCGCTTTCTTTAACTTTTGAAATATTCGCCTCCAAGTTAATGCTGCCACCAGATGCTGCCTAAGAGGAGACCAATGCTCTTCCTCATCAATGTCCCGGCAGCACAGGGGGAATGAGCAGGCGAACATTTGTGCGTGCATGTGGCATGATGCTATCACGTCAAAACACATGCAGACATTGGATTGGCTCCTTCCATTAGTTAGAAAAACTGTGAGGCAGAGCCGGGAGGTTGGATGGCACCCGTGATTAACCCGGTCAGTAATCATTTACTGATCGGGAGCCGCGGATCACTTTAATCGGCCACATATGCTGCCCACGTCTGACATTAGTGTGTGCCTTTGCACACAAGGCACCCAACCGTGGGAATGCCTTTTTACAAGCACTGCCCTCCTCCTCCCCCACTGCCTGCTTGCTTCCACGGCTACCACCATGGTGTCTGGTGAGTAAGCACTGTGCTGGCCAGCAGCAGCGGCCAGCAAGTGGTCCCTCTTCCGCCGGCCCTAGGTAGGTTTGGCATTCCGAATGCCCTAGGCATCTGCCTAGTCTGCCTATAGCTAGGGCCAGCTCTTCATGTATATTACACGTATATAACATACACAGTGCAGACAACGGGTAATAGGTCTCTGGGGGTATGGGCAGGGGTTCGGCTCATTGTCAGGAGATTCCTCTCTTCCCTCCCCCATTGCTGCCGCTGTCAGGAGGGCCCGGGATTCTCATGCCGCTGCCTGTTTGCCTCCGTCCCCGCTGTTCTACTGCTGTCCTCCGTCCTCCTGCAGCTCCCAAAATGACCGCCGCCTCATAGGAGACAGTTATTAAAGATACAAGAGGGTTTCTCTAGTATCTTGAATATGTCTCCTCTGTGGCTGGCCCAATGCCAGTCAAACACAATTAACTTAATAAGGAGGTAACTTTAATAACAGACTATTTCAAAAATATAAGGTTTCAAAAAGTTTTAAGAGCTAAATACAGATGGAGCCTCGCTCATCTAGGCGTCTCTGCTGCACCTAGGTGCACCAAGGCTTATTAGCTTAAGCATTGCATCTATAGTTCTCAGCTGCAATACAATACAGAGAGAACAATACAGCAGGGGAATAAGGGCCTAATTCAGACCTGGTCGCATGCAGGCTATTTTTTGCACTGCTGCAACCAGGTAATCACCGCCTACTTGGGAGAGGGTAAGCGCTGTGCAGGGGTGTGATCAGCTGTCCAGTGAGTTACACAAACAAAAGTTTGTGCAGTTTCTGCACAGCCCAGAAGTTACTCAACCGCTGCGACGATCTGGACAGGTGGTGACGTCAGGAATCCTTGTCCGGAACGGCTGGGCACGCCTACGATTTTCTGGACACTCCCAGAAAACGATGAGTTGCCACACACAATGCCTTCTGCCTGTCAATCTTCTTACAATCGCAGATGCAATCGTTTTCTTCATCAGATTCGTCGCTGCCCAGCTATATTCTGACTAACAGAGCCTTGCAAGAACTTGTGTTCTACTTTCAGTGACCATTTTTATTGGGATTAGATAATCTAATCACAATAAAGAAGGTCACTGAAGCAGGACGCAAATTCTTGCAAGGCTCTATTAGTCAGAATTAGAGATGAGCGGGTCCGGTTCTCCAAGAACCAGACCCACCTGAACATTGAGATCCGAGCCGGGATCCGAGTCAGGCTCTGGTTTTGCTGCCAGACTTGGATCCCAATGAGAGGGCGAATGTCATCTTCCCGCAGTCGGATTCTCGTGGGTTTTGGATTCTATAAAGGTCCCTGTGATCTGTGCATCTTCACGCTGGCTGTGGAGAGTGTACTGGATGGTGGAGTCTGTCAGTACTGTCTATATTTGGCGTGGGGTGTATCAGTCTAGGAATGCTCTGTCAGCTGTGCTATATCAGTCCAGGGGTGCTCTTTCAGCTCTGTTGTATCAGTCCAGGGGTGCTCTTTCAGCTCTGTTGTATCAGTCCCGGGGTGCTCTTTCAGCTCTGTTGTATCAGTCCAGGGGTGCTCTTTCAGCTCTGTTGTATCAGTCCAGGGGTGCTCTGTGAGTGCTCTGTGAGCTCTACTGTATCAGTCCAGGGGTGCTTTGTGAGCTCTGCTGTATCAGTCCAGGCAGGGCCAGCTCCAGGCATGTTCCAACAGAGCGGCCGTGGAGGGCACCACCCTTAAAGGGCACTGCACGCCCGCGCCGCCATATTGGAGCCTGCCTGGAGCCACAGCAGCATCCGTCCCGGCCACCTCCCTAGTGCTAGCAGCAGCGCCAGCGGCTGTGTGTGGCGCCGAGGGACGGGGAGTGCTGTGGGTGGGACAAAACTAATCTACTCTGTGCACGCTGTGCTGTCATCTGACGTCAGATACCAAGACCGCAGAGCATGCACAGAGCTTAGCTTTAGTCTGCCCAAAGTACTACCCCTCATCCGCACAGCCACTGGCTCACTGATATGATAGGACTCAGGAGGCGGTCCGCAGGATGGACACTGCTGCAGACTCAGTGCAGCTGTCCCTTCCCTCCGCACACGGCACGCCACAGCCACGGTCGAACACACGTGACCCATGGGGGCATGTGTATCTGGCACTCTGGGGGCAAATGTATCTGGCACTCTGGGGGCAAGTGTATCTCGCACTGTGGTGGGCACGTGTATCTGGCACTGTGGTGGGCATGTATATCTGGCACTGTGGTGGGCATGTGTAACTGGCCCTCTTGGGGCACATGTGTATCTTGCACTGTAGGAGCACATGTGTATCTGGCACTGTGGGAGCACATGTGTATCTGACAGTGTGGGGGCATATTACAGTATGTATATCTGGCACTGTGGGGGCATATTACAGTATGTGGCACTGTGGGAGCATATGATGTGTATATGGCACTGTGGGGGCATATAATGTGTATCTCGCACTGTGGGGGCATATAATGTGTATCTGGCACTGTGGGGGCATATAATGTGTATCTGGCACTGGGGGGGCATATAATATTTATCTGGCACTGCACTACTGGGGGCATATGTGTATCTGGCACTGCACTGCTGGGGGCATATAATGTGTATCTAGCACTGTGGGAGCACATGTGTATCTGGCACTGTGGGAGCACATGTGTATCTGACAGTGTGGGGGCATATTACAGTATGTATATCTGGCACTGTGGGGGCATATTACAGTATGTGGCACTGTGGGAGCATATGATGTGTATATGGCACTGTGGGGGCATATAATGTGTATCTGGCACTGTGGGGGCATATAATGTGTATCTGGCACTGGGGGGGCATATAATGTGTATCTGGCACTGTGGGGGCATATAATATTTATCTGGCACTGCACTACTGGGGGCATATGTGTATCTGGCACTGCACTGCTGGGGGCATATAATGTGTATCTAGCACTGTGGGGGCATATGTGTATCTGGCACTGCACTACTGGGGGCATATGTGTATCTGGCACTGCTGGGGGCATATAATGTGTATCTGGAACTGTTGAGGCATATAAGGAGTATCTGGAACTGTTGAGGCATATAATGTGTATCTGGCACTGTGGGGGCATATAATGTGTATCTGGAACTGTGGGGGCATATAGTGTGTATCTGGCACTGTGGGGCATATATGTATCTGGCACTGCACTACTGGGGGCATATGTGTATCTGGCACTGCACTGCTGGGGGCATATTTGTATCTGACACTGCACTAGTGGGGGCATGTGTGTATCTGGCACTGTGGGGGCATATAATGTGTATCTGGCACTGTAGGGGCATATAATGTGTATCTGGCACTGTGGAGGCATAAAATATGTACCTGGCACTGGTGGGAGCATATAATGTCTATCTGGCACTACTGGGGGTGTACATGTGTATTTGTCACTACAAGGGGCGTAAGTGTATCTGGCACTGCACACTATACTGGAGACATTGGGGTAAATTTACTAAGATTCGTATTTTCCAGATTCAGGTCAAAGTTCAATCACGAATGACATCGAAAGTGTAAAACTGCAACTTTTTGAATTGATTACGACTAATTTACTAAGCTGTCGTATTCGGGTTTTTCTTTTGTTCCGATGTCGATGTCATTCGTGGTTTTTTTTCTATTTTTACAGCAGTGATTAGCAAAACACTGCCGACTTTTTTTACAATCAATCTCGGCCGGATCTGTGTGATCCGTGCTGGGGTTTATTTATTTTTTTTTTTTAATTAAACACTGTAAAATAATTAAAAAAAATGCGTGGGGTCCCCCCTCCTAAGCATAACCAGCCTCGGGCTCTTTGAGCCGATCCTGGTTGCAAAAATATGTGGAAAAAAATGACAGGGGTTCCCCCATATTTAAGCAACCAGCATCGGGCTCTGCGCCTGGTCCTGGTCCCAAAAATACGGGGGACAAAAAGAGTAGGGGTCCCCCGTATTTTTAAAACCAGCACCGGGCTCCACTAGCTGGACAGATAATGCCACAGCCGGGGGTCACTTTTATATAGTGCCCTGCGGCCGTGGCATCAAAAATCCAACTAGTCACTCCTGGCCGGGGTACCCTGGGGGAGTGGGGACCCCTTCAATCAAGGGGTCCCCCCCCCCAGCCACCCAAGGGCCAGGGGTGAAGCCCGAGGCTGTCCCCCCCCATCCAATGGGCTGCGGATGGGGAGGCTGATAGCCTTTGTTGTAAAAGAAAAGATATTGTTTTTAGTAGCAGTACTACAAGGCCCAGCAAGCCTCCCCCGCATGCTGGTACTTGGAGAACCACAAGTACCAGCATGCGACGGAAAAACGGGCCCGCTGGTACCTGTAGTACTACTACTAAAAAAATACCCAAAAAAAGACAAGACACACACACCGTGAAAGTATAATTTTATTACATACATACACACATACATACATACTTACCTTAAGTTCCCACGCAGGTCGGTCCTCTTCTCCAGTAGAATCCAAGGGGTACCTGTTGAAGAAATTATACTCACGAGATCCAGGGGTCCAGGCTCCTCGGGAAATCCAGGGGTAATCCACGTACTTGCATAAAATAAGAAAACGGAAAGCCGAGCCACGAACTGAAAGGGGCCCCATGTTTTCACATGGGACTCCTTTCCACGAATGCCAGAAACCCACTCTGACTGATGTCTAAGTGGGTTTCTTCAGCCAATCAGGGAGTGCCACGTTGTAGCACTCTCCTGATCGGCTGTGTGCTCCTGTCCTCACTGACAGGCAGCACACGGCAGTGTTACAATGTAGCGCCTATGCGCTACATTGTAACCAATGATGGGAACTTTCTGCCCTGCGGTTGACCTAAAGTGACGTCACCGCTGAGCAGAAAGTTCCCACCATTGGTTACAATGGAGCGCATAGGCGCTACATTGTAACACTGCCGTGTGCCGCCTGTCACTCAGTACAGGAGCACACAGCTGATCAGGAGAGTGCTACAACGTGGCACTCCCTGATTGGCTGAAGAAACCCACTTAGACATCAGTCAGAGTGGGTTTCTGGCATTCGTGGAAAGGAGTCCCATGTGAAAACATGGGGCCCCTTTCAGTTCGTGGCTCGGCTTTCCGTTTTCTTATTTTATGCAAGTACGTGGATTACACCTGGATTTCCCGAGGAGCCTGGACCCCTGGATCTCGTGAGTATAATTTCTTCAACAGGTACCCCTTGGATTCTACTGGAGAAGAGGACCGACCTGCGTGGGAACTTAAGGTAAGTATGTATGTATGTATGTGTGTATGTATGTAATAAAATTATACTTTCACGGTGTGTGTGTCTTGTCTTTTTTTGGGTATTTTTTTAGTAGTAGTACTACAGGTACCAGCGGGCCCGTTTTTCCGTCGCATGCTGGTACTTGTGGTTCTCCAAGTACCAGCATGCGGGGGAGGCTTGCTGGGCCTTGTAGTACTGCTACTAAAAACAATATCTTTTCTTTTACAACAAAGGCTATCAGCCTCCCCATCCGCAGCCCATTGGATGGGGGGGGACAGCCTCGGGCTTCACCCCTGGCCCTTGGGTGGCTGGGGGTGGGGGACCCCTTGATTGAAGGGGTCCCCACTCCCCCAGGGTACCCCGGCCAGGAGTGACTAGTTGGATTTTTGATGCCACGGCCGCAGGGCACTATATAAAAGTGACCCCCGGCTGTGGCATTATCTGTCCAGCTAGTGGAGCCCGGTGCTGGTTTTAAAAATACGGGGGACCCCTACTCTTTTTGTCCCCCGTATTTTTGGGACCAGGACCAGGCGCAGAGCCCGATGCTGGTTGCTTAAATATGGGGGAACCCCTGTCTTTTTTCCCCCCATATTCCTGCAACCAGGATCGGCTCAAAGAGCCCGAGGCTGGTTATGCTTAGGAGGGGGGACCCCACGCAATTTTTTTTAATAAAATAACAACTTTCCCACCCCTTCCCACTGATATACATGCACGGATCTCATGGATCCCTGCATGCCTATCCAATCACGGAAAAAAAAAGTAGGTCTGTTTTTTTTTAGCACTTTTTTACGAGTTGTAATTTTTCACGGCAGTGTTTGTTTGTTTTTTGCTTTGCACTTCTTAGTAAATGACCGAGATTCATACTTAAACAGCCGCGTTTTGACCGATGGTGTATTCATTCGTAATTTTTTACTTGGACTTGCAAAAAATTACGAATGCCCTCATCTCTGCCGTGATTAGTGTTTAGTAAATTACCGAGATGACACTTTGATGAAAAAACGGCATCTCGGTCAAAATCGGGAGCTTAGTAAATTTCCCCCATTATGTGTAAAGTACACTACTATGGGTGTTATATGTAAGGCTGCTAATTGTGTGTGTAGAGGGGTGTGAAAATATATTTATAGTCTGATAATATAAAGTTGCGACACCACATCCACTTTTCCAGGAGAGCGCGCCTACGGCTCATGCATGAGGGGGGGGGGGGGGGGGCACTTGGACATTTTCTCGCTCAGGTGCTAGTAGGTCTGGCTCCAAGTCCAGGGGTGCTCTTTCAGCTCTACTGTATCAGTCCAGGGGTGTTTTTTTCAGCGTGGATTATTCCACTGAGCATTTTAAGAAACAAAATGAGTTCTTGAAAGGAATTAAGTTGCTAAAGTTGTATGCTTGGGAGTAAACCAACAGGTGTGATAGACACACCCAATAGGTGGTGATAGACATGCCCATTCGGTGGCGATAGACACACCCATTAGGTGGTGATAGACACACCCAATAGACAGTGATAGGAGATGACCCTCAAGTGGTGCACACCCTAATAAAATGGGCTGCGCATGCCTATGCATATAACACAAAATAAGTGGGGTATGCGGCACTCAAAAAAGATAATAGTTCAATGTTCTGTCAGATTTTAAATTGAGATTATTTTTTTTTAACAAAATAGTCCAGTGGTTCTCAAACTGTGTGACTAGACACCCTGGAGTGCCTCAGGAAACTTGCAGGGGTGCCTTGGATTTGTGGTCCATGACCAATTCAAATAATTTATGCTCAATGTAATAGGCAAAACTAGAGCTGGTGACTGTCAATCATAAAATATGTTGACAACCAGAAACAAATTGTGTCCCTCACCACAGAATTAAATCTAATGATGACATATAAAACACAATTTACTTATTTCCTGTATCAGTACAGGGGGGGAAAAAAACAAAAAACAAAGGAGTAGCATCTCTAGGTTCCATAAGCAATAATAGATACAATTTGCAGTGATTGGATTAAACGGATTATGTCAATGACAGAGAATGTCCAGTGATAAAAGAGTCCTGCTGTGAACAAGCTAGGACTTTTGCAAAAATAAAAAATAAAATCAAACAAATGTCTATCAAATTTAAAAAACATCAGAAATTGAAGAAAGTCACACAAATTTTAGTTCAAAACAGACTGCGGCGTCCCGCTTGTCTGTGAGGGTAAGTGTACACTAGGTTTCTAGTTTACATCTGAGGGACTTCACGGTGTGTCACCACAAGGTGACCTGAGCTTAGTGTGGGCTAGAGGTAGGGACTCGGGGGCTCTGGACTGGTTCTCCCTCCCTGTGCCCCTGCTAACAGTGGTGTGTCCATGTACAGACGCTCCCCTGGATGCCGGGTTGTTAGCAGTCACGGCTCCTCAAAGCTGCTCCCTGCACAGCCACTCCACACCTCTTCTAATCACTCGCTGCTCTACCTAGCAGGGTAGCGATGAATAGACATCTATTCATGGGAGACAGAGGGACTGGGGCATGCCAGCAGCTCAGAGTGCTGGGCATGCCCCCAAAGTGTCGAGAAGAGGCAGTGGCCTATGGATAATGGGTGTGGCTTTGCAGGAGTGACATGATCACGAGCCACACCCTTTTTCATAGGCAATGCCCCCTTTATGCTTCGCGCTCTCTCTTGCGCTTTCTCCACCCTCCTTGAAGTCTATAGATGTTGGAGGTGTGCTCTAGGGTGCAGTGACTCAAAAAAGTTTGGGATCCCCTGAAATAGTCAAAGGCTACTGGTTGTAACAAGTCTTCAGTGTATAATGTACAGTGGGCCTAATTCAGGCTGGATCGCAGTGTGCAATCCAACTGGAATTATTGAGAAAAAGATGCGGACGCATGCGCAGTGCCTGTCCTGTGCACGCGCCCGCACTTTCTGTGGAGGCGCAGAAAATGCGATCGCCTCTGCCTGTCAATCAGACAGAGGCGGTCGCGGGGTGGGGGGTTGGCAACACTCCGTTTTCAGGGAGGGCGGTGCGGCACGAACGGGGGGCAGAGGCGGCCGAACGGGGCGTGTCAAGGGCATGATCAAGGCGGCTGTGTGACATCACACGCAGCCGCTGCGATCAGAAAGATGGCGGCGGGTCTAATGCGGGCACAGCTAAGCTGCGCCAGCAGGAGGCTTCCTTCGTTTCTGCTAACAAGCAGAAATTGCGATGCGATTACAATTTCTGGTTGTTCAATGGGGGTAGGCTCCGGTCAGCACGCTGTGCGGACTTGTCCAGCAATGGGCGGCCCCCAGCATGCGATCCAAAGGATAGCAAATTCTGCTAATTAACAGAATTTCTTATCCTTACTGAATTAGGCCCAGTGTTTATATCTTTTATGCACTGTAGCAATGTCTCTGGATTAATGAAGGTGTCACGAGTGGGTCTCTTTTGTTAAGCAAATTAATGCAGTCCAGAGTGTTCCTTTCTTCCCTCTGTAACGCTTCTGCATTAATCCAATCCACTTTCAGCACTCCACCTTTCCTTATGCAGATATGCCCCACACTTTAAACACAGCACAGATTTCTTAAGTATAAAACAATGAAACAGCTAAAAAAATTAAAAATAAAAATGTGTGTGGTCCTCCCAAAATCGATAACCAGTGCCCATCGGCACCTGTAGTCCACCAGCAAAGAAAATATCACAATAACCACTGGACTCAGACACTGGCTGTGGCAGTATTTTATTTTATTAATTTTTAAATTACAGACTTACCAAACCCTTGTATGGCCTCCTCTTCGGTACACCTAGGCTCCAATGTAACAAAAAAAAAAAAAACACTTAAACCTACAAACATTCACTGTACCCTGTGGATTGTGAATACTCGAAATGGCAGGTCACTCATGGACACTGCCATAGGAATGAAATACCAATTGGCTGACAGCATGGGAACGGTTGCTATGGCATTGACCACTCTCAGCAAATCAGAGCACTGAGGCTGAGCAATGTCACAGAATGTAGTAATATTTTCAATAGAGATGTGTGGTTCAATTTCCATGGAAACTCAAACCACCCAAACTTCCAGATTACTGATAGTTCTGAGTGTCGGCTTGGAATTTCCCCCCAGGGCTCAGATCAGAAAAGCAAAACGTCATCCTCCCAGCATTGGATCTTGCCAGGGGTGGACTGGTATGGAAAACCAGCCCAGGAAATTTATGGAAGGACCCTGAATGGGGGTGTGGTCTGATGAAGGGGTGAGGTCTGTTGAGGGGGAGGGGATCTCACCTCATAAAGCCTGATTATACGCAAATACGGCCTTCCTTACATCTTTTGCTGCAGCCTTGGGGTGGTTTGGGAACTAAAAGTGTCCCTGTAAAATGTAGTAGAAGTTGCTCGACAAGAGGTATAACATACGTTGTAGCTATGGCAGCATCACTGGATGGTAGAGATGCTGTACTGCAGGAACGGAAAAACAGAATGAATGGGGACAATGCAGTGTACTGAGGACCTAATTCAGCATGGGTTATAGTTGTGTGAAAAATCACACAACTACAACCCTTTACACTAACATGTGGGGGCAGTGGCGTAAGTTCGCCCCAGTTGCCCGGAGGCAAGATAAATATTGGTGCCCCCCCCCCCTATTTCCTAGATAAGTGTGTGTGTGTGTGTGTGTGTGTGTGTGTGTGTGTGTGTGTGTGTAACAGCAGACACTTTACTGATGGAGATATTTGCTCCTGTAGAGGAAACTTGAGAATGCTAACTATATGAAGTTACATGTAATTGTCAGAGAAGTATCTTCATATAGTTAAAATTCTCATATTTCCTATACAGGCGCTAACAGCTGCATCAGTAAGGTGTCTGCTTCCAGTGTACTAGGTTGTGGTTTCTAATTCTGGGTGTGACACTTGTAAAATGTGTATAATAAAGAGGATGTGATGTGTAAGGTGCAGGGACCAGTGAGGAAGTCGGCCACTGAAAAGATAGCGGCAGCTATCAATTAACTTAATTCACTGGTGTCACAGAATGGGAGGAGAGGTGCCCCCCTTCAGAGCAGGAGCCCGGCGGCAGATGACTCCGTTGCCTCCCAGAGTTCTGCCTCTGTGTGGGGGGACGCCCAGCACATGGCTAGTCTGCCCCGCATGCTGGGTCCTGCCCCCCGCTAAAATGACAGCTCTTCACTAAACAACAATAAGCTTGCATGATTAGGGTTGCTCCCCGCCTTTGTAGTCTGGATGCGAAGGCAGGCAGCGGACCGCACTCTTTTGGGTCGCAGCGGCTGACGTCACGCAGCCACTGCGGCCCACTCCACTAACGGTCCAGACACGCCTGAATGTTTTAGGACCAGGCCCACAAAATGCTGCATCGATGCTCCATCACCGCCCCCTGACAGTTTAAGAACTTGCGCATGCGTGCATCGGCATATGCACATGCGCACATGGAGGTGGGCTGCCTGTAATGTGGGGGTGAGGCCATATGACAACACACAAACAGGTTTTGCAGACACGTCGGCCTGCCAGTCCACCCCTGTATCTTGTAAATTTTTTAGATTTAGTAAAAGTCCCTCATCATGGTTCAGGAACCACTTTACACAGAATGACAATGGGAGAGGGTCAGAGTCAAGATGCAGCGCGACTGTGATTAAGGGCTGTGGGCTACACTGTAAAACTCATTATTCAGAACTGGATGCAGCTGCTGCATTCGCACATATGGGCGTGTCCAAGGTGTCTGTGCACGTGCAGCGGCTGTAGTGCACAATCCTTCACTATGCGATCACATCCAGGAAGGATGTGCTTGTATAACATAGAAATTGACAGGCGATTGTTCAGGGGAGGGGATGCAACATTAAAGGGTAGGAGAGCATGAAACATTTTCGAGGCTGGCTGATGACATTGCCTGCATTTCCTGCATTTGGAAACATGGCAGTGGTACCCCTGACTACGCAGTTAGACTGCCAGGCAAGGGTCTAGCTCTATTCGATGTGGTCACTAAGAGCTGCAGGATTATCCGGGGCCAAGACATCAGATGGGCCTCAACAGTGGGCGGGGAGGGGGATTACAAACAGCAGCAGGGCTAGCTGCAGTCTAATCCCAACCACACCCTAACCCTAACTGAAACTTGATCCTATCCCTACATAAGATTTACCCTAACACAGTGTAATCCTAACCCCTACTAACTCCAGCCTATCCCTAAACACTGCTGATGAAGGAGAGGGAGGGGGGTGGAGTTGTGATGGAAATGTGTGTGGGGGAGGGGAACAAAGGTGCAACAGATAGGATTGGGGGTATTTGAAACTGTGATGGGAGACAGTAGGAGATGGGAATCTGTGCGGGGAAGCTATCAGTTGGGGGGGGGGCACCGTAGATGGAATGGGGGGCATTTGTAGCTGTGTGGGAAATGAGGTCAGGAGAGCGGGACCTGTGTACTGTATGTGTGTAGGAAAGAAAAATTGTGGCAGGGATCCGTTTGTTTGGGTGTACTCTATCCCATTGACAAATATGTGTCTATAATATTAGTTTGGTTTCATAAATTTGTTGCCAGGTATATATTTCAATTAAAACAAAGGGGGTAATTCTGGGTTGATTGCAGCAGGAAAATTTTTAGCAGTTGGGCAAAACCATGTGCACTGCAGGGGAGGCAGATATAACATGTGCAGAGAGAGAGAGATTTGGGTGAGGTGTGTTCAATCTGCAATCTAAATTGCAGTGTAAAAATAAAGCAGTCAGTATTTACCCTGCACAGAAACAAAATAACCCACCCAAATCTAACTCTCTCTGCACATGTTATATCTACCCCCCCCCCCCCCCCGCAAGGCAATTTGGTTTTGCCCAACTGCTAAAAATTTTCCTGCTGCGATCACCTTGGAATTACCCCCAAAGTACCAATACCCACGTGAAATATATCCTTTATTCATAATTTCCCATGCGGTATTATTATGGCCTAAACACTAGACCATACAAAGCGAAGTATTGAAAACAATATAGAAACAGAAAAAAGTGAAGGAAATAATTTTTTATTAGACAGATTTCTGTCTTGTGTATAAAATAAAAAGATTTTTTTAAAACCAAAACGTGTGCCGCCTGTTATTTGTTATACAACTGTTATACTCTTGTGATGAGTGTTAATGTTCTAAGCTCCAATTGCTTATATACATCTTATGAATATTAGTATATTGTCCTCTCTTGCCATATATTTATGTAACTAATACATAACTGTACCTATATCCGGATAGTATAGTATGTAAAGTTCTGTCTATAATGCATATTCATCCCAATGAAATACTGAGAAGAAAAATAAAGAATTGATATTTCTATCTAAGCCTTGGTGTTCGTGATGTATCTACTAATTTTTATTTATTGACAGCCTTTAGTTTCAATTTTTATTGCTCTGTGCACAGGGACAGGCAACAAATGTTGATATACGAACTTCAGTTAGATTTCTTGACAGTCTGACCATATTTCTGTACTGCAAATATCAAACGTAGTGAAGATATAACTGCCTGTTATTTTTGGCCACAGTGTTCCCCTGTTTCAATCTATGTTGTCCAATAAATCAAAACTGGCCACAAATATCACTGTTACATCTATATTAAATGACAGGAATACAACTGCTGGTGTTGTTCAATGACAAGGGGAGTGCACCCTGACTGTTATATCAATCATTCCATACATGTGATGCTCGATATTTCCATATACTTCTAGATATAGCCCTATCCTATAATCATATAGGTAATCGTTAATATATGACTTCCCATATATCGTGTAGCCACTGTATATGTATTGGGACACCTGTCCTAGCCTTCTAATAACTGTAATATGCAGCTATGTGTCCCTAATATAGACAGTAGATGTAATAAGAATTACGGGGGTTGATGTCTCCTGTAATTAAAATAAGTGGTGGATGAGTGAATTTCTATCTTTTAATTCACACCATTGACGCTGATTCCATCTGGTCTTTTATACAACCACTGTTCAGCAAGCACACATAGATAGCGCTAAAGAAGATTGCTATTCCGTGTTAGATTTACATAAGTATTGGAGTATATTGGAAGATAGTGTGGAAATGATATTGCGATGCACTTATTTATAAAGTTTATTGATCTCCTTAAATAATACCCCCTTAAATAAATCGTCACATACTCAGTATATATTACGCAGTAATACAATCATTTTCACAACAGCATGATACAGGGAAACAGTGTACACTACGTATTCTCCTATATATGGAGACTAGAAACTAATATATGCTGTGTCACTTGGCATGAATTTTAACCAAAAATATACTGGATTCCGACAGACTAGATGTAATCAAATGATCCTAGATGCCCTACTTCTCTGTTAATATATATTGCTGGGCATGATAATAAATTAAAGAGTAGCACATTTTTATTATTGCATGGATAATTGGAACCCCAAGTTCTCCATCACCACATATTTCCTAAATATTACGACGGCATATAGGTATACAATATATTTGGAAGATCAATTAGGAGCTAATAGGACATGACTTGACACTGGTGGCGCACGGCTACACCAATGCACATTTCCCTCTATGTTAGAGCTTCTTCTGGGCTCTAGCATGCGGCGCCCACCTCCTGTTGAGATTTATACGGTGGATAGACCAATTAAGATGTGCGCTACATTCATATCTACCTTTCATTGGTGGGCGGGGGATTTTCAAACCTCCTGTCCGTTGCCCCAGTTTGAAGTATAAGTAACTAGTGCTCGTGCCTGATTCATTCACCTGCCACAGGTGAACAAATCAAGCCGTCTTCCAATACAACAATAAGATCGTTAGTCTGGAGAACCCAGTACCATGTATGATTGCTATTTCGAGTAATTAGAATTCAGAGAGCACCAGTGCTTTAATATATGTGATTTTTGCACATCAGAAATTTAACATATAATCCATTGTACTGAAATCTATCACGAATAGTTCTGGTGCGGGACATTCTTTCTCATACTGTATGTGTGTGTGTGTGTGTGTGTGTGTGTGTGTGTGTGTGTGTGTGTGTGGGGTGGTTTGGAGCTGTGAAGGGAGAGAGAGCTGGAGAGAGGAACCTGTGTAGGAGGTTGGGGGAGCCATGGATGTGGGGGGGGGGGGGAGAGAGGGATTTGGAGCTGTGAGAGGGAATCTGTGAGAGCAGGGTGGTATTCATGTGACCGGTGGTCGGGAGACCGACAGTCACATGACCTCCTCCACCATCCCGACCGCTCACTATCCCGATGGTCGGCATGCCGACCAACAGGGACTATTTCCACTCGTGGGTGTCCGTGACACCCATAGAGTGGGAATAGAACCCGTGGCGACCGCAGGTCGCCACCGAGCCCGCAAGGGGCTTGCTGCACTAGCCCCTCCCCGCCGGGATCCCGGCGTCGGTATGCTGCCGGGATCCCGGTGTCTGTAAGCTGACCGCCGGTCAGCCGTACTACACGCGTGAGAGCATGGTGCCAAAGATGGAAAGGGAAGTAGGAAGCTGTGAGGGGGAAGAGCAGGAGAAGGAAACTGTGGGAGGGAGAGCGAGGGGGTGCAGCAAATGGGAAGGGTTGGAGCTGTGAGGGAAGATCAAGCCAGAGCGCAGTGCCTCTGTGTGTGTGTGTGTGTGTGTGTGTGTGTGTGTGTGTTTGTGGGGGGGTTCCATAGAGGGAGTTAGGAGCTGTGAGGAGAGGAAACCTATGTGGAGGAGAGGGGTTTGGGGTATCATGGATGAGGTTCTTGAAGCTGTGAGGGGAGAGGAAGCAGGAGATCAGAACCTGTGTGTGTATGGGTGGGGAGGTCAGGGGTGTCACAGATGGGGGGTGAGGAGGTGGGACAGGGGGAGAGGGAACCTGTGTAGGGAAGGGAGATATCAGAGGTGCCGCAAATGAGGGGAGTAGTTGTTAGATGAGTTAGCAGGAGAGAGAACTTGTGTGGGGAAGGGGGGGTGCCATGAATGGGGTGGGCAAGGTCAGAGGTTTGCTGTGGATGGGGTGGTTTGGGCTGTGAGCTGAGAAGCAGGAGAGGGAACCTGTGGGATGGAGGGGGTGTCATGATTGGTGGAGGAGTTAGGAGCTTTTAGGTGAGAGAGAATGAGAGGGATCATGTGTGGGGGAGGTGGGATGCAGCCAATGGGGTCAGGGGTGCTGTGGATAGGGAGTTGAATCTGTGAAGTGAGGCAGCAGAGAGGAAACTTGTGTGGAGGATGGTAGGTCTGGGGTGCCACAAATGGAGGAGTTAGGAGCTGTTAGGCAAGAGAGCCAGAGAGAGAATGTGTGTGGGGAGGGGCAGGGGGTGCTGCGAATGGGATGGGGGTTGGGGGGTTGAGGGATGTTGTGAATCTGTGAATGGGGGGTTGGAGCTCTGAGGTAAGACAGAAGGAGAGGGAACCTGTATGGAGGAGGGGGTTGGGAGTGCCGCTAATAGGGTGTCGGGGGGGGGTCAGGTATTGCCATCGATGGGCGGGTTAGGAGCAGTTAGGTGAGAGAATGGGAGAGGGGGTGTGCTGTTAATGGGACGGGAGGGGTCAGGGGGTGCTGTAGAAGGGGGTTTGGAGCTGTGAGGAGAGAGAAAACATGAGAGCAGTATTGGTGGGAGCTGCCAATGGGATGGGGGTGGGAGGGCGTTTACAGAAAGATTATAGGAGCCTGTGTTGGTGCTAGCTCAAGGAAACAAGCCACACACCATCAGTCACCACTGTCTGTCAATAGGCTGCTATAGAAGGTCTCCCACACCTTCCGCTGTGCTGCAGCTCTGCTACATGTGCTCTACTGTAGTTCTGCTGCCTAAGTGCTGGGAACTGGGGGAGCTCTCTGTCTATTCTTGCAGTTTCAGATGCTCCACTGACAGGTGCAGGTGGGGTGCCAGTCCCTGTCAGAAAGAGTACTGGGGGCGAAGCCACATAAATTTTATGGTGCCTTGCTCACATATGCACAGCACAGCCTACTTCTTGGTGTGGAATTTTGCAGGGCGAGTAGCAGGTCCTGGAGGCAGCCAAGCCTTTGCACCTACTCCGGCACTCCCTCCTGCTGACAGCCCAGCTCAGTTGTGTGAATTGCTCTTCTGGTGACTGCTCTATCTTGCCTTAGGCAGGCAGCGCATGAGCAGAGCCAACGAGGGTGCCCCCAAACCACTAATGAAAATCTGACCCAGCCGATAGTCATTGCAAATGACCTAGGCAATTGCCTAGTTTGCCTATGCCTAGGGCCAGCTCCGAATCTTGTGGGTTGTGGATTCTATAAAAGTACCCAGTGGCAGTGACTGTACCATTTCTCACTGTCCACACTGCTGTGGACAGTGTGCTGGCTGCTGGACTATGTTGTGTCATGTCCAGTGGATGCTGTGATATGTCCATACACTCAAGTGGCTATGATGTCTCCAGTGGCTGCTGTGCCATGTCCATCCAACTCTGTGTGCAGTGGCTGCTGCTGTGTCCATCCACTCCCTATGTCCATCCACTTAAGTGGCTGTGCTCTGTCCAGTGACTGCTGTCCAGTGTCCATCTACTAAATTGCTGCTGATGTATCTGTCCAGTGTCCAGTCACTCCATTGCTGCTGAAATATTGGTCCAGTGTCCATGCACTCCAGTTCTGTTGCTGTACAGTATCTGTCCAGTGTCCATCCCAAAAAGTTAAATTTTTTGTGTACAACTTTTTGTGTGTGCTGTACTCCTCACTGCGTTCATATAAATAGTGCTGTTAGTCTGCAGTGTGAGTTGACATTTGCAAAAAAAAACAAATGTAATATATAATGGGGGCGGGGGTGTTGTATAAGTGATCTGTGGTGTAGGTGCCAGACCCCACTGCATTCACATAACATACAAGTACTGTGACTTCACAGTGAGTGGAGAATTTCTAAAAACAAAGTTCAAGTTAATAAATAATACTACTAAACTGTAGTTGAGTTTGTTCAATTTGTGTGTGTGTGTTCATTGATCACGACGATCACTTGAGAGAAGAGCATGAGCAGCAACCAAATACTAGCACTGCAGCTGATGCCATCAGTCATGACAATACGAGTCCTTCAACATCATCTACTAAAGCAGATGCCAAAGGGCATAAAAAGTTTAAGACAGGGCATCTGAAATAAAACAATTTTTTTACATTGGTAAAGAAACACACCTCAAGAAAGGGAAAGTTTTATGTTGAATAATCTAAAATTAACACTATGCCATTCACCGTACACAGTGGCAAGGGAAGTCTCAAGCCTTGGTCTTTATTTATGAGTGGTGGTTCAGCAACGGTTAGTGAGACATCTTCTGCCTCTCATATTGATGATGCAAGCCCTTCTCACTCAGAGTGTAGAAGAGGTATCAAAAAACGAAAACTGGAAAATCAGTGCTGAAAAAAAGTAAAGCCCTTAAGGCAGTAGAACAAACCATGTGTTCAGAAACAGAAATGTCACAAATCACTGAGGAGAGTCAAAGTATGTCCACGAGTGCTATGTGTAAGACTGACCTTTCTGATACAGTACTCATAGGAAAGACTCCTTCCACCATTTCTGCTCATTTTTCAAATGTGGGGTTAAGCTGCAGAAGTATAGCTGGTGACATAGAAATTGAGGATGACACTGTGGAAGTGCAAGAGGATGAGGGGGTATATTTGTGTAGGTGATGCTAGTGCTAATGAGGATGTTGATGATGAGCAGTTGTATGTGTAAATCAAGCACCAGTGAAAGCAGTTCTTGCCTCTCATAAAAAGGCCATTGTCATGCCTGGGCATAGAACCAACAAATCCACCTCTTTACACATTTGCAAAACCATAGTTAATAGTGGTAGCAACATTAAACATCTAGGAACCTTTTCCCTTTCACGTTGTTTGCAGCAAGTTCATGGAAAGTTTTTGTGAAAATCAGAAACTTGCCCTGAATCTGAAATCTCCACTACCAACAACTTGATCATCAATATCCCCACTAATGATCTGAAGTATTTTTTGTAGTGATTGATATACATTACTGTTAGTAGTGGGCAAACTGAAGATTGGTAATGGGCAAACTAAAGATTACTCTGACAGCCCGTTGGGTTAGTGAATCAATTGTCTTCAGCAGCAGCAATATCTAACAAACAATGTCAGCTCATTTGGAGGCAGGCTGCTTTGGGTATCATGGGCTTCACTAAGAGACATACCACTGACAAACTCTTAGAAAAATGAAGGGATGTCTTAGCAAAATGGCTTACCCTGCTTGGACTCTCCTCATGTTTTGTGATTTTTTATAACGCCACAAACATAGTAAAAGTATTACAGCTGGGCAAATACCAACACATCCTATGTTTTGTTCACACAATTAACTTAGTGCTATAGAGTTTAAAGAAAATGACAGATGTGTGCAGGAGATGCTGTCTGTTGCCCGAAAAAGTTTGGGACATTTTTGGCATTCAGCAGCTGCATGCAGAAGACTGCAGTGCCTGCAAGAACAGATCAATCAGCCCTGTCACCCACTGAAGCAAGAGGTAGTAACAAAGGTGTAATTCTATCCGTTACATGCTACAGCTGGTGGAGGAACAACAGAAAGCCATCCAAAGCTACACAACAAGACATGGCATTGGGAGAGGAGGGGTAATGAACCTTATTGCAGTGCAGTGGAGAATACTTTTCTGTGTTGCAAAAGGTGCTGAAACCATTCAACGTAGCCACCAGTGAAGTGAGTTCAGAACTGTCAACTTGAGTCAGATGACTGCACTAATTAGACTTTTGAAAAAGCAGCATGAATCATTGAAGAAGATGAAAAGTAGCAATTCGGCAAAGTATGCCGGACTTGTAGATCAAGTCCTTTATTCACTTTGCCAGGTTCCATGGATCAATACCTTGGAATTAGATCAGTATATTTGTCGACCATTCTTGATCCTAGTTTTAAGTTTTCCTTTGTGTCTTTCTTTCAAATGGACCTAGATCTTAAGAGACGCAAAGAGCTCCTGGTGAGCAAGTTGGCAGTTGAAGTGGTACACAACACGAAAACGTCTCCTCCTTCAGTTTATCCAGCAACTGCTGCTGCCAAGAAAAAACTAAATTTTCCTAAGAGACCCAGTGGTGATGTAGAGGAGTCAACATAACATTTTGACATCTGGTCAGGTCTAAAAGAATTGCCCAAAATTAGTGACACCTCTACCATAGCTCTATCTGATATGGTCAACATACAAAGAATAGTGGAGGATTATTTAAATGATGACATACAAATAGACATGTCACAGAGTCCCTCTGAGTACTGGAAAGGAAAAAAAAGGCAATTTTGGAAGCCATTGCACAAACTCGCTATGCATTACCTGAACTGCCAAACTCCAGTGTGTACTGAGAAAGAGTTTTTAGCATAGCCAGGAACCTTGCCAGCATTCTGCATAGGAGGCTATTCCTCAAAATGTGGAAAATATGATGTTCGGTAAAATAAACTGGAAATTCCATGAGAATGACATTTACCTGCAATTACATCAAAGAACAGTATTGCGTGAGGATGATGTACACACTGGAGGATGAGGATAATAATGATGATGACATCATGCCACTGTAGAGCTGTTAGCTTATCTGCCTTAAACCCATTGTTAGCTTGTTTTGTGGGGGCCAAACAAACCAAGCACTTCAAGCACAAAAGCAGTGCCTGTCGCTGAAGTGTTTGGTTTGTTAAACTGTACAAGTCCTTTTTAATATTCAACATAATAGTGGCTGTGAGTGCCCAAGAACAATGCCGTCATGCACCACTTTTGTTTTCATTATGGGCAGCATTTTGGGGGGACATTGGCGACAGTCTTTTATTGTTTGTTTGTTTTTTTTGCCACTAGGCTTCACCTCACAGGGAATATGGACCATACAGTTGCCAAGCCTACCACAAACAAACATTTTTTCTTCTTCTTTCATTATCTTTTTGCCAGTAAGCCTCACAGAGAATATTTAGTCAGTCAATCACATCACTCTCTACCCTAGTAGACCGTATAGTTGCTTACCACAATTAATCATTTTTTATTCTTTTTTTATTACCTCCATTTCTGTATACCTCCTTTGGGCCTCTGATCTAGTTCTGGTTAATGAAAACATTCTTGGTTACATTATATGGGGTTGCACAATTTTTTTAACGTCCATCCTGTCTACCATTGCACTGACATTCTGTTTCCCAGATGTGCCATATTTAAAGTTGAACAGCTATGTGTGTATGTGTGCTGCCCATTGCTGTTGCTTAACTAGCTCAGTGCAACCTTTTGGTCTGAAATGGATGAAAATAATATTGTGAACTGTGAGGTGGTCAAAATTGACTTTGAATGAATGTTATTGAAATGAACAATACTGTCCAAATTATTTTTATTATTTTATTAACAGTTTCTTATATAGCGCTGCAAATTCCGTTGCGCTTTACAACTGGACACAATTAAAAGACAAAATTGGGTAAAAAACAGAGGTAGGAGGGCTCTGCTCGCAAGCTTACAATCTTTGGGGAAATAGGCATTGATACACAAAGATAAGGGCTATCTATTACATAGTTGTCCACCAGTTTACAAAGGTTCTTGGTGGGCTGCATGATATCACATCATAGCAGTGATGAATCAGGGTCAGGAGGAAGGGAGAGTGAAGAATCAAATATGTGGGGGACATGTGTGAACTGTATGTGTGCTGCTGTGGATATAATTGAAATGAAAGCTATGAAGGTAATGTGAGCAGTTCTGGAATTTGATAAACTTGTCTAGGTGTGTTTTCAAGGAACGCTTGAAGGTTTGAAGACTAGAGGAGAGAGTCTTAATGTACATGGTAGGACATTCCACAGATTGGGTGCAGCCTGAACAAAGCCCTGTAATCGTGCATTGGAGCAAGTTATGAGTGTGGATGGGAGACATAGATCTTGTGAAGAGGGGCCCTGTTGGGATATATTTTGAGATAAGCGAAGAGATGTATGCAGGCTTGGACTGGCCCACAGGGGTACAGGGGAAACCACCGGTGGGCCCCACTGCCTGGGGGTCCACCTCCTGCTCTAAGGGTCAGGTTCCAGATTGTGCACTTGAATTATACATTATACATATGTTACCTTATACTGGACTATGGTGTATTTTCTACAGTGCATTGCTGTTATTAATCTGTTATTAATCTAGTACATTATCATGCATGCAGCAGCTGAATTTACTGTATATATTTATAAAGGGGCCCAGACGTTGCACTATCTAATGGTTAGTCAAACCAATGATGTGGCAGGCCACACCCCCTCAGAAGACTGACCACACCCCTATACATGGGCCCCTACCACTGCATCCCCCCGGTGGGCCTTATATGCCCCAGTCCGACACTGGATGTATGTTGGTGTAGTAGGGTTAATAGCATTGTGTGTAGGTAACAGTATTTTATATTGAATACGGTAGAATACAGGTAGCCAATGGAGGGACTGACATAGTGGGTCTGCAGACGATGAACGTCTAGTGAGGAATATTAGCCTCGCTGCTGCATTCAGAATGGAGTGGGTCTCTTCTTAGTAAGACCAGTAAGAAGACTATTGCAATAAACAATGCAGGAGATAATGAGAGCATGGATTAGAGTTTTAGCAGTGTCTTGTGTAAGGTATGATCATATTTTGGATATGTTTCTTAGATGCATGTAACATGATTTTGAGACACATTGAATGTGGAGAGCAAAGGACAGTTTTGAGCCAAGTATAACACCTAGGCAGCAAGCTTGTGGTGTAGGGTTGATTGTAGAGTTTTAACAGTGATAGAAATATCAGGTTGGTAACTGCAATTGGCTGGTGAAAATATAATTAACTCAGTTTTAGAAATATTAAGTTTGAGATGGCGAGATGACATCCAAGATGAAACAGCAGAAAGGCATTCAGTGACCCGGCCCACTACAGATAGAGAAAAATCAGGGGAGGATAGGTAGATATGAGTATCATCTGCGTAGAAATTATACTGAAATCCAAAAGAGCTGATTAGTTTCCCAAGAGATGAGGTATAGATTGAGAAAAGCAGAAGACCTAAGACTGAGCCTTGCGGTACTACAACTGAAAGAAGTAGCGAACAGGATATGGATTCAGAGAAACTGACAGTGAAAGAGCGATTAGATAGGTAGGATAGAAACCAAGAGAGGGGCATGTCCTGAAGACCTAGGGACTGCAGTGTTTGTATGAGAAGAGAGTGGTCAACAGTGTCAAAAGCAGCACAGAGATTTAGAATAGTAAGTAGTGAGTAATGGCCTTTAGACTTCACAGTGACCAGATCATTCACTACTTTAGTCAGTGCTGTCTCTGTGGAGTGTTGGGAGTGAAAGCCTAATTGATGTGGGTCCAATAAGTTGAATGAGTTAAGAAAGTGTGTGAGGCGAGTGTAGACAAGTTTCTCAAGTAGCTTGGAGAGACATGGGACAGTAGATTGAGAGAGAGAGTTAGTTTAAGAATTTTGTCTTTTCAGAATGGGTGTAATCACTGCATGTTTGAACAGTGAAGGAAAGATACCAGTAGGGAGAGAGAGATTACAGATGTTAGTTAAGGTTGAGAAGAGCACAGGAGACAGAGCTTTACTTATTTGTGAGGGTATAGGATCAAGATTTGAGGTAGTAGAGTAGCAGGATAAGAAGGGTGTTGATACTTCATCTTCATTTGTGGGATCAAATGAAGAGAAAGTGCAGAGGGTTCAGGTAGGGAACTGAGTAGGTCAATGGTTGAAGAAGAGCATACCATTTCATCTTGGATCTTATCAATCTTGTCCTTGTAGTAGGAAGCAAGAACTTGCGCTTTGATAGTGGCTGGCGGGTTGGTTGAAGGAGGGTTGAGAAGTGATTTAAATGTATTAAAAAGTCATTTGGGGTTAGAGACTTGAGCAGAGATGAGAGTTTGGAAATATGTTTGTTTAGCAGTGACCAGTGCATTACAATAAGAGTGGTAGACAGTCTTATATGTGAGGAAGTGACTTGGAATACGAGATTTACGCCACTGGCGTTAAACTTTACGTGACAGTTTTTGTAAGTGTCTTGTTACTTTAGAGTGCCCTGGTTGACATCTAGGCCTACGTGGAGTGTGATGGGTAGCTGGAGCCACTTCGTCAAGAGCTATCTCTAGAGTCTAGTTCAGGTGTGGTACAGCCATCTCAGGAGAAGTCAAAGCAGAAATAGGTGAAAGCAGTTGTTGCAGTGAGGTGGAAAGTTCTTGTAGATTAATTGCACTAATATTTCTGCGGGTGTGAGGAGGATTGGAGAATGTCAGCGACACTGAGTTTGAAGTATTAGAGGAGAGCATGCAGGTGATAAGGTTGTGATCTGAGAGAGGGAAAGGTGTGTTAGTGAATTCAGAAACTGAGCATAATCTGGTGAATACTAGGATCAAGGCAGTGGCCCTCCTGATGAGTAAAGTAGTCAGTCCATTGTGAGAGGCCGAGAGAGGAGGTTAGAGAGAGTAGATTGGAGGCATGAGCAGTGGATTTTGGACTAAGTATCAATAGCAATACTGAAATCTCCCATGATAATGGTAGAGATGTCAGAGGACAAGAAATAAGGGAGCCAGGCAGAAAAATCATCTAGAAATTGTTTGGGTTGCCCAAGTGGTGACAGATAGCTGCAACACGCAGAGAAAAAGGATTATGTGATTTTAGAGATTTGCATTACTCTTTTTTTTAAATATACAGTTCCAAAACACGTGAGTTTCTAATAATAATGCTTTGCTCTATATGCTGAATTTAATTCTCAATATCTGTTCTTATTTATGTACAGTATACTGTATATGTATGAACAGTTTTCTTGGTCTATATCAGTGATTTTCAACGTTTTTTAATTCGGGGCACGCCGAAAAAAATTCTAAAATTGCCAAGGCACACCATCAGTACCGCATGAACAACCCCCCCCCCCCCCCAAAAAAAAAAAAAAAAACACACACCCACTTTGGCCCACATGGGGAATTAAAACACACATTGGCCCCACAGTAATTAAACAAATGCACTGGCTCCCCACAGTAATTGCACATATTGTCCCCCCACAACAATTACACATATTGTCCCCCCACATTAATTGCACATATTATCCCCCCACATTAATTACACACATGGGCCCCCCACATTAATTACACATATTGGCTCCTACATTAATTACGCACACTATTCACCACAGCTTTTACTGTAAATGAATATAAATACATTGGACCATACCTGTAAGTAGGTTTTAAAATCACTTTTTCTTTTGCCTCTCGCTCCCTCGGCGGCAGCCGGCAGGAGTTAATGCAGCCGTAAGCAGTGAGGTGAGGCAAGGAGCAGCACCTTGCTGGCGGCTGGCAGGCGGAAGGTAATGTAGCCATGAGCAGTGAGGTGCAGCAGGGGGCAGCACTTGGCTGGCAGCCGGCAGTCGGGCTTGCGGCGGGTGAGCGGGAATGCGATGTGTTATGCCAAAAGTTCACCTGAATGATGACTGGCAGCGCATCTCTGGCGGCACATCTGAAAGCTGCTGGCGGCACACCAGTGTGCAGCGGCACAGTGGTTGAAAACCACTGGTCTATATGGTGAATAAGCTAATAAATACAGTATCTGTTTTATTTCATGTCTTTTATGTAATTATTACATCTTTCGATATACTAAATATACTGTATGGGCAACTGCGCAGTATATCCGATCTACAGTAGTTCTTTATGAAAAACACAATTCTTCTTTGAAAATTGTTTTATTGAAATGAAACATAGGACTCTGTGTATTGCAAATTGAAAATAAATCAAAATGTTATCTTTTTAGTCATTTATACAGTATTATCCTAATTAGTTTTAGATAATTGTATGAACCTTAAATCATTTCCTACAGCTCTATATATAACAATTATTTTTTTGTACCTTTGCATAACTAAAGCATAATATGAATACATCACGGGTCTTCAACCTGTGGCCCTCCAGCTGCTGTGGAATTATACATCCCAGCATGCCCTGCCTCAGGTTTAGTATGCCTTAATAACAAAACTGTCAGGGCGTTCCACAGCAGCTGGAGGGCCGCAGGTTGAAGATCCATGGTTTACATGTCTACGTAGCGTGTGGATCATTATGTCGACAGTCACAAGGTCAACATGCACTAGATCGAAACAGGTATAAAGGTGAACATGGACTGAAGGTCGACATGAAAAGGTTTGACATAGAAAAAGGACGGCATGAGGGTTTGTTTTAATTTTTTTGGTGTTGATTACTCTGTATATTCAGCGGGAACCACAATTAGTGCACAGTGTCCCTTCGCATGACTCGCTTCAATCTTTACTAGGTTAATATTCCCAATTGTAGTCCACGTGAATGGTAAGGACTGAAAATTTCCAAAAAGTCAAAAACTCATTTCGACCTATTCTTGTCTCAACCTTTGTCATGTCGACCTTTGAACCATGTTGACCAATAGTGATTGACCTAACAAACGCATACTGGGGGTAATTCCAAGTTGATCGCAGCAGGAAATTTTTTAGCAGTTGGGCAAAACCATGTGCACTGCAGGGGAGGCAGATATAACATGTGCAGAGAGAGTTGGATTTGGGTGGGTTATTTTGTTTCTGTGCAGGGTAAATACTGGCTGCTTTATTTTCACACTGCAAATTAGATTGCAGATTGAACTCACCACACCCAAATCTATCTCTCTCTGCACATGTTATATCTGCCTCCCCTACAGTGCACATGGTTTTGCCCAATTGCTAACAGAATTCCTGCTGCGATCAACTTGGAATTACCCCCACTGTTTTAGTAACAATAATCACAATAAAACAGTAAAACATTTTTATTCATTGAAAAAGCTGTGAAGGAATTGAGCAACAGTAATTCATTATTAGGTTTATGTGTCCAGGTGGAATACCTTATCAGTCTATAAATTAATCACTAACAGATTATACAAATTTAGCTCTCCATCCCGCCAATGGCAGAGTGCCTCCATACAATAAGAAAAGATGGCATTTACTTACAAATACAGATGATCACTAGACGTCATGTCTCAATAATAAAGCTTGTTTACTAAGCCATTGCAAATATTTTATACTCATTTCTTGAAAGCAGTTTAGTTAAATATATATTTTTTAATGTTATGTATCATTCTATTCAAGTATTTTTTTGTAGTGATTGATATACATTACTGTAGTAGTACACATGGCTGCTTTACAGAAGCTGAGGACAAGAGGTAGTGTACAGCATGTACTACAGTATATTACATCTTTTCTCTCCTCAGCTTCTGTAAAACATCTTTTTGTGATTTGTGAACACGTGTGGCTGTTTGCCTGCTCAATTAAATGAAGAAGTGTAAGTTATGCTGGGTACACACTTGTAAATATATCTGCAGATCAATTGATCTGCAGATATATCTATAGATGGACTGGGCAGTGTGTTGTGCATACACACTGCCCAATCCGTCGGGACTGACGTCATGAACAGGGAAGGCATTTACATGTGCCCGTCCAGTATTGCCTTCAATCACTGCCAGTGTCTGCAGCAAGCGTACTGCACACAGCATGATGCACCAATATATCGTTAGATATATGGGACGTCAACTGTCCTGCAGGACCCACGCGATATGTCTGTGAACTATGGCATTCACTCGTACACAGTGGTCAACAATAGAACAGCTGGTATATAGGCTAGTGTGTATGCACCTTAAGCAGACAAAAAAAATCAGCTAAACCGCTGAAAGAACCTAAGTCATTGAAAGTGTGCTTCTGAATTGTGTAGGATACATTTAAGCCAAAATTTACATAGACCCCTCATTATTAGAAATTAGTAAAACTATAATGTATTGATCAATGAATAATATATTTAAGACATCAAGAAGAGTTCGTCATCAGAACCAAGGGCTTCAAAAAGTCAGCACAGCACGGATACTGGAGAGAGAACACAGTGATACCGCACATTAATAAATAATCTTAGCAGTCCATTTATTATTAACTGTTGAGAACTACTTTTATATAATGAAATAATTCAGCAACGTTTTGTCAAAGGCAAGAAACACTTATGTCCAGCTCTAAAGAGAGCCTTAAGTCTAACTCTAAGTGGGATATTTATCAAAGCTTGGAATGAGATACAATTGTGAGAGATAAAGTACCAGCCAATTAGCTCCTGTCATTTTTCAAACACAGCCTGTAAAATGTAAAGTATAGGCTGAGTAGTAATACTTTATCTCTCAAGTTTGTACCTCCATGCTTTGATAAATACCCCCCTAAACAGCAAAATGCTGTGTATTTTATTGCACATTGGTGATTATGACCAGTCAGCACTTGTGGTCTGTTGCCAGCATATCTAATACTCATTCACTAACTAGGTATATTTTTAGCATCAAAAGATCATGCAATGTACAATTACAATACAGACATGTCACATACCTTTCTCCCTTACGCAGAAGTTCAAATCCTTCGTTGATTTGGTCAAATGGCAAGTTATGTGTTATGAGCTCCTTAAATTCAAATTTCTTGTTTAAATAGTCATCCACCAGTTTTGGTACATCATCTTTGCTCTTCCAACCTGTAAAAACAATGCATATAAAGTAAAGTAAGGAGTATGTACATCAAATTGTTAATTATTGCCAAAATCTTCTCGCTATATTAGGATTTACTGAATTAAAAGTACACTTGAAGATTTCTAGCTGTATATAATTACCAATATTTGCTTCTATTACAGTGGTTCTCAAGCTCTACTCTCAAGTTTTTCCAACAGGTCATGTTTGAGGATTTCTGTTCGTGGAAGCAGGTGGGATAATTACTGACCCAGAAACGTAGTTTAACTCACCTGTTCACGATTAAAGAAATCGATAAAACATGACCTGTTGTTGGTACTTGAGGTCTGAAGTTGAGAATCCCTGTTCTATTGTAAAGATCCACATTTACATATAGTCTGCTGTATATACTAGACTCCAGATTGGATGCTGTTTTTACGAATAGAATGCACCATCCCAATAGATGTAGCTTATTTCTGCACACTTATCACTCTCATGACTCGTGCAATACAGTAAGAGGACATCAGGTTGTGTTTATGCCACACTTTTAGATTCTTATTCCTTTCTTATTTGTAATGCTATCTACTGACACCTTTGGGATTTTGTAAAGGTCTTTAGATACTGTATGTGGTATCTGTACAGGAAACTATCATTAGTCATTTTATATTACTTAATATTAGAGCTGAGCGGGTTCGGTTCTCAGAGAACCGAACCCTACCGGACTTCACGCTCTGAGCCCGGCTCCAAGTCAGGCTCGGATTTTCCCGCCTGACTTGGAAACCAGAACGAGGCAAAACATCATCATCCCGCTGTCGGATTCTTGCGGGATTTAGATTCCATATAAGGAGCCGCGCGTCCCCGCCATTTTCACTCCGGCAATGGAGAGTGTATAGAGAGGACGTGTCTCCGTTCTCTCAGTGTCCGTGTCTTGTGCTGAATCTGTCCAGTCACAGTGCTTGGGTCCTCTGCTGCCATATGTCAAGTGCTGCTGTATGGGGTGCTGTGTTGTGCTTCACCAGTTCATGGTGGTGTAATTTGTGCTGCATTAGTCCAGTCACAGTGGTGGTGTCCTCTGCTGCCATATGCCCAGTGCTGCTGTATAATTAGCTGTGTTGTCCTGCATCATACCAGTGGTAGTGTTCTGTGCATCAGTCAGTCCAGTGACCATTCACAGCAGTGGTGTCCTCTGCTGCCATATGCCCAGTGCTGCTGTATAATTAGCTGTGTTGTCCTGCAGCAGACCAGTGGTAGTGTCCTGTGCATCAATCAGTCTAGTGACCATTCACAGCGGTGGTGTCCTCTGCTGCCATATGCCCAGTGCTGCTGTATAATTAGCTGTGTTGTCCTGCATCATACCAGTGGTAGTGTCCTGTGCATCAGTCAGTCCAGTGACCATTCACAGCAGTGGTGTCCTCTGCTGCCACATGCCCAGTGCTGCTGTATAATTAGCTGTATTGTCCTGCATCAGACCAGTGGTAGTGTCCTGTGAATCAGTCAGTTCAGTGACCATTCACAGTGGTGGCGTCCTCTGCTGCCATATGCCCAGTGCTGCTGTATAATTAGCTGTGTTGTCCTGCATCAGACCAGTGCTAGTGTCCTGTGCATCAGTCAGTCTAGTGACCAATCACAGTGGTTGTGTCCTCTGCTGCCATATGTCCAGTGCTGCTGTATAAATCCAGTCCATTGCAGTGGTGCTGTGTTGTCCTGCATCAGTTCAGTGCTGCCATATAAATTCAGTGAACAGTGGTGCTGTCCTGTGCTGAATATTATTTACTCCAAATAAAGGGGTTATTAATATTTAATCAAAATAATTTTTACAGGGTTTGCCCTGTGAGGTGTAGGGGTACGCTCTCCTGTGCCGCATATTGTGTTATATAACTTCAGAAAAATAATGGAGAACCAAAATTTGTAGGATAAAATAGGGAAATATCAAGAACCACGCCCTCCTACTGCTGAAACTGCTTCCACTAGTCATGACATAGACGATGAAATGCCATCAACGTTGTCTTCCAAGGCCGATACCCAATGTGATGGTAGAGGGCATGTAAAATCCAAAAAGCCAAAGTTCAGTAAAAAAAAAACAAAAAAAGAAATGTAAATGGTCTGAGGAGAAATGTAAACTTGCCAATATGCCATTTACGACACGGAGTGGCAAGGAACGGCTAAGGCCCTGGCCTATGTTCATGACTAGTGGTTCAGCTTCACATGACGATGGAAGCCCTCAACCTCCATTTTGCCATTTAATTCCAGTGATTTAGACATATAATTCCAGTGATATTGCCATTTAATTCCAGTGATTTGGATGTATAATTCCAGTGATTTTGCCATTTAATTCCAGTGATTTTGCAGTATAATTCCAGTGATTTTGCAGTATAATTCCAGTGATTTTGCCATTTAATTTCCAGTGATTTGGACGTATATTTCCAGTGGTTTTGCCATTTAATTCCAGTGATTTGGACATATAATTCCAGTGGGAATTGTTTGCGACGCTTGGCTTAGTCATACAGCTACCTCATTGCACCTCTTTGCATGAGGTGCTGTTTGGGGCCTAGTTTTTGAAAAGTGCCATCCTGTCTGACACTGCCGTATGAGTCCAGGGGTACTGCCATATAAGTCCACCAACTGCAGAATTTTTTTAAAATGACAGGGGCGTGCTGGAGATGCTGTCAGTGGACCAAACAATTGCTGCCCACTTTCGACATTCAGCCACTGCAGTGCCACTCCTAGATGGGCCAATTGTTTGTGTCGCTTGGCTTAGTCATATAGCTACCTCATTGCACCTCTTCGACATCTTTGCATGAGGTGCTGTTTGAGGCCTTTTTGTTTTTGGATATCTGCCCTCCTGTCTGCCCCTGCAGTGCCACTCCTAGATGGGCAATTGTTTGTGTTGCTTGGCTTAGTTATACAGCTACCTCATTGCACCTCTTCTACATCTTTGCATGAGGTGCTGTTTGGGGCCTAGTTTTTGAAAAGTGCCATCCTGTCTGACACTGCAGTGCCACTCCTAGATGGGCCAGGTGTTTGTGCCGCACACTTGTGTCGCTTAGCTTAGTCAAACAGCCACCTCGGTGCAACCTTTTTGGCCTAAAAACAATATTGTGAGGTGTGAGGTGTTCATAATAGACTAGAAATGAGTGGAAATCAATGGTATTGAGGATAATAATACCATAGGATCAAAATTACCCACAAATTCTGTGATTTTAGCCATTTTTATGTTTTTTTCAAAAATCATCCAGATCCAAAACCAAAACGCGAAAGTGGAATTAGAACCAAAACTAAAACACAAAACATGAAAAGTGCCAGCCGCACATCTCTACTTAATAACCCAGCATATTCACTCTTGAAGAAGGTTAGAATAAGCCTGAGTCAGAGGCGGATTTACCGCTAAGCACCCCAGGCACAAGCTTAGGGACCGGCGAGTTCCAGGGGCCTGGCCACGGCCACCACCGATGATGGAACAATGCTGCATTCAAAGTAGATCTGAGCAGGCCAGGCCCTAGCAGGCTGTCAGCGCACACTGATTGTACAGCTGCCGCTGGGAGCCTGAACCTGCTACACCGCATGCACGTCTGAGGTCCCACTCACTGAAAGCCCGAAGGCCTTTGCTCACACCAACACCCCCCGGCAATAGTTACAAGACCCGACACACCAGCCATTACATGCAGGTGCAGTTGAAGGTTTTACTAGCCCTCACTGCTCTGCATGTATTGCTACCTCCTCCGTGGCTTGTTATGTCACCTTCCGTAGGTGACACACTCGCCACCTCACCTATAAACAGCTGGGAAAAATCTCAGCTTCGTGAAGGCTGCAGTGGCCGGAAGGGTGGCTGTAGCTGACTGCTATTTACCGCTGCTGCTTGCTGATGGGAGCTGCTGGCTGTGTCTTGCTGAATGCTGCTTTTGATAAGTACTTCTATTATATCTATATATCTCTTGAATTAGATACATATATCTGTGTATGTTTCTGGCATCTGTATATATATATATATATATATTATATATATATATATATATATATATATATATATATATATATATACATACATACATACATACATACATACATACATACATACATACATACATTAGAGATGAGCGCCGGAAATTTTTCGGGTTTTGTGTTTTGGTTTTGGGTTCGGTTCCGCGGCCGTGTTTTGGGTTCGACCGCGTTTTGGCAAAACCTCACCGAATTTTTTTTGTCGGATTCGGGTGTGTTTTGGATTCGGGTGTTTTTTTCAAAAAACCCTAAAAAACAGCTTAAATCATAGAATTTGGGGGTAATTTTGATCCCAAAGTAATATTAACCTCAAAAAACATAATTTACACTCATTTTCAGCCTATTCTGAACACATCACAATATTATTTTTAGTCCTAAAATTTGCACCGAGGTCGCTGTGTGAGTAAGATAAGCGACCCTAGTGGCCGACACAAACACCGGGCCCATCTAGGAGTGGCACTGCAGTGTCACGCAGGATGTCCCTTCCAAAAAACCCTCCCCAAACAGCACATGACGCAAAGAAAAAAAGAGGCGCAATGAGGTAGCTGTGTGAGTAAGATTAGCGACCCTAGTGGCCGACACAAACACCGGGCCCATCTAGGAGTGGCACTGCAGTGTCACGCAGGATGTCCCTTCCAAAAAACCCTCCCCAAACAGCACATGACGCAAAGAAAAAAAGAGGCGCAATGAGGTAGCTGACTGTGTGAGAAAGATAAGCGACCCTAGTGGCCGACACAAACACCGGGCCCATCTAGGAGTGGCACTGCAGTGTCACGCAGGATGTCCCTTCCAAAAAACCCTCCCCAAACAGCACATGACGCAAAGAAAAAAAGAGGCGCAATGAGGTAGCTGACTGTGTGAGAAAGATAAGCGACCCTAGTGGCCGACACAAACACCGGGCCCATCTAGGAGTGGCACTGCAGTGTCACGCAGGATGTCCCTTCCAAAAAACCCTCCCCAAACAGCACATGACGCAAAGAAAAAAAGAGGTGCAATGAGGTAGCTGACTGTGAGAAAGATAAGCGACCCTAGTGGCCGACACAAACACCGGGCCCATCTAGGAGTGGCACTGCAGTGTCACGCAGGATGTCCCTTCCAAAAAACCCTCCCCAAACAGCACATGACGCAAAGAAAAAAAGAGGCGCAATGAGGTAGCTGTGTGAGAAAGATAAGCGACCCTAGTGGCCGACACAAACACCGGGCCCATCTAGGAGTGGCACTGCAGTGTCACGCAGGATGTCCCTTCCAAAAAACCCTCCCCAAACAGCACATGACGCAAAGAAAAAAAGAGGCGCAATGAGGTAGCTGTGTGAGTAAGATTAGCGACCCTAGTGGCCGACACAAACACCGGGCCCATCTAGGAGTGGCACTGCAGTGTCACGCAGGATGGCCCTTCCAAAAAACCCTCCCCAAACAGCACATGACGCAAAGAAAAAAAGAGGCGCAATGAGGTAGCTGACTGTGTGAGTAAGATTAGCGACCCTAGTGGCCGACACAAACACCGGGCCCATCTAGGAGTGGCACTGCAGTGTCACGCAGGATGTCCCTTCCAAAAAACCCTCCCCAATCAGCACATGATGCAAAGAAAAAGAAAAGAAAAAAGAGGTGCAAGATGGAATTATCCTTGGGCCCTCCCACCCACCCTTATGTTGTATAAACAAAACAGGACATGCACACTTTAACCAACCCATCATTTCAGTGACAGGGTCTGCCACACGACTGTGACTGATATGACGGGTTGGTTTGGACCCCCCCCAAAAAAGAAGCAATTAATCTCTCCTTGCACAAACTGGCTCTACAGAGGCAAGATGTCCACCTCATCTTCACCCTCCGATATATCACCGTGTACATCCCCCTCCTCACAGATTATCAATTCGTCCCCACTGGAATCCACCATCTCAGCTCCCTGTGTACTTTGTGGAGGCAATTGCTGCTGGTCAATGTCTCCGCGGAGGAATTGATTATAATTCATTTTAATGAACATCATCTTCTCCACATTTTCTGGATGTAACCTCGTACGCCGATTGCTGACAAGGTGAGCGGCGGCACTAAACACTCTTTCGGAGTACACACTTGTGGGAGGGCAACTTAGGTAGAATAAAGCCAGTTTGTGCAAGGGCCTCCAAATTGCCTCTTTTTCCTGCCAGTATAAGTACGGACTGTGTGACGTGCCTACTTGGATGCGGTCACTCATATAATCCTCCACCATTCTATCAATGTTGAGAGAATCATATGCAGTGACAGTAGACGACATGTCCGTAATCGTTGTCAGGTCCTTCAGTCCGGACCAGATGTCAGCATCAGCAGTCGCTCCAGACTGCCCTGCATCACCGCCAGCGGGTGGGCTCGGAATTCTGAGCCTTTTCCTCGCACCCCCAGTTGCGGGAGAATGTGAAGGAGGAGATGTTGACAGGTCGCGTTCCGCTTGACTTGACAATTTTGTCACCAGCAGGTCTTTCAACCCCAGCAGACCTGTGTCTGCCGGAAAGAGAGATCCAAGGTAGGCTTTAAATCTAGGATCGAGCACGGTGGCCAAAATGTAGTGCTCTGATTTCAACAGATTGACCACCCGTGAATCCTTGTTAAGCGAATTAAGGGCTGCATCCACAAGTCCCACATGCCTAGCGGAATCGCTCCGTGTTAGCTCCTTCTTCAATGCCTCCAGCTTCTTCTGCAAAAGCCTGATGAGGGGAATGACCTGACTCAGGCTGGCAGTGTCTGAACTGACTTCACGTGTGGCAAGTTCAAAGGGCATCAGAACCTTGCACAACGTTGAAATCATTCTCCACTGCACTTGAGACAGGTGCATTCCATCTCCTATATCGTGCTCAATTGTATAGGCTTGAATGGCCTTTTGCTGCTCCTCCAACCTCTGAAGCATATAGAGGGTTGAATTCCACCTCGTTACCACTTCTTGCTTCAGATGATGGCAGGGCAGGTTCAGTAGTTTTTGGTGGTGCTCCAGTCTTCTGTACGTGGTGCCTGTACGCCGAAAGTGTCCCGCAATTTTTCTGGCCACCGACAGCATCTCTTGCACGCCCCTGTCGTTTTTTAAAAAATTCTGCACCACCAAATTCAAGGTATGTGCAAAACATGGGACGTGCTGGAATTTGCCCATATTTAATGCACACACAATATTGCTGGCGTTGTCCGATGCCACAAATCCACAGGAGAGTCCAATTGGGGTAAGCCATTCCGCGATGATCTTCCTCAGTTGCCGTAAGAGGTTTTCAGCTGTGTGCGTATTCTGGAAAGCGGTGATACAAAGCGTAGCCTGCCTAGGAAAGAGTTGGCGTTTGCGAGATGCTGCTACTGGTGCCGCCGCTGCTGTTCTTGCGGCGGGAGTCCATACATCTACCCAGTGGGCTGTCACAGTCATATAGTCCTGACCCTGCCCTGCTCCACTTGTCCACATGTCCGTGGTTAAGTGGACATTGGGTACAACTGCATTTTTTAGGACACTGGTGAGTCTTTTTCTGACGTCCGTGTACATTCTCGGTATCGCCTGCCTAGAGAAGTGGAACCTAGATGGTATTTGGTAACGGGGGCACACTGCCTCAATAAATTGTCTAGTTCCCTGTGAACTAACGGCGGATACCGGACGCACGTCTAACACCAACATAGTTGTCAAGGACTCAGTTATCCGCTTTGCAGTAGGATGACTGCTGTGATATTTCATCTTCCTCGCAAAGGACTGTTGAACAGTCAATTGCTTACTGGAAGTAGTACAAGTGGGCTTACGACTTCCCCTCTGGGATGACCATCGACTCCCAGCGGCAACAACAGCAGCGCCAGCAGCAGTAGGCGTTACACGCAAGGATGCATCGGAGGAATCCCAGGCAGGAGAGGACTCGTCAGACTTGCCAGTGACATGGCCTGCAGGACTATTGGCATTCCTGGGGAAGGAGGAAATTGACACTGAGGGAGTTGGTGGGGTGGTTTGCGTGAGCTTGGTTACAAGAGGAAGGGATTTACTGGTCAGTGGACTGCTTCCGCTGTCACCCAAAGTTTTTGAACTTGTCACTGACTTATTATGAATGCGCTGCAGGTGACGTATAAGGGAGGATGTTCCGAGGTGGTTAACGTCCTTACCCCTACTTATTACAGCTTGACAAAGGGAACACACGGCTTGACACCTGTTGTCCGCATTTCTGGTGAAATACCTCCACACCGAAGAGCTGATTTTTTTGGTATTTTCACCTGGCATGTCAACGGCCATATTCCTCCCACGGACAACAGGTGTCTCCCCGGGTGCCTGACTTAAACAAACCACCTCACCATCAGAATCCTCCTGGTCAATTTCCTCCCCAGCGCCAGCAACACCCATATCCTCCTCATCCTGGTGTACTTCAACACTGACATCTTCAATCTGACTATCAGGAACTGGACTTGCAGGGGGCATGCAAATAGTGGAAGGCGCATGCTCTTCACGTCCAGTGTTGGGAAGGTCAGGCATCGCAAACGACACAATTGGACTCTCCTTGTGGATTTGGGATTTCAAAGAACGCACAGTTCTTTGCGGTGCTTTTGCCAGCTTGAGTCTTTTCAGTTTTCTAGCGAGAGGCTGAGTGCTTCCATCCTCATGTGAAGCTGAACCACTAGCCATGAACATAGGCCAGGGCCTCAGCCGTTCCTTGCCACTCCGTGTGGTAAATGGCATATTGGCAAGTTTACGCTTCTCCTCCGACAATTTTATTTTAGGTTTTGGAGTCCTTTTTTTTCTGATATTTGGTGTTTTGGATTTGACATGCTCTGTACTATGACATTGGGCATCGGCCTTGGCAGACGACGTTGCTGGCATTTCATCGTCTCGGCCATGACTAGTGGCAGCAGCTTCAGCACGAGGTGGAAGTGGATCTTGATCTTTCCCTAATTTTGGAACCTCAACTTTTTTGTTCTCCATATTTTATAGGCAGAACTAAAAGGCACCTCAGGTAAACAATGGAGATGGATGGATTGGATACTAGTATACAATTATGGACGGACTGCCACGGTTAGGTGGTATAAAAAAACCACGGTTAGGTGGTATATATTATAATAATAATACAATTATGGATGGACGGACTGCCTGCCGACTGCCGACACAGAGGTAGCCACAGCCGTGAACTACCGCACTGTACACTGGTTGATAAAGAGATAGTAGTATACTCGTAACAACTAGTATGACACTATGACGACGGTATAAAGAATGAAAAAAAAACCACGGTTAGGTGGTATATATTATAATAATAATACAATTATGGATGGACGGACTGCCTGCCGACTGCCGACACAGAGGTAGCCACAGCCGTGAACTACCGCACTGTACACTGGTTGATAAAGAGATAGTAGTATACTCGTAACAACTAGTATGACACTATGACGACGGTATAAAGAATGAAAAAAAAACCACGGTTAGGTGGTATATATTATAATAATAATACAATTATGGATGGACGGACTGCCTGCCGACTGCCGACACAGAGGTAGCCACAGCCGTGAACTACCGCACTGTACACTGGTTGATAAAGAGATAGTAGTATACTCGTAACAACTAGTATGACACTATGACGACGGTATAAAGAATGAAAAAAAAACCACGGTTAGGTGGTATATATTATAATAATAATACAATTATGGATGGACGGACTGCCTGCCGACTGCCGACACAGAGGTAGCCACAGCCGTGAACTACCGCACTGTACACTGGTTGATAAAGAGATAGTAGTATACTCGTAACAACTAGTATGACACTATGACGACGGTATAAAGAATGAAAAAAAAACCACGGTTAGGTGGTATATATTATAATAATAATACAATTATGGATGGACGGACTGCCTGCCGACTGCCGACACAGAGGTAGCCACAGCCGTGAACTACCGCACTGTACACTGGTTGATAAAGAGATAGTAGTATACTCGTAACAACTAGTATGACACTATGACGACGGTATAAAGAAAGAAAAAAAAATACCACAGTTAGGTGGTATATATTATAATAATAATACAATTATGGATGGACGGACTGCCTGCCGACTGCCGACACGGAGGTAGCCACAGCCGTGAACTACCGCACTGTACACTGGTTGATAAAGAGATAGTAGTATACTCGTAACAACTAGTATGACACTATGACGACGGTATAAAGAATGAAAAAAAAAACCACGGTTAGGTGGTATATATTATAATACAATTATGGATGGACGGACTGCCTGCCGACTGCCGACACAGAGGTAGCCACAGCCGTGAACTACCGCACTGTACACTGGTTGATAAAGAGATAGTAGTATACTCGTAACAACTAGTATGACACTATGACGACGGTATAAAGAATGAAAAAAAAACCACGGTTAGGTGGTATATATTATAATAATAATACAATTATGGATGGACGAACTGCCTGCCGACTGCCGACACAGAGGTAGCCACAGCCGTGAACTACCGCACTGTACACTGGTTGATAAAGAGATAGTAGTATACTCGTAACAACTAGTATGACACTATGACGACGGTATAAAGAAAGAAAAAAAAATACCACAGTTAGGTGGTATATATTATAATAATAATACAATTATGGATGGACGGACTGCCTGCCGACTGCCGACACAGAGGTAGCCACAGCCGTGAACTACCGCACTGTACACTGGTTGATAAAGAGATAGTAGTATACTCGTAACAACTAGTATGACACTATGACGACGGTATAAAGAATGAAAAAAAAACCACGGTTAGGTGGTATATATTATAATAATAATACAATTATGGATGGACGGACTGCCTGCCGACTGCCGACACAGAGGTAGCCACAGCCGTGAACTACCGCACTGTACACTGGTTGATAAAGAGATAGTAGTATACTCGTAACAACTAGTATGACACTATGACGACGGTATAAAGAATGAAAAAAAAAACACGGTTAGGTGGTATATATTATAATAATAATACAATTATGGATGGACGGACTGCCTGCCGACTGCCGACACAGAGGTAGCCACAGCCGTGAACTACCGCACTGTACACTGGTTGATAAAGAGATAGTAGTATACTCGTAACAACTAGTATGACACTATGACGGTATAAAGAATGAAAAAAAAACCACGGTTAGGTGGTATATATTATAATAATAATACAATTATGGATGGACGGACTGCCTGCCGACTGCCGACACAGAGGTAGCCACAGCCGTGAACTACCGCACTGTACACTGGTTGATAAAGAGATAGTAGTATACTCGTAACAACTAGTATGACACTATGACGACGGTATAAAGAAAGAAAAAAAAATACCACGGTTAGGTGGTATATATTGTAATACAATTATGGATGGACGGACTGCCTGCCGAGTTCCGACTGCCGACACAGAGGTAGCCACAGCCGTGAACTACCGCACTGTACTGTGTCTGCTGCTAATATAGACTGGTTGATAAAGAGATAGTATACAATACATACAACAATATACTACTATACTGGTGGTCAGGCACTGGTCACCACTAGTCACACTGGCAGTGGCACTCCTGCAGCAAAAGTGTGCACTGTTTAATTTTAAATTAATATAATATTATGTACTCCTGGGGGCTCCTGCTATAACAACCTGCAGTGCTCCCCAGTCTCCCCCACAATTATTATAAGCTTTGCCTTTTATACATTGATGTGCAGCACACTGGGCTGAGCTGAGTGCACACAGACTGAGTCACACTGTGTGACTGGCTGCTGCTGTGTATCGTTTTTTTTCAGGCAGAGAACGGATATAGCAGAGAACGGATATATTATATTAAAATAAATAAAAGTTAACTAACAACAACTGCACTGGTCACTGTGGTAAACTCTGTCTGACTCTGCACAATCTCTCTCTCTCTTCTAATCTAATTTCTAATGGAGAGGACGCCAGCCACGTCCTCTCCCTATCAATCTCAATGCACGTGTGAAAATGGCGGCGACGCGCGGCTCCTTATATAGAATCCGAGTCTCGCGAGAATCCGACAGCGTCATGATGACGTTCGGGCGCGCTCGGGTTAACCGAGCAAGGCGGGAGGATCCGAGTCTGCTCGGACCCGTGAAAAAAACATGAAGTTCGTGCGGGTTCGGTTTCAGAGAAACCGAACCCGCTCATCTCTAATATATATATATATATATATATATATATATATATATATATATATATATATATATATATATATATATATATATATATATATATATATATATATATATATATACATACACACACACACACACACACACACACACACACACACACACACATCCATGCGTATATAATGGCACTCACTGTCCTTTTAACGGCCACCGGGGTGCCCTCCTTCCATAGTATAGCAAGTGATGGTTCTCTGGGACGGATTACTGCTCCTCTCCTCTATATATAAAGAACCAGGTGGCACTCCACGGGTTTAAACAAGTAAAAAATGTATTCAAAGTGAATAAAGAAATGACAAGCATAGTGGACACCAACGTTTCAACGCCTCCTGGGCGTTTTTGTCAAGGTGCTACGCTGTGTGGTGAAAAACAAAAGTTGGTTTTTGTTTTGTTTTTCACCACACAGCGTAGCACCTTGACAAAAACGCCCAGGAGGCGTTGAAACGTTGGTGTCCACTATGCTTGTCATTTCTTGATTCACTTTGAATACATTTTCTACTTGTTTAAACCCGTGGAGTGCCGCCTGATTCTTTATACATAGAGGAGAGGAGCAGTAATCCGTCCCAGAGAACCATCACTTGCTATAAATGTAGATATATATATATATATATAAATAATTGACAGTGGGAGGTAGCTTTCCTCCTTCGGGCTAGCCCCATCCCACTGTACTAACCACACCCCCAGACCCCCCCACTTCAGTAGTCAGTGTGGCAGGATGTGCCGCTGTAAGTGTGGCAGGATGTACCGCTGTCAGTGTGGCAGGATGTTCTGCTGTCAGTGTGGCAGGATGTTCTGCTGTCAGTGTGGCAGGATGTCCTGCTGTCAGTGTGGCAGGATGTCCTGCTGTCAGTGTGGCAGGATGTCCTGCTGTCAGTGTGGCAGGATGTCCTGCTGTCAGTGTGGCAGGATGTCCTGCTGTCAGTGAGGCAGGGATGTGCCGCTGTCAGTGAGGCAGGGATGTGCCGCTGTCAGTGAGGCAGGGATGTGCCGCTGTCAGTGAGGCAGGGATGTGCTACTGTCAGTGAGGCTGGGATGTGCTACTGTCAGTGAGGCTGGGATGTACTGCTGTCAGTGAGGCTGGGATGTACTGCTGTCAGTGAGGCAGTGATCTGCTGCTGTCAGTGAGGTGGGGATGTGCTGCTGTCAGTGAGGTGGGGATGTGCTGCTGTCAGTGAGGTGGGGATGTGCTGCTGTCAGTGAGGTGGGGATAGACTACCGTCAGTGAGGTGGGGATGTGCTTCTGTCATTGAGGCAGGGATGTGCTCTTGTTATTGAGGCGGGGATGTGCTGCTGTCATTGAGGCGGGGATGTGCTGCTGTCAGTGAGGCAGTCTGTGCCAATATCAGTGAGGCAGTAATGTGCCGCTGTTAGTGTGGACACCCATTGCCTTTCCGGCAGAGGGAGAATCGGTATTCTGGCAGCGGCATAGTACCCCTGTCGGGATCCCTGCATCATTATTGAGACAGCCAGGATCCCGACGGGTAGTATTGTAACCGCATACCATTTGAGTAACGGGGACCCCAAATCAGTGTCTTGCTTAGGGTACCATGCCTCTGGCCTGAGTATATGATCAGCACTAATAAATTTGCTCAACAATAACCTATCATTCACACAATTCCTCTGATAATTTAGTAATAAGGGCAATACAGTAGCTGCAATCACAGTATCTTGTGGAAATCAAATAATCTCATTACTGTACCTCCAAACACAGCTCCTGCCATGGTTCGTCCAGTGAGCATCAGTAATGGATCAAAAGACATAGTAGCATTTGATGGAGCTACTCCAACCATTATTGTTTTTCCAAAGCCAAAGTGAGAAGATGAAAGAGCAGATGTCTAATGAAATGACAGACAAAAATGAAACAATATTCACCTAGTGTTGGTTAATAATTTACATGACATTACAAATACATTAGTCAGTGTGTCATGTGAATGAGGTATAGATTATATGTGGGCTCTGAGTGCTTGTGGCAGCATTTTGTAGGACTATGTAATACTGTATGCTAATGCTAAAGAAAAAATGTCTACTAGTTGAATACTGTTGTACTTAAAATAAGTGTGTTTAACTGTTATTAAACACATTAGATTCTATATTACAGGGACGTGCGGTGAGCTAAATGGCTCAGGAGGCACTTGCTAACCCCAGAGACAGATTTACATGCAATATATGAGCCAAAGGGTACATCTGGGCATTATACACAGGTGCAGCAGTATAAACTCCTGGAAACCTGGTAAGTTTTAATTAGAGATGTGAGGAAAGGATACACAGGTGAGGCACTGCCTCATCTGCCATAGACTTTTTACTCCAGAGTTTAAGCTAAAAAAATTATTAGAATAATGCAAAGAAGATATTTCAAACATATTATCAGTATTTTTCATATATTTTATTCAGTCAAAACTCTGGTTTAAACGTAAGTATGACAGAAAAGGCTCTGCCTCGCCTGCCTCACCCCACCGCACGTCACTGCTATATTATACTGTTCCCACTGCCTACAGATTGTCCTGTATTCTGTCTGTAGAGGCCAGTTATATTATTATACCTGTTCAGAGGGGGGTTTTACGTATGGGCTGCAGGACTGCAGTGCCCCAAGGTAATATCCGCCACCCTGTTTACTGTCTGTGAAGCAGACACTGCAGGCAGTCCCATTGGAAGGTGTTTCCTCCCTTCGGGCCTGCCAGACCAGGCTGCGATAGGCAGAGAGCTGGCTACTTGTAGGAAGCCAGCTCCCTTCCTCATCAGCCCTAGCTAGCTTCTATGGGCTACAGCTGATGCCGTCTTACTGATGCACTTACAGTATGTCTCATGGCATTAATATATTTATAGTGTTAATGCCTAATCATTACTATTATGCACTCAGGGCAAAAGTTGTCGTCAGCTGCTGGGGCAGTTTTTGTATGTAGCCCATAAACATTAAGCAGCTTTATTTTTACACTGTGTGATGACTTGGGGTAATTAGCTATGTAGAGGGTTGTAGTGTCTAGGAGCTTAGGAAGAGTTCACACACAGTTTCTCCAGGGAACAAATGAAATAATGCTTTACTGTCAGGATAAACATACAGTACATGAACATAATATAGCAAACAGCCTAGCCAAAGGCACTGTAAGAGAGGAACGGGCCCATGTGCAGACTCCGATTGGGCCCCCTCCTCTCCGATGGTGCAAAAGACTCTGGTATTGTTTCAGAGTCTACAGCGCATGTGTAGATCTCCGGGAACATGGCACCTGTGCCACGTTCCTGGGGATAGTTTACTACGTATTCATGAATCACTGGAAAATGGCTGCGGTGGTCATTTTCCCTGTGATTTCTGCAGCTCTGCAGATGTCACTGGGCTGATGGAGTGGTAAGTATAATTAAATGGATGCAGGGTGTGCAGTGTGTGTGCCCCCCTGGACCCAGGGGCCTTTATGCACCACGCAGCTTGCACTCATTATAGATATGCCAGTGATCCTACCCTGTGTAGGGCATTACCTCACTGCTTGGCCCCTATCTGACAGGGCAGCTAGCCTGTAAATGAAACATCTCTCATGGAGTCCCATGGTCTCATACTCTGCTTCCTGCAGAGTAACACAGGCTCCGGCCTGGCATGGCTGGCTTCCACAACTTCACAGTTGCAGTTCAGAGGTGTAGGGTTTTCCCTGTCTCATACAAGCAAGAACCTTGGCTTTCAAGCCACCAGTCACATCCAAGTCCACACTGTTCCTTGACTGCACTCCCACCTGGACTATCTGACTGCTAGGACCCTAACTGGCTTCTGTCTCTTTAGTGCAGCTTCTAGGTGTGTTCACATGCCACTTTTCTTCTGTGTGGGCAGATCCCTCCAGCCACACATTGGGCCTAATTCAGACCTGATCGTAGCAGCAACTTTGTTAGCAGATGGGCAAAACCATCTGCACGGCAGGGAAGTGGGGGGCAGATATAACATGTTCAGAGAGCCTTAGATTTGGGTGAGTTATTTTGTTTCTGTGCAGGGTAAATAATGGCTGCTTTATTTATACATTGCAATTTAGATTTCAGTTAGAACACACCCCATCCAAATCTAACTCTCTCTGCACATGTTACATCTGCCCCCCTGCAGTGCACATGGTTTTGCCCATCTGCTAACAAAGTTGCTGCTACGGTCAGGTCTGAATTAGGCCCATAATCTCACCTGTTTTCCAGCACAATCCCTGCCGATAGTGCCAAAACTGATATTTCTAATTAAACAATGAATCGCCCCACTCCCAAATCTAAAGGTCCCCATACATCAGCAATTCATTGTGGCAATTTAGTGTTTTTCTGATGATTGTGTAAATAACTCTAATGTATGTGGTTCACAGACTGCAGATTCCAACCTAAAATCGATTTGGATTGTTAGGTCAGAGTTTTCAACATGTTTAATTTAATAGATCAATTGGGGCTGTAGATTGCTAGTGCACTGTATGGTAACAATCCGTAGATCTGCAGACTGTTTCTAGTAAACTGATGAGTCTTTGAAGATTAGCAGAACTATATTTGATCTAAATGATCTGCAAATCACTGAAAAATATATGTAATGTATGGGTTGGTGGATTGGGGTAACTTTAAATGGGGGGGGGGGAATAACATAATCTGTGAATTGTTTATTTGCAATTGCTGATGTATGGAGGCCTTAAGTGTGTCTGCACATTTTAAATTTGTCACCCCTTCCCTTCTACAGTACAACAGGGGTTTGCCAAGCAGCAAAGTTACACATTCCATCTGGTTTTCACCTAACTGTAAATGTTGCTATTTGAATGTATTTTTTTAATTAATACAAATAAACAACACTAGGTATCATAATAAAGATCAGACATCTATCATCAGTTTTTAAAACAAGTTTTCCTTTACTAACCATCACTGTAGTGTTTCCAATGACCTCAAATGCATAGTCAACTCCATCATTGGTCATCTGTGCCAGGACTTCATGGATGGGAAGTTTGTAGTCTTTTGGGTTAATACATTCAGTGGCTCCGCACTCTTTTGCTTTTGCAAATTTATCACTGTTTAAATCAACTCCAATGATTCGGGCAGCACCTGCTACTTTACATCCAATAACCACAGACAACCCGACTCCCCCTAAACCAAATACTGCACATGTAGAACCAGGCTTCACCTGTAACAGAAAAAAATATTGTTGAGTTAACATCTAGCAAAGGGCTGTTACTACAGTATTTTCCCTAGTTTGTTGCATAGGAGCATAATACCATCATTTTGTGTTAAGAACAGCAATGATAATTTTATGACAGGGACATGGGTCCTATATACTGAATGGTCATATGTCTGTTTAAGCTCTGTCCTCCTCCAGGGGCTTGTCTCATACAATATCTGATTGGTACATGCTCTTCTAATTGACAGCTTCAAGAAGATGATTGCTCTTTTGTTCCTTGTTGTCTGAGCATTTCCTGATGGTCTTCATTGGAATTGTATAAATGTGTCCTCATACACCTGGCATCAGTGTTGTTTCTAGCTGCGGACGAGCCATGTGACTACACGGAGCGTTCGCCGTGGCACTTTTTCCAGTCCAAGACTGCTCTCCCCTTCTCCCTGACATAGTAATCCGCTCAGGAAGTGGAGTTTTGCTGAATGATGCGTTTGTGTCATGACATCATGACACAGTGAGTCATTTCATGAAACTCAGTCTACCAAGCAGAGTACTACGGTGGGGAGGATGGAGAGTAGGAGCTTTCAGAATGCAAGATGCATGCAACACCCTGTCTCATGTGAGACTGGGAGTGGATGAAAGCTGCAGAGATTTAGAAAGGAGTGAGCCCTGGGAGGAGCTACCTGCACAGTACAAGTGTCCTCACCTTGCGTCCCACTTCCTGTAATAAACCACATAGAGACCAGCACTACCTCATAAAGCTGTACACACCCCTGAAAACGAGCATTACACACCCTTGGCAATGATATTACCCCTGGCAATGGGCATAACACCTGGCAACAAGCAATGCACATCCCTGACAATGAGGATGACACCCGTCCCAGAGCATGAAACCCCTGGCAACGAGCATGGATCCCAGAACATAAAACTCCTGTCAACAAGCAAGACACCCAGCCCATGAAACCCCTGGCAATGAGTCTGACAACCAGCACATGAAACCCTTGGCAACGAGCAGATAATTTAAAAGTAATTAGAAGCTTTACTGTAGGGCATAATGTATCATGGGCATTGTGGTGTGTGGCATAATATGGTGCAGAGGGCATTACTGTGTGGGGCTTAATATGGTGGAATTTTTTTCCCTTTGGTGGCCGAGGTCTTTTGGTGCATGGTCAAAACTAAGGTGTAAGGTAGTCTTTTCCTGCGAGGCCATACCCATTTTAGCGGGACCATGCCCCTCTTCGGGAGCGCATGCGCAAAATAGTGTTTTTTATATCTGGGGGGGCACATTTTTGAATGTCAATGGGGGATTGCACATTTTTAAATCTTGCACTGGGAGTCAAATTGTCTAGAAACAGCCCTGCCTGGAATTTTTGCACCTGATGGTGCAAGACTCATGGTGCAACATACAGTAGGTGCTCAGCCAGGGTGTGGTATATTAGTTTCTAGATAGACACCACATGTTAGACAGTGAAAAGGTCAACAGGGTCAAAAGGTAGACAGGGTCAAATGGTGGACATGAAAATGGTCGACATAAAAAAAAATTATACACCAGGTTATTTTTGCTTTTTGGGGTTTGTGCAGATAGGGGTCCCATATGACAAAACTAATTGTAGAAAGGCATCCCCTCTTCGCTCACGATGCTTCGGGCTCGTTGGCTTGCTGCGCTCGCCACAATGTTTATGCACAACTCTATGCAGACATGGACAGAGAAGGTATGAAAAAGTAAAAAAAATAACACCCCCCCCCCCCAAAAACAACAGTGTCTACCTTTTTTATGTCAACCATCTTCATGTCAGCACTTTGACCCTAAACTTGCCAGACAGCCGACGGCTGCCTCAGCCCTGTGATCGCCGGTGGGGGGGTAGGCCGCGGTTGCTGCGTGACGTCAAACGCAGCCGCTGCAACCCTCACAGCGATGAGTAGCTCCTGCTGGCGCGCAGGAGCTGCGCTGGCAGAGAGCTACTTCAACCGGGGGGGGGGGGGGGGTCAGGCCTGACATGTGGTGTAGACTAGCCCTGTGCTGGGCATCCCCCCGCATCATGTGGTGTAGACTAGCCCTGTGCTGGGCATCCCCCCGCATGTCTGAGTGACTGATCATAGATGTGCTAAATTTAACACATCTACAATCAAGTCTGAATTAGGCCCAATGTGCACTACAGGGGGGCCATATATAACACGTGCAGAGAGAGTTAGATTTGGGTGGGGTGTGTTCAAACTGAAATCTAAATTGCAGTGTAAAAATAAAGCAGCCAGTATTTACCCTGCACAGAAACAAAATAACCCACCCAAATCCAGGGCCTGATGAAGGGGGGGGGGGGCTCCGGGGGTAAGTACCCCGGGCTCCCCAATCTAAAAGGGCCCCCCGCCGCCAGCCACAGATCAGATCTCTGTTACAGATCCGATCCGTAGCGCTGAGCTCCTCCCCGCTGTCTGCCGTCACAGCCGCCGGCGCTGAAGAGCTCTGCTGCGCTGCTGAGAGACAGCTCAGCTGTCCAATGGAATATGCAGCTGCAGCCTGTGGCTCGGTGACTGGCCTGAGCGCAGGCTGCAGGGATGAAAGAGGAAGGATTCCTAGCGTGCCCGTGCCGTTCACACAGCCACAGCATGCGGAGGTGTCTCAGAGAGAACTTCAAACTCTGTTGAATTTTTCTGGCTGCATATAATTTTTTGGGGTTATGGTTCTGGGTCCCAAATTGTTTTTTTTTTGGTACTGGGTCCCAAATAAAGTATATATATATATATATATTAGTGATGTGCACCGGAAATTTTTCGGGTTTTGTGTTTTGGTTTTGGGTTCGGTTCCGCGGCCGTGTTTTGGGTTCGAACGCGTTTTGGCAAAACCTCACCGAATTTTTTTTTGTCGGATTCGGGTGTGTTTTGGATTCGGGTGTTTTTTTTCAAAAAACCCTAAAAAAAAAAAAACAGCTTAAATCATTGAATTTGGGGGTCATTTTGATCCCATAGTATTATTAACCTCAATAACCTTAATTTACACTCATTTCCAGTCTATTCTGAACACCTCACAATATTATTTTTAGTTCTAAAATTTGCACCTAGGTCGCTGGATGGCTAAGCTAAGCGACACAAGTGGCCGACAAACACCTGGCCCATCTAGGAGTGGCACTGCAGTGTCAGGCAGGATGGTCCTTTCAAAAAATACTCCCCAAACAGCACATGACAAAAAAGAAAGAAGAAAGAAGAAAGAAGAAAGAAGAAGATGTAATTGTCCTTGGGCCCTCCCACCCACCCTTATGTTGTATAAACAGGACATGCACACTTTAACCAACCCATCATTTCAGCGACAGGGTCTGCCACACGACTGTGACTGAAATGACTGGTTGGTTTGGGCCCCCACCAAAAAAGAAGCAATCTCTCCTTGCACAAACTGGCTCTACAGAGGCAAGATGTCCACCTCATCATCATCGTCCGATTCATCACCCCTTTCACTGTGTACATCCCCCTCCTCACAGATTATTAATTCGTCCCCACTGGAATCCACCATCTCAGATCCCCGTGTACTTTCTGGAGGCAATTGCTGCTGGTGAATGTCTCCATGGAGGAATGGATTATAATTCATTTTAATGAACATCATCTTCTCCACATTTTCTGGAAGTAACCTAGTACGCCGATTGCTGACAAGGTGAGCGGCGGCACTAAACACTCTTTCGGAGTACACACTGGAGGGAGGGCAACTTAGGTAGAATAAAGCCAGTTTCTGCAAGGGCCTCCAAATTGCCTCTTTTTCCTTCCAGTATACGTACGGACTGTCTGACGTGCCTACTTGGATGCGGTCACTCATATAATCCTCCACCATTCTTTCAATGGTGAGAGAATCATATGCAGTAACAGTAGACGACATGTCAGTAATCGTTGTCAGGTCCTTCAGTCCGGACCAGATGTCAGCATCAGCAGCCGCTCCAGACTGCCCTGCATCACCGCCAGCGGGTGGGCTCGGAATTCGTAGCCTTTTCCTCGCACCCCCAGTTGCGGGAGAATGTGAAGGAGGAGATGTTGACGGGTCGCGTTCCGCTTGACTTGACAATTTTCTCACCAGCAGTTCTTTGAACCTCTGCAGACTTGTGTCTGCCGGAAAGAGAGATCCAACGTAGGTTTTAAATCTAGGATCGAGCACGGTGGCCAAAATGTAGTGCTCTGATTTCAACAGATTGACCACCCGTGAATCCTGGTTAAGCGAATGAAGGGCTCCATCCACAAGTCCCACATGCCTAGCGGAATCGCTCTGTTTTAGCTCCTCCTTCAATGCCTCCAGCTTCTTCTGCAAAAGCCTGATGAGGGGAATGACCTGACTCAGGCTGGCAGTGTCTGAACTGACTTCACGTGTGGCAAGTTCAAAGGGTTGCAGAACCTTGCACAACGTTGAAATCATTCTCCACTGCGCTTGAGACAGGTGCATTCCACCTCCTTTGCCTATATCGTGGGCAGATGTATAGGCTTGAATGGCCTTTTGCTGCTCCTCCATCCTCTGAAGCATATAGAGGGTTGAATTCCACCTCGTTACCACCTCTTGCTTCAGATGATGGCAGGGCAGGTTCAGGTGTTTTTGGTGGTGCTCCAGTCTTCTGTACGCGGTGCCTGCACGCCGAAAGTGGCCCGCAATTCTTCTGGCCACCGACAGAATCTCTTGCACGCCCCTGTCGTTTTTAAAAAAAATAATTCTGCACCACCAAATTCAAGGTATGTGCAAAACATGGGACGTGCTGGAATTTGCCCAGATGTAATGCACGCACAATATTGCTGGCATTGTCCGATGTCACAAATCCCCAGGAGAGTCCAATTGGGGTAAGCCATTCTGCGATGATCTTCCTCAGTTGCCGTAAGAGGTTTTCAGCTGTGTGCGTATTCTGGAAAGCGGTGATACAAAGCGTGGCCTGCCTAGGAATGAGTTGGCGTTTGCGAGATGCTGCTACTGGTGCCGCCGATGCTGTTCTTGCAGCGGGAGGCAATACATCTACCCAGTGGGCTGTCACAGTCATGTAGTCCTGAGTCTGCCCTGCTCCACATGTCCGTGGTTAAGTGGACATTGGGTACAACTGCATTTTTTAGGACACTGGTGAGTCTTTCTGACGTCCGTGTACATTCTCTGTATCGCCTGCCTAGAGAAGTGGAACCCAGATGGTATTTGGTAACGGGGGCACACTACCTCAAGCAATTGTCTAGTTCCCCGTGAACTAACGGCGGATACCAGACGCACGTCTAACACCAACATAGTTGTCAAGGCCTCAGTTATCCGCTTTGCAACAGGATGACTGCTGTGATATTTCATCTTCCTCGCAAAGGACTGTTGGACAGTCAATTGCTTACTGGAAGTAGTACAAGTGGTCTTCCGACTTCCCCTCTGGGATGACGATCGACTCCCAGCAGCAACAACAGCAGCGCCAGCAGCAGTAGGCATTACACTCAAGGATGCATCGGAGGAATCCCAGGCAGGAGAGGACTCGTCAGACTTGCCAGTGATATGGCCTGCAGGACTATTGGCATTCCTGGGTAAGGAGGAAATTGACACTGAGGGAGTTGGTGGTGTGGTTTGCGCGAGCTTGGTTACAAGAGGAAGGGATTTACTGGTCAGTGGACTGCTTCCGCCCAAAGTTTTTGAACTTGTCACTGACTTATTATGAATGCGCTGCAGGTGACGTATAAGGGAGGATGTTCCGAGGTGGTTAACGTCCTTACCCCTACTTATTACAGCTTGACAAAGGCAACACACGGCTTGACACCTGTTGTCCGCATTTCTGTTGAAATACTTCCACACTGAAGAGCTGATTTTTATGGTATTTTCACCAGACATGTCAATGGCCATATTCCTCCCACGGACAACAGGTGTCTCCCCGGGTGCCTGACTTAAACAAACCACCTCACCATCAGAATCCTCCTTGTCAATTTCCTCCCCAGCGCCAGCAACACCCATATCCTCATCCTGGTGTACTTCAACACTGAAATGGACTGCGGGTGCTCCTTTCAACACTTGCAGGGGGCGTGCAAATGGTGGAAGGCGCAAGCTCTTCCCGTCCAGTGTTGGGAAGGTCAGGCATCGCAACCGACACAATTGGACTCTCCTTTGGGATTTGTGATTTCGAAGAACACACAGTTCTTTGCTGTGCTTTTGCCGCAAGTCTTTTCTTTTTTCTAGCGAGAGGATGAGTGCTTCCATCCTCATGTGAAGCTGAACCACTAGCCATGAACATAGGCCAGGGCCTCAGCCGTTCCTTGCCACTCCGTGTCGTAAATGGCATATTGGCAAGTTTACGCTTCTCCTCAGACGCTTTTAATTTTGATTTTTGGGTCATTTTATTACTGATCTTTTGTGTTTTGGATTTTACATGCTCTCTACTATGACATTGGGCATCGGCCTTGGCAGACGACGTTGATGGCATTTCATCGTCTCGGCCATGACTAGTGGCAGCAGCTTCAGCACGAGGTGTAAGTGGATCTTGATCTTTCCCTATTTTTTTTTAACCTCCACATTTTTGTTCTCCATATTTTGCGCACAACTAAAAGCCACCACAGGTATACAATGTAGATGGATGGATAGTATAGTATTATATTACTTATGGACGACACAGAGGTAGGTACAGCCGTGGCCTACCGTACTGCTGCTTATATATATATATATATATATATATATATATATATATATATATATATATATATATACTGTATAACGGACCTGGTGGACACTGTCAGCAGACTGCTAAACTAGGATGAAGAAAAAAAAAACACAACAGGAGTATTTTTCAGGCAGACAAACGTATACTGGACTGGTGGTCCCTGTCAGCAAAACTGTGCACTGTACTCCTGCTATAACTGCTCCCCAGTCCCCACAATTTGGCAGTGTGAGCAGAGCAGTGCACTCAGCACAGATATATCATGCAGCAGTGCAGCACATTGAGTGAGCACAGATATGGTGGTCGGAGCGTTTTTTTTCAGGCAGAGAAACAAAGGATTAAACTCACTGGTGGTATAATCAAAACCCTGCACTGTACTCCGTAACAGCTGCTCCCCATCCCCAATCCTCCCCACAATTATAACTAACTAAGTCACTGTGTTCTACTATAACGGAGAGGACGCCAGCCACGTCCTCTCCCTATCAATCTCAATGCACGTGTGAAAATGGCGGCGACGCGCGGCTCCTTATATAGAATCCGAGTCTCACGAGAATCCGACAGCGGGATGATGACGTTCGGGCGCGCTCGGGTTAACCGAGCAAGGCGGGAGGATCCGAGTCGCTCGGACCCGTGTAAAAAAAAAAGGTGAAGTTCGGGCGGGTCGGATTCCGAGGATCCGAATCCGCTCATCACTAATATATATATATATATATATATATATACACACACACACACACACATATACATACATACATACATACACACTTCCTTTGGTGGACCGGCACTCCTCCTAATAGGTCACAATGCTTCGGTGCCCTCTGGTAGACTTTTGAAACAGAATCCATGGTATGCAAAGCAGCGGCACTCAGAGACTTGTGTTTCACAACTACAACTACAACGTTTTGTTGTGTTCTATTCACCTTGACAAAGGGGCTAGAACGCCCCGAAACATTGGAGTTGTAGTTGTGAAATACACTTTATTCTTGATGAAAGTCTCCGAGTGCCGCTGCTTTGCATACCATGGATTCAATATATATCAGGGATTAGGCATACACGTGAAGTAGAATCCCTGATAAGTGGCCCTCAGAGACCCATTTTTGCTTGCTAATGCATGGGTCCGGGAACTATGTAAAGTATCGCCTGCAATTGTTTACCGACAATAGTTTTTTCAGTCAGTTCATGGACACAATTCAAGATCGTCATAATTTAAGACAATGGGGGAGATGTACTAAGCCTTGAAAGGGTGACAGATTTCACGGTGATGGCGCGCTATACAATCATCTCCTAACTGTCATGTCACAGGCTGTGTTTGAAAAATGACAGTTGGGAGCTGGTTGGCTGGTGCTTTGTCATCGTGCAATTTATCACTTTTCAAGGCTTAGTACATCTGGCCCAATAGGAGTACTTGATTGAAAAGACAGGTTCAAGATTTGCCCAGCAGTAAAACTAGACCAGTAACTGTAGGGATATTTGCTTGTAACTGGGAATATTGTGTACAGTATTATGCCACTTCAATGGAACGTTGGCATTTTTAGTCCATTACACAGTCTTTTTGTGTTCAATTAAGCGTGTGAATAAACATAGCTTTAAAAACACTCTAATAGCATGTGAACTAGCTACTTGGTATAGTTACTAGCTACTTGATAAACAGTGATATGTCCAATTTTATCAGTCTGGTTAAATCTGACTATTGGGTCACCACATCAAATGGTCCCAAAATGTATGTGCAATCTTTATTATTAGGAGTTTAATTATCTAACAGTAGCTTTAGGGTGATATATGAAGTGGTTCATATCGGGGATGTGATTTGAATTTATTGGGACTAGAGACTTCACATAAAGATGCATATGACGGGGCTAGCTTTATGTGGTAGACACAACTAAACTGCCCACAGACTGTCCACAATATGTACGGAGTAATGTTTAGCATTACTGCCTCACAGCACTGATGTTGTGGTATCGATTCCCACCACTACCCTAACTGAGTGGAGTTTGTATATTTTCCATGTGCTTGCGTGGGTTTCCAGCGTGTAGTCTGGTTTGCTTTCACAATCCAAAAATATACTGGTAGGTTAATTGGCTCCCAAAAAGAATTAACCATAGCGTGTAGGTGTGCGTGTACATTGGCAGACTAGATGGGTAAAGTGGTTCTTTTCTGCCGTCAAATTCTATGTTCCTATGTTATATATATATATATATATATATATATATATATATATATATACACACACACATACATACACTGAGCAATGTACCCGGCACTCCACCTTGAAATGATCTGGTTCTGGTGCCCTCATAAAAAGGGATATAGGCAAACAAACGATGCGGCACTCACGAACACTTGATAAGAATCACAGACACCGGCAAAGGTAACTTCAACGTTTCAATCCTTTAAGGATTTTCGTCAGGAGCAAATACAATACATGATAGGATTCCAATATTCAGAGCAAAATTGCAACATTTGAGTCTAAATTCATTTCTTGCTTGCAAACTGACCCTGATAACGACTGGTTGAATAAATTGGGCAATCAACTTACTATTTACAAAAGAGATGTGCTGAAATATAAACGTGAGAAATTATCTAAAGTGACCCTCGATTATGAACACCATCAGGTATATAGATGGCTAACCGGCAACAATTCAAGTGGTCAGCAAAATAAGGAACGCAAACCTTTCTTTCGTAGAAATCGGTATCCGAAAGGTAACTTGGATACAGAATCCTCTCAGGAGGGTAACAGCACGGCGAGTGAGGTTGATAAACCCAAGTCATACCGCAGAAAAAATAAGGAATTTATCCCTTTAGCGGCAGCAACCAGGAACAGGGGAAGAAGAGAGCCAGAAGATTCAATAGGCGAGGGGGCCAGAATAGAAGACAAAAACCTGAGCACCAAACCACCGGCACAATCAAGGAAGAAATAGTCTTCAATCTGTCATCATATGACCTCAGCCCTAGTGAAACAAGCCTTCTTTCGAAAGGACTATCATTTATTCCATCCACTGGCTTTAATGCCTTTAATTGGCAAATGGAAAAATTCTGTTTACAGAAACAATTAAAAATCAAAGAATTTTTTCATAAGAAAGAGGCCTCCTGTACCACATCTGCACAAATCCCTATACCACCACAACTTAAACGTTTACAAAAAGGTTCTAGTTTTGATCCACCATCCAATAATGCTTCCATCAAGACCTTCATTCGTTTACTTGATCATGATGTTATGTCTGATGTTGGGGTGGAGAAATCATCACACCTCAATCTAACGAAATTGGAACGTGAAGCTATTACATCTTTATCTTCCAACCAATCATTGGTGATCCGCCCGGCGGATAAAGGGGGTGGAGTGGTTTTGCATGATTATAAGATGGAAATTTATCGACAGCTTGAAGATGATAAAGTCTATCAACCACTTAAGAATAATCCTACTACCGCTTTTTCCACTGAGCTTCGTGAGGTGCTGGTGCATGCTATAGATATCAAGTTGATTGATGAGCGTATTTTTGATATTTTATTACCTAAATATCCCATCATTCCATTGCTCTATACACTGCCTAAGATCCATAAAAGTTTGACTCCCCCCCCCCCCCGGTCGTCCTATTGTATCAGCGAGGGGCTCATTATTCCAACCTACATCGATCTTTTTAGATTCTGTGTTGCAACCAATAGTTCAACAACATCGTAACTTTTTATTGGATACCACCTCATTATTGAATAAATTGGAAGCCCTTGGGCCAATCCCGCCATCAGCGTGGCTGGTTACGGCTGATGTATCTAGCCTGTATACTGTGATCCCTCATGTGGAAGGGATTGCTGCAGTTAAAGGCTTGTTATTGCAACACAATGAACACTCTGAGATACATGTTGATTGTTTGTTGCAAATGCTGGAATTGGTCTTAAAGAGAAATTTCTTTATGTTTGACAATAAGTTTTTTCTTCAAATAACTGGGTGTGCCATGGGATCTTCTGTGGCCCCCAGTTATGCTAATACCTTTATGTTTGATGTGGAAAAATCATTATTTTTTGATAATCCTGTTATTGCTGAGAAAATTATGCTATACACAAGATTTATTGACGACCTGCTGTTGATCTGGTTGAGGTCCGAAATTGAGTTGAGATCACTGTTTGAGGCCCACAACATATCTGACTCACCGGTTAAATTAACATTTGAGATGAGTCAGGCTGATATTAAGTTTCTTGATGTTAAAATCAGTATACAAGAAGGTAATATCACGACCACCCTATTTTCTAAGGATACTGACAGGAACTCTCTTCTTCATTTCCAGAGCTGTCACCCAGTGAACCTGAAAATGGGGCTTCCTTTCTCTCAGATGGTTTGCATTATGAGAATTAACAGTGATTTATCTAAAGCATCTGATCAAATTGATTGGTTAATTGATAAATTCTTAAATAGGGGTTATCATCTGAAGTCGTTACTCACGGCTAAAAATAAAGCGATGTCTTTAGATAGACATAAATTATTATTGAAACAGACCTCCAAACAGAACCCTAATAGACTACATTGGGTCAATAAATTCAATACCCATTCACCTAAAGTCAATCAAGTTTCTAAAAAATTGTGGCCAATCATTACATCAGATACAGATTTAGGGCTGGCCAATACTTCATTGATGACATGTTACTCACGTCCAAAAAATCTGAGAGATCTACTTGTTAAAACAGATATTGCCGTTAATAATATCAGTGAGAGTAGGAATTTTCTGGCTAAGAGACAGAATGGGTGCTTCAAGTGCCCTTGCACTACATGCAGCTTCCTTATTACGGGGGACACGTTTGGTCACCCACATTTGGGCACTAGATACAAGATTCGCTTTCACTTGACCAGTGAAAGTTCTTATGTCGTTTACCAACTACTCTGTCCTTGCGGGTTATCCTATATAGGAAAAACACAGAGAAAATTTAAAGAAAGGATGGGGGCACATCGCTCTGCCATACGCCTTGCCATTAATAGCGGCTCTAGTGAGCAACCTGTGGCGCGACATTTTCTATTGGCTAAACACCCGTTAAATAGCTTGAGGTATAGGATGATCGACCACATTCCCCCATTACGTAGGGGTGGTGATCGCAATGCCCTGCTGCTAAAAAGAGAGGCCGAATGGATTTTTCGCCTAAATGTGATTAGCCCTAAAGGTTTGAACGATGCTATTACCTTCTCTACGTTTTCTTAAAGCACTTTTATTACCATGAGGATTTCTGTTGTGTGGGATTTTTTCAACAGTGGCACTCACATATATATAATTGTTTGCCATAACATTGAGATTATCCCTACTTGATTAATATACTGCCATCTCTTTGATCCGATTAACATGGCGTCAATTGAGTGGCACTGTTAGATTGTGCTTTAAGGCGATTATGTTGGGATATCAATTAGAGATGAGCGGGTTCGGTTTCTCTGAATCCGAACCCGCCAGAACTTCATGTTTTTTTTCACGGGTCCGAGCGACTCGGATCTTCCCGCCTTGCTCGGTTAACCCGAGCGCGCCCGAACGTCATCATGACGCTGTCGGATTCTCGCGAGGCTCGGATTCTATCGCGAGACTCGGATTCTATATAAGGAGCCGCGCGTCGCCGCCATTTTCACACGTGCATTGAGATTGATAGGGAGAGGACGTGGCTGGCGTCCTCTCCGTTTAGAATAGATTAGAGAGACACTTGATTTACTAATTTTGGGGAGCATTAGGAGTACTCAGTACAGTGCAGAGTTTTGCTGATAGTGACCAGTGACCACCAGTTTTATTTATAATCCGTTCTCTGCCTGAAAAAAGCGATACACAGCACACAGTGACTCAGTCACATACCATATCTGTGTGCACTGCTCAGGCCAGTGTGCTGCATCATCTATTATCTATATATAAATAATATTATATATATCTGTCTGACTGCTCAGCTCACACAGCTTATAATTGTGGGGGAGACTGGGGAGCACTACTGCAGTGCCAGTTATAGGTTATAGCAGGAGCCAGGAGTACATAATATATTATATAGTGAGTGACCACCAGACACACAGTGCAGTTTATTTAATATATCCGTTCTCTGCCTGAAAAAAGCGATACACACAGTGACTCAGTCAGTCACATACCATATCTGTGTGCACTGCTCAGGCTCAGGCCAGTGTGCTGCATCATCTATATATATTATATATCTGTCTGACTGCTCAGCTCACACAGCTTATAATTGTGGGGGAGACTGGGGAGCACTACTGCAGTGCCAGTTATAGGTTATAGCAGGAGCCAGGAGTACATAATATTATATTAAAATTAAACAGTGCACACTTTTGCTGCAGGAGTGCCACTGCCAGTGTGACTAGTGACCTGACCACCAGTATATATAATATTAGTAGTATACTATCTCTTTATCAACCAGTCTATATTAGCAGCAGACACAGTACAGTGCGGTAGTTCATGGCTGTGGCTACCTCTGTGTCGGCACTCGGCAGCCCGTCCATAATTGTATATACCAGTGACCTAACCGTGGTTTTTTTTTCTTTCTTTATACATACATACTAGTTACGAGTATACTATCTCTTTATCAACCAGTCTATATATTAGCAGCAGACACAGTACAGTGCGGTAGTTCACGGCTGTGGCTACCTCTGTGTCGGCACTCGGCAGCCCGTCCATAATTGTATATACCACCTAACCGTGGTTTTTTTTTCTTTCTTTATACATACATACTAGTTACGAGTATACTATCTCTTTATCAACCAGTCTATATATTAGCAGCAGACACAGTACAGTGCGGTAGTTCACGGCTGTGGCTACCTCTGTGTCGGCACTCGGCAGCCCGTCCATAATTGTATATACCACCTAACCGTGGTTTTTTTTTCTTTCTTTATACATACATACTAGTTACGAGTATACTATCTCTTTATCAACCAGTCTATATATTAGCAGCAGACACAGTACAGTGCGGTAGTTCACGGCTGTGGCTACCTCTGTGTCGGCACTCGGCAGCCCGTCCATAATTGTATATACCACCTAACCGTGGTTTTTTTTTTTCTTTCTTTATACATACATACTAGTTACGAGTATACTATCTCTTTATCAACCAGTCTATATATTAGCAGCAGACACAGTACAGTGCGGTAGTTCACGGCTGTGGCTACCTCTGTGTCGGCACTCGGCAGCCCGTCCATAATTGTATACTAGTATCCAATCCATCCATCTCCATTGTTTACCTGAGGTGCCTTTTAGTTGTGCCTATTAAAATATGGAGAACAAAAATGTTGAGGTTCTAAAATTAGGGAAAGATCAAGATCCACTTCCACCTCGTGCTGAAGCTGCTGCCACTAGTCATGGCCGAGACGATGAAATGCCAGCAACGTCGTCTGCCAAGGCCGATGCCCAATGTCATAGTACAGAGCATGTCAAATCCAAAACACCAAATATCAGTAAAAAAAGGACTCCAAAACCTAAAATAAAATTGTCGGAGGAGAAGCGTAAACTTGCCAATATGCCATTTACCACACGGAGTGGCAAGGAACGGCTGAGGCCCTGGCCTATGTTCATGGCTAGTGGTTCAGCTTCACATGAGGATGGAAGCACTCAGCCTCTCGCTAGAAAAATGAAAAGACTCAAGCTGGCAAAAGCAGCACAGCAAAGAACTGTGCATTCTTCGAAATCCCAAATCCACAAGGAGAGTCCAATTGTGTCGGTTGCGATGCCTGACCTTCCCAACACTGGACGTGAAGAGCATGCGCCTTCCACCATTTGCACGCCCCCTGCAAGTGCTGGAAGGAGCACCCGCAGTCCAGTTCCTGATAGTCAGATTGAAGATGTCAGTGTTGAAGTACACCAGGATGAGGAGGATATGGGTGTTGCTGGCGCTGGGGAGGAAATTGACCAGGAGGATTCTGATGGTGAGGTGGTTTGTTTAAGTCAGGCACCCGGGGAGACACCTGTTGTCCGTGGGAGGAATATGGCCGTTGACATGCCAGGTGAAAATACCAAAAAAATCAGCTCTTCGGTGTGGAGGTATTTCACCAGAAATGCGGACAACAGGTGTCAAGCCGTGTGTTCCCTTTGTCAAGCTGTAATAAGTAGGGGTAAGGACGTTAACCACCTCGGAACATCCTCCCTTATACGTCACCTGCAGCGCATTCATAATAAGTCAGTGACAAGTTCAAAAACTTTGGGTGACAGCGGAAGCAGTCCACTGACCAGTAAATCCCTTCCTCTTGTAACCAAGCTCACGCAAACCACCCCACCAACTCCCTCAGTGTCAATTTCCTCCTTCCCCAGGAATGCCAATAGTCCTGCAGGCCATGTCACTGGCAATTCTGACGAGTCCTCTCCTGCCTGGGATTCCTCCGATGCATCCTTGCGTGTAACGCCTACTGCTGCTGGCGCTGCTGTTGTTGCCGCTGGGAGTCGATGGTCATCCCAGAGGGGAAGTCGTAAGCCCACTTGTACTACTTCCAGTAAGCAATTGACTGTTCAACAGTCCTTTGCGAGGAAGATGAAATATCACAGCAGTCATCCTACTGCAAAGCGGATAACTGAGTCCTTGACAACTATGTTGGTGTTAGACGTGCGTCCGGTATCCGCCGTTAGTTCACAGGGAACTAGACAATTTATTGAGGCAGTGTGCCCCCGTTACCAAATACCATCTAGGTTCCACTTCTCTAGGCAGGCGATACCGAGAATGTACACGGACGTCAGAAAAAGACTCACCAGTGTCCTAAAAAATGCAGTTGTACCCAATGTCCACTTAACCACGGACATGTGGACAAGTGGAGCAGGGCAGGGTCAGGACTATATGACTGTGACAGCCCACTGGGTAGATGTATGGACTCCCGCCGCAAGAACAGCAGCGGCGGCACCAGTAGCAGCATCTCGCAAACGCCAACTCTTTCCTAGGCAGGCTACGCTTTGTATCACCGCTTTCCAGAATACGCACACAGCTGAAAACCTCTTACGGCAACTGAGGAAGATCATCGCGGAATGGCTTACCCCAATTGGACTCTCCTGTGGATTTGTGGCATCGGACAACGCCAGCAATATTGTGTGTGCATTAAATATGGGCAAATTCCAGCACGTCCCATGTTTTGCACATACCTTGAATTTGGTGGTGCAGAATTTTTTAAAAAACGACAGGGGCGTGCAAGAGATGCTGTCGGTGGCCAGAAAAATTGCGGGACACTTTCGGCGTACAGGCACCACGTACAGAAGACTGGAGCACCACCAAAAACTACTGAACCTGCCCTGCCATCATCTGAAGCAAGAAGTGGTAACGAGGTGGAATTCAACCCTCTATATGCTTCAGAGGTTGGAGGAGCAGCAAAAGGCCATTCAAGCCTATACAATTGAGCACGATATAGTAGGTGGAATGCACCTGTCTCAAGTGCAGTGGAGAATGATTTCAACGTTGTGCAAGGTTCTGATGCCCTTTGAACTTGCCACACGTGAAGTCAGTTCAGACACTGCCAGCCTGAGTCAGGTCATTCCCCTCATCAGGCTTTTGCAGAAGAAGCTGGAGGCATTGAAGAAGGAGCTAAAAGGGAGCGATTCCGCTAGGCATGTGGGACTTGTGGATGCAGCCCTTAATTCGCTTAACAAGGATTCACGGGTGGTCAATCTGTTGAAATCAGAGCACTACATTTTGGCCACCGTGCTCGATCCTAGATTTAAAGCCTACCTTGGATCTCTCTTTCCGGCAGACACAGGTCTGCTGGGGTTGAAAGACCTGCTGGTGACAAAATTGTCAAGTCAAGCGGAACGCGACCTGTCAACATCTCCTCCTTCACATTCTCCCGCAACTGGGGGTGCGAGGAAAAGGCTCAGAATTCCGAGCCCACCCGCTGGCGGTGATGCAGGGCAGTCTGGAGCGACTGCTGATGCTGACATCTGGTCCGGACTGAAGGACCTGACAACGATTACGGACATGTCGTCTACTGTCACTGCATATGATTCTCTCAACATTGATAGAATGGTGGAGGATTATATGAGTGACCGCATCCAAGTAGGCACGTCACACAGTCCGTACTTATACTGGCAGGAAAAAGAGGCAATTTGGAGGCCCTTGCACAAACTGGCTTTATTCTACCTAAGTTGCCCTCCCACAAGTGTGTACTCCGAAAGAGTGTTTAGTGCCGCCGCTCACCTTGTCAGCAATCGGCGTACGAGGTTACATCCAGAAAATGTGGAGAAGATGATGTTCATTAAAATGAATTATAATCAATTCCTCCGCGGAGACATTGACCAGCAGCAATTGCCTCCACAAAGTACACAGGGAGCTGAGATGGTGGATTCCAGTGGGGACGAATTGATAATCTGTGAGGAGGGGGATGTACACGGTGATATATCGGAGGGTGAAGATGAGGTGGACATCTTGCCTCTGTAGAGCCAGTTTGTGCAAGGAGAGATTAATTGCTTCTTTTTTGGGGGGGGTCCAAACCAACCCGTCATATCAGTCACAGTCGTGTGGCAGACCCTGTCACTGAAATGATGGGTTGGTTAAAGTGTGCATGTCCTGTTTTGTTTATACAACATAAGGGTGGGTGGGAGGGCCCAAGGACAATTCCATCTTGCACCTCTTTTTTCTTTTCTTTTTCTTTGCATCATGTGCTGATTGGGGAGGGTTTTTTGGAAGGGACATCCTGCGTGACACTGCAGTGCCACTCCTAGATGGGCCCGGTGTTTGTGTCGGCCACTAGGGTCGCTAATCTTACTCACACAGTCAGCTACCTCATTGCGCCTCTTTTTTTCTTTGCGTCATGTGCTGTTTGGGGAGGGTTTTTTGGAAGGGACATCCTGCGTGACACTGCAGTGCCACTCCTAGATGGGCCCGGTGTTTGTGTCGGCCACTAGGGTCGCTAATCTTACTCACACAGCTACCTCATTGCGCCTCTTTTTTTCTTTGCGTCATGTGCTGTTTGGGGAGGGTTTTTTGGAAGGGCCATCCTGCGTGACACTGCAGTGCCACTCCTAGATGGGCCCGGTGTTTGTGTCGGCCACTAGGGTCGCTAATCTTACTCACACAGCTACCTCATTGCGCCTCTTTTTTTCTTTGCGTCATGTGCTGTTTGGGGAGGGTTTTTTGGAAGGGACATCCTGCGTGACACTGCAGTGCCACTCCTAGATGGGCCCGGTGTTTGTGTCGGCCACTAGGGTCGCTTATCTTACTCACACAGCGACCTCGGTGCAAATTTTAGGACTAAAAATAATATTGTGAGGTGTGAGGTATTCAGAATAGACTGAAAATGAGTGTAAATTATGGTTTTTGAGGTTAATAATACTTTGGGATCAAAATGACCCCCAAATTCTATGATTTAAGCTGTTTTTTAGTGTTTTTTGAAAAAAACACCCGAATCCAAAACACACCCGAATCCGACAAAAAAATTCGGTGAGGTTTTGCCAAAACGCGTTCGAACCCAAAACACGGCCGCGGAACCGAACCCAAAACCAAAACACAAAACCCGAAAAATTTCAGGCGCTCATCTCTATATCAATCTACTCTGCCACTTTGTGTTTAGAACTGTTATACCTGATTGACGATGGATATATTGCCTTGGCAACTTGTGTATTATCTTTTGATTTTGCATTTATTGATTATGTATGTAGCTTCACGGCTGTGGGACTATTATGATCTGTTGGTTTACAGTGACCGGGTTTCTATGACAACACTGACGTGCGTCGCGCTGATGCGCGATGACGTCACCACTCTGCGCCAGTGCTCGTCGGGCGGTCCTTCGCGCCGGAGCGTGCAGCTTTCCACACGTGGGTCACTTATGTTCGGTCGGGATATAAGGTGAGTTTATTGATCTTATCATGTATTGTATTTGCTCCTGACGAAAATCCTTAAAGGATTGAAACGTTGAAGTTACCTTTGCTGGTGTCTGTGATTCTTATCAAGTGTTCGTGAGTGCCGCATCGTTTGTTTGCCTATATTATATATATACTAGGTGCTTCATCGCGCCCTACGGGCGCTCTTCACACCGCCGCAAGGGGCTACGCCCCCTTAACCCTTGCATGCCTTTCTGGGGTTTAATATTTGTATTATATGGAGTATTACCTGCATTCCTTTGTTAGTGGTTAAATATTGCACAATGAAAGGGCGTGCGATGGTGAAGGAGGCGCAGCCCCTTGCGACGGCGTGAACAGCACCTGCAGGGCACGATGTACAGAATGTAGCGGATGCGGGGGGGACTGCGGATGGTGTCTGTAGATGCTGCGGGTGGAGGGGAGGCAGAAGTGGGGGTGGGGCAGGGGCAGAGGAGTGGGGGATGCAGATGGGGGAGGGGTCCGGAGGCACTGCAGGGTGGGGGAGGGGCAGGGGTGCCACGGGTGGGAGAGGGGCATGTGTGGGGATGTTGTGGATGGGTGAAGGGTTCCGGAGGTGCTGTGGGATGGGTGTGCCGGGGGTTGGGTAGGGGACCGCAGGCACCGGTGTTGCGGCGGATGGGAAAGGAGGTCCGGAGGTGCTGCAGGTTGTGGAGGGGCAGGTGCGGGGGTGCCATTGGTGGGGGAGGGGTGGGGGAGGGGGGGACCGCTGATGTAGGAGGGTGTCTGCAGATGCTGCGGGTGGAGGGGGGCAGGTGTGGGGGGAGACGTATAAGGGGGGTGAATGGTGGAAGGGGCCTGGAGGTGCTGTGGGTGGTGAAGGGGTGGAGGAGTGGGAGCCACGGGTGGTGTAGGGGGTCTGGAGGCACAGCATGTGGGGGAGGGGTGGAGTGCCGCATGTGGTGGAGGGGAAGGTGCGGAGGTGTAGTGCATTGGGGAGAGGTCTGGAGGCGCTGCGGGTACTGTACATGCCATAAAAGGTAGTTGGAGGGTATGCAGTAACAGGGCCAGGACAGGGGTGACAGGGTCAGTACAGGGGTGACGGGGCCAGGACAGGGGTGACGGGGCCAGGACAGAAATGATAGGGGTGACAGGGCCAGGGTAGGGGCGGCAGGACCAGGACAGGGGTGACGGGGCCAGTATAGGGTTGACAGGGCAAGCACATGGGTGACAGGGCCAGGATAGGGGTAACAGGGCCAGCATAAGAGTGACAGGGCCAGGATAAGAGTGAAAGGGCCAGGATAAGAGTGAAAGGGCCAGGATAAGGGTGGCAGGGCAAGGCCAGGGGTGACAGGGACATGACAGAACACAGGGCACGGGAGACATTGGTATTAGGGACAAAACAGTGGTGACAGACAGAGGTGTCTTACCGGAGTCACTGCTGCTGGCTGCTGCTGTTCCATTCCAACCTGTGGTAAGGGGAGACTGGGAGTGACTGGTTAGCTCCCAGGAGACGCTGCGGCTGGAGGGAGGAGTGGGTCAGAGCCTGCAAGCAGCTCGGATTTCTGCAACGCTACCCGCCAGCTAAAGTGTGTGAATGAGCTGGGCGCACTCCACTGCGGGTGGCAGCGCTGCAGCTAGCGGTGGGGTTGCCGGGGCTGGAGATAACAGAGGCAGTATGGAACCTGCACAGCGGCAGGTGCCCCACTAAACTGCAGCTAAGAAGCGTGGAGTGTGGAGTGTGTCAGAAAGTGACGCTCCTCCGCACCAGAGAGACCCTGCTGAGTATGCCGATGTGGGGGGTCAAGCACACAGTGAGCCGGTGCCAGTCTGTCTGTATGACATACCCCTCACACACCCCCATACCTCCCAAATGTCCAGATTTTTGCGGGACAGTCCCATTTTTTGGGGTCTGTCCCGCTGTCCCACCCGCGGGTCGCGGTGGGGGGGGGGGGGGCAGTTGGAAAGCTCCTGTACTCGCTGTTCTGCTTAGCAGAGCAGCGGTGAATAGTGGAGACAGAGGGAGAGGGGGCATCAGGGGGTACGGATTACGGGGGGGTTCCAGCAGCAGAGCCGGATTAAGGGGGGGGGGTGGCCAGGGGATACGTACCGTTGGCCCCACAGTTTTAGGGGGCCCCCCGGCTGGAGTAGCTCTGTCCCAGCTCAGAAGCTCCCCCCGTCCTGCCAGCAACAGCGGCAGCATTGTGCTACAGTCAGCACACGCTGCTGCATATTGGCAGGTCTGTGGTGTTGCAGGGAGGCAGCAGTCTCCCTGCTTTCTTCTCCCTGTACGGGTGTGTAGGGGGAGCGACCACGTCCTCTGGATTTAGCCCTAGCTGAGGGGCCAAAATCCCATTAAAAAAATAAAACTAAAAATCGGAATTTGCATAAGGGGGCGTGGCCGCGATTAGGCCACGCCCCCAACCCACAGCAGGCACAGCAATGAGATAGTGCTCCCCTGTCTCAAGTGCCCTGTGCCCCCCGGACTTATAATCAGCCCCTGGGGGCATGCCAGCAGCTCACAGAGCGCTGGGCAAGCCCCCTCACTGACGAAAACGGGGACCCTCCAGTGAAGCCACGCCCCCTTTTCGCCGAGTGTGTTTCCCTCCTTCTGCCTGGAGAAAGCTCCTGCAGAAAGCTGGGAGGTATGCACCCCTGCCTGTGACATGCCCAATGCCCATGCTATCTGCTTCTGCTCCTAGTCTCCTGTAGATTTGGCCAGATCTCTGTGACTCATTTGAATAACTCCGCCCACTGTTGTGACTCCGCCCAGCGTTAGCAAATGAATCACAAGGTCACAGAATAGGGCTATTATATAGGAGATAATCCAAACTGTCCAGTGCAGTCCTAGTTCAAATGACACAGCGTGTATCATACACATATACATTATATATATATATATATATATATATATATATATATATATATATATATATATATATATATATATATATATATAGGTTTGTATTATGGTTTTCATTTTAGACCTGAGGGGCCCCCTGCCTTAAGTACCCCAGGCCCCCCAAAGTCTTAATCCAGCTCTGCCCAAATCTAACTCTCTCTGCACATGTTATATTTGCCACACCTGCAGTGCACATGGGGCCTAATTCAGACCTGATCGCTAGCAGGCAATTTTTGCACTGCTGCGATCAGATAGTTGCCGCCTACAGGGGGGAGTGTATTTTAGCTGTGCAAGTGTGCAAACGCATGTGTAGCAGAGTTGTTCAAACAGATCTTGTGCAGTCTCTGAGTAGCTCAGGACTTACTCAGCCACTGCGATCACTTCAGCCTGTTCTGGACTGGAATTGACATCAGGAACAGTGGCATCAGAAGGTGGGTGCGGCCTGCACCCGGGTGTCACCCGCTAAGGGGTGACACCAAAGTGTCGGCTCCTGCTCAGTGACAGGAGCCGGGTGCTGCACTGTAATATTATGTGCAGCAACCCAGCTCCTGTCACCATGTTGAAGATGGCACTGAAGAAATTCCAGTCTCTGGGGCCAGGCGGCATCTCCCGGACCCCCGATGTGTCAAAAACGGGGGTTGGGACGCGAAGCTACACCCCCGTCCCCTGAAGCCACGCCCCCATCCCACTAAGCCACACCCCCATCCAGTGAAGCCACACCCATTTTTCGGCTAGCCGCGACGGGTGTTTGAGAGGTGAATGACGCCTCTGGTCAGGAACCCTCCCTGCAAGTGCTTGGACACGCATGCTTTTTCCATCCACTCCCGGAAAACGATCAGTTGCCACCCACAAACAGCTTATTCCTGTCAATCTCCTTGTGTTTGGCCATGCAAATGGATTCTTCGCACAAAACCATCGCTGAGTGTTGCATACGCATGCGCAGTTTGGACCTGATCGCAGGCTGTACGAAGATCACCAGGGCATGGGCGCAGGTCAGGTTCTCTCTAAACCGATTTTTATATTGCCCACAGTACCCGGTGGTTTTGCCAGCAGGGGGATAAGGCTTAGACCTGAAAAACCTCCCCCAGCCCCAGGGCGCCATTTCTAGCAAGTGTTCCCGCCCTGGAGCTGCATCTCTGTCTTTTCCTCACACCCTGTCAGTGTCTGCGGCGCCATTATCCCTCTGCTCACTGTTCCTGGGACTGCTTGGGCAAATCCTCCTATGTAAAGCCGCCTGGTTGTCAGTGCTGTGACTTCACATGACACTTAAGTATTCTACCTGCCTTTTTAGACAGTGATACTTAAGAGAGAGTGCATTTAGTCAGGGTTTTATAGTACAATTACCCTGTGATATACATCCAGTTCTTACTGTGTACTGTTATATCTCATGTTATATAGCTGTGTAAGCTTGTCCAGTGCAGTATTATTGTTAGTAATAACCTCTGCATTGTACAAACTGTGACTTTCTGTGTGTGCATTTGATAGCTGAGTGTTGTCCATTTCGTGTCTTTCACTCAACTTGAAGTTGCTATTAGAGATGAGCGCCTGAAATTTTTCGGGTTTTGTGTTTTGGTTTTGGGTTCGGTTCCGCGGCCGTGTTTTGGGTTCGAACGCGTTTTGGCAAAACCTCACCGAATTTTTTTTGTCGGATTCGGGTGTGTTTTGGATTCGGGTGTTTTTTTCAAAAAACACTAAAAAACAGCTTAAATCATAGAATTTGGGGGTCATTTTGATCCCAAAGTATTATTAACCTCAAAAACCATAATTTACACTCATTTTCAGTCTATTCTGAATACCTCACACCTCACAATATTATTTTTAGTCCTAAAATTTGCACCGAGGTCGCTGTGTGAGTAAGATAAGCGACCCTAGTGGCCGACACAAACACCGGGCCCATCTAGGAGTGGCACTGCAGTGTCACGCAGGATGTCCCTTCCAAAAAACCCTCCCCAAACAGCACATGACGCAAAGAAAAAAAAAAGAGGCGCAATGAGGTAGCTGTGTGAGTAAGATTAGCGACCCTAGTGGCCGACACAAACACCGGGCCCATCTAGGAGTGGCACTGCAGTGTCACGCAGGATGGCCCTTCCAAAAAACCCTCCCCAAACAGCACATGACGCAAAGAAAAAAAGAGGCGCAATGAGGTAGCTGTGTGAGTAAGATTAGCGACCCTAGTGGCCGACACAAACACCGGGCCCATCTAGGAGTGGCACTGCAGTGTCACGCAGGATGTCCCTTCCAAAAAACCCTCCCCAAACAGCACATGACGCAAAGAAAAAAAGAGGCGCAATGAGGTAGCTGTGTGAGTAAGATTAGCGACCCTAGTGGCCGACACAAACACCGGGCCCATCTAGGAGTGGCACTGCAGTGTCACGCAGGATGGCCCTTCCAAAAAACCCTCCCCAAACAGCACATGACGCAAAGAAAAAAAGAGGCGCAATGAGGTAGCTGACTGTGTGAGTAAGATTAGCGACCCTAGTGGCCGACACAAACACCGGGCCCATTTAGGAGTGGCACTGCAGTGTCACGCAGGATGTCCCTTCCAAAAAACCCTCCCCAATCAGCACATGATGCAAAGAAAAAGAAAAGAAAAAAAGGAGGTGCAAGATGGAATTGTCCTTGGGCCCTCCCACCCACCCTTATGTTGTATAAACAAAACAGGACATGCACACTTTAACCAACCCATCATTTCAGTGACAGGGTCTGCCACACGACTGTGACTGATATGACGGGTTGGTTTGGACCCCCCCCAAAAAAGAAGCAATTAATCTCTCCTTGCACAAACTGGCTCTACAGAGGCAAGATGTCCACCTCATCATCACCCTCCGATATATCACCGTGTACATCCCCCTCCTCACAGATTATCAATTCGTCCCCACTGGAATCCACCATCTCAGCTCCCTGTGTACTTTGTGGAGGCAATTGCTGCTGGTCAATGTCTCCGCGGAGGAATTGATTATAATTCATTTTAATGAACATCATCTTCTCCACATTTTCTGGATGTAACCTCGTACGCCGATTGCTGACAAGGTGAGCGGCGGCACTAAACACTCTTTCGGAGTACACACTTGTGGGAGGGCAACTTAGGTAGAATAAAGCCAGTTTGTGCAAGGGCCTCCAAATTGCCTCTTTTTCCTGCCAGTATAAGTACGGACTGTGTGACGTGCCTACTTGGATGCGGTCACTCATATAATCCTCCACCATTCTATCAATGTTGAGAGAATCATATGCAGTGACAGTAGACGACATGTCCGTAATCGTTGTCAGGTCCTTCAGTCCGGACCAGATGTCAGCATCAGCAGTCGCTCCAGACTGCCCTGCATCACCGCCAGCGGGTGGGCTCGGAATTCTGAGCCTTTTCCTCGCACCCCCAGTTGCGGGAGAATGTGAAGGAGGAGATGTTGACAGGTCGCGTTCCGCTTGACTTGACAATTTTGTCACCAGCAGGTCTTTCAACCCCAGCAGACCTGTGTCTGCCGGAAAGAGAGATCCAAGGTAGGCTTTAAATCTAGGATCGAGCACGGTGGCCAAAATGTAGTGCTCTGATTTCAACAGATTGACCACCCGTGAATCCTTGTTAAGCGAATTAAGGGCTCCATCCACAAGTCCCACATGCCTAGCGGAATCGCTCCGTGTTAGCTCCTCCTTCAATGTCTCCAGCTTCTTCTGCAAAAGCCTGATGAGGGGAATGACCTGACTCAGGCTGGCAGTGTCTGAACTGACTTCACGTGTGGCAAGTTCAAAGGGCATCAGAACCTTGCACAACGTTGAAATCATTCTCCACTGCGCCTGAGACAGGTGCATTCCACCTACTATATCGTGCTCAATTGTATAGGCTTGAATGGCCTTTTGCTGCTCCTCCAACCTCTGAAGCATATAGAGGGTTGAATTCCACCTCGTTACCACTTCTTGCTTCAGATGATGGCAGGGCAGGTTCAGTAGTTTTTGGTGGTGCTCCAGTCTTCTGTACGTGGTGCCTGTACGCCGAAAGTGTCCCGCAATTTTTCTGGCCACCGACAGCATCTCTTGCACGCCCCTGTCGTTTTTTAAAAAATTCTGCACCACCAAATTCAAGGTATGTGCAAAACATGGGACGTGCTGGAATTTGCCCATATTTAATGCACACACAATATTGCTGGCGTTGTCCGATGCCACAAATCCACAGGAGAGTCCAATTGGGGTAAGCCATTCCGCGATGATCTTCCTCAGTTGCCGTAAGAGGTTTTCAGCTGTGTGCGTATTCTGGAAAGCGGTGATACAAAGCGTAGCCTGCCTAGGAAAGAGTTGGCGTTTGCGAGATGCTGCTACTGGTGCCGCCGCTGCTGTTCTTGCGGCGGGAGTCCATACATCTACCCAGTGGGCTGTCACAGTCATATAGTCCTGACCCTGCCCTGCTCCACTTGTCCACATGTCCGTGGTTAAGTGGACATTGGGTACAACTGCATTTTTTAGGACACTGGTGAGTCTTTTTCTGACGTCCGTGTACATTCTCGGTATCGCCTGCCTAGAGAAGTGGAACCTAGATGGTATTTGGTAACGGGGGCACACTGCCTCAATAAATTGTCTAGTTCCCTGTGAACTAACGGCGGATACCGGACGCACGTCTAACACCAACATAGTTGTCAAGGCCTCAGTTATCCGCTTTGCAGCAGGATGACTGCTGTGATATTTCATCTTCCTCGCAAAGGACTGTTGAACAGTCAATTGCTTACTGGAAGTAGTACAAGTGGGCTTACGACTTCCCCTCTGGGATGACCATCGACTCCCAGCAGCAACAACAGCAGCGCCAGCAGCAGTAGGCGTTACACGCAAGGATGCATCGGAGGAATCCCAGGCAGGAGAGGAATCGTCAGAATTGCCAGTGACATGGCCTGCAGGACTATTGGCATTCCTGGGGAAGGAGGAAATTGACACTGAGGGAGTTGGTGGGGTGGTTTGCGTGAGCTTGGTTACAAGAGGAAGGGATTTACTGGTCAGTGGACTGCTTCCGCTGTCACCCAAAGTTTTTGAACTTGTCACTGACTTATTATGAATGCGCTGCAGGTGACGTATAAGGGAGGATGTTCCGAGGTGGTTAACGTCCTTACCCCTACTTATTACAGCTTGACAAAGGGAACACACGGCTTGACACCTGTTGTCCGCATTTCTGGTGAAATACCTCCACACCGAAGAGCTGATTTTTTTGGTATTTTCACCTGGCATGTCAACGGCCATATTCCTCCCACGGACAACAGGTGTCTCCCCGGGTGCCTGACTTAAACAAACCACCTCACCATCAGAATCCTCCTGGTCAATTTCCTCCCCAGTGCCAGCAACACCCATATCCTCCTCATCCTGGTGTACTTCAACACTGACATCTTCAATCTGACTATCAGGAACTGGACTGCGGGTGCTCCTTCCAGCACTTGCAGGGGGCGTGCAAATGGTGGAAGGCGCATGCTCTTCACGTCCAGTGTTGGGAAGGTCAGGCATCGCAACCGACACAATTGGACTCTCCTTGTGGATTTGGGATTTCGAAGAATGCACAGTTCTTTGCTGTGCTGCTTTTGCCAGCTTGAGTCTTTTCATTTTTCTAGCGAGAGGCTGAGTGCTTCCATCCTCATGTGAAGCTGAACCACTAGCCATGAACATAGGCCAGGGCCTCAGCCGTTCCTTGCCACTCCGTGTCGTAAATGGCATATTGGCAAGTTTACGCTTCTCCTCCGACAATTTTATTTTAGGTTTTGGAGTCCTTTTTTTTCTGATATTTGGTGTTTTGGATTTGACATGCTCTGTACTATGACATTGGGCATCGGCCTTGGCAGACGACGTTGCTGGCATTTCATCGTCTCGGCCATGACTAGTGGCAGCAGCTTCAGCACGAGGTGGAAGTGGATCTTGATCTTTCCCTAATTTTGGAACCTCAACATTTTTGTTCTCCATATTTTAATAGGCACAACTAAATGGCACCTCAGGTAAACAATGGAGATGGATACTAGTATACAATTATGGACTGCCTGCCGAGTGCAGACACAGAGGTAGCCACAGCCGTGAACTACCGTACTGTACTGTGTCTGCTGCTAATATAGACTGGTTGATAAAGAGATGTCTATGTAACTATGTATGTATAAAGAAGAAAGAAAAAAAAACCACGGTTAGGTGGTATATACAATTATGGACGGGCTGCCGAGTGCCGACACAGAGGTAGCCACAGCCGTGAACTACCGCACTGTACTGTGTCTGCTGCTAATATATAGACTGGTTGATAAAGAGATGTCTATGTAACTATGTATGTATAAAGAAGAAAGAAAAAAAAACCACGGTTAGGTGGTATATACAATTATGGACGGGCTGCCGAGTGCCGACACAGAGGTAGCCACAGCCGTGAACTACCGCACTGTACTGTGTCTGCTGCTAATATAGACTGGTTGATAAAGAGATAGTATACTACTAATATTATATATACTGGTGGTCAGGTCACTGGTCACTAGTCACACTGGCAGTGGCACTCCTGCAGCAAAAGTGTGCACTGTTTAATTTTAATATAATATTATGTACTCCTGGCTCCTGCTATAACCTATAACTGGCACTGCAGTGCTCCCCAGTCTCCCCCACAATTATAAGCTGTGTGAGCTGAGCACAGTCAGATATATATATACACATTGATGCAGCACACTGGGCTGAGCAGTGCACACAGATATGGTATGTGACTGAGTCACTGTGTGTATCGTTTTTTTCAGGCAGAGAACGGATATATTAAATAAAACAAACAACTGCACTGTCTGGTGGTCACTGTGGTCGTCAGTCACTAAACTCTGCACTCTCTTCTACAGTATCACAGCCTCAGGTCAATCTCTCTCAACCCTAATCTAAATGGAGAGGACGCCAGCCACGTCCTCTCCCTATCAATCTCAATGCACGTGTGAAAATGGCGGCGACGCGCGGCTCCTTATATAGAATCCGAGTCTCGCGAGAATCCGACAGCGTCATGATGACGTTCGGGCGCGCTCGGGTTAACCGAGCAAGGCGGGAGGATCCGAGTCTGCTCGGACCCGTGAAAAAAAACATGAAGTTCGTGCGGGTTCGGATTCAGAGAAACCGAACCCGCTCATCTCTAGTTGCTATCCCTATATTCTATAACCTGAGGGGGCTTGGTGCGTCAGGTTTTATCTAATATAGGATTTTCACAAAGATATACTGTATTACATATTTTTTTCTGTGATTTAGTCACCATCTCTCCTTTATTTCTGCTAGTGCTGACTACACTGCACAGGGGTTTGGGTTTAGAGGTATAGTGCTGCTGATAATTGTACTGTGTTACCTCATACTGCAAATTATATCATGTCTGCTTCTGAGGGTAACGGTTCTGGGGCTGAACACACTGCCTGTGTTGCTGAAGCCACAGACCCATATGAGGAGAATATAGCAGCTGTGGGCTCTGGTTCTGGGGGCTCCTTGCCCCCCAGTGGGACTGTGGCAATGGAGGCACATACTGACCCACCGTGGGCCGCTTATTCCACGCTTCTGCATACGCTAGTTCATAAACTAACACCCCCTATGAGACCCCCAATGCCGGTACAACCGTATGTGGTCCCTGCAGTTTACCCGCCGTGGGCGGATGATTTATCTGCTCAATTAAAGAAGTTAAACCAGTCCCTGACTACTAAAAATTCTGACCATCACTCGCCTAAGTCCAAGGGGTCCTCTAAGCGAGAACTTGTCTCCTCACAATCCACTGCTGTCACCGACACCTCGTCTGATGAAGACGGCACGTACACTGACCCCACAGGTTCTGACTCAGATACGGCTGATGGGGAGGGTAGATCACATGTGGATGTTCCTGATCTTATGGAGGCTATTAAGTTAATTCTACAGATTACGGATGATCCTGAGCCATCCGTCCCTCCTAAGAAACCAGATAGGTTCAAGCGTCAGAAGGTGGTTAAACAAGTTTTACCTCACTCTGACCACCTAGTGGATATACGTCAGGAACCCTGGGAAACCCCGGGTACGAAGTTTGGGCCTCAAAAGAAGATGCTGGCTCGCTATCCCCTCGCGCCAGAGCCGTCTAAGAATTGGGAAACGCCTCCTCCAGTGGACTCACATGTGGCTAGGATGGTGGTTTCCTCAGCTCTGCCTGTCACTACCGTCACGTCTCTAAAAGAGCCTACGGATAAGCGTGTGGAGGGTTGTCTAAAAGCGATTTACACCCTCACGGGTGCTGCGCAAAGGCCCACTATTGCAGCTACATGGGCTGCCGAGGCTATTGAAGCATGGGTCTTGGAGTTAGAAGCTGAAATCTCCTCTGACCTTGCTAGACAGTGCTTATCATATATTGTCACAGCTTCTCGATATATTAAAGAGGCGGCTTCGGATGCCGGTATCCTAGCAGCCAAGGCCTCTACTAAGTCAGTCCTGGCTCGCCGGATATTGTGGCTGAGATCCTGGTCTGTGGATCTGGACTCTAGAAAAACCCTGGAGGTACTCTCTGTTTGGGGAGGACTTAAATAAGATAGTGGCTGACTTGGCTACTGCCAAAACTGCCTGTCTGCCGAGTACCGCTCCTTCTGCGTCGAAGGCTAAAGGTACGTCCTTTTGCCCTTCAGGTAAAGCAAAAGGTCAGGCGTACCACAAGCAGGCCCGCACTTCCAAACCTGGTAAGCCGAAGCCCAAAAGAGCCTGGGCTGCCCGTCAGCAAGCTTCCAAGACCGATAAGCCTGCCGCATGATGGGGTGGGCCACCCCCTGCGGAATCCCAGGGTTGGGGGCCGGCTTCTAGGGTATACCCAGGAATGGTTGAAGACCACTTCAGATGCCTGGGTACGGGAGGTCGTCACTCGAGGTTACGCCACAGCCTTCAAAAACAGACCCCCTCATCGATTTTGCCAGACAGACGTCCCATTGGACCAGACAAAGGCAAACACTTTGCATTCGGTGGTACAGACCCTCCTGGATACAGGAGTTGTAGTACAGGTGACTCTTGCTCAGAGGGGCCGGGGGTACTATTCTCCACTGTTTCTAGTCCCGAAACCGAATGGGTCCTCCCAGCCCATTCTCAACCTCAAGGCATTGAACAGGTCTGTGAAGGTTTCCAAGTTCCGTATGGAAACCCTTCGCTCTATAGTTCTGGCATTGGAACCTGGGGACAACATGGTCTCCCTGGACATACAGGATGCTTACCTGCATATTCCTACAGCAGCGTCACATCAGCAATACCTGAGGTTTGCTATTGGCAACATCCATTACCAGTTTCGGGCGTTACCTTTTGGTTTAACAACGGCTCCGCGAGTCTTCACCAAAGTAATGGCGGTGATGACAGTGGTACTCCGCCGTCAAGGGGTCAGGATACTGCCATACCTGGACGACATGTTAATCCTGGCAAATTCCCCAGAACTTCTCCTGCATCATCTGGATATGACGGTCCGGTTTCTACAAGCCCACGGGTGGATCATCAACTGGAAGAAACCCTCCCTGGTCCCTGCTCAGAGCATGGTGCACCTGGGAGCGCTATTGGACACTCACAATCAGAGGTTGTTCTTGTCTCAGGAGAAAGTCCTGAAGCTTCAGGACAGGATCCGTTGCTTCCTTTCTCGTCCGCAAGTGTCGATACATTCGGCAATGCAGGTGCTAGGCCTCATGGTCTCAGCATTTGACATGGTGGAGTATGCTCAATTCCATTCTCGCCCCCTCCAGAGGCTGATTCTAGCCAAGTGGGATGGCCTGCCTCACCGGATCAGATCTCAAATGATCTCATTGACTCCGGAGGTCAGTCTGTCGCTGCTTTGGAGGCTCCGGGACCAACAATTGTGCAGGGGCCGTCCCTTCTGGATATCCAACTGGGTCCTGTTGACGACAGATGCCAGTCTAAGAGGTTGGGGCGCGGTGTTGGAGCAACACTCCCTTCAGGGTCGGTGGACCAAGGAGGAATCTCCTCTCGATCAACGTTCTGGAATTGCGGGCGGTCTTCAATGCGTTGAACCTGACCCAGCATTTAATTCAGAACCGTCCTGTTCAAGTACAGTCGGACAACACCACCACCGTGGCTTACATAAATCATCAAGGCGGCACTCGAAGCCGTTTGGCAATGAAGGAAGTCTCACGGATTCTACGTTGGGCGGAACGCCATCTACCGGCCATATCGGCAATATTCATTCCAGGAGTCCTGAATTGGGAAGCGGACTTTCTCAGTCGTCAGGACGTGCATGCCGGCGAGTGGGGCCTCCATCCAGAAGTGTTTCAACACCTAGTGGAAAAGTGGGGTCTTCCAGATGTAGATCTGATGGCGTCTCGACACAATCACAAGGTTCCGGTCTTCGGAGCAAGGACAAAGGATCCTCAAGCAGCATTCGTGGATGCGCTGGCGGTGCCGTGGAGGTTTCGGCTGCCGTACGTGTTTCCTCCGGTGTCACTCCTGCCCAGGGTAATTTGGAAGTTCAAGCAAGAAAAAGGAAATCTGCTTCTCATAGCTCCGGCTTGGCCCAGACGGCACTGGTTCTCAGACCTGCAAGGCCTATCGTCAGAGCGTCCACTTCTACAACGCCCAGACCTCCTCATTCAGGGCCCCTGTGTCTACCAGGACCTAGCCCGGCTGTCTTTGACGGCGTGGCTCTTGAAGCTTCCGTCTTGAGGGCTAAGGGTTTTTCTGAAGAGGTCATTAAAACTATGTTGTGGGCCCAGAAACCGGCTTCTGCTCGGATTTACCATAGGGTCTGGCATTCCTACTTTGTTTGGTGCACATCTAATAATTATGACGCTTCCAAGTTTAGTACAGCCAAACTTTTGGCTTTTCTGCAGCAGGGCCTAGATTTAAGCCTGCGTCTGGCCTCCCTCAAGGTTCATATTTCTGCCTTGTCGGTGTGGTTTCAGAGAAATTTTGCGACTTAACCTGATGTTCATACTTTCACTCAGGGTGTGTTGTGTATCCAACCTCCCTATGTCCTGCCTGTGGCTCCTTGGGACTTGTCGGTGGTTTTGGATGCATTGCAGGAGCCTCCGTTTGAACCCCTGGGTTCAGCTGACCTTAAGTGGCTTTCCCTTAAGGTGGTGTTCTTGCTGGCTATTGCCTCTGCTAGAAGAGTGTCGGATCTGGGTGCCTTGTATTGTAGTTCCCCATATCTGATTTTTCACCATGACCGGGCGGTTCTCAGGACTCGTCACGGATATTTGCCTTAGGTGGTTTCTTCGTTCCACCTTAATCAGGAGATTGTGGTTCGGTCTTTGTCTCTCCTGATTTGTCTCCCAAAGAGCGGTCTTTGGATGTGGTACGGGCTCTCCGTATCTATGTGAAGAGAACTGCTTCTATTCAAAAATCTGATTCTCTCTTTGTTTGGTTTGGATTTCACAAACGTGGCTGGCCTGCTCACAAGCAGACCCTAGCCAGATGGATTAGAATGGTGATTGCACATGCTTACGTGAAGGCTGGTCTCTCTGCTCCTGATCACATTAAGGCCCATTCTACTCGGTCTGTTGGACCTTCTTGGGCGGCCCAACATGGTGCGACCCTTGAACAATTGTGCAAGGCAGCTACGTGGTCCTCTGTGAACACGTTCATAAGGTTCTATGCCTTCGATACTGGCGCTTCCCAGGATGCTTCGTTTGGACGCCGGGTTCTTGTGCCCGCTGCAGTGCGTCCCCTCCCATAAGGAACTGCTTTAGGACATCCCCATTGTCCAATCCTTGTGGAGCCCAGTGTACCCCGCAGCAGAAAATGAGATTTGTGGTAAGAACTTACCTTTGTTAAATCTCTTTCTGCGAGGTACACTGGGCTCCACAAGGCGCCCATCCTGACGCACGTAGCTTCTTTGGGTTGATATGGCATTAGCCGCTGACACTTCTCTTGTCGTGAGAGTGTGGTGTTGTGGCTACTAACCGATGTCGTCTCTTTTCCTGCTACTGCATTGGGCTGGTTAACTAAAAACTGAGCTCCTGTGCAGGGAGGCGGGGTTATAGAGGAGGCGGCGCTGTGCATTCTGGGAACAGTCAAAGCTTTGAGCCTAAAACCAAAAAAATCCTCAATCAAAAAGGACGTATCAGGCGCTCCTAAACATTAACTAAACTCAAATTAACTAGTACACCTGTATTTTAAATAACAGCTGCTCTCATACGGTGTTCTGAACATCAAAAAACACAAAACGATAATGTCTATATAGATAAACAATTCAGAGAGCGCATGGATGCAGAAAAAAGAATGACAATTTAATATAATATAGAACAATTAAAATGCAATATTGCTATATATTAGAAACATATATCGTAAAAACCGCACTAATGGAAACCTCTGAACTACTAGTCAGAAATGTCTATAAGTCCAGATAAATCCGGTAAGGGAAGAAATCCTGGATAAAATTGGTGAAGCAAAGTTCAATGTCCCACCAATAAGGTGATAATGCTTAAATACCACAATAGAACCGTAGCAGGTCCACTTATATCCTTTTAAATGGAGATGAAGTTCTTTAGTTTAAACCATACTTGCCTACCTGACCCTCTCCATGAGGGAGAAAATACTCTGTTCCTGGACTTTCCTGGTAATGTATGATTGCCATCACCTGTGGTGAGCTAGTTAATTGATAAGAAAGGTGTTTCACCACAGGTGATGGCAATCATACATTACCAGGAGAGTCCAGGAACAGAGCATTTTCTCCCTCATGGAGAGGGTCAGGTAGGCAAGTATGAATATAACTCACCAGCAGCATCATAGTAACAATTACTCTCATCAGCTGATTGCGTCCCCGGGTCATGTGACATCATCTGTAAGTCACCCAATGTTTCAGCTCTATAAAAGCGTAGGTAGAACTTTGGGACTCATTTCAGACTGACACGCCATTTAGGTATTATAAGATACTGAGGAACCTCATTGTTTCATGTAAAATGGGAACAATTACTGGATACCGGAATGTGCTCAGTTGGGCAGAATTATAACTAAAGGGCTGAGACGCTATTCGGAAGTTACAAGTGATACTACATTATAACATCTAATAATAAATATGATCCTCTCCATGGGGGAGAAAATGCTCTGTTCCTGGTCTCTCCTGGTAATGTATGATTGCATCACCTGTGGTGAGCTAGGTAATTGATAAGAAAGGTGTTTCACCACAGGTGATGGCAATCATACATTACCAGGAGAGTCCAGGAACAGAGAATTTTCTCCCTCATGGAGAGGGTCAGGTATGCAAGTATGGTTTAAACATGCAGAATAGACTGGTACTTCCCACAGCCTGTGGTCAGGCTGCAAACCCCCCACCGCTATCCGACAAAGATGGTCTCTCACCGGAGCAGATGTAATTGCCCTGCCGCTTCCAGAACCCCTGGGAAGTTGCGGCTGTATAGATGAGGCTGTCAGAAGCGGAGAGTCCCGATGGATAAGGGAGGAAGAGGGGGGAACCTTGAACCACGGCCAGGTGCTGAGTACTCCGTATGTAAAGATCAGCGCTGTAAGCTGTAGAAGTCTGGGCTCCAACAAGTGCGGTTAAAATCCCTGAACCTTAACACGTTTCTCCGACATAGGGCAAGTCGGTTTCATCAGAAGGTAAGTAACAAGCTCAAAAGTTGTACTATTTAAAGTGATTGGTAACCAATCAACATTCTCCACATCAGACTTGTAATTAAAATAACAGGTGTGTAGGTGCACAGCACTTTTAAATTACTCCAAAGACACATCAAGAATATTTACCATTAAAACAGCTAAATTAGGGTCTCTGGCTATCCTATTAAATAATCACTTAGCATATAGCTAAATAGCTGTCATAAAGAATTGAAAAAATTAAGATAAAATGAAGTAAGGCATCACGGAGAGAAAGGGATTATTTAGATAGACCAAATAAAACAAAACAAAAATGGATGTAAAATATACCATCCAACTGACTACTAATAATGACAGATTGTGTGGCTCATCACACTAATACCCAGTACAGCAAAGAGCAGTGACCCAGGTTCGAGTCCCACTCCACAACCAAATAATTTTTTAATTAAAATAAAACTGAGGAGTCCCTTGCAGGGGCTGCAGCTTCATGCATTGATCAATTCATAACTAAACTCCACTATTTATTATATGCTAAGCTATATGATATCAGTAATGCTAGAGACAGTGCACCTACAACACCCCCCTTTTCTTCTGTAGAACTACAAGTCTCAGTAGGTAGCACCTCACATTACTGGCAGCTATAGGTGTGCAGTAAGGCCCCTCCCTAGCAAACTAAAAGTGTTTTGTATAGACACACCTGAAGGAGTGAGACACCTTCATTCTTAGACTTGCACCCACCCGCACCTGACCCTCATTTATTTTAACTAGGGTACCTAGCATGACTGCACTTGTGAATATGGCACAATTCTAGGTAAGTCCAATTATTCAGAACAATAGGTCAGAAATGGGGTGGCTCCTGGGGTACGGGGCCTCCTGGACTGCCGTGGCTGGGCGACAACAGGGCATCGCAGCATTACATTTAATTTGGCACTTTCACCGTTTGTTTATTATACATGTTACACATTTTTTTCACTTATATTAATTCACCCCATAACACCCTTTTTTTCTCACCTATCCCTTAATCCTTCTCACTGCACATAATTATTCCCTGCGATGCCCTGGGGTTGCTTGGCTGTGGTTTTTTGGGGGGTCCCGTGCCCTAGGTTTGAACCCCTATAGTGTTAGGTACTGCAGCAGAGTGGAGTCCCTTGCCGCGGGGCTGCAGCTTCATGCATTGATCAATTCATAACTAAACTCCACTATTTATTATATGCTAAGCTATATGATATCAGTAATGCTAGAGACAGTGCACCTACAACACCCCCCTTTTCTTCTGTAGAACTACAAGTCTCAGTAGGTAGCACCTCACATTACTGGCAGCTATAGGTGTGCAGTCTAAGGCCCCTCCCTAGCAAACTAAAAGTGTTTTGTATAGACACACCTGAAGGAGTGAGACACCTTCATTCTTAGGGCGGGATGTACTAAAGCAAAAATGCGGTAAAACCCCCGAAAACGGGGGTTTTACCGCATTTTCATATTTACTAACACCCTACCGCTGCGTTTTCGGCGTCCAGGGTATCGCCATCTCTGGATGGCGATACCCTATAGAAGCCTATGAGCTTCTTTTCGCCGACCGCCCCAACCCACCGACACCGTCGACACTGCCGCAGACGCCGACCCCCATCCCCCCCAGCTTACCTTCCTCCATGATGCCCCGGACCCGGAAGGTAATCTCCTCCTCCGCCTAGCAACGCAGCCAGACGTCCTTCCGGCTGCAGGGGGGAGGAGGAGGCGCCGGGGGCAGCCTGCTGCTGCTACCCGGCATCAAGGCAGTGTGGGGACCCCATGGAGGTGACGGAGACCCCCCGCAGACCACCTAACAGGTATCGCGGGGGGCCTCCGTCACCGCATCGCGATGTTGATCGCATATGTTAGTACATACGCGATCAACATCGCTGCGGTAACCGGCGAGGTGCGGCGATGTATGTTAATACATCCCGCCCTTAGACTTGCACCCACCCGCACCTGACCCTCATTTATTTTAACTAGGGTACCTAGCATGACTGCACTTGTGAATATGGCACAATTCTAGGTAAGTCCAATTATTCAGAACAATAGGTCAGAAATGGGGTGGCTCCAGGGGTACGGGGCCTCCTGGACTGCCGTGGCTGGGCGACAACAGGGCATCGCAGCATTACATTTAATTTGGCACTTTCACCATTTGTTTATTATACATGTTACACATTTTTTTCACTTATATTAATTCACCCCATAACACCCTTTTTTTCTCACCTATCCCTTAATCCTTCTCACTACACATAATTATTCCCTGCGATGCCCTGGGGTTGCTTGGCTGTGGTTTTTTGGGGGGTCCCGTGCCCTAGGTTTGAACCTCTATAGTGTTAGGTACTGCAGCAGAGTGGAGTCCCTTGCCGCGGGGCTGCAGCTTCATGCATTGATCAATTCATAACTAAACTCCACTATTTATTATATGCTAAGCTATATGATATCAGTAATGCTAGAGACAGTGCACCCACAACACCCCCCTTTTCTTCTGTAATACTATATATACTGCTCACAAAAATGCTGCACAGAGCTGCAAGATACAGCAATGGCCTACTGTGCAACTATATACTGTTAGTCACCAAAATGCTGCACTGTAATATTATATATACTGCTCACAAAAATGCCACACATATATGGAATGTATACTTGCAGTGACACAGAGCTGCAAGATACAGCAATGGCCTACTGTACACAACTATATACTGTTGGGTCACCAAAATGCTGCACTGTAATACTATATATACTGCTCACAAAAATGCCGCACAGATATGGAATGGATACTTGCAGTGACACAGAGCTGCAAGATACAGCAATGGCCTACTGTACAACTATATACTGTTAGTAACCAAAATGCTGCACTGTAATAATATATATACTGTTCACAAAAATGCTGCACAGATATGGAATAGATACTTGCAGTGACACAGAGCTGCAAGATACAGCAATGGCCTACTGTACACAACTATATACTGTTGGGTCACCAAAATGCTGCACTGTAATTAGTGATGAGCGGGTTCGGTTCCTCGGGATCCGAACCCCCCGAACTTCACCAATTTTAGCTGATTCCGGGGCAGCCTCGGATATTCCCGCCTTGCTCGGTTAACCCGAGCGCGCCCGAACGTCATCATCCCGCTGTCGGATTCTCGCAAAATTCGTATTCTATATAAGGAACCGCGTGTCGCCGCCATTTTCACTCGTGCTTTGGAGATGATAGCGAGAGGATGTGTCTGCGTTCTCTCAGTTTCTGTGCTCAGTGTGCTGCAAATATCTGTGCTCAGTGTGCTGCAAATATCTGTGCTCAGTGTGCTTGCAAATATCTGTGCTCAGTGTGCTGAAAATATCTACATTCTCTGCCTGAAAAAATGCTCCATATCTGTGCTGCATTGTAGTATATAGTAGGAGTATAGTGCAGAATTTTGCTGTGACCACCAGTATATATATAGCAGTACGGTACAGTAGTATACCGCTCTAGCTCTGTGTTGTCCAGTATACTATGCATCCATACCTGTGCTGCATTTTAGTTGTGCGCAGTATATAGAAGGAGGACAGTGCAGAATTTTGCTGACCACCAGTATATATATAGCAGTACAGTACAGTAGTCCACTGCTCTACCTCTGTGTCGTCAAGTATACTATGCATCCATACCTGTGCTGCATTTTAGTTGTGCGCAGTATATAGTAGGAGGACAGTGCAGAATTTTGCTGATCACCAGTATATATATAGCAGTACGGTACAGTAGTCCACTTCTCTAGCTCTGTGTTGTCAGGTATACTATGCATCCATACCTGTGCTGCATTTTAGTTGTGCGCAGTTTATTGTAGGAGGACAGTGCAGAATTTTGCTGACCACCAGTATATATATAGCAGTATGGTACAGTAGTCCACTGCTCTACCTCTGTGTCGTCAAGTATACTATGCATCCATACCTGTGCTGCATTTTAGTTGTGCGCAGTATATAGTAGGAGGACAGTGCAGAATTTTGCTGACCACCAGTATATATATATATATATATATATATATATATATATATATAGCAGTGCGGTACAGTAGTCCACTGCTCTACCTCTATGTCATCAAGTATACTATGCATCCATACCTGAGCTGCATTTTAGTTGTGCGCAGTATATAGTAGGAAGACAGTGCAGAATTTTGCTGACTACCAGTATATAGCAGTATGGTACAGTAGTCCACTGCTCTACCTCTGTGTCGTCAAGTATACTATGTATCCATACCTGTGCTGCATTTTAGTTGTGCGTAGTATATAGTAGGAGGACAGTGCAGAATTTTGCTGACCACCGGTATATATATAGCAGTACGGTACAGTAGTCCACTGCTCTAGCTTTGTGTCATCAAGTATACTATGCATCCATACCTGAGCTGCATTTTAGTTGTGCGCAGTATAGAGTAGGAAGACAGTGCAGAATTTTGCTGACTACCAGTATATAGCAGTATGGTACAGTAGTCCACTGCTCTACCTCTGTGTCGTCAAGTATACTATGTATCCATACCTGTGCTGCATTTTAGTTGTGCGTAGTATATAGTAGGAGGACAGTGCAGAATTTTGCTGACCACCGGTATATATATAGCAGTACGGTACAGTAGTCCACTGCTCTAGCTCTGTGTCGTCAAGTATACTATGCATCCATACCTGTGCTGCATTTTAGTTGTGCGCAGCATATAGTAGGAGGACAGTGCAGAATTTTGCTGACCACCAGTATATATATATATATATATATATATATATATATATATATATATAGCAGTACGGTACAGTAATCCACTGCTCTACTTCTGTGTCGTCAAGTATGATATGCATCCATACCTGTGCTGCATTTTAGTTGTGCGCAGTATATAGTAGGAGGACAGTGCCGAATTTTGCTGACCACCAGTATATATATAGCAGTACGGTACAGTAGTCCACTGCTCTACTTCTGTGTCGTCAAGTATACTACAAAAGTTCAGTAAAATGACAGAAAAATCTAAATTAAAAGCGTCTGATGAGAAGCGTAAACTTGCCAATATGCCATTTACGACACGGAGTGGCAAGGAACGGCTGAGGCCCTGGCCTATGTTCAAGGCTAGTTGTTCAGATTCACATGAGGATGGAAGCACTCATCCTCCCGCTAGAAAACTGCAGTGCCACTCCTAGATGGGCCAGGTATTTGTGTCGGCCACTTGGGTCGTTTAGCTTAGCCATCCAGCGACCTTGGTGCACCTCTTTTTTTCTTTGCATCATGTGCTGTTTGGGGACTATTTTTTAAGTCTGCCATCCTATCTGACACTGCAGTGCCACTCCTAGATGGGCCAGGTGTTTGTGTCGGCCACTTGGGTCGCTTAGCTTAGTCACACAGCTACCTCATTGCACCTCTTTTTCTTTGCATCATGTGCTGTTTGGGGTCTATTTTTTAAATCTGCCATCCTGTCTGACACTGCAGTGCCACTCCTAGATGGGCCAGGTGTTTGTGTCGGCCACTTGGGTCGCTTAGCTTTGCCATCCAGCACCAATTTTAGGACTAAAAATAATATTGTGAGGTGTGAGGTGTTCAGAATAGACTGGAAATGAGTGGAAATTATGGTTATTGAAGTTAATAATACTATGGGATCAAAATGACCCCCAAATTCTATGATTTAAGCTGTTTTTGAAGGGTTTTTGTAAAAAAACACCCGAATCCAAAACACACCCGAATCCGACAATAAAATTTCAGGGAGGTTTTGCCAAAACGCGTCCGAATCCAAAACAAGGCCGCGGAACAGAATCCAAAACCAAAACACAAAACCTGAATAATTTCCGGCTTAAAACAGCTTAAATCATAGAATTTGGGGGTAATTTTGATCCTATAGTATTATTAACCACAATTTCCACTCATTTCCAGTCTATTCTGAACACCTCACAATACTATTTTTAGTCCTAAAATTTGCACCGAGGTTGCTGGATGACTAAGCAAAGCGACCAAAGAGGGCAGCACAAACACCTGACCCATCTAGGAGTGGCATTGCAGTGTCAGTGTATTGATGCACATCTTTTTTGTCACATTGTCTTTTCTATTTGTAATTGGATGCACATTTATGTACATTTTTTAGCAGCTTCTCAGTTTTATTGCGCACTGTTCTCTGGAGTCTTTTCTCCATTCCATTGTTCCATCTCATCCTTTGCTTCAGTGCTGTGCTGCAACCATGTTTAAGTTTAAAGAGAACAGAAATGAATTAATCTCAACCACTTTCAAAGATGTTAATAAAAGTGTAGAATTACTTGATGAAGATCTGGGATCAGTTTTTAAAAAACTAGAATTGGTAATGCAAAAAGAGAATAGGATGTGGTGGGAGGTAGTGACGCTTGAACATTACCAGTCCGCCCACCTCATACCTAAAGGTTTAAAAGTAGTTAAGCCTCCATCATTCAGCTCATCAGATTCAGAGTTTAGAAATGAATGGGATGTTATTCTCAATTCATGCTCCACCTCATTAATGGATCTGATCATTAAAGAGAGGAAAAGGAATCTCATTATACTGAATGATGAAATAACTACTTTTCAGACTTTAGCACATCCGTTTAAAGAGTCAGAGGAATTTAAGGCCTTGGAGAAGTCTTTATTACAAAAAATGAATAAAAGCACCAAAGAACTGAGAGATAGAAAATTAAAAAAGTTCAAAAGGGATTCCAATGAGCTTGAATTGAATAAATCTGGATCATTGGAACCATCAGGGACTGGTGTTACGAAAGATAGATTACCATTAATTAAAAAATTCAAACCTAGGTCCTTTTATGGCACTCCCAAACAAACTGGGGAAAGGGATCCAAATGGAAGATTTCGCTCCAATGGGGTTTCCCCGTCATGGAGACAGAACTCCAAATTTGGACCACCCCAGAATAATTATAAATCTAAGAATAATAACGAATGGGAATTCCAACATAAAAAATCTTGGAGGAGACAAAATCACTCATATTATGGGAAAAATCAGGGTGATGAAGGACGGGATAGGTATCCAATGAGACCTCCCAGATTTGAGGTTAGACCTCCTGGTGTCCAGTTTCCCAATAGGTTTCAGCCCTTGTCTGATAGGGACGGTGGGGATTCTCCGTCTTTTTTAGAGTGGGGCCCAAGGACCCCAAGATTTCCCCGGTGATTGATGTAATCAATGTAAAGAAAACTAAAAGAGGGAAAAGGGCAGGGAAGAACAGGAAATTCAAAAGAATCTCCTGCTCTGAAGAATCCCCCAGAGAAGTATTCATCCCTTTGATGAAATCTGTGAGGGAGGAAAAATCTTCAACCTTTCAGACAGGACACTGGATGTCCATGAAGAAAGGGTGTTACGTAAGGGACTAAAATTTGACCCTTCCACTAGTGCCAATTCGTATGACATCTTTTTAGATGTGCAAAAGTTTGTTCGTAAATTAACCATTAAACGATTTTTTAAATTAAAAGAGAATGGAGACACTTTATCCCTCAAAGAGCCTGATGAAATAGATGTTTCTTCATTCAAACCTCCTTCTTCTTTTTATCCCACTCAAGTTAAGGGAAACTGTTTGGATGTATTTAATAAAATTGTATGTAAAGAGAAAGCGAGTACTGTCTCAAAGGACAAAAAGAGGAATAAAAGCTTAAATCTTACCAAAATGGAGTTTGAGGCTGTACAGAGCCTCACAAATGATAAGGATTTGGTTATTAAACCTGCGGATAAGGGTGGAGGGGTGGTCCTTATGTACAGGGAGACCTATATGCAGGAGGTATATAGACAATTGAATGATGGGAAGACTTATTTAAAATTAAAAGCCGATCTCACTCATAAGATCATGAAGGCTTTACAGGAATTAAGTACTAGGGCTTTTGAATCAAAGGCTATAACAAAGAAAGAATTTGATTATTTGAACATTTCCGAGCCATCAATTCCCACACTTAACGTTCTCCCTAAAATTCATAAGGACCCCCTCCACCCCCCAGGCAGACCAATTGTGTCTGGATGTAATAGTTTGACGAGCAATTTATCAGCTATGGTAGATTACTACCTTCAACCTCTTGTACAGCAAACAAAGGCCTTCCTGAAAGATACTGGTGACACTCTGAGGAGGATCAACCAGTATAAATGGGAAGAGGGGGATTTTCTGTGCACAGCAGATGTCTGCACTCTCTATACGATAATAGACCTTGAAAAGGGCTTATTAGCAGTTTCAAATTTTTTAAATACAAGTTCTCTAAATGAAGGTGTTAAGGCCTTCATCTTGGAAAGTATTAGATTTATTTTGTTAAATAACTATTTCATTCTTGATGGTACCTTTTACTTACAGAGGGTGGGCACTGCCATGGGCACCAGGTTCTCCCCCAGCTATGCACATCTGTTCATGGCCTACTGGGAAGATCAACAGATATGGCGGGATGGTGGTGGGCCTGGTGTCCTGGCAGCGCTATATAGACAATGTCTTTTTTGTGTGGCGAGGAGATGAGGAATCACTGAACACCTTCTGTGAGAATTTAAACCGTAACACCATGTCAATTAAATTAGTGTTCACGAGGAGTAAAAAGGAGGTTTCTTTCCTTGACTTACGTGTCTATGTTGATGAAGGACAAGTGAACACTAAGACGTATAGGAAAGCAACGGATTCCAATAGTTTTATAGAGAGGACGAGTCTGCACCATGCAAATTGGCTGGATGGTATTCCCTTCAGCCAATTTGCAAGGATTAAAATAAATTGTTCTAATGTATAGGTATGTGACCAACAGCTTAGTGAGAAGTCTGAACGCTTTATGGAGAAAGGATACTCCAATGAGTCTTTGGATAAAGCCAGGCTGAAAGTTGCTAATATAGAGAGAGAGACCTTACTGATACCTAGGAACGATGGAAAACCTATAGATGAAAGGCTCAAATGGGCCTTCATCAGCCAATATAGTACTTTCTTCAAAGGGATTGAACGCATGTTCAGGAACAACTGGAACATATTGAAACAAGATTCAGTTTTGGGATCGCTACTCCCTGTGAAACCAGTTTTCATTTATAGGAAGGCCCCGGCCCTAAAAAATCAATTAGTGAGAAGCAGCGTGGAAACCAATCCAAGACAAAGTGTGAGAACTAAGGGTTTCCATCGTTGCGGTGATTGTTTGATGTGCAAAACCGTCAAATCACCCACCAGAAAGATAACAGAATTTAGGGTCAATGGTCATTTATATCCCATAAAAGAATTTATAACATGCCACTCAAAAAATGTAATATACATTTTGGAGTGTTCATGTGGGCTCTTCTATGTGGAAAAAACGACCCGATGTGCTAAGATTAGATGGGCGGAGCATATCTATAACATCAGAAAGGGTTTAGATACCCACACAGTCTCATCGCACTTTAAAAAATTGCACAATTCAAAAGAATGTTCCCTCAAATCTTTTTGTGGGATTCAGTTAATTCTCCCCAAATGGAGGACTAGGGACCTGGAAAGACGGCTGTTACAAACAGAAATGAGGTGGATTCACCGCTGGGAACCCTGTCTCCAGGAGGACTAAATGGTGAATTCAAACTCAAATACTTTCTAACTTAGTCTGTGGGTCTTGGTATCTCTTATCCTGCACATTGCACTTTTTAGTATTTGCACTTTTATGAATTGTATATAGTTATACATTTTTTTAATTGAATTGTTTTATTTATTTTTTATGTTCTTCATGATGGACTCATGTATGGGGACTCTCAATGTGGTTTGGGCTAACTGTAAGCCATTCCAGTAAAATGTACACTGTCTGCAATAGCCGTAGACGAAGAATCCCGGCGGTGGAACGCAAACATTACGACTTCCGGTGAGCGGTGAACCACAGCGGTCACTTCCGCTTCCGCGTCTGGGATCTTGTGCAGCAGTGAGAGGTCACGGCGGCGCTAAACAGTGGAGATTGTTTCCAGCTGTGTACCCCTCATTAAGAGGGGATAAATATCAAGGACTTGTGTGTGTTAGCCATGCTTCTGACGAAGGACGAACATCGTCCGAAACGCGTTAAGCGTGGCTATTGTATTCGTACTCCATCTGCTACCTTGAAGGGTTTCTCTGCGGTGACGTGGTTTTGGGCATCCGGAACTCACATTTCCACTCTCCTTCATCATCTGGCACTCCAGGATTCCCTGATTAAGGACTGCAACTGTTGGTGATATGCCTAAGGAGTTTATTGTTATATGCTGTTTTTAATCTGTGTTCTTGTAAGTGCAATCTGTTAAAAATAAATGTGTTGTTTTTAAGAGATACTGCACAATGATCAGTTTTGTTTAAAGTGTCCCTTGAGACATTCCCTTATACAAATAGGGAGAGGTGACACTTCTTTTTCAGACTCAAGACCATGCACAGCTGCCTCCTGATGAGTTCATAGAGGGAGAAAAACTGATTGCATATAAGAGAAAGTTTTGAGGACTGTTCCCTCCGTCTATGGTGAATCAGTTTATTCAGTTCATCTTCCACACAGTGGTGTATTAATTATGACATATGGTTTCTGATTAGCACTATTATTGATGCACATCTTTTTTGTCACAGTGTCAGATGGGATGGCACTTCAAAAAATTGGCCCCAAACAGCACATGATGCAAAGAAAAGAGAAAAAGAGGTGCACTGTGGTTGCTGGACGGCTAAGCTAAGCGACACAAACACCTCAATATCACAGGAATTACTCATTCTAATCAATGGTATTATTGGTCCAAATCACTGGAAGAAAATGACAAAATCACTGGAATTATTCGTTCTAATCTATGGTATTATTGGTCCAAATCACTGGAAGAAAATGACAAAATCACTGGAATTATTCGTAAACATTTGTATAAAGTCGCTGCTTTCTGATTACAGAAATGCTCAGATATTCCTGCAAATTCACAATCCCTTCCCAGAGGAAAAAGAAATTGAGAAACCGTTGTTTGAGAACGTTTGTTCTCTTTCCCTTACAAAGGAACAAACTACTTTCCAAGAAGACTGACATTTTTGGGATTATGGAGGCATAATGTTTCTGAATATAAATCCTAAAGCAGGTGGTGTATTAGAGCAAAAGAGTGCAAGAGACCAGCCATGCAGTTTCTGAAATATTATGACAAAATGTTACTGTATTTCATAAGCACTCATTCCTAACTCTGCTAAGTACTGTTTGGTATACTGTATCTGGCTTCCATGAGGTAGTTGTCCATTATTTCAGCTTCCATTGACCTTTTTGAAAGCGGTAGAAGTTATCGATTTTTTTTATTTATTTTCCCCTATTTTTAATTTTCTCCTGCATAGCCCAGTAAAATGTTGCAATGTTAAGTATTGACTTGTGCCTTCTGGGTGTCCACTTCTTCACCAAACCCAGCCAAATCTCATCCTAACCCTCTGTTCCACGTTCTCTATGTACCCCATCTGTGTCACCCATGTCTGTCTACCCCTTCCCTTTAGATTGTAAGCTCTCAGGAGCAGGGCCCTCTTCCCTCATGTGCTTATCCTTTGTCTTACTTTAATAATCTTAAACTGTACCACATCCAGCAGTCTTCTGCCACCTGATACTTATTCCAGTGTCATCTGCTGATGTAACTATGTTTATTTACCCTGTACTTGTCCTATACTGTCATCAACTGTAAGTTGCTGTTTTCCTGTTTGATTATTTATGTACTCTGTAATTGGAGGCTGCAGAACCCTTGTGGCGCCATATAAATAAAGGATAACAATGTGTATAATAAGGTGTATAATCCCCAGGTGTATCTCACACATCACACAGTACAGTATATAGGGTGTATAATCTCCAGGTGTATCTCAAACATCACTCAGTACAGTATACAGGGTGTATAATCCCCAGGTGTATCTCACACATCGCTCAGTACAGATTACAGGATGTATAAAATCACCAGGTGTATAACACATGTCGCACAGTACAGTATATAGGGTGTATAATCCCAAAGTGTATCTCACACATCGCTCAGTACAGTATACAGGGTGTATAATCACCAGGTGTATCACAAACTTTGCACAGTACAGTATACAGGGTGTATAATCCCCAGGTGTATCTCACACATTGCTCAGTACAGATTACAGGATGTATAAAATCACCAGGTGTATAACACACGTCGCACAGTACAGTATACATACTGGTCACAACAATGCAGCAGATATTGAGCACTAATCAGGATACTAGAAGTGACACAGAGCTGCAAGATACAGCAATGGCCTACTGTACTATATGTATACTGCTGGTCACCAAAATGCTGCACTGTCCTACTATATACTGCTCACAATAATGCAGCACAGAGATAGTATACTTGACACAGAGCTGCAAGATACAGCAATGGCCTACTGTACTGTACTATATGTATACTGCTGGTCACCAAAATGCTGCACTGTCCTACTATATACTGCTCACAATAATGCAGCACAGAGATAGTATACTTGACACAGAGCTGCAAGATACAGCAATGGCCTACTGTACTGTACTATATGTATACTGCTGGTCACCAAACTGCTGCACTGTCCTACTATATACTGCTCACAATAATGCAGCACAGAGATAGTATACTTGACACAGAGCTGCAAGATACAGCAATGGCCTACTGTACTGTACTATATGTATACTGCTGGTCACCAAAATGCTGCACTGTCCTACTATATACTGCTCACAATAAAGCAGCACATAGATAGTATACTTGACACAGAGCTGCAAGATACAGCAATGGCCTACTGTACTGTACTATATGTATACTGCTGGTCACCAAAATGCTGCACTGTCCTACTATATACTGCTCACAATAATGCAGCACAGGGATAGTATACTTGACACAGAGCTGCAAGATACAGCAATGGCCTACTGTACTGTACTATATGTATACTGTTGGTCACCAAAATGCAGCACACTGAGCACAGATATGGAGCGTTTTCAGGCAGAGAACGTAGATATTTGCAGCACACTGAGCACAGATACGGAGCTTTTCAGGGAGAGAACGCAGCCACGTCCTCTCCGTTCAATCTCCAATGCACGAGTGAAAAATGGCAGCGACGCGCGGCTCTTTATGTAGAATACGAATCTCGCGAGAATCCGACAGCGGGATGATGACGTTCGGGCGCGTTTGGGTTAACCGAGCAAGGCGAGAAGATCCGAGGCTGCCTCGGAACCGTGAAAAATAGGTGAAGTTCGGGGGGGGGGGGGGGGGTTTCGGATCTCGGAGAACCGAACCCGCTCATCTCTAATATATATATATTTAATATGAAGAGGCCCCAGAAATATCGCAGTCGCGGGCACCAAGATTTTTTTTGCCGGCCCTGGTCCTAGGTACTTAATGTAGGATTAGTATTTTTGTCACATAGGAATTGGTGCAGTATAAATTTGCATGTCAAGCATAACAATGGGCCTAAAGATCTGATCGCTGGGCTGCGTTATTTTCTGTCCTACGATCAGATAGTCGCCGCCTACAGGGGAGTGTATTTTTGCTGTGCAAGTGTGCATTCCTATGTGTTAGCAGAGCTGCTAAAATTCAGTTTGTGCAGTCTCTGCACAGCCCAGGACTTACTCTTCCAGTGAGATTGATTTCTGCTGATTGGGGCCGGAGCTGACATCACACACCCTCCCTCAAAACGCTTGGACACGCCTGCATTTTTCCGGATACTCTCTGTAAACAGTCAGTTGCCACCCACAAACAGTCTCTTCCTGTTAATCACCTTTCTGTCAATCATCCCGCCGCTGACCGGCAATGCCCATTGTAGCTGTCCGACGTGCGTGCGCATTGTGGCTCAGACGCATGCGCAGCTAGAATCTGATCGTCCGCTGTGCAAAAACGCACAGCAGAGATCAGATCTGCATTACCCCCAATGTGTGATGCTAGGCATGGTGCAGGTCATTCATATTGGACCTCTTTCTTTTGCCTTTTTACCCTTATTAGTGAATGTAGATGCTACTCAAAATACCAGAATCATTATTCAGAGTACCAATGCATTATTATTATTATTATTATTATTATTATTATTATTACATTTTATTTATAAGGCGCCACGAGTATTTTGCAGCGCCGTACAAAGAACAGTACAGGGAGACAAAACATAGCATTACAACAAAACTTAGCATTACAACATTGCACTTTTGTTGTATTAGTTTTGTAAATAAGATGTATATCCTGTGGAAAAGTCTCGGGGGGGGGATACATGGCGCAGCTAAGCTGCAAAGTCCATGGCACAAGAAATTGGCTATTTGGTGGAATTTGCGGATAGGTGTTTGATGACACATCTGTATCCTTAACATCATATGATCATATGATCTATAACAGCGCTTGATAAAATAATTCTACTACCTTAAGTTTAGGTCATGGAAGTGCCAGTGAACACAGAGAACTGGAGCTGGCATAGGTGAAGGCCTGGACAAGACCAACTCTAGTGACTTATCAAATGTAGATAGCTTTGTGACACATTGTATGGCTTATCTAAGTTTCTTTAATTATTATCTTGTCATACCTCCCAACTGTGCCAAAATCAGCAGGACAGTCCTGCTTTTTGGACATTGTCCTGCTGTCCCACTCACAGACTGCAGTGTTCCATGGGTGGATGGGAGGTTTTTGGGAGCAATTGATCACGATTGTTTTGCATAGCATGTGCCACCTATAAAGTGTAGGAAGGAGAGCTTGGCGGCAGTTCAGCTGCTTGAGGAGAGGCGGGCACACCCCCAGAATTATAAAAATGGGTTACGTCCCACAAGGCAATGCCCCTCCCATAAGACAATGCCCCCTTTCCGCAATATTTTAAGCAACCTGTTTTTTCCTTTAAACTAACTGCTGCTTTAAATCTAATTACAATATATTGATGGAATCTCACCAGCTGCCGTAAATTATGTGATTACTTTTGGACCAAAGTATTCTTTCCTATTATTCACACCTTAACAGATTACACTTAGAAAAAGTATACCAATCGGTTCTCAAACACAAAGAATCATGTTACAGTACATGGTAGTTTGGGGAGTAATGGACACAAGGTGTTACAGCATGTATGCAGACAGGGCTACTTAATTGGTGGTATGCGGTCAGCACACCGATGGATGGGATCCCAGCTGTCACAATACTGATGCCGGGATCCCGCCAGGGGCACCATACTGACGCTGGAATACCAGCAAAGTAGGTGATTTCCCCTCTGTGGGTGTCCACGGCACCCATAGAGGGAGAATAGAACCTATAGTGAGCAAAGCTTGCTACCGAGCCCACAAGGAGCTTTGTCGCTTTTGGTTTCAAGGAAACACAGTTCGGCCTATACAATTGGGAGATACCCAGGTAGTGCAAACCTAGTAGTGTCTTTATAACAGTTTACTCTTTTCCTATTGTTACATTGCAGAATAATGTACATTTAGTACTTACTTTACCAATGTTCACAGCAGAGCCATATCCTGTAGAAAAGGCACATCCAATCAAGCAGACTTTTTCCAGTGGTGCATCCTTATGTATCTTAGCCACAGCAATGTCATCCACCACAGTGTACTCAGTGAAAGTGCTGGTGTTGATGAAGTGGTGAACAACTTTCCCCTTGCAGGTAAATCTGCTGGTGTTGTCCAATAACAACCCTTTGCCTTCAATACTGTTTAATATAAGAAAAAATATCTGAATACATGCTATATTTTCACCTTTTTTTTAACTTTCAAATTGCTACCTAGTGACAGCTTTGTTCTTAGTATCTAGAATTTTGATTTCATGCTTAAGCTTTGACCACCAATGGACTCAATTATCCTAATTTGTTACATGTTCCTGTCCATGCCATAGCTTCCTGTCTGAGGGTCTCATTCAGAGATGGTCATTGAATGCCGCTTGTATGCAGTTTTGAATTTCTGTCTAATTTTAAGGAGGAACATGCAGGAGATGTCTCAATAGAAGAGACAACTCCTGCATATAGCTGCTATCCCAGCACTGTGATTGACGTCACAAATTAAGATCCAATGGTCCAATGTTCGTGATGTTCATGCAGATGGGCAGCTGAGTAAGCCTCAGCTTACACAGCTGACCAACAGAAGGGGGGTCTTTGAGGACAGGAAGTCTGCATGATGACATGCAAGCCCTTGGCTCTCCTCTCCCAGAATATGGGGGCGACACAAATCCCCATTTCCAGGAACACAGACCTAACCACACCCCCTCAACACTGCTGCATGCTAATCAGGCAAGAGCATAGGAAAACTATGGATGGCAACGCAGGGCCCGTTCTGTGCATGTGCACAGTCGCAGAATCGCAATAATTTGAAACCTGCGTCCTCTCTGAATCAGGCCATTAATGTTTTCATTGCTGTTGGTGTAAGTCTTTCTCAAAAGTGTGGTCAGTTATCCCCAAGGAATAGACAAGCTGACATATACAGTATGCAAAAACAATGATAAAATGTATTCCTTTGATAAGCTCTTAATTAATGAGTCTAAATAGTCTTATTTTAGGAATTCTAAATAATGAAGAGCTGGTTCTAAAGGGATATGGTGTTGGGCTTTCAATTACACTACTATAATAATGCATAACTTTGAGAAACCAAATGATTACTATAAGAAATTAAGTTGATGAGGGGTCTGGCATGAAGGAACAACACATGGCTTAGTCTGCTTATGGTGGTGTACCTGTGTTGGACTTTATTCATAGCCTTGGTGCTGTGGGCCAAAGCCTCTTTGTTTCCATTCTTACCAGCCTCCCTCCCTTGTAGTTTTTGTTGGTTGACGATTGATCATTGGCTATTTTGTGGCAGGAAAGAACGGCAGCTCAACAGTCCAGGTGCATTCATTTATTTTGGATGTGCTCCCTTTGCTGACTTGTAGTTGGCTTATTGAGCATGGCTGCATTGCAGACAGGGGCGCGCGGTGTGCCTAAGCATGCGTGTGCCTAGCCACACCTGCCAGTGTAAATAGACACTCCTACTCACTTTGAATGGGGCGTGTCTATGACGCACACGTGTTCCATTCATTCCCGCTTGAAGCATACTCTTCTACATTTTGCACATAAAAACCGGTACAAATTAGGAAAGGGGTGTGGCCATGGGTAAAGTGGGTGTGGCCACACACCCTTTCCTATACCTTCATTGGAACTTTGGAGAGTCAAAACTCGGTACAAAACCCTTTTTGGCAGGTACAGACCATAAAAAAAGGTACTGTACCTGCAAAAAAGGTACAGTTGGAGGGTATGCGGAAGTCGCACCTTGCACAACACATTCCAAAATACAGAATATTCTGAAATACGGAACTTTTTGAAAATGACTGAGATGGAGATACAGATGGAGCCACGCTGAACGTGGCTCCATCTGTATCACCATCTCAGTCATTTTCAAAAAGTTCCGTATTTCAGAATATTCCGTATTTTGGAATTTTGGATATGGGAGACTCAACCTGCATTACTGTTCTATGCAGAAGATAACTATTTATTTATTTATTTATTTTTATATTTATTTATGTTTGTGAATTGTACTGGTTTATGCTATTATGCTAAGTATTTAATATGCCTTTTTGAAATTTACTTATGATTTACAAATTACTAACTCATGTTTGTAGCATAAATTACTGTCCGGATTCAGGCAACATCTGCATTTTCCACATTGAGGAATAAACAGTGGGATGACTTTATCTCCTGCAGGAAAGAGAAAAGAAATTTAAGATTGAAGAATAATAATTTGCTAGAAATGCTGTTTAACATCAGAATTAAATCTCAGACAGGAAGGACTTTATGCAGGTGATCCGTGCTGTCAGGTGGGATTAGAGTCATGTGGTTGGAGCATGTTGAATGTTAATGTAAACTGTCATTTAACACACTTAATATAGACTTATACAGGTATAGAGCTACAAATGTCTGCATGGCTAAGTTTGCATAGCATGCTGTAACTTAATGTTACGCTGGTCACAGCTCCTTTTCTCAGTGGGGTTTATTTGTAACTGTATTAAACAGAGCATCAGTGGCGGAACTACCAGCCGATGCTCTGCACCAGGGCCCGTGGCAATGAAAGAGCCCATACAGTAGCTGGCCATATCTGTCCTAATAATGAATCTAAATGATTCATTAAAGTACGCCAGCCAGTCACTGCGGGCCTGTAACCATGGAAGCTGCGGTCAGGTTGGAGGAGAAAAGGGGGAGCCCCTCCTCTAAAGGGACAGCATCTGCAGGACCATGCACTCCCTCTTATTTCCCTCTACCCTGCCCCCTCCTATCCATAGGACCAAGCCTGTCCCTTTTTTACCCTCAGCCCTCCCCCTTCTTTCCATTTAACCTGTTCTCTCCTGACAGAGGACCAAGCCCACTCCCTTCTTCTCCTTGGCCCTCCCCCCTCTTCCTCTCTACCCTGCTCTCATTCAACCTTAGGACCACCCAGCCCCCTCCTTCCACTCTACCCTGTCACCCTCATTCTACTCTGGAGCTCCACTAGACAGAGGATGTGGAGTGAGGCACTAGCATGTTTCAATGTTATTGCGAGGAATGTAGTGCAGTGCAGTTATCTAGTGTGGCGTGTAGAGGGAAATGTAGTGTAGTCATGGAGTGCGTTGGATGAGGAGTTGCCGTGTGGTGATGTAGTGCTGCGTTTAGTGGGAGTGTAGTTTAGTGTGGCAGTCCGGCAGGGAGGGGGTCGTAGTGTAGTTAAGAATACCAGGATCTCAGTGCTTATCCTGGCAGAAATTGTTCAATTCACAAAACTGTATCTTTAAAAAACGTGTTACTTTATTATAAAAGTTATATATTCTCAATCAATGCTATAAAAGTGGTAAAATAATTCTGTAAGTTATATGACACCTCTAAATAAAGTCTTGTACTTAATAATGATTACCCTAATACCTGTGTACCACATGAATACAATAAGGACTTAAAATGACAACAAATAACTTAGAGCAAGTAAGCAAATTTGTAACCTCAATGTCCACTGTGAGGGATATAGAAAGTCATTAATCCAATAGCCGGTTAATAAAATTTCACACTACAGATGGAGCCACACTTATCGTTGCTGCTGCTGTACCAAAAAGGCATTCTAGTCGCGCCTTCCAAATAGTGCAGGTTGGCGAAGTAAGGCATGATAAGGCGCAAGAAGATCCACAGCATGTAATACACAGCATTACCGCCTGGTGGTGATTGTTCCACTAATGAAAACTACAGTACAGTGCTAAATAGCAATGGATGGATATGGCATTACAGAATACTGTACAATGTAGCAAGCCCTGACAAGCAGGCCAGTGCACAGTAAATACATTAGTTCTTTTTTTAATATAATAATTGTGCAGGGAGGAGTAAAAAATCCCCGGAATGGCAGGCACCCAGTGACAACATGCCTTACAACTGAATGCTCTCCTGGTGCACTGTATAAAATAATCTCTACATAAAGTAGAAATGTGAACACAGAAAAAGCTTTGCTCAGTGTCTCCAATGTACACATATAAAAGCACATTTCAAAGTTCTACAAAGCTCTCTAAAAGAAAAACATCATTACAATCAATGAGAGAGTTGGGACACACAGCCCTATAAAAACAATTACAATGAGTGACATCACTATGTCACTGTAGTTGTCAGTCACCTGTATCTGTGGCTCTCTTGGCATAGTTATATCGCTGATGGTTACCATCCATGAGCTAGGGTTCGATTCCTGCAAAGGACGTACTTGGATTGTATATCTGTGTAAAAAGTAGCATCCACAGTTTTCTCTAATTATCCCAAAAACAAGCTCTGTCATGCTTCATATATAGACTATGACATACACACAGATATACAGTCAAAATTAGAGAAAAGTAGTGGCTGCTACTTTTTACACAGATATAAAATACAAGTGTGGCTTTTCAAATTACGAAAGTCCTATCTTTATAAAACTATACTTTTTCCCAGGCCTCCCCATTGCTTTAATAGGCAGCCTCCTCCACCACAAATCCCCCTGCCCCCCCCCCCCCCCCCCCATGAGACTGTAGATTTTATGGACTGGGTGAACTGCTTAGGAAATTACAGCATGAGCTATTCATTTACTTACAGTAGTGTACTGTCCGTGTTGTGTTTGTCATTTACCAAGCAGAACACCCAGTTCATGAAATTACAAGTCTCACAGGGAGTGGGATTAGGGGTGGGGGAGGTGGCCTATTAAAGCAATGGGAAGGCCCAGAAAGAAGTACAATAAACTCATAACGATAACACTCTCGTAATTTGAAAAGCCACACTTGTATATATGTGTAAAAAGTAGAATCCACGGCTCTTTTCTAATTTTCCCAAAACAAGTTCTGTCGTGCTGCATATACAGACTCAGACATAACCACAGATTTACTGTAGTCAAAATTAGAAAATAGCTGTGGATGCTACTTTTTACAAAGATATACAAGTGTCACTTTTCAAATTATGAGAGTCTTAACTTTATGAGACTGAGTTTAATGTACTTCTTTCCGATCCTCCCCATTGCTTTAATAGGCAGTCTTCCCCACCCTCAATCCCACCCCTCATGAGACTTGTGATTTCACTTACTGGGTGTACTACTTAGTAAATGACAAACACAACATGACAATACTGTATTTAAATGAATGGCTCATGCTGTCATTTACTACAGAGGAAACTTTTTCAGAGCCCTGCCCCCTGGAGAGCCAATCTGGCTGCTCTGTCTGGGGGAGTAGCCAGATAGTCAGAACGTATGCCCTCTGAACAGCTGACACTACATTGAGGTAATCTGCTCTCCGCTGTGCATATCCTTCATTAATACAGACTTTATTTAGTGACAAGAACAAAAATAAGGTTTGCTGGTGCTGTGTAGGCGAGTCTACATATGCAGATCAGCATCCACCTAGTGAAGAGGTAGCCAGTCTCTTCCGAATAGGGAGCAGAAAAAATAAAGTTACTAGGTAGAGCTTAATACTGCATAGACAATTGTTAATTAAAACACAATTTATTAAGACACCATAAAAACAAAATTACATTTAAACTAGGGATGTGCTCCGAGCCATTTTTCATGTTTTTGTGTTTTGCTTTTGGATCTGGGTCTCCTTCATGTTTTGGATCTCTATTGGTTTTGCCAAAACAGCCATTGCTGGTTTTGGTTTTGGATCAGTATTTAAAAAAAATAAATCATAAAAACAGCTAAAATAACAGAATGTGGGGTGTTTTTGTTCCTACAGTATTATCAACCTCAATAACATTCATTTCCACTCATTCCAGTCTATTATGAACACTTCACAGATTACAAAATTGTTTTATCCAGTTTAGGCCAAAAGGTTGCAACGAGGTAGCTGGATGGCCAAGCTAAGCGACAGCAGTGGGCAGCAAACACCTGGCAGTTAACAAAATATTCCTAAATGCTGTAATCATTTGATAAAATTATTTTTAAATTAGGATTAAGTTCTTCTGTTCCTCAAAGTTATATTCGATATGCAGAAGGTTCGCTATCCAAGTGTGGAGAGTTTAGTTATATTAATTTAATTTAAATGTAGTTAATTTATAATTATTATTAATAACATAATTTGAATGAATCACAATGTTGTGATAAGAATTATGAAAATAGGACTATAAATTATAACATAAGAATATGAGCTACGGACACAGCACCCTGAAATGGACGGAGCACGCCTGGATGTATACTGGGAGGAAACAGTACAACATATTTTAAAAAAAGGCTTTTTATTTGGGTCGACTGACAGAACACTCCTACATAGATGGAGCAGCTGCAGTCCCTGGATGTATACTGACAAAAAGATGAAGTAGGCAAAGAAGAATAAAAACAGACAGTATTTTAGATGCTGTAATCATGATTTTCATTTATTTTGGATTAAGTACTTCTGTTGCTGAAGGAAATCTTTGAAATGCAGAAGGTTCGCTATTCAAGCTTGAAGAGTTTAGTTATATTAATTTAAGTTCAATTTAGTTAATTGCCAATTTAGTTAATGCCATTCTATACCATCTGTGGAAGGATCCATATTCAAAAAGTTCATTATCTGTACTAGCAGTTGTCACGATCTCAGCAATCCTCTAACTGAATCAGTAATAGAAAGAGCTGGTAATTGTGTCAGCCATTGGGGCATCCCTTGACTGGCCGTATACTGTATACATTGAGAACATGTGTATACTTGAAGGTGGAGTCTCCTCCAGGTTGAATTAGCACCCCTCCCACCTGCCAAAGAGCATGCATGGTATTAACTATATACAGTAGTTAATATTTATGGCGTGGTTGGTGGTGCATCCAGAGTCAATATAGTAATACTGGTGGCTTGGTGGCTTGACAGTGACCAACCCACCAGCAGTGAAATGTGCATCTAACCTTTGAAGTAGTGATTTCTGGGATGTCACAAAAGCAGGTTCCACCTTTGCCTCTTTTTCTTCTCAAAAAGTAGTATGTCTTCTCTTTCCCAGGGTTCACTGCAAGTACTGCAAACACGGGAACACGGGAACTGTAGGCACAGAGCCATGTCCAATACAGCCTAATGCCCTTTGACTTTCTCCTTGTCACACAGATCCATTTATTTCCGCAAATGTGCAGAAATTCTCTGTCTGACACCCATGATAAATTGGACAATAGATAAAGTCTGGTGGGACTCTTATTGGGATCCCTGTAATTTGCTCTTGCACTGGGTTCCCCATAAGTAGCAGCTTCTGATCTCTTTCAATAGCAGATTCCTGCCCTTTTCTTCCTTAAAAGCTCAGGCTGGGACAAAAATGATGCTCTCTCATTCTTGGTGTTCAATGTGAATCTCGCAAATACAGGAACAGTAGAAGTAAAACCATGTCCCTTATAAACCTGACTAATTTCTTTTATCCTTTCTTTTATTATTATTATTATTATTATTATCCTTTATTTATATGGCGCCACAAGGGTTCCGCAGCGCCCAATTACAGGAGTACATCAACAAATAATCAAACATGAAAACAGAAACTTACAGTTGACGACAATATAGGACAAGTACAGGTACATAAACATAGCTACATCAGCAGATGACACTGGAATAAGTATCACATGGCAGAAGATTGCTGGATGTGGTGAAGCTGAAGATTATTAAAGTAAAAGGGTAAGCACATGAGGGAAGAGGGCCCTGCTTGTGAGAGCTTACATTCTAAAGGGGAGGGGGAGACAGACAGGGGTGAGACAGATGGGGTACATAGAGAGCGTGGAACAGAGGTTTAGGATGAGATTTGGCTGGGTTTGGTGAAGAAGTGGGTCTTGAGAGCCCGTTTGAAGTTTTGTAGAGAGGTGGAGAGTCTGAGGGGGAGAAGTAGGGAATTTCAGAGAAGTGGTGCAGCACGTGAAAAATCTTGGAGGTAGGAGTGGGAGGAAGTAATCCGTAGGCAGGAGAGTCGGCGTGCATTAGCAGAGCGAAGAGGACGGGTGGGAGTGTAAAGCAAGATAAGGTCAGAGATGTAGATGGGAGAGGAGTGGGTGAGGGCTTTGTAAGCAAGTGTGAGAAGCTTGAAATGGATTCCTAAAGGGAAGGGGAGCCAGTGAAGGTCTAGTAAGAGAGGAGAGGTGGATGCAGTGCATTTGGTGAGGAAAATGAGCCGGGCAGCAGCATTGAGGATAGATTGGAGTGGAGAGAGGTATTTGTCAGGAATGCCAGTCAGGAGGAGATTACAGTAGTCCAGTCTGGAGATGACCAGTGAGTGGATAAGAGTCTCAGTAGCATCCTGGGTCAGAAAGGGTCTGATCCTGGAAATATTTTTTAAGATGAAAACGGCAGGTTTGTGAGAGGTGCTGAATGTGTGGTTTGAAGGAGAGGGAGAAGTCAAGGATTACTCCAGGACAGCGCACTTGGGGGGTAGAGGTTTTCTCACTTCAAAGTGTTAATTGTGCCATTAGGTGTGAATCACCCTTATAAAAATCCATTAATTCATAATCACTTAATAAGTGATACGAAATATATGTGACTTGAATTTTGTTCTTAACCTGTGTGACCTCATTACTCAGACACTGCTATCTAGAGGCAATACTTGGTGCCAAGGAGAAATATCACACCTGCAGCCAACCCACACTGAATACGCCCAATCTCATTTGATCTTGGAAGCTAAGCAGTGTTGGGCAGGGTTAGTACTTGGATGGGAGACCTCCAGAAATACCAGGTGATGTACATTATTTATAAAGAAAGGCATTCCTGAATTCAGGTAGATCCTGACACAAAATGTGTTCCCGTTTAGTGTTTGTCTAACTTTCCCTTTAGCCATAAGTAGCTGTTCTACCCATTCTTCCCACAGGAGTTTCTGATTTTCATGGTTGTACATATAAATGAGTGTAAAAAAATTGGTAAATCTATAGAGATGTAAAGTTGAGATGTCTTAATGTAAGTAAATATTAATCCATGTTTCTTGGCGTTACCCGTGGAGCACCTGAAAATTAACTGGTCATATCAAATAAAATGACCGCTTACCTTCTGAAATTCAAAAAAAAGCTCAGTGGTTAAAATGGGAGGTAGATACTTGGGCGGACCAGTTAGCACCATATCTGACTGGAATATCGCAATGGGCATATGCCGACTTGTCAGTGGAACAAACTAAACACTATGGAGTGGTAAAGGCTGCTATCTTAGCCCAGCTGGGCCTAACCGCCTTGAGTAAAGCACAGCACTTCAAGGAGTGGACTTTTCAGTCTGGATCCCCTGTCAGGATACAAAGCCTGAAGAGAACGGTTCTCACCAGACAGTAGAGACAGTAATTGTGGACCAGTGTATCAACACCTAAAGATGGGTGATCCACACCACCCCTCAATATCTGGAGGCATTGACAATCACCCTGGAGAGATATGAGACAGCTGGCTGAATGGCTAAAGGCCCTGATCGGTAGTCACAGGCTGGGAGGCCAGTGAAGGTAATACTAGAGATGAGCGCCGGAAATTTTTCGGGTTTTGTGTTTTGGTTTTGGGTTCGGTTCCGCGGCCGTGTTTTGGGTTCGACCGCGTTTTGGCAAAACCTCACCGAATTTTTTTTGTCGGATTCGGGTGTGTTTTGGATTCGGGTGTTTTTTTAAAAAAACCCTAAAAAACAGCTTAAATCATAGAATTTGGGGGTAATTTTGATCCCAAAGTATTATTAACCTCAAAAAACATAATTTACACTCATTTTCAGCCTATTCTGAACACATCACACCTCACAATATTATTTTTAGTCCTAAAATTTGCACCGAGGTCGCTGTGTGAGTAAGATAAGCGACCCTAGTGGCCGACACAAACACCGGGCACATCTAGGAGTGGCACTGCAGTGTCACGCAGGATGGCCCTTCCAAAAAACCCTCCCCAAACAGCACATGACGCAAAGAAAAAAAGAGGCGCAATGAGGTAGCTGTGTGAGTAAGATTAGCGACCCTAGTGGCCGACACAAACACCGGGCCCATCTAGGAGTGGCACTGCAGTGTCACGCAGGATGTCCCTTCCAAAAAACCCTCCCCAATCAGCACATGATGCAAAGAAAAAGAAAAGAAAAAAGAGGTGCAAGATGGAATTATCCTTGGGCCCTCCCACCCACCCTTATGTTGTATAAACAAAACAGGACATGCACACTTTAACCAACCCATCATTTCAGTGACAGGGTCTGCCACACGACTGTGACTGATATGACGGGTTGGTTTGGACCCCCCCCAAAAAAGAAGCAATTAATCTCTCCTTGCACAAACTGGCTCTACAGAGGCAAGATGTCCACCTCATCTTCACCCTCCGATATATCACCGTGTACATCCCCCTCCTCACAGATTATCAATTCGTCCCCACTGGAATCCACCATCTCAGCTCCCTGTGTACTTTGTGGAGGCAATTGCTGCTGGTCAATGTCTCCGCGGAGGAATTGATTATAATTCATTTTAATGAACATCATCTTCTCCACATTTTCTGGATGTAACCTCGTACGCCGATTGCTGACAAGGTGAGCGGCGGCACTAAACACTCTTTCGGAGTACACACTTGTGGGAGGGCAACTTAGGTAGAATAAAGCCAGTTTGTGCAAGGGCCTCCAAATTGCCTCTTTTTCCTGCCAGTATAAGTACGGACTGTGTGACGTGCCTACTTGGATGCGGTCACTCATATAATCCTCCACCATTCTATCAATGTTGAGAGAATCATATGCAGTGACAGTAGACGACATGTCCGTAATCGTTGTCAGGTCCTTCAGTCCGGACCAGATGTCAGCATCAGCAGTCGCTCCAGACTGCCCTGCATCACCGCCAGCGGGTGGGCTCGGAATTCTGAGCCTTTTCCTCGCACCCCCAGTTGCGGGAGAATGTGAAGGAGGAGATGTTGACAGGTCGCGTTCCGCTTGACTTGACAATTTTGTCACCAGCAGGTCTTTCAACCCCAGCAGACCTGTGTCTGCCGGAAAGAGAGATCCAAGGTAGGCTTTAAATCTAGGATCGAGCACGGTGGCCAAAATGTAGTGCTCTGATTTCAACAGATTGACCACCCGTGAATCCTTGTTAAGCGAATTAAGGGCTGCATCCACAAGTCCCACATGCCTAGCGGAATCGCTCCGTGTTAGCTCCTTCTTCAATGCCTCCAGCTTCTTCTGCAAAAGCCTGATGAGGGGAATGACCTGACTCAGGCAGGCAGTGTCTGAACTGACTTCACGTGTGGCAAGTTCAAAGGGCATCAGAACCTTGCACAACGTTGAAATCATTCTCCACTGCACTTGAGACAGGTGCATTCCATCTCCTATATCGTGCTCAATTGTATAGGCTTGAATGGCCTTTTGCTGCTCCTCCAACCTCTGAAGCATATAGAGGGTTGAATTCCACCTCGTTACCACTTCTTGCTTCAGATGATGGCAGGGCAGGTTCAGTAGTTTTTGGTGGTGCTCCAGTCTTCTGTACGTGGTGCCTGTACGCCGAAAGTGTCCCGCAATTTTTCTGGCCACCGACAGCATCTCTTGCACGCCCCTGTCGTTTTTTAAAAAATTCTGCACCACCAAATTCAAGGTATGTGCAAAACATGGGACGTGCTGGAATTTGCCCATATTTAATGCACACACAATATTGCTGGCGTTGTCCGATGCCACAAATCCACAGGAGAGTCCAATTGGGGTAAGCCATTCCGCGATGATCTTCCTCAGTTGCCGTAAGAGGTTTTCAGCTGTGTGCGTATTCTGGAAAGCGGTGATACAAAGCGTAGCCTGCCTAGGAAAGAGTTGGCGTTTGCGAGATGCTGCTACTGGTGCCGCCGCTGCTGTTCTTGCGGCGGGAGTCCATACATCTACCCAGTGGGCTGTCACAGTCATATAGTCCTGACCCTGCCCTGCTCCACTTGTCCACATGTCCGTGGTTAAGTGGACATTGGGTACAACTGCATTTTTTAGGAGACTGGTGAGTCTTTTTCTGACGTCCGTGTACATTCTCGGTATCGCCTGCCTAGAGAAGTGGAACCTAGATGGTATTTGGTAACGGGGGCACACTGCCTCAATAAATTGTCTAGTTCCCTGTGAACTAACGGCGGATACCGGACGCACGTCTAACACCAACATAGTTGTCAAGGACTCAGTTATCCGCTTTGCAGTAGGATGACTGCTGTGATATTTCATCTTCCTCGCAAAGGACTGTTGAACAGTCAATTGCTTACTGGAAGTAGTACAAGTGGGCTTACGACTTCCCCTCTGGGATGACCATCGACTCCCAGCGGCAACAACAGCAGCGCCAGCAGCAGTAGGCGTTACACGCAAGGATGCATCGGAGGAATCCCAGGCAGGAGAGGACTCGTCAGACTTGCCAGTGACATGGCCTGCAGGACTATTGGCATTCCTGGGGAAGGAGGAAATTGACACTGAGGGAGTTGGTGGGGTGGTTTGCGTGAGCTTGGTTACAAGAGGAAGGGATTTACTGGTCAGTGGACTGCTTCCGCTGTCACCCAAAGTTTTTGAACTTGTCACTGACTTATTATGAATGCGCTGCAGGTGACGTATAAGGGAGGATGTTCCGAGGTGGTTAACGTCCTTACCCCTACTTATTACAGCTTGACAAAGGCAACACACGGCTTGACACCTGTTGTCCGCATTTCTGGTGAAATACCTCCACACCGAAGAGCTGATTTTTTTGGTATTTTCACCTGGCATGTCAACGGCCATATTCCTCCCACGGACAACAGGTGTCTCCCCGGGTGCCTGACTTAAACAAACCACCTCACCATCAGAATCCTCCTGGTCAATTTCCTCCCCAGCGCCAGCAACACCCATATCCTCCTCATCCTGGTGTACTTCAACACTGACATCTTCAATCTGACTATCAGGAACTGGACTGCGGGTGCTCCTTCCAGCACTTGCAGGGGGCATGCAAATAGTGGAAGGCGCATGCTCTTCACGTCCAGTGTTGGGAAGGTCAGGCATCGCAAACGACACAATTGGACTCTCCTTGTGGATTTGGGATTTCAAAGAACGCACAGTTCTTTGCGGTGCTTTTGCCAGCTTGAGTCTTTTCAGTTTTCTAGCGAGAGGCTGAGTGCTTCCATCCTCATGTGAAGCTGAACCACTAGCCATGAACATAGGCCAGGGCCTCAGCCGTTCCTTGCCACTCCGTGTGGTAAATGGCATATTGGCAAGTTTACGCTTCTCCTCCGACAATTTTATTTTAGGTTTTGGAGTCCTTTTTTTTCTGATATTTGGTGTTTTGGATTTGACATGCTCTGTACTATGACATTGGGCATCGGCCTTGGCAGACGACGTTGCTGGCATTTCATCGTCTCGGCCATGACTAGTGGCAGCAGCTTCAGCACGAGGTGGAAGTGGATCTTGATCTTTCCCTAATTTTGGAACCTCAACTTTTTTGTTCTCCATATTTTATAGGCAGAACTAAAAGGCACCTCAGGTAAACAATGGAGATGGATGGATTGGATACTAGTATACAATTATGGACGGACTGCCACGGTTAGGTGGTATAAAAAAACCACGGTTAGGTGGTATATATTATAATAATAATACAATTATGGATGGACGGACTGCCTGCCGACTGCCGACACAGAGGTAGCCACAGCCGTGAACTACCGCACTGTACACTGGTTGATAAAGAGATAGTAGTATACCCGTAACAACTAGTATGACACTATGACGACGGTATAAAGAATGAAAAAAAAACCACGGTTAGGTGGTATATATTATAATAATAATACAATTATGGATGGACGGACTGCCTGCCGACTGCCGACACAGAGGTAGCCACAGCCGTGAACTACCGCACTGTACACTGGTTGATAAAGAGATAGTAGTATACTCGTAACAACTAGTATGACACTATGACGACGGTATAAAGAATGAAAAAAAAACCACGGTTAGGTGGTATATATTATAATAATAATACAATTATGGATGGACGGACTGCCTGCCGACTGCCGACACAGAGGTAGCCACAGCCGTGAACTACCGCACTGTACACTGGTTGATAAAGAGATAGTAGTATACTCGTAACAACTAGTATGACACTATGACGACGGTATAAAGAATGAAAAAAAAACCACGGTTAGGTGGTATATATTATAATAATAATACAATTATGGATGGACGGACTGCCTGCCGACTGCCGACACAGAGGTAGCCACAGCCGTGAACTACCACACTGTACACTGGTTGATAAAGAGATAGTAGTATACTCGTAACAACTAGTATGACACTATGACGACGGTATAAAGAATGCAAAAAAAACCACAGTTAGGTGGTATATATTATAATAATAATACAATTATGGATGGACGGACTGCCTGCCGACTGCCGACACAGAGGTAGCCACAGCCGTGAACTACCGCACTGTACACTGGTTGATAAAGAGATAGTAGTATACTCGTAACAACTAGTATGACACTATGACGGTATAAAGAATGAAAAAAAAACCACGGTTAGGTGGTATATATTATAATAATAATACAATTATGGATGGACGGACTGCCTGCCGACTGCCGACACAGAGGTAGCCACAGCCGTGAACTACCGCACTGTACACTGGTTGATAAAGAGATAGTAGTATACTCGTAACAATTAGGATGACACTATGACGGTATAAAGAATGAAAAAAAAACCACGGTTAGGTGGTAGGTATATAATAATAAATAATACAATTCTGGTCGGACGGACTGCCTGCCGTGTGCCGACACAGAGGTAGCCACAGCCGTGAACTACCGCACTGTACACTGGTTGATAAAGAGATAGTAGTATACTCGTAACAATTAGGATGACACTATGACGGTATAAAGAATGAAAAAAAAACCACGGTTAGGTGGTAGGTATATAATAATAAATAATACAATTCTGGTCGGACGGACTGCCTGCCGTGTGCCGACACAGAGGTAGCCACAGCCGTGAACTACCGCACTGTACACTGGTTGATAAAGAGATAGTAGTATACTCGTAACAATTAGGATGACACTATGACGGTATAAAGAATGAAAAAAAAACCACGGTTAGGTGGTAGGTATATAATAATAAATAATACAATTCTGGTCGGACGGACTGCCTGCCGTGTGCCGACACAGAGGTAGCCACAGCCGTGAACTACCGCACTGTACACTGGTTGATAAAGAGATAGTAGTATACTCGTAACAATTAGGATGACACTATGACGGTATAAAGAATGAAAAAAAAACCACGGTTAGGTGGTAGGTATATAATAATAAATAATACAATTCTGGTCGGACGGACTGCCTGCCGTGTGCCGACACAGAGGTAGCCACAGCCGTGAACTACCGCACTGTACACTGGTTGATAAAGAGATAGTAGTATACTCGTAACAATTAGGATGACACTATGACGGTATAAAGAATGAAAAAAAAACCACGGTTAGGTGGTAGGTATATAATAATAAATAATACAATTCTGGTCGGACGGACTGCCTGCCGTGTGCCGACACAGAGGTAGCCACAGCCGTGAACTACCGCACTGTACTGTGTCTGCTGCTAATATAGACTGGTTGATATTTAAAGAGATATTAGTAGTATACAACAATACTATACTGGTGGTCAGGCACTGGTCACCACTCCTGCAGCAAAAGTGTGCACTGTTAATTAATATAATTGTACTCCTGGCTCCTGCTAACAACCTGCAGTGCTCCCCAGTCTCCCCCACAATTAATTATAAGCTTTTAATTTATACATTGATGACTGTGCAGCACACTGGGCTGAGCTGAGTGCACACAGACTGAGTCACACTGTGTGACTGACTGTGCTGTGTATCGTTTTTTTTTTCAGGCAGAGAACGGATATAGCAGAGAGAAGTGAACGGATATATTATATTAAATAAAAGTTAACTAGCAACTGCACTGGTCACTGACTGTGGTAAACTAACTCTGTCTGCGACTCTGCACAATCTCTCTCTATCTAATCTATCTATCTCTATTCTAATGGAGAGGACGCCAGACACGTCCTCTCCCTATCAATCTCAATGCACGAGTGAAAATGGCGGCGACGCGCGGCTCCTTATATAGAATCCGAGTCTCGCGATAGAATCCGAGCCTCGCGAGAATCCGACAGCGTCATGATGACGTTCGGGCGCGCTCGGGTTAACCGAGCAAGGCGGGAAGATCCGAGTCGCTCGGACCCGTGGAAAAAAAAGTGAAGTTCGTGCGGGTTCGGATTCAAAGAAACCGAACCCGCTCATCTCTAGGTAATACCTATGACTCTAAACAACAAAAATACAACACAAAATGGCGCTGACAGTTGTAAGCTGCAGAGAAGCACACAGTTTGGAGTCACCAAACTCTATCAACCAATGTAGACATACAAACAAAAAGTTTACGTCTCACTTTGCGCTTTCCAATGTCCTCACAATAGTGGAGCTACTCTAATATCTTCAGTATTAAAAGGGATTTTGGCCCTCATTCCGAGTTGATCGCTCGCTGCCGTTTTTCGCAGCATAGCGATCAGGCTAAAAACCGGCTGTTCTGCGCATGCGTATGGGCCGCAGGGTGCACGCGCCAAGTACTTTCACTCAAAACTAAGCAAATTTACACGGGTGTGCAACGCTTTTCAGTCGCTCTGCTGATCAGTGTCTGATTGACAGGAAGTGGGTGTTTCTGAGCGGAAACAGACCATTTTCCGGAAGTGTGCGAAAAAATGCAGGCATGTCCGGCTAAAACGCAGGACTGGCAGGGGAAACGGGGGAGTGACTGGCCGACGCAGTGAGTGTTTGTGACGTCAAATCAGGAACCAGTCTGCAGTGATCGCAATCTAGGAGTAGGTCTGGAGCTACTCAGAAACTGCAGGAAAAGATTTTCGAGCAATTCTGCTAATCTTTCGTTCGCACTTCTGCTAAGCTAAGATACACTCACAGATGGCGGCGGCCTAGCGTTTGCATTGCTGCTAAAAGCAGCTAGCGAGCGATCAACTCGGAATGAGGGCCATAGTTCTACCTAGCAGTTTGTAATCATGTCTACTTAAGCATGGAATAATATAGTCACATACACTCTCAGTATGGTTTGGTTTAATTAAACTTAAATAGATGAATAGTCCAGAACACAATGTCATCTTTATGTTTAACACCAGTCCATGTGATTTTATAAATTGTCCATCTGGTGACAGTGCAACGTTGCTCTCTGTATAATTAAGCATTGAGCATTCCTCAGGGTAAAAAACAGGGTAATAAATATCTTTGTCCCAGGACTGGAAATGGAGTCAGACCATGTTCATAAGATAGGATGAATAAGACAATAAGCTCTGTATTTCAATAGTATAGTTGCAGCACTTATATATGTATTACAGACAATGTCTAGCACAGGCTGGTGAAAGCCTAAAAGAAATGGGTGTCTCTCACCAAATCAGTGAATGTATCAGGCTTCTCCTTCTTCAGGGCAATCTGGGATGACTTGGAGCTTTCATTTCCACTGGAATGCTTGGTCTGGCTGTGGCACAACCAGTGGTTCCGCCGAGAGAGGGGGGGAGAAGATACAAATTACCCAGGCCCAGGTCTGATGGAGGGGCCCAGTGAGGGCTCAGATGGGGCCCTGGCCCCCTCCCTCTTACCTGGCAGCAGCAGTTGCAGCTCTTCTCCTCAGCCCAGCACACGCTGCTGTGTACTGGGATGCAGGGTGGCCATGGAGGTGCTTAAAATACAATTTTTTTTCAGTATTTTTTTCTAAGGGTACATGACCACACCTCCTGTTATTAGGACATGCCCCTTGAAAGTACCTGGGCCCAGCCCAGCTCTCGACTGCCCTGGGCACAACAAGTCTCAGCCACCTCTTTAATGCAGTTTGTCCCTCTGGATACTGTCTTTCCCATTTGCTGCTTGCCTTTCTTTCTTGTCTCCTACTGTACTGTATATCATGCTTTCACACATCATGTAACTTTCTCTGCTGTCTGCTTCACATCTCTCCACCATGGACTCTTTTTTCTGTTAGCTAACACTTTTTGTAGTCCACCACCCCCTTCACTTTCCTTGTTTTCCTCCACTCAGCCGCCAGCTTGATATCCAGCTTGTCAGCAAGGTCTCTCCTGGGATGCCACACATCTTTATGTCAAACTTGTAGATGAAGCCCTTTATTTGCTTTGCCAGGTTTCAAGGGTTGTCAATCTCTTGAATCAGATCACTATATTTTGGCAACGTACTTGAGCCTAGGTTTAAGTCATACATTGTGTCTTTCTTTCCAATGGCCACAAACCTGCAGAGATGCAAAGAGCTGTTTGTCAGAAAATTGTCAGTTTAAGCGGAACGTGACACTGCAACATCTCCTTCATTTTCTCTGGCAACTGTGGCTGTAAGTAGAAAACTCAATTTTCCTAAGAGACCCACTGGCGGTGATGCAGATCAGTGAGGAACAAGTTGTGACATCTGGTCCGGACTGAAGGAGCTGCTTACAATACTGACATGTATACTGTCACTGCATATGATGCTGTCACCATTGATACAATGGTTGACGGCTATTTCAGTGATAGCATCCAAATAAGCATGTCAGACTGTCTGTTTCAATAGTGGCAGGAAAAAGAGGCAATTTGGAGGCCCTGGCACAAACTGGCTTTGTTTTACTTAAGTTGCCCACCATCCAGTGTGTACTCAGAAAGAGTTTTTATCGCAGCCGGGAACCTTGTCAGCAATCGGTGTAGAAGGTTACTTCCCAAAAATGTGGAAAATATGATGTTCATCAAAATTAATTGCAAATTCCACAAGGAAGAGATTTACCAGCAATTACCTGCAAAAGTACATAGGGACCTGTGATGGTGGATTCCAGCAGGGATATAGTTATAGTCTGTGAAGAAGAGGATGTACACACTGATGGGGGTGAGGAATCGGATGCTGATTAAGACATTGTGCAGCTAGTCTCCACTGCAGACACTTAGGCGATAGGATCACTGCGGGTTTACACATGTATATGTGCCTCCTGATCTCCTGAGATGTGTTTGACCAGTGGGTTTGAATGGGAATTGCAATTTCCCCATTTTTCTAATAACCACATTATTGGGATTGTGTACTTTATTTAAAAATCCTTCTGGCCAGTGAAGTTATTCAACTTTCCCTTTTTGGCAATACCATTACAGCCTATTTTGGTGGGAATCATAGCTACATTTAGATCTTACCCCTGAGGAAGTCCTGCTAAAGGACGAAATGCGTAGGGTTGGAAAGGTGATTAGGATACCTTGTCTACATTGGGGAGTCCCCACCACTGTCCCAGTGTATCATTGGTTCCAAAAACACACCTTGTATATAATCTGAAAATTGTTTTACAGTATACCATATGTTTATGTTGGATGTTATAAATAAACATTAGATGTTTTATTAATTCAAGGCTTTGTGCCATATCTTGGGTGTCTATATTTTTTGGTGTGAGGGTATCTTTCAGGAAAAACATTTGGCTGAGTATAATCAAGCATTGATCTGAAAACCTCAACATATACCCCAGGTGGGGATACCAATCAAGTCCTATAAGAACACACTTGGACAAATTGTCTTTTTAATAAACTATGGACTTTATTATGGACAATTGCCTTTGACAATTTAACGCCCTCTGGTGTCCATTTATCTACATTTTTACTGTTCCAACTAACAGGGGTCCTACCATGAGGTGCTACTCCCTGATGCGCGTGAAAAAGGTTTATTTTATATATATATATATATATATATATATATATATATAACCAATCCATATGGTCCACACTCACATCAGCAAATTTCATGCTGGGGTGCATTCCGGTGAAAAACAACCAACAGGTTATAGTTCCAGTATGACCATACAAAGGGGATGCACTCACCAGACTTCATAAAACGTAGATCCTTTATTTCAAAGCATGGGGTAAACAAGCTACATCGACGTTTCGGTCCTGTCCATCTTGACAAAGGTCCTGGACAGGACCGAAACGTGGATGTAGCTTGTTTACCCCATGCTTTGAAATAAAGGATCTACGTTTTATGAAGTCTGGTGAGTGCTTCCCCTTTCTATGGATATATATATATATATATATATATATATATATATACAAATATACACATCCGGCACTCTGTGCAGCAATAGAGATGCCTGGGTGCCCTCCTAAAGATAATGCAGTATCTGTACCTTCCCCACCTGTGGCTCAGGTGTATCTGGCAAAGGACAAAAGGCGGCACTCCAAGGTCTTGAAAAAACTTTTATATGCAAAGCATAGTGCAAAACAGGGCAATAAAGTGCAAAAAATAGAAAAACATGGAAGTCTTACGACGTTTCAAGGCATCAAGCCTTTTCCTCAGGTAAAGATACCCATGTACAGTGTAGTGTGCAGAAGGAAAGAACCTGGTTCTTTCCTTCTGCACACTACACTGTACATGGGTATCTTTACCTGAGGAAAAGGCTTGATGCCTTGAAACGTCGTAAGACTTCCATGTTTTTCTATTTTTTGCACTTTATTGCCCTGTTTTGCACTATGCTTTGCATATAAAAGTTTTTTCAAGACCTTGGAGTGCCGCCTTTTGTCCTTTGCCAGATACACCTGAGCCACAGGTGTGGAAGGTACAGATACTATATATATATATATATATATATGTGTGTGTGTGTGTGTGTGTGTGTGTGTGTAATTTGCTTATGACACATATTCTAAAGCTGAATTTTTATTCAATTAATTTTGACTGATGGAGTGCTACTTTGTATGTTTTTAAAAATTTGAATTAAAAGTTATTTTTTATTCTTTCTTCTAAGTGTGCCCCAACTAAGAGTCTCTCTTTTCTCTTGTTAGTTCTGACCATCAGAGTTTGTCATTTAATGTTCTGTATAAATAATAATAATAATAATAACCATAATAATAAGATTCTGTTCTATGCATTTGGTAACAATAGTCTTACCTGGTTTAAGGTCAGTTACGCCTTCTCCTACACTTTCCACAATCCCTGCAGCTTCATGGCCTAATATTACCGGGAATTTCATGTTACCCAGTGCCCCACTTATAACATGTTCATCTGATCGGCAAATTCCAGTGGCCACAATCTGCAGAAATGTATAAAATTTTAATTTAACATTGTTTGGAATTCAAGTAACATATTAACTTGCATTTAAAGATATTGTGCCATATGCTGAAATAGTGTTAGACAGCAAGAAATCAATTATTTTATTTCAATATTCCTATTACAATGTGTCCAATACTGTATTGCTTCTTTCAGACCGCAAATGCCGGATCCTACCCGGTAAGACAAACGTGTACTTACCGGGTGGGATCCGGCATTTGCGCTCCGCTGCTGGCTTTCCGACCCGGCAATATACCGGGTTGGTTGCCATAACAGCGGAGGGAGCAGCAGCAGCAGGGGCGGGGGTGGAGGCGGCGCCGGGAGATGAGCTCATCTCCTGCGCCGCCTCTCCCTATGCTGTGATTGGGAACCGTGTCGCATCGACACGGCTCCCATTCACACCGCACCTGACCCGGTAATCAACCCGGGTAAAACCCTTCTTTTTTACCGGGTTGAATTACCGGGTCAGGCGACCCGCTAAAATGACCAAGGACCTTTCACATCGCACACTGACCCGGGTCGACGCGGCAATATGCCGTGTCGATACCGGGTTATTTGTGCGATGTGAAAGGGGTATATGTGAAAAGTTGCTATGGCTTGTACAACGATAACAGCATTAGGCTTCACTTTCCTTCTAAACCCGCCCTCAGACTCCCTTTGGCTACTGTCACCAGAACAAAAAAAGACTTTCACAGCGCTGTTCTTAAAACCAGTCTCTAAAGGATACCAGGATTTCCAAATCAATATAAATTATTCATATATCTGATCCAAAAAAAAGGGCAATTATACTCTGGTATATTTGAATGGTATTATTTCTCCAGTGTATACCAGGTTGTTCAAATAATAATCTGTTATATGTCCACTTAAAAGTGAATGATTTTCCAATATGATGTCAGGGAAAGTTAAAAAGACACGCTTTATTTTTAAAAAATCCACCATTAAAAATCAAACCGTACTTTCATTATCCAGTACATGAATATATATCTTCTTTCTCGTACACAGCAGCAATCAGAAACATTGGGTTTGGCAGTTAGGTTCTGGGATGGATGGATATTCCCAGGTGGGAGCTAACCAAATCCGCTGGACGCCGATGTCTAATGCGGGGGCTTTCTATTCGGGAATTGCGTTACCCGTGAATCGTAACCGTTCCCTCCTGCTGGCGGCAGCAGGCGGACGTGGTCACTATCCGGGAGAAAGCAGAAAGCATTCCGTAACGGGAGGAGAGCAGAGCGGTCGAAGGCGCGTGCAGCGCCGGGAGGTTCACAGCCGGAGGACAGCCATCGGAGGGAACGGTTACGATTCACGGGTAACGCAATTCCCGAATAGAAAGCCCCCGCATTAGACATCGGCGTCCAGCGGATTTGGTGAGCTCCCACCTGGGAACATCCATCCATCCCAGAACCTAACTGCCAAACCCAATGTTTCTGATTGCTGCTGTGTACGAGAAAGAAGATATATATTCATGTACTGGATAATGAAAGTACGGTTTGATTTTTAATGGTGGATTTTTTAAAAATAAAGCGTGTCTTTTTAACTTTCCCTGACATCATATTGGAAAATCATTCACTTTTAAGTAGAGATGAGCGGGTTCGGTTTCTCTGAATCCGAACCCGCACGAACTTCATGTTTTTTTTCACGGGTCCGAGCGACTCGGATCTTCCCGCCTTGCTCGGTTAACCCGAGCGCGCCCGAACGTCATCATGACGCTGTCGGATTCTCGCGAGACTCGGATTCTATATAAGGAGCCGCGCGTCGCCGCCATTTTCACACGTGCATTGAGATTGATAGGGAGAGGACGTGGCTGGCGTCCTCTCCATTTAGATTAGGAGAGAGAGAGAGAGAGATTGACCTGAGGCTGATACTGTAGAAGAGAGTGCAGAGTTTAGTGACTGACCACAGTGACCACCAGCAGTGCAGTTGTTTTATTTAATATATCCGTTCTCTGCCTGAAAAAAACGGTACACACAGTGACTCAGTCACATACCATATCTGTGTGCACTGCTCAGCCCAGTGTGCTGCATGCCTGCATCATCTATGTATATATTATATATCTGACTGTGCTCAGCTCACACAGCTTATAATTGTGGGGGAGACTGGGGAGCACTGCAGTGCCAGTTATAGGTTATAGCAGGAGCCAGGAGTACAAGACAGTCACATACCATATCTGTGTGCACTGCTCAGCCCAGTGTGCTGCATCATCTATGTATATATTATATATCTGACTGTGCTCAGCTCACACAGCTTATAATTGTGGGGGAGACTGGGGAGCACTGCAGTGCCAGTTATAGGTTATAGCAGGAGCCAGGAGTACATATTATATTAAAATTAAACAGTGCACACTTTTGCTGCAGGAGTGCCACTGCCAGTGTGACTGACCAGTGACCTGACCACACTGACCACCAGTATAGTTAGTAGTATACTATATTGTGATTGCCTGAAAAAGTTAAACACTCGTCGTGTGACTTCACTTGTGTGGTGTTTTTTTTTTTATTCTATAAAAAACTCATTCTGCTGACAGACAGTGTCCAGCAGGTCCGTCATTATATAATATATATACCTGTCCGGCTGCAGTAGTGATATATATATATTTTTTATATCATTATTTATCATCCAGTCGCAGCAGACACAGTACGGTAGTTCACGGCTGTGGCTACCTCTGTGTCGGCACTCGGCAGTCCGTCCATAATTGTATACCACCTAACCGTGGTTTTTTTTTCTTTCTTCTTTATACATACATACTACGACATCTCTTTATCAACCAGTCTATATTAGCAGCAGACACAGTACAGTACGGTAGTTCACGGCTGTGGCTACCTCTGTGTCGGCACTCGGCAGTCCGTCCATAATTGTATACCACCTAACCGTGGTTTTTTTTTCTTTCTTCTTCATACATACATACTACGACATCTCTTTATCAACCAGTCTATATTAGCAGCAGACACAGTACAGTACGGTAGTTCACGGCTGTGGCTACCTCTGTGTCGGCACTCGGCAGTCCGTCCATAATTGTATACCACCTAACCGTGGTTTTTTTTTCTTTCTTCTTTATACATACATACTACGACATCTCTTTATCAACCAGTCTATATTAGCAGCAGACACAGTACAGTACGGTAGTTCACGGCTGTGGCTACCTCTGTGTCGGCACTCGGCAGTCCGTCCATAATTGTATACCACCTAACCGTGGTTTTTTTTTCTTTCTTCTTCATACATACATACTACGACATCTCTTTATCAACCAGTCTATATTAGCAGCAGACACAGTACAGTACGGTAGTTCACGGCTGTGGCTACCTCTGTGTCGGCACTCGGCAGTCCGTCCATAATTGTATACCACCTAACCGTGGTTTTTTTTTCTTTCTTCTTTATACATACATACTACGACATCTCTTTATCAACCAGTCTATATTAGCAGCAGACACAGTACAGTACGGTAGTTCACGGCTGTGGCTACCTCTGTGTCGGCACTCGGCAGTCCGTCCATAATTGTATACCACCTAACCGTGGTTTTTTTTTTCTTTCTTCTTTATACATACATACTACGACATCTCTTTATCAACCAGTCTATATTAGCAGCAGACACAGTACAGTACGGTAGTTCACGGCTGTGGCTACCTCTGTGTCGGCACTCGGCAGTCCGTCCATAATTGTATACCACCTAACCGTGGTTTTTTTTTCTTTCTTCTTCATACATACATACTACGACATCTCTTTATCAACCAGTCTATATTAGCAGCAGACACAGTACAGTACGGTAGTTCACGGCTGTGGCTACCTCTGTGTCGGCACTCGGCAGTCCGTCCATAATTGTATACCACCTAACCGTGGTTTTTTTTTCTTTCTTCTTTATACATACATACTACGACATCTCTTTATCAACCAGTCTATATTAGCAGCAGACACAGTACAGTACGGTAGTTCACGGCTGTGGCTACCTCTGTGTCGGCACTCGGCAGTCCGTCCATAATTGTATACCACCTAACCGTGGTTTTTTTTTCTTTCTTCTTCATACATACATACTACGACATCTCTTTATCAACCAGTCTATATTAGCAGCAGACACAGTACAGTACGGTAGTTCACGGCTGTGGCTACCTCTGTGTCGGCACTCGGCAGTCCGTCCATAATTGTATACCACCTACCCGTGGTTTTTTTTTCTTTCTTCTTCATACATACATACTACTACATCTCTTTATCAACCAGTCTATATTAGCAGCAGACACAGTACAGTACGGTAGTTCACGGCTGTGGCTACCTCTGTGTCGGCACTCGGCAGTCCGTCCATAATTGTATACCACCTAACCGTGGTTTTTTTTTCTTTCTTCTTCATACATACATACTACGACATCTCTTTATCAACCAGTCTATATTAGCAGCAGACACAGTACGGTAGTTCACGGCTGTAGCTACCTCTGTGTCGGCACTCGGCAGTCCGTCCATAATTGTATACTAGTATCCATCCATCTCCATTGTTTACCTGAGGTGCCTTTTAGTTGTGCCTATTAAAATATGGAGAACAAAAATGTTGAGGTTCCAAAATTAGGGAAAGATCAAGATCCACTTCCACCTTGTGCTGAAGCTGCTGCCACTAGTCATGGCCGAGACGATGAAATGCCAGCAACGTCGTCTGCCAAGGCCGATGCCCAATGTCATAGTACAGAGCATGTCAAATCCAAAACACCAAATATCAGTAAAAAAAGGACTCCAAAACCTAAAATAAAATTGTCGGAGGAGAAGCGTAAACTTGCCAATATGCCATTTACCACACGGAGTGGCAAGGAACGGCTGAGGCCCTGGCCTATGTTCATGGCTAGTGGTTCAGCTTCACATGAGGATGGAGGCACTCAGCCTCTCGCTAGAAAAATGAAAAGACTCAAGCTGGCAAAAGCAGTAGCACCGCAAAGAACTGTGCGTTCTTCGAAATCCCAAATCCACAAGGAGAGTCCAATTGTGTCGGTTGCGATGCCTGACCTTCCCAACACTGGACGTGAAGAGCATGCGCCTTCCACCATTTGCACGCCCCCTGCAAGTGCTGGAAGGAGCACCCGCAGTCCAGTTCCTGATAGTCAGATTGAAGATGTCAGTGTTGAAGTACACCAGGATGAGGAGGATATGGGTGTTGCTGGCGCTGGGGAGGAAATTGACCAGGAGGATTCTGATGGTGAGGTGGTTTGTTTAAGTCAGGCACCCGGGGAGACACCTGTTGTCCGTGGGAGGAATATGGCCGTTGACATGCCTGGTGAAAATACCAATAAAATCAGCTCTTCGGTGTGGAACTATTTCAACAGAAATGCGGACAACAGGTGTCAAGCCGTGTGTTCCCTTTGTCAAGCTGTAATAAGTAGGGGTAAGGACGTTAACCACCTCGGAACATCCTCCCTTATACGTCACCTGCAGCGCATTCATAATAAGTCAGTGACAAGTTCAAAAACTTTGGGTGACAGCGGAAGCAGTCCACTGACCAGTAAATCCCTTCCTCTTGTAACCAAGCTCACGCAAACCACCCCACCAACTCCCTCAGTGTCAATTTCCTCCTTCCCCAGGAATGCCAATAGTCCTGCAGGCAATGTCACTGGCAATTCTGACGAGTCCTCTCCTGCCTGGGATTCCTCCGATGCATCCTTGCGTGTAACGCCTACTGCTGCTGGCGCTGCTGTTGTTGCTGCTGGGAGTCGATGGTCATCCCAGAGGGGAAGTCGTAAGCCCACTTGTACTACTTCCAGTAAGCAATTGACTGTTCAACAGTCCTTTGCGAGGAAGATGAAATATCACAGCAGTCATCCTGCTGCAAAGCGGATAACTGAGGCCTTGACAACTATGTTGGTGTTAGACGTGCGTCCGGTATCCGCCGTTAGTTCACAGGGAACTAGACAATTTATTGAGGCAGTGTGCCCCCGTTACCAAATACCATCTAGGTTCCACTTCTCTAGGCAGGCGATACCGAGAATGTACACGGACCTCAGAAAAAGACTCACCAGTGTCCTAAAAAATGCAGTTGTACCCAATGTGCACTTAACCACGGACATGTGGACAAGTGGAGCAGGGCAGGGTCAGGACTATATGACTGTGACAGCCCACTGGGTAGATGTATGGACTCCCGCCGCAAGAACAGCAGCGGCGGCACCAGTAGCAGCATCTCGCAAACGCCAACTCTTTCCTAGGCAGGCTACGCTTTGTATCACCGGTTTCCAGAATACGCACACAGCTGAAAACCTCTTACGGCAACTGAGGAAGATCATCGTGGAATGGCTTACCCCAATTGGACTCTCCTGTGGATTTGTGGCATCGGACAACGCCAGCAATATTGTGTGTGCATTAAATATGGGCAAATTCCAGCACGTCCCATGTTTTGCACATACCTTGAATTTGGTGGTGCAGAATTATTTAAAAAACGACAGGGGCGTGCAAGAGATGCTGTCGGTGGCCAGAAAAATTGCGGGACACTTTCGGCGTACAGGCACCACGTACAGAAGACTGGAGCACCACCAAAAACTACTGAACCTGCCCTGCCATCATCTGAAGCAAGAAGTGGTAACGAGGTGGAATTCAACCCTCTATATGCTTCAGAGGTTGGAGGAGCAGCAAAAGGCCATTCAAGCCTATACAATTGAGCACGATATAGGAGGTGGAATGCACCTGTCTCAAGCGCAGTGGAGAATGATTTCAACGTTGTGCAAGGTTCTGATGCCCTTTGAACTTGCCACACGTGAAGTCAGTTCAGACACTGCCAGCCTGAGTCAGGTCATTCCCCTCATCAGGCTTTTGCAGAAGAAGCTGGAGACATTGAAGGAGGAGCTAACACGGAGCGATTCCGCTAGGCATGTGGGACTTGTGGATGGAGCCCTTAATTCGCTTAACAAGGATTCACGGGTGGTCAATCTGTTGAAATCAGAGCACTACATTTTGGCCACCGTGCTCGATCCTAGATTTAAAGCCTATCTTGGATCTCTCTTTCCGGCAGACACAAGTCTGCTGGGGTTGAAAGACCTGCTGGTGAGAAAATTGTCAAGTCAAGCGGAACGCGACCTGTCAACATCTCCTCCTTCACATTCTCCCGCAACTGGGGGTGCGAGGAAAAGGCTCAGAATTCCGAGCCCACCCGCTGGCGGTGATGCAGGGCAGTCTGGAGCGACTGCTGATGCTGACATCTGGTCCGGACTGAAGGACCTGACAACGATTACGGACATGTCGCCTACTGTCACTGCATATGATTCTCTCACCATTGAAAGAATGGTGGAGGATTATATGAGTGACAGCATCCAAGTAGGCACGTCACACAGTCCATACTTATACTGGCAGGAAAAAGAGGCAATTTGGAGGCCATTGCACAAACTGGCTTTATTCTACCTAAGTTGCCCTCCCACAAGTGTGTACTCCGATAGAGTGTTTAGTGCCGCCGCTCACCTTGTCAGCAATCGGCGTACGAGGTTACATCCAGAAAATGTGGAGAAGATGATGTTCATTAAAATGAATTATAATCAATTCCTCCGCGGAGACATTGACCAGCAGCAATTGCCTCCACAAAGTACACAGGGAGCTGAGATGGTGGATTCCAGTGGGGACGAATTGATAATCTGTGAGGAGGGGGATGTACACGGTGATATATCGGAGGGTGATGATGAGGTGGACATCTTGCCTCTGTAGAGCCAGTTTGTGCAAGGAGAGATTAATTGCTTCTTTTTGGGGGGGGGGTCCAAACCAACCCGTCATATCAGTCACAGTCGTGTGGCAGACCCTGTCACTGAAATGATGGGTTGGTTAAAGTGTGCATGTCCTGTTTTGTTTATACAACATAAGGGTGGGTGGGAGGGCCCAAGGACAATTCCATCTTGCACCTCTTTTTTCTTTTATTTTTCTTTGCGTCATGTGCTGTTTGGGGAGGGTTTTTTGGAAGGGACATCCTGCGTGACACTGCAGTGCCACTCCTAAATGGGCCCGGTGTTTGTGTCGGCCACTAGGGTCGCTAATCTTACTCACACAGTCAGCTACCTCATTGCGCCTCTTTTTTTCTTTGCGTCATGTGCTGATTGGGGAGGGTTTTTTGGAAGGGACATCCTGCGTGACACTGCAGTGCCACTCCTAAATGGGCCCGGTGTTTGTGTCGGCCACTAGGGTCGCTAATCTTACTCACACAGTCAGCTACCTCATTGCGCCTCTTTTTTTCTTTGCGTCATGTGCTGATTGGGGAGGGTTTTTTGGAAGGGACATCCTGCGTGACACTGCAGTGCCACTCCTAAATGGGCCCGGTGTTTGTGTCGGCCACTAGGGTCGCTAATCTTACTCACACAGTCAGCTACCTCATTGCGCCTCTTTTTTTCTTTGCGTCATGTGCTGATTGGGGAGGGTTTTTTGGAAGGGACATCCTGCGTGACACTGCAGTGCCACTCCTAAATGGGCCCGGTGTTTGTGTCGGCCACTAGGGTCGCTAATCTTACTCACACAGTCAGCTACCTCATTGCGCCTCTTTTTTTCTTTGCGTCATGTGCTGATTGGGGAGGGTTTTTTGGAAGGGACATCCTGCGTGACACTGCAGTGCCACTCCTAAATGGGCCCGGTGTTTGTGTCGGCCACTAGGGTCGCTAATCTTACTCACACAGTCAGCTACCTCATTGCGCCTCTTTTTTTCTTTGCATCATGTGCTGATTGGGGAGGTTTTTTTGGAAGGGACATCCTGCGTGACACTGCAGTGCCACTCCTAAATGGGCCCGGTGTTTGTGTCGGCCACTAGGGTCGCTAATCTTACTCACACAGTCAGCTACCTCATTGCGCCTCTTTTTTTCTTTGCGTCATGTGCTGATTGGGGAGGGTTTTTTGGAAGGGACATCCTGCGTGACACTGCAGTGCCACTCCTAAATGGGCCCGGTGTTTGTGTCGGCCACTAGGGTCGCTTATCTTACTCACACAGTCAGCTACCTCATTGCGCCTCTTTTTTTCTTTGCGTCATGTGCTGATTGGGGAGGGTTTTTTGGAAGGGACATCCTGCGTGACACTGCAGTGCCACTCCTAGATGGGCCAGGTGTTTGTGTCGGCCACTAGTGTCGCTTAGCTTAGTCATCCAGCGACCTTGGTGCAAATTTTAGGACTAAAAATAATATTGTGAGGTGTGAGGTATTCAGAATAGACTGAAAATGAGTGGAAATTATGGTTTTTGAGGTTAATAATAATATGGGATCAAAATGACCCCCAAATTCTATGATTTAAGCTGTTTTTTAGTGTTTTTTAAAAAAAACACCCGAATCCAAAACACACCCGAATCCGACAAAAAAAATTCGGTGAGGTTTTGCCAAAACGCGGTCGAACCCAAAACACGGCCGCGGAACCGAACCCAAAACCAAAACACAAAACCCGAAAAATTTCAGGCGCTCATCTCTACTTTTAAGTAGAGATGAGCGCCTGAAATTTTTCGGGTTTTGTGTTTTGGTTTTGGGTTCGGTTCCGCGGCCGTGTTTTGGGTTCGAACGCGTTTTGGCAAAACCTCACCGAATTTTTTTTGTCAGATTCGGGTGTGTTTTGGATTCGGGTGTTTTTTTCCAAAAACACTAAAAAACAGCTTAAATCATAGAATTTGGGGGTCATTTTGATCCCAAAGTATTATTAACCTCAAAAACCATAATTTACACTCATTTTCAGTCTATTCTGAATACCTCACACCTCACAATATTATTTTTAGTCCTAAAATTTGCACCAAGGTCGCTGTGTGAGTAAGATAAGCGACCCTAGTGGCCGACACAAACACCGGGCCCATCTAGGAGTGGCACTGCAGTGTCACGCAGGATGTCCCTTCCAAAAAACCCTCCCCAAACAGCACATGACGCAAAGAAAAAAAGAGGCGCAATGAGGTAGCTGTGTGAGTAAGATTAGCGACCCTAGTGGCCGACACAAACACCGGGCCCATCTAGGAGTGGCACTGCAGTGTCACGCAGGATGGCCCTTCCAAAAAACCCTCCCCAAACAGCACATGACGCAAAGAAAAAAAGAGGCGCAATGAGGTAGCTGTGTGAGTAAGATTAGCGACCCTAGTGGCCGACACAAACACCGGGCCCATCTAGGAGTGGCACTGCAGTGTCACGCAGGATGGCCCTTCCAAAAAACCCTCCCCAAACAGCACATGACGCAAAGAAAAAAAGAGGCGCAATGAGGTAGCTGACTGTGTGAGTAAGATTAGCGACCCTAGTGGCCGACACAAACACCGGGCCCATCTAGGAGTGGCACTGCAGTGTCACGCAGGATGTCCCTTCCAAAAAACCCTCCCCAAACAGCACATGACGCAAAGAAAAAAAGAGGCGCAATGAGGTAGCTGACTGTGTGAGTAAGATTAGCGACCCTAGTGGCCGACACAAACACCGGGCCCATCTAGGAGTGGCACTGCAGTGTCACGCAGGATGTCCCTTCCAAAAAACCCTCCCCAATCAGCACATGATGCAAAGAAAAAGAAAAGAAAAAAGAGGTGCAAGATGGAATTGTCCTTGGGCCCTCCCACCCACCCTTATGTTGTATAAACAAAACAGGACATGCACACTTTAACCAACCCATCATTTCAGTGACAGGGTCTGCCACACGACTGTGACTGATATGACGGGTTGGTTTGGACCCCCCCCAAAAAAGAAGCAATTAATCTCTCCTTGCACAAACTGGCTCTACAGAGGCAAGATGTCCACCTCATCTTCACCCTCCGATATATCACCGTGTACATCCCCCTCCTCACAGATTATCAATTCGTCCCCACTGGAATCCACCATCTCAGCTCCCTGTGTACTTTGTGGAGGCAATTGCTGCTGGTCAATGTCTCCGCGGAGGAATTGATTATAATTCATTTTAATGAACATCATCTTCTCCACATTTTCTGGATGTAACCTCGTACGCCGATTGCTGACAAGGTGAGCGGCGGCACTAAACACTCTTTCGGAGTACACACTTGTGGGAGGGCAACTTAGGTAGAATAAAGCCAGTTTGTGCAAGGGCCTCCAAATTGCCTCTTTTTCCTGCCAGTATAAGTACGGACTGTGTGACGTGCCTACTTGGATGCGGTCACTCATATAATCCTCCACCATTCTATCAATGTTGAGAGAATCATATGCAGTGACAGTAGACGACATGTCCGTAATCGTTGTCAGGTCCTTCAGTCCGGACCAGATGTCAGCATCAGCAGTCGCTCCAGACTGCCCTGCATCACCGCCAGCGGGTGGGCTCGGAATTCTGAGCCTTTTCCTCGCACCCCCAGTTGCGGGAGAATGTGAAGGAGGAGATGTTGACAGGTCGCGTTCCGCTTGACTTGACAATTTTGTCACCAGCAGGTCTTTCAACCCCAGCAGACCTGTGTCTGCCGGAAAGAGAGATCCAAGGTAGGCTTTAAATCTAGGATCGAGCACGGTGGCCAAAATGTAGTGCTCTGATTTCAACAGATTGACCACCCGTGAATCCTTGTTAAGCGAATTAAGGGCTGCATCCACAAGTCCCACATGCCTAGCGGAATCGCTCCGTGTTAGCTCCTTCTTCAATGCCTCCAGCTTCTTCTGCAAAAGCCTGATGAGGGGAATGACCTGACTCAGGCTGGCAGTGTCTGAACTGACTTCACGTGTGGCAAGTTCAAAGGGCATCAGAACCTTGCACAACGTTGAAATCATTCTCCACTGCACTTGAGACAGGTGCATTCCACCTACTATATCGTGCTCAATTGTATAGGCTTGAATGGCCTTTTGCTGCTCCTCCAACCTCTGAAGCATATAGAGGGTTGAATTCCACCTCGTTACCACTTCTTGCTTCAGATGATGGCAGGGCAGGTTCAGTAGTTTTTGGTGGTGCTCCAGTTTTCTGTACGTGGTGCCTGTACGCCGAAAGTGTCCCGCAATTCTTCTGGCCACCGACAGCATCTCTTGCACGCCCCTGTCGTTTTTTAAAAAATTCTGCACCACCAAATTCAAGGTATGTGCAAAACATGGGACGTGCTGGAATTGGCCCAGATTTAATGCACACACAATATTGCTGGCGTTGTCCGATGCCACAAATCCACAGGAGAGTCCAATTGGGGTAAGCCATTCCGCGATGATCTTCCTCAGTTGCCGTAAGAGGTTTTCAGCTGTGTGCGTATTCTGGAAAGCGGTGATACAAAGCGTAGCCTGCCTAGGAAAGAGTTGGCGTTTGCGAGATGCTGCTACTGGTGCCGCCGCTGCTGTTCTTGCGGCGGGAGTCCATACATCTACCCAGTGGGCTGTCACAGTCATATAGTCCTGACCCTGCCAAGCTCCACTTGTCCACATGTCCGTGGTTAAGTGGACATTGGGTACAGCTGCATTTTTTAGGACACTGGTGACTCTTTTTCTGAGGTCTGTGTACATTTTCGGTATCGCCTGCCTAGAGAAATGGAACCTAGATGGTATTTGGTACCGGGGACACAGTACCTCCAACAAGTCTCTAGTTGGCTCTGCAGTAATGATGGATACCGGAACCACGTTTCTCACCACCCAGGATGCCAAGGCCTCAGTTATCCGCTTTGCAGTAGGATGACTGCTGTGATATTTCATCTTCCTCGCAAAGGACTGTTGAACAGTCAATTGTTTACTGGAAGTAGTACAAGTGGGCTTACGACTTCCCCTCTGGGATGACCATCGACTCCCAGCGGCAACAACAGCAGCGCCAGCAGCAGTAGGCGTTACACGCAAGGATGCATCGGAGGAATCCCAGGCAGGAGAGGACTCGTCAGAATTGCCAGTGACATGGCCTGCAGGACTATTGGCATTCCTGGGGAAGGAGGAAATTGACACTGAGGGAGTTGGTGGGGTGGTTTGCGTGAGCTTGGTTACAAGAGGAAGGGATTTACTGGTCAGTGGACTGCTTCCGCTGTCACCCAAAGTTTTTGAACTTGTCACTGACTTATTATGAATGCGCTGCAGGTGACGTATAAGGGAGGATGTTCCGAGGTGGTTAACGTCCTTACCCCTACTTATTACAGCTTGACAAAGGGAACACACGGCTTGACACCTGTTGTCCGCATTTCTGGTGAAATACCTCCACACCGAAGAGCTGATTTTTTTGGTATTTTCACCTGGCATGTCAACGGCCATATTCCTCCCACGGACAACAGGTGTCTCCCCGGGTGCCTGACTTAAACAAACCACCTCACCATCAGAATCCTCCTGGTCAATTTCCTCCCCAGCGCCAGCAACACCCATATCCTCCTCATCCTGGTGTACTTCAACACTGACATCTTCAATCTGACTATCAGGAACTGGACTGCGGGTGCTCCTTCCAGCACTTGCAGGGGGCGTGCAAATGGTGGAAGGCGCATGCTCTTCACGTCCAGTGTTGGGAAGGTCAGGCATCGCAACCGACACAATTGGACTCTCCTTGTGGATTTGGGATTTCAAAGAACGCACAGTTCTTTGCGGTGCTTTTGCCAGCTTGAGTCTTTTCAGTTTTCTAGCGAGAGGCTGAGTGCTTCCATCCTCATGTGAAGCTGAACCACTAGCCATGAACATAGGCCAGGGCCTCAGCCGTTCCTTGCCACTCCGTGTGGTAAATGGCATATTGGCAAGTTTACGCTTCTCCTCCGACAATTTTATTTTAGGTTTTGGAGTCCTTTTTTTACTGATATTTGGTGTTTTGGTTTTGACATGCTCTGTACTATGCCATTGGGCATCGGCCTTGGCAGACGACGTTGCTGGCATTTCATCGTCTCGGCCATGACTAGTGGCAGCAGCTTCAGCACGAGGTGGAAGTGGATCTTGATCTTTCCCTAATTTTGGAACCTCAACATTTTTGTTCTCCATATTTTAATAGGCACAACTAAAAGGCACCTCAGGTAAACAATGGAGATGGATGGATTGGATACTAGTATACAATTATGGACGGGCTGCCGAGTGCCGACACAGAGGTAGCCACAGCCGTGAACTACCGCACTGTACTGTGTCTGCTGCTAATATATAGACTGGTTGATAAAGAGATAGTATACTCGTAACTAGTATGTATGTATAAAGAAAGAAAAAAAAACCACGGTTAGGTGGTATATACAATTATGGACGGGCTGCCGAGTGCCGACACAGAGGTAGCCACAGCCGTGAACTACCGCACTGTACTGTGTCTGCTGCTAATATATAGACTGGTTGATAAAGAGATAGTATACTCGTAACTAGTATGTATGTATAAAGAAAGAAAAAAAAACCACGGTTAGGTGGTATATACAATTATGGACGGGCTGCCGAGTGCCGACACAGAGGTAGCCACAGCCGTGAACTACCGCACTGTACTGTGTCTGCTGCTAATATATAGACTGGTTGATAAAGAGATAGTATACTCGTAACTAGTATGTATGTATAAAGAAAGAAAAAAAAAACACGGTTAGGTGGTATATACAATTATGGACGGGCTGCCGAGTGCCGACACAGAGGTAGCCACAGCCGTGAACTACCGCACTGTACTGTGTCTGCTGCTAATATATAGACTGGTTGATAGAGATAGTATACTCGTAACTAGTATGTATGTATAAAGAAAGAAAAAAAAAACACGGTTAGGTGGTATATACAATTATGGACGGGCTGCCGAGTGCCGACACAGAGGTAGCCACAGCCGTGAACTACCGCACTGTACTGTGTCTGCTGCTAATATATAGACTGGTTGATAAAGAGATAGTATACTCGTAACTAGTATGTATGTATAAAGAAAGAAAAAAAAACACGGTTAGGTGGTATATACAATTATGGACGGGCTGCCGAGTGCCGACACAGAGGTAGCCACAGCCGTGAACTACCGCACTGTACTGTGTCTGCTGCTAATATATAGACTGGTTGATAAAGAGATAGTATACTCGTAACTAGTATGTATGTATAAAGAAAGAAAAAAAAAACACGGTTAGGTGGTATATACAATTATGGACGGGCTGCCGAGTGCCGACACAGAGGTAGCCACAGCCGTGAACTACCGCACTGTACTGTGTCTGCTGCTAATATATAGACTGGTTGATAAAGAGATAGTATACTCGTAACTAGTATGTATGTATAAAGAAAGAAAAAAAACCACGGTTAGGTGGTATATACAATTATGGACGGGCTGCCGAGTGCCGACACAGAGGTAGCCACAGCCGTGAACTACCGCACTGTACTGTGTCTGCTGCTAATATATAGACTGGTTGATAAAGAGATAGTATACTCGTAACTAGTATGTATGTATAAAGAAAGAAAAAAAACCACGGTTAGGTGGTATATACAATTATGGACGGGCTGCCGAGTGCCGACACAGAGGTAGCCACAGCCGTGAACTACCGCACTGTACTGTGTCTGCTGCTAATATATAGACTGGTTGATAAAGAGATAGTATACTCGTAACTAGTATGTATGTATAAAGAAAGAAAAAAAAACCACGGTTAGGTGGTATATACAATTATGGACGGGCTGCCGAGTGCCGACACAGAGGTAGCCACAGCCGTGAACTACCGCACTGTACTGTGTCTGCTGCTAATATATAGACTGGTTGATAAAGAGATAGTATACTCGTAACTAGTATGTATGTATAAAGAAAGAAAAAAAAACCACGGTTAGGTGGTATATACAATTATGGACGGGCTGCCGAGTGCCGACACAGAGGTAGCCACAGCCGTGAACTACCGCACTGTACTGTGTCTGCTGCTAATATATAGACTGGTTGATAAAGAGATAGTATACTCGTAACTAGTATGTATGTATAAAGAAAGAAAAAAAAACCACGGTTAGGTGGTATATACAATTATGGACGGGCTGCCGAGTGCCGACACAGAGGTAGCCACAGCCGTGAACTACCGCACTGTACTGTGTCTGCTGCTAATATATAGACTGGTTGATAAAGAGATAGTATACTCGTAACTAGTATGTATGTATAAAGAAAGAAAAAAAAAACACGGTTAGGTGGTATATACAATTATGGACGGGCTGCCGAGTGCCGACACAGAGGTAGCCACAGCCGTGAACTACCGCACTGTACTGTGTCTGCTGCTAATATATAGACTGGTTGATAAAGAGATAGTATACTCGTAACTAGTATGTATGTATAAAGAAAGAAAAAAAAAACACGGTTAGGTGGTATATACAATTATGGACGGGCTGCCGAGTGCCGACACAGAGGTAGCCACAGCCGTGAACTACCGCACTGTACTGTGTCTGCTGCTAATATATAGACTGGTTGATAAAGAGATAGTATACTCGTAACTAGTATGTATGTATAAAGAAAGAAAAAAAAAACACGGTTAGGTGGTATATACAATTATGGACGGGCTGCCGAGTGCCGACACAGAGGTAGCCACAGCCGTGAACTACCGCACTGTACTGTGTCTGCTGCTAATATATAGACTGGTTGATAAAGAGATAGTATACTCGTAACTAGTATGTATGTATAAAGAAAGAAAAAAAAAACACGGTTAGGTGGTATATACAATTATGGACGGGCTGCCGAGTGCCGACACAGAAGTAACCACAGCCGTGAACTACCGCACTGTACTGTGTCTGCTGCTAATATATAGACTGGTTGATAAAGAGATAGTATACTCGTAACTAGTATGTATGTATAAAGAAAGAAAAAAAAAACACGGTTAGGTGGTATATACAATTATGGACGGGCTGCCGAGTGCCGACACAGAGGTAGCCACAGCCGTGAACTACCGCACTGTACTGTGTCTGCTGCTAATATATAGACTGGTTGATAAAGAGATAGTATACTCGTAACTAGTATGTATGTATAAAGAAAGAAAAAAAAAACACGGTTAGGTGGTATATACAATTATGGACGGGCTGCCGAGTGCCGACACAGAGGTAGCCACAGCCGTGAACTACCGCACTGTACTGTGTCTGCTGCTAATATATAGACTGGTTGATAAAGAGATAGTATACTCGTAACTAGTATGTATGTATAAAGAAAGAAAAAAAAACCACGGTTAGGTCACTGGTATATACAATTATGGACGGGCTGCCGAGTGCCGACACAGAGGTAGCCACAGCCGTGAACTACCGCACTGTACTGTGTCTGCTGCTAATATAGACTGGTTGATAAAGAGATAGTATACTACTAATATTATATACTGGTGGTCAGGTCACTGGTCACTAGTCACACTGGCAGTGGCACTCCTGCAGCAAAAGTGTGCACTGTTTAATTTTAATATAATATTATGTACTCCTGGCTCCTGCTATAACCTATAACTGGCACTGCAGTAGTGCTCCCCAGTCTCCCCCACAATTATAAGCTGTGTGAGCTGAGCAGTCAGACAGATATATAATATATATAGATGATGCAACACACTGGCCTGAGCCTGAGCAGTGCACACAGATATGGTATGTGACTGAGTCACTGTGTGCTGTGTATCGCTTTTTTCAGGCAGAGAACGGATTATAAATAAAAGTGGTGGTCACTGGTCACTATCAGCAAAACTCTGCACTGTACACTACTGAGTACTCCTAATGCTCCCCAAAATTAGTAAATCAAGTGTCTCTCTAATCTATTCTAATTCTAAACGGAGAGGACGCCAGCCACGTCCTCTCCCTATCAATCTCAATGCACGTGTGAAAATGGCGGCGACGCGCGGCTCCTTATATAGAATCCGAGTCTCGCGATAGAATCCGAGCCTCGCGAGAATCCGACAGCGTCATGATGACGTTCGGGCGCGCTCGGGTTAACCGAGCAAGGCGGGAAGATCCGAGTCGCTCGGACCCGTGAAAAAAAACATGAAGTTCTGGCGGGTTCGGATTCAGAGAAACCGAACCCGCTCATCTCTACTTTTAAGTGGACATATAACAGATTATTATTTGAACAACCTGGTATACACTGGAGAAATAATACCATTCAAATATACCAGAATATAATTGCCCTTTTTTTTGGATCAGATATATGAATAATTTAATTTATATTGATTTGGAAATCCTGGTATCCTTTAGAGACTGGTTTTAAGAACAGCGCTGTGAAAGTCTTTTTTTTGTTCTGGTGTAAGATACAAGTTTTTGCTTAAGCAGTTCTGAGGCTGATCTGCTACATAAAAAGAAACACAGCTGCAAGTTAAAGGGAGCGCTTTGAAAGGGGACTGACACACATTTGTGTTTTGAATCCCTTTGGCTACTGTAGTTTCAAAGGAGTCTGGGGGCGAGCTTAGAAGGAGAGTGTAGCCTAATGATCCCCGGTGCCAAACAGCAGCTTAATACACACAGACACAGAGCTGCCAATCCCCAGGATATCCAGGCTGCACATAGATCACATACAGCATAACATGTATGTTTATGAGCGCTAAGTTCATGCGTACTAAGCTATAACATGTTATGACCAGAACAGAAACTATGAGCTGCAGTGACGCAAGTATTACATAATTTCCCTCTTCCTGTTATAGCTAAGAGGCAGTAGGAGCAGTGAAATGACATATGACCATATGCTGGCCCACTTTGAAAAACTGCCTACGACACTGCTGTACCACCTGTTACGTCATTTCTGCAGTCGCTCTATTGGTTTCATACTGTGAACCACTCTCCTCTACCAGCTCAGCATACTTGAGATAAGACATCAGAATAGAGGAAAGAAGATCCTGTCGGCTTGTTTTAAGAAGCTAAGAGAGGAGAGTAAAGTAGGACATTTAGTGGGGAATTCAATTGACGGTGGGAAATTTGCGAAGCCCCATTTTCCCAGCAGCAACGGGGTTTTGCTATTCAATTAGAGGACTGAAAATCATTATTTTTAGGATAAATCACCAAGACTTACTCTGGCACCCTTCCTCCTGAGGAACAATAAAGCAATTGGAAGTTTCCAATTATCTTAATTAGGGGTCTATTTACTAAGCCATGGATGGAGATAAAGTGTACAGAGATAAAGTCCCTGCCAATCAGCTCCCAACTGCAATTTTTCAAACCCAGCCTGTGACATGGAAGTTAGGAGCCGTTTGGCTGGTACTTTATCTCCATCCATTTTATCTCCATCCAAGGCTTAGTAAATAGACCCCTTAGTCTGTTATTATGTGTTACCCCTAGAAATAATCCCCAAGTGCTGTAGGGGTTAATTTCCCCTCTGCCTTGTCAGGAGCCAGCTGATTGAACAGTTTGTGCACAGCATAGGCACGCGTAGCAAGATGGCCGCTGTGCCATTTTCCAGGTTATTTTCCAGGTCTGCCACAGCATACACAGGACTCCGGAGAGGAAAGCACTGAACAAATGGTTGCTGCTCCCCCGCACACATCAAACCTATTATAGATACACTACAGAGGACACAATTCATAGCTTTCCTTGGGGTATACATATTATACACGTTCAGGTCACATTATCAAAACCACCTCCCACATTTGACGTCGGCAGCGTGTAGCCCATGAAGTACATCACATATCATGCGCTGGTTTGGTGGGTCTATAAGGTGTGCACTAGGCTGTTTGCATACATATCACCTGTTTGTTAGCTGTTCGCCTGCTGCTGTGGTGAAGGTATATCAGGATGGGACAAATGGCACCGTTGCAAATAACCGACATGAAAACTGCAGAGCACCACAAGCCATTGATGTGAGAGGTGAATGTCATCTATGAAGGGACATGAGGGCCGACTGAGACGCAACAATGGAGAAGGTCACCATCAAAATGAGCCTTGGGGCTATAATATGTGTGTCTAAAAGAACAGTAAAGACCATCTAGCAGAGACTTCTGGTTCCGGTGCCTGCATGAGGAGACACTGATTTCTATAGCTCTCCTGCACCTCTGAACATCGGGCCGCACAGAGCCTCCATTCCGCCGTGGACCGCGGCGGTTTTTGCAGTTGGCCGAAGGGGAGAGTGTGGGGCACCACATGGACAAGTTTTTATCCGCATCTATGCCCCCCAAAGTGCAAAAATCTAAGTCTGAACGTCGGCGGCCGGAATACAAGATGGCCGCCGCGTCTGAAACTCAGGTGGGAACACATGCTGCTGGCACTGATAAACACTCACAGCACGCCCTGCACCCCTCACAACTTACCCCAGCCACCCCTGTACCTGCCTCTGATAACCCTGTTACGTACTCAGATGTAGTGAAAGCGGTACAAGTGGCTATGGGACCGATTATGGATACACATTCAGCCAAACTGCAACAAGCCATACGTGATATGAAGTCGCAAATGAAGCAACTTTCTAAAACAGTGGTAAATAATGAGCAAGGTATTGGAGAAACTTTCCAAGAGGTCACTGAACTCAAAACACAATATGAACAGTTACAGAAATCCCACTACCAACTACTTACAAAGGTCGACGCCCTTGAAAACAGGTCACAACGATGCAATTTACGTGTCGTGGGATTGCCTGAATCACTCAAAGGCCCTGAGCTGTTTACTTTTTTACAATCTACCCTGCCTGATTTACTGGATATTGGTGAAGACTGTACGGGTTTGGTTATAGAACGAGCGCACCGCTTGGGTCCCTGTGTAGTCATTTTCAAAACTCTCAGCTTTGTCCACAAGGAAGCCATCTGGGCAGCATCACGGCAAAACAGGGATCTTAAATGGTTGGGATCTCAACTGTTTATTTTTCAAGACTATTCTTCTGAAGTAATGAGAGCAAGGAAGGACTTTGCACCTCTGTGTACCAAGTTGATGAAGGATAAAAGGAAATTTGCCTTGTTGTTTCCAGCACGTCTCCGTCTCTTTGAGGGCAACGCATTTAAAGACTTCTCCACTGTCGATGATGCAGAGGGATACCTGCACGAAATTGCTCAGACAGATTGCAGCCCCTCTGAGGACCCAGCTGATCTTTAATGAGACCTGTAGTTTGTGATTATTTGGTCTTATCTATCCCTGAAGAGATGTCCACATTCAGTTTAGCCGTGATCTCTGTGTATACTAACTTACACCTTCAACCGGCAATATATGAGCACCTTGTGGTCTCCTTGCTAACAATATATTTTTTTTGTTGTTCTTTAATCTCTTGCTGTTATTGCCAGGTTGTCTTCTTTCACCGGTTTAGACCTCACTCATGATCTAATTACTCTCCCTGTTTAGAGTTATACATATTTGTCCTCCTGCAATTGTTACTAAGATTATATTTGGCTATAAACAGTATTATATCAATAATGCTTATTGATATAGGGGTTTACCTGTTTCATTTGGCAATGTTTGCTCATGTGACCCTTTTATATTTCATCTAGTTGCTGCTTTGCGTCTTGATTTATATTGGCTCTGTGCCCTGCCCTCATATATACTCATTCATGAATAATTATGTTCTTTTTATGGAGGCTAGGAGCACCTACCCTGTTATGTTTTATGTTTGTTACAACTTACCCGCTTGTTAGTCTGACGCGGGAAGATCTAAACCCGGAAGTTCACCTCGCCTGTGTGCGTAACATAGGAGTGTACTTCCTTACCGGGGTATATTCTCTATGTTTGTTTCCCCAGTTGTTCCTTCCCACCCCCCACCCCCCCTCTTCCCTTTCGCAACTCCGATTTTGTTGTATCTTTTATTTTATTATCATGTGGAATGTTTTCAATGAGTGGTCTGGGATTCTGTTTTGCTTGCTTACTTATATATCATCTCATGTATGGCTAGTCTAACATTAGGCTCTCTCAATGTCGGTAGCTTTCATTCCCCAGCTAAGAGGAAGAAGATATTGATATACCTGAACAGAATGCAAATTGATATAGCATACTTACAGGAACCCACCTGCTACCCCCTGAAATGTTAAAGCTAAACACACTACGCTGGAAAGTTCTTTTATCTGCCCCGTTCACCTCTAAAGCTAGAGGTGTAGCTGTCATAGTGAAGGCGTCATTAGCAACCATTGTGCACTCCTCGTCAATCGACCCCCGGGGTCGCTATATAATAGCTGATGTGTCAATTGATGAATCTAGATATATATTATGTAATGTTTATGCCCCGAATGTATATTCTAGGGATTTTTTTGTTAAAATTGTGTCCAAAATGTACGCATATGGTACTGTACCTATCCTCTTAGGGGGTGATTTTAACATAGTGGCATCTCCACAGATGGACATTTCCTCCCCTATACGCGACAAACGCCGGGCCCCAAAGCTAGGCATACCTTACATTCTCCAGCAACTTCATCTGGTAGATGTGTGGAGGGCTTCCCACCCTCTAGAGCAGGGGTGGGCAATTATTTCAGCTGAGGGGCCACTTGACATTTCCTGTCAGTATCCGAGGGCCACATACAAAATAGCAGCTCCCCCCACTTGCCAAAAATATAGGGACGTGCTTTATGTGGAAGGGGTGTGGGCAAAAAATAATACAGATTCATATTAGGCTTCACAATAGTCTCTATTATTCAAATTGCGCCACACAGCGCCACTTACACACATTACACCAGATAGAGCCCCTTTTACACAGTATGGAAGGTAGAGCCCCTTTTACACATTACAGCAGGTAGAGCCCCCTTTTACACATTAACATTTTTTTTAGGATAATTATTGTGCTGCAAGCAAATTATCCAGTGTCTTATGGCCCCTGGGGAAAGGTGTGACACTGTGACACAGTGACAGAACACGTAGAGGGGGGTGACAGTGACAGAACACGGGGTGTGTGACACGGTGACAGAACACGGTGGGGGTGACACGGTGACAGAACATGGGGTGTGTGACATGGTGACAGAACACGATGGGGGTGACACGGTGACAGAACATGGGGGTGGTGACACGGTGACAGAACACGGGGTGTGTGACACGGTGACAGAACACAATGGGGGTGACACGGTGAAAGAACACGGGGGGTGTGACACAGTGACAGAACACGGGGAGTGACAGTGACAGAACACGGGGGGGTAATACGTGACAGAACACGGGGGGGGTGACAGTGACAGAACATGGGGGTGTGACACGGTGACAGAACACGGGGGGGTGACAGTGACAGAACACGGGGGGGTTATACGTGACAGAACACGGGGGTGACATGGTGACAGAACACGGGAGGGGTTGGTACAGCGAGAGCTAAAGATCTCTCCTCCAAACCTAAAAACAGACTGACGCCACTGCCCGCACACACAAATATAGACACACACACACACACACACACACACACACACACACACACACACACACCCCTTTCTTTCTCTCACTCACTTTTCCCATTAACTTTACTGATCTGGCTGGCTGGCAGTGGCAGGAAGGATGGATCTATTCTGTACAAGTCTGGCTCTTGTCACGTGTAGCTCCGCCCCCTGAGGTCCCGTGTAGCCCCGCCCCCTCCTCGCCACGTAGCTCCGCCCCTTTTCAGATGAACCCAGCCGTTGTCACTGGGAACTCTGGAGGAGGAAGGAGGCTGCTACAACGCAGCAGCAGGGGAGAGAGGCGCCGCTGGCAGCTTGGAGGTACTGCAGCTCAGAGCAATGACAAGCAGCTCAGCCGTTCGGGCCGCTTGTCATTGCTCGCTGGTGGGAGGCAGTGGGCCGGACAGGATCGGTTTGCGGGCCGCATCCGGACCGCGGGCCGTATTTTGCCCACCCCTACTCTAGAGCGTGATTTCACTTGTCTGTCTGCAGCTCATGGTACTCTTTCCAGGATAGATTACATTTTTATGTCTGAGCATTTATTTACACGTCTCCTGGATTCTAATATAGAACCTATTTGTGTGTCCGATCATGCTCTGTGTTGGATTAAAATTGCTTTGGTTACTGATTAGGGCCCATACAAACAATGGCGTTTCCCCTCCCACTTATCTCACTCCTTAAAGTTTAGAGCTGCATTGAAAAACCGTCTGGGTAAACTATCAATTTCACAATGCTGATATCGCAGCTTCCTCCCCCACACTTTTTTGGCTAGCCTTTAAACCTGTGCTTAGAGGAGAGATTATTTCTTATTGCGCACATAAAGACAAACTGTTTTGCTCCTCCTACGTAGAATTACAAACCAATCTGACTGCTTCTTACCAGTTATTTAAGACTACACCTACCTCAGCCAATAAACTGGCATATTTGTCCCAAAAGGCGGCTTTTGATAATATGTTATCCCAAGCGGAGTCCAAATATACTTTTAACTCTGCCTGCAAATTTCATAGACATGGAAATAGGTCGGGGAAGCTTTTATCCAACCTACTTAGGGGCCAACTCACCTCTAGTACAATTAAAGCTCTTAAAGATAAGAATGGTAAGACCACTTCTTGTGGCAAGGAAATCTCTAATATTTTACATGCCTTTTACTCTGAGTTATATGCCTCATCAAAAACTAGTATTGAAGATGGTGTTGCCTTTTGGGACAAAGTGACCCTCCCCCACATGTCCCCAGATCAAGCCTCATCCCTAATGCAGCCCATATCTATTGATGAAATACGACATGCTATTAAACAACTTAAAACCAATAAAGCTCCAGGCCCAGATGGAATCTCAAATGACTTTTATAAGATTTTAGGCCCTAAAATAGAAGATACCCTTCTAGCCTTTTTTAATTTGCTTATATCAGGATCTGACCCCCCTCTATACTTTAATTCTGCCCTGTTGAAACTCTTACATAAACCTGGACGTGACCCTCTCTTACCCGGCTTCTATCGTCCAATTTCCCTCCTGAACACAGATTATAAACTATATACCAAAATTTTAGCTGATAGACTTAAACTCATTCTTCCAACTATCATACACGAAGACCAAACAGGGTTTATTATGGGGCGTCACTCTGCAGGGAATGTTAGGAAAGTCCTCACAGTTATGCAATGGCTAGAATCCTCTAACCAAAAGAGTTCCAGCGCAATTTTATCACTCGATGCAGAAAAAGCCTTCGATCTGGTAGCATGGGAACACTTGTTTAATTGTATGCGCAGATTTGGCACCCCCAATGAATTTATTCTGAACCTGCAGAGGCTATATAAGGGCTCCTCTACACAAATTTTAAGTAATTGCTACCTTTCCCACCCTTTTTCTATTTTCCAGGGCACGAGACAAGGTTGCCCTCTCTCTCCCCTCCTCTTCGCTATGGCGTTGGAACCACTGGCAGCAGCCCTCCGTTCAAATTCCCTGTTTACTCGCATTAAAATTAATGATGTAGAGGTCAAGTTGAGCCTCTTTGCAGATGACATGTTGTTATTTATATCTCAGCCTTTACAGTCGCTTACTGCTATTATATCCACGATAGACAATTTTAGTGCATTTTCAGGTTTTAAGGTGAACTATTCAAAATCAAGGCTCCTGCCTATAGTGACGGAAGCTAATTATTTTACATCACACCCCATCTTAGCCAGGTTTGCTATTTGTCACACCCCTCTTAAATATCTTGGGATTCTTATTTCAACTACTTTAAGTTCACTTTATTCGGTCAACTTTCCACCAATACTGGCTTCAATTGTAAAATTAATCAACCATTGGACACATTTGCCCCTTTCATTATCCGGTAGAATTGCTGTCATAAAAAGTGTGTTATTTCCCAAACTTTCGTATATACTACAAATGCTCCCTCTTTGTCTTTCAAGATGGGATACCAAAGCCCTAAATGCTCAATTTACTAAATTTATGTTGCAAGGTAAGAAGCCACGCATTGCTTTTTCAAAATTGATTCTTCCAAAGGCGCAGGGAGGTTTTGCTGTGCCAGATGTTACCACTTTCACCCAAGCAACTCATTTTCGATATATCTCAGACTGGTTGGGGCAAACCTCCGTATTTACCAATACTGCACTAGAAGATGCACTTTTCTTCCCCTTTTCTCCTAACGCATTATTACACTCTCCCAAATCATTGATCCCTGCACCCATTCACTCAAATATATTATTTGCAGATGTTTATAGAAGTTGGTGTTCCATCAATAAACGCTTACACAGGGATCATACTGACACTCCTTTTGCTACCTTTTGGGGAAATCCCAGTTTTATTCCAGGTCTAGATAATTTGTTGTATCTGAACTGGAAAGCGAAGGGGATAATAGCGGTAAAAGACATTTTTGATCCGGGTGGCACCATCCGCACTTTTGATTATCTCCAAAATACTTTTGGTCTACAGAGAGGGTGGTTCTTTATGTATCTACAGGCTAGGCACTATGCTCAAACCAAAACTGTAAAACCAAGTGTGTCCCAACCCAAAGATGTGATTCTAGAAACTATGGCTTACATTAAAATCAAACCATACAAAATTAGTTATTTATATCCATTTTTGTTGGAGCCATCTACGGTAGCAGTTTGGTCTCGCTCCCATAGGAGCTGGACACGAGACATTCCTTCCATTCAGTCATCTACTGTTTGGACTGATCATTGTGAGGCCACCCTTAAACGTATCCCCTCTGCGACACTGCAGGAAACACATCTAAGAATTATACATAGGGCATACATCTCTCAAGCACAGAGAAAATTTATGGTAGCAGAAGAAACGTGCAGATGCCCAAAATGTATACCAGTAAAGCTGATTTTTTTCATAACTTCTGGGAATGTAGGAAGGTCAGACGATTTTGGGATAAAGTTGTCACTTATGTCAATAAACTTTTTTCTCTATGTCTTATCAAAGCCCCTATCCCTTGCCTTCTATTGAACTTCGATGAATAGGATTTAGGACTATGCAAAACTAGATTGTCTCCTATATTAACGGTTATTTTGACCATCGCCAGTAAACTTATTTTACGACACTGGATCTCCAGATCCCCCCCTTTTCTACACGAACTTCAGTCAGATATTTTAAAAATACTTTATTATGAACGAAGTGCTGCATTTCCAGAGATTGAGACTGGTGTAGTAAAGTTTTATAAAAAATGGGGTGACTGTATAGTTCGACTTCCCCAGAGTATACAAGATCAACTTCAAACAGTGTTTGAGGGCACTGATTGGTTTTTAAGACAGAAGCTAATGTAATTCCTATCCACCACGATAACTTATTTTTGTATTTCGGAGTTACCACTGCCTTTTCCCTCCTTCCCTCTGTTTTGTGTTCCTCCCCTCCCCACCCTCCCCCTTTTTTATTCTTAGCATACCTCATATAAATTTTTCTGAAGTTATCCTTTTATGCCTGGTACATTGGATTTGAATAACAAGACTGTTTGTAATTTCTTTCATCATTCTTTTGGATGTAGCAAATGTTTTGTACACCGTAGTCCTTTGCCCGAATTTCTGGCCATTATTTTGCACTGACTGTCATCCTTTGTTTTTTGTTTTTCTTCTCATTGTACTTTGATGCCTTGAAGTTAACAATGTACCAATATTGTCGGCATGTTATTGATTTTCTATATATATCAATGGAAAAATGTTGTAAAACCCAATAAATCGTTTATTTAAAAAAAAAGACCATCTAGCAGCTGTCCATGCTGCACACGGCGGTTACTCTGGCTATTAGCTGGTGGTCATAATAATGTGACTCGACCGTGTACAGTATACATATAAAACTAACCAACATTTTAGCTTTGCAATCTGTAATATCTGTATAGGCTAGCTGATAAATTTTGTATCACTCACATTGTTTATAAGTAATTTTTAACTTATTTTATATGAAAAAAGACTAATAATGTTTATATTAAATAATCTTTTGATCTTAAGTAAACACCACCTTAATGCGAACTTCATGATGCTTCGGTGGAGCAACCTCAATCTCTTCAATGGTGAGCGGCTGTTTAGGTCCCCAGCATACCGCAGCCTTACATCTGATTGTCTAAAAGTAAAAATAAGATTCATTATAAAAATAGCACAATAATTATTACTGAGGTAATAATACTAATAAATAAGAATAAAAGTAATAATAACATGGAACGCCCTTACTTTTACCAATTACTTTGGTAATGAACAAGTTGTCATTTGATGTAATTGATGTTTCACAGTTTAAACTGCAGGTTGTTCTGCTAAAAAGGGAATTCAGGCAGCCATTGCTGTCATTATTGTTATGCTTTCTACCCCTGCTAGGGCTCCCATCATTTTGGATCTGAAAGTACAGTACAGTAACTAGTCGATGTGGATGCTGTTGGCATTAGCAAAACTGTTGGAGTATTAAAATATTGTAACAGTGTTGGCATTATAACTTTAAACATGACACTTTTCAATTGTGCATAAAGTTATAATGCCGACACAATTACAATGCTTTAAATAACATTACAACACTCTCTGCAATCTCCCATCAATGTAATGCTAATGGCTTTTTCTTTATATATGAACTCTCAACAATGATTCAGAGGTTGTACAATAGGGATTCAGGACCATGCTAGCGCACCTAATCCCTCTGTCTAACGCCGGAAGCAGATCCTTCTTTTGCTGTTCTTTTCTAGAATAACTATTTATGTAACACCACTTATTAAGTGCACTCTCATCAGTGACTCCGTAGCAGTAATACAATCATTTATCTACTATCATACCACACTGTATATACTCAATACCGTCTGATCTTGGAATCTAAGCAGTGTTGGGCTGGGTCAGTACTTGTATGGGGGACCACCTGGAAATTTCAAGTTTAGTAGAAAAGTCTTTTTCTGTCCTTCCTGCCACAACTGTCTCAGTATTGCGATTATAGTTGATTTACTAGTACAACTTACCAGGGGAACTTCCCCAGGTACCAGGGCTACCAGAGAGCCATTATAGATACCACTATTCTTAGATACCACTAATTTGTAATACCCATGAGTCCAATTAGTTGGTTCACATTAGATTATGTGATTGCCGGTCCTAGAGATCATGGTAAACAGACCACACCCACACAGGGTGGTCAGGTGCTCTCCTACCTATCAACTGGATCCTATATTTTAATACCTATATTTTAATACCTATAATTGTACTGTCTGTCTGTATTTTGATACACCCTAATATTTATTTTTAATGTATAGCTAATGAAAAGAGATTTTAAAATCCAATCTTTCTCTGCTATAAGAGTGCACCCAAACAGAAGTCTTCTTTCCTCTTTTTTCGTGTAATCTCCCATCAATGTAATGCTAATGGCATATTGATTACTGACAGCATCAACATTGGTGAAACATACAGTATGTATCTCTTTTGGAACAAAAATAGAAGCACACACTTCGTTATGGTGGCCTTATACTGTGCAATTACCAGCTGATAGAGCCAATTAGTGCATAGTGTATGGCAGTAACTCATAATTGCCTACTTTTGAAAACGCATTTCAGGGAGATTGTGAAAGTAACACCTATCAGCGTGGACATGTACTGCTACATCTGAGAGGCGCGTCAAAAAAATGACTTACATCCAAATGTAAATGAGCCCCAAAGTTAGTAAGATCTACTTGTTGAAGTAGGTTTCAGGATTTGTTTGTGTATTGTGTTTTACAAGAGCTTCCATATACTGTAAGTGGCCATGACAAACCTTATTTAAAATGCATGTAACCATAGGGATCATTGTGCCAAATAACCAATGCTGGGAAATTGCACTGATGAGCCCATTTAAATGTATAATTGTATATAGCTCTGATTTCTTTTTTTCCCCAAGAATGTAACAGCTGCATCATTGGGGTAAGGTGCAATCAGGGAGATTGCTGGACTATTCAGGGAATGAGGGAGATTGCTGCTATTTAAGGGAGGGTAGGCAACTATGCAGTAACTGAGCACCAATAATTGGTCTGCTAGGCATGAAAATCTTCCAGCATGCCTGACAAATGCGGTTATGTGTGCTCTAATCTACAGATGTGTCCACTTACATCTTTGCTATATTGCAAAATTTTGCACAACGGGGGTAATTCCAAGTTGGTTGCAGCAGGAATTTTGTTAGCAGTTGGGCAAAACCATGTGCACTGCAGGGGAGGCAGATTTAACATGTGCAGAGAGAGTTAGATTTGGGTGTTGTGTGTTCAATCTGCAATCTAATTTGCAGTGTAAAAATAAAGCAGCCAGTATTTACCCTGCACAGAAATAAATTAACCCACCCAAATCTAACTTTCTGCACATGTTATATCTGCCTCCCCTGCAGTGCACATGGTTTTGCCCAACTGCTAAAAAATGTCCTGCTGCGATCAACTTGGAATTACCCCCAACATGCAAAACGCGGCTAAGCTGTTTTTCACGAGTAGTGAGTGGATGTATTTTTAAATTTTTGCTTGCCATAATAGAATATGTATAAAGTAACATATTAAAGAAGCAAGTTAGGAAAAATCACAAGACGGCTAAATCTCTAAGTCTATCGCATGCAAAACTGTGATATACATGTTGGGATATAGCAAATATGTATGTGGACACATCTGATCTAATAGTATATGGCAGTGGTATTGTTGGCTTAAGTCTGAGTCACATGCAGATGTGACCTCGGCTGTATCATTTGCCACAGCCATGTCTCCATTATATGATAATTTTGTGACTGATTTCCTTAACACTGAGACGCACACTTGCAGCATCTTGCAGTGCTGCATTTCTATCTCTGTGCCTCTTTAGACGCACCATCGCACATACCATCAAAACGACCATAAGTCTGGTGTAGTTTCTCCATCTGACCATGGCTTCCTGTGAGTGGCTTTGTGTCTTCAGATGCAGTTGCTTACAGTGTGACATAGCCCTGGTCTGCTTTGCCACACCCTGTTACCTCCCTGGAATGCCCACTGAAATCCATCTACTGTGCTCAGGTCTCTTCTGCATCTCCCTGCAGAAACCATTGGGACGCCTGCACTGTGTAACTTCTATACATGTGCATAAGAAAAAAACATTGGCTGTCTGCGTCAATATTGGCATAACATGTGACTCTGAATCAGGCCCAGTATGTTTTCATTATGTTAGCTAATTGGTCATCTGATGGGGAGTTTTAGCTGACATTGTGTGGCCACCAGGAGGCAGTGCTGATGAGATAAAGTTTGACAACTGTTACAATTACTGTGTGCCTTATTCACATATTTGGACATGGAATTTTACATATTTCTGTGGTGGATTTTGGTCTTAAATGTAGACCATTATCTTTTTGTTCTCATAGAATTCAAATCATGCCACAGATCAGGGTGCATTTACATAGTCATTGTTCCAGTAATATGTATAGACCTCTAATAATACCCTCTGGCACTGAGTACTAGTAGTTACCGCCTGCTGCTTAGAGAGGGCAGCCTCAATCTCAGCCTCAATCTCAAATATTACAATTGTACAAAACGGAATATACAGTAGCAGAGCTTAAGGAATACTGTGATGATGGAAAAAAAACAGTCAACCTTATATTCAGATGCAAAATATAATAATCAATAAAGCCTACAGTATATATTAAATGTCAAGTGATCACAATCACAGTTTAATTACTGGAGAGGAAGATATTATGAAATAAATAAAATATATCAAAAGCAGTATAATCTTCCACTAGTATATAACAATTGTAATATAAGCAAGCGTAAAAGCAGTGTACAAATGGTGTAACTCCTTGAAATAGTGGACATTTTAGAGCTCATGTTCAGTGAAGCAATAATTAAAAAACTATTAAGCGGAGGAATAGTGACATCCCTTTGTAGATCCTGATGTCAGACTAAATTAATTTGTTAATTTAATTTGTTATTGGAAAATGTATATAATTGAAAAGGGTTTCATGCCAGCTAACACTTGGGAAACTGTTTTATTAATTGTTAGCGTGTTTGCTGCCAAAGGACAGGAATCCAAGAGCCCTTCTAAAAGTCCAGTAGTGGTGAGTCTTTATGGTGCAAGTCAAGAGTCCCAATCGCTTCTACTGTATGTATCAATTTTATTGATGTTTCATAATATTGTAACAGATCAGCAGACATCAGTTTACAGTGACATCAGAATAAACTCCTGTTTGTAAGTAGAGCATAAAAAATGCCCTTAACTGTGTGTCTGGAACAAACCATGTTGCCATACAAGAGGAGCAAATACATTTATATTTTTTTCTGTGCAGGGTAAATGCTAGCTGCTTTTTTACATGTAACTCAAAAATGTAAGACAGCTTAATTTTTACACTGCAATTAAGATTTCAGTTTGAACACAACCCACGCAAATCTAACTCTCTCTGCACATCTTACATCTGCCTCACCTGAACTGCAGCATGGTTTTGCCCACAGTTTCTTGCTTTTTAGGTTTGCTAACAACCCTGAATCAGTGTGCATAAACTTTCATTGGCAAACTGCCCACTTCTTTTGAAAGTGTTTATACCAATATTTTTGTTCAGTCTTTAAAAAAAGGATTCTATGTGCACTTTACTAAGGTGAAATATCTGCCTACAGGGCTAGGAGTATATGTTGGGTTTGGAGGTATAGGGCCTGATTGTGAGTCAGATGCAGACTTGACAGCGACTGCATTCTTTGACGCAGCCACATCTCGCATCTTTATGCTAATGTGAAACCAATTTTGTCCACAGAGAGATGCCCACTAGCAGCTGTGTAAATGTGTCTTGGCGCGCCTATAGATGTACCTTAAGACACCAATGAAACGTGGAACTTGCAAGAGCAGATTCTCTGTCTGAACATGGCATCCTATGTGAGCGGTTCTGCATATATAGATACAGTCACTGTTAGTGAATCACCTGCATCTTTCTTGCCTCCCCCTTTTGTTGCCTCCAAAAATGCCCACTAAAATCCACACTCCCTGCATCCAAATTCATTCTGTGTCTCTGAGATAATTATCGGGATGCATGTGCAGTACTTAAAACATTACCAGAAAACTGCATCCATATCAGCAATGCATGCATTCAACATCCAACTCCGAATCAGGCCCATAGTATCACATTCTTCTAATACCAGTAAGGCTTCTGAGTTTTCATCTGATCAACTGAAGTGTTTACTTGGAGGAGCATCAGATATAGCTGATGTGGTCACTTGTGTAAGGTTAGATGTGAATTATGGTAGATTGATGGATGTTTTCTGGTGAATCCCATGTTCTTTGTTTCCTTCATATTCCTCATGATCCTCGTTTTCTCCTTATGTTTCTATTCCTCTCTCATTGTCCTCCTAGATTTTCTACAAAAATATTGGTTTGTGATATTGATTGAGGTGATGCTGTCCTGATTACTAAATTTCCTTATTTGAGCATTGCCCAATAAGTATTCTGTACCTTGAGGATTCTGCTTTCGATGATGTATATTAATGAAAGGGATATATAGGTCATTCCTTCTTCTGAAAGTATTAGTGGATGAGAACTCTTTTTTTGTCTTGAATTTTGTCATAGGCAATGGTCTTGACCTACTCCAAAGATGAAATAGAATATTTAATCTTTTGAATAGGCAATTTTTTCCCCTCTGCTCACATTTTTTACTTAAGTATTCATGTCCTTACTTACCACATTCCTTCATAATAAGGTTGTAGTGTTTGGTTAGGATAATGATCAATTCTTGAGATCATTTAAGTAAACAGGTTTTTCCTTTCAGATAGTGATCCTTGAGATCTCTCTCAAGAGAAATTTGTGGTAAGTAGCCCATAGACTTCTGAAGGCAACACCATCTATAATTAACAAGCAGGCCCGGATTGGCCGAAGGCATGCGGGGCCGCTTCTCATATGTGGCCCCACCCCCCCTTGCATCACTCGCCGGCTGACTTGCTGAACTAGCGCGGTGTGTGGCATGGCCACCTGCCGCTACCGGGACCATAGGCCCTACCCAGCTGACAAGAGGAGGAGAAGGAGGTCCGCGTGCCAAACGACACTGATGCCACAGACGCGGACCTTGGGAGAGACATGGTGGCAGCGGTGGGTGCATAGACTTTAATGCCAGCCTGTCTGCAGGGAGGGGGGAAGAAGCCAGAAGAAATGCTGACATGGAGGCTGCCCTGATTGCTGCAGTCAGACAGATCTCCATGCATCAGGCACTGCAGCTTGCAGGACATTTTTTTTTAAGACTGAGAGCTGCAGAGCCAGTGGTACATGGAAATCTGGATGGGGATGGGTATAACAGTATGCAGAAAAGGAATACTGTCCGTTCTATTTCCTCCAGCACACCTTGCCCGGCCATGAGACTTCTGTATTGCAGCAATGTAGTGTAGCCGCAGCTCCCACACCAATAGAAGGGATGGGTGGGCAGGCAGCGCTATACTGTGACTAACGCCCTTAGCCCACCTCCCCCGGTGCTGGGCTGCAGAGGGAATTAGGAGCCGGTGGCCCATTTAGAGCAGACACCAGTGACAGATGAGGGAAGTGGGGTGGGACTGACATTTATTATTTGTATAAGGGGCACTGCTTCCCTGGACATGTGTATAAGGGACACTGCTACCGTGGGCATGTTTATAAGCTGCACTGCTACATTGATACAATAATACTGCGGGTATTATGTGTATAAGCGGCACTGTTACCATGGCCATTATGTGTATAAGCAGCACTGTTACCATGGGCATTATGTGTATAATTGGCACTGCGATCATGGGCATTATTATGTATATAAGCGGCACTGATACTGTGGTCATTATTATGTGTATAAGGGGCACTGCTTCCGTGGACATGTGTATAAGGGAAACTACTACCGTGGGCATGTTTATAAGTGGCACTGCTACAATTGGCATTATTATGTATGTAAGCAACACTGATACTGTGGGTATTATGTGTATAAGCGACACTGCTACCATGGCCATTATGTGTATAAGCCTCACTACTACTGTGGGCATTACGTGTATAGGTGGCACTGCTGCCGTGGGCATTATTATGTATATAAGTGGCACTGATACCATGGCCATGATGTGTATGAGTGGCACTGATACTGTGGGCATTATGTGTATAAGTGGCACTGCAACAATGGGCATTATTATGTGTATAAGTGGCACTGCTACCATGGGCATTTTGTGTATAAGCATTACTAATACTGTGAGCATTATTATGTGTATAAGCGGCACTGATACTATGGCCTTTATGTGTATAAGCGGCACTGTTACCGTGGGCATTATTTTATATATATATATATATATATATATATATATCATATTCACCACTGGCGTGCACAGCACATTTTATTAGGGGGTGCACCGTTGGAGCCTGGGGTGTGTCTAGCACCGCCTTTTGGGCATGTCTAGCACCTACTGATGGTCAACGCATATAAAATATCCACCCTTGTACCAATCCTAATAAAGCAGATACATTGTCAGATGTTGTGGTGTGCACCAAACAAACACCCCAGATGGCACTCACTGCAATTACACTGCTCCTCCTCAGCCTGGTCTGGCTCCCCCTCTCTTTCCCATGCAAGCTGCAGCAGTTTACTTACAAGTCAGTCACTCACTGACACTGACAGTCGCAGACTAGTACTGCTGCTGCTGGAAAAACGAGTGACTTGTCAATTTTGCTGCCGACCACCTGCCAGTATTGAATTTGTCTTCCTAAGAGGAATGCTGGCTGCATGCTGATCCTCATCAGTGGCTGGCGTTGGCATAGCATAGAAGGAGAGAGGTGGGCATGTGGCGGGTGTGATGGGTGGGCATGTGAGCAGCATGACGTAATCACATCACATCATGCTGTTTTTGTACATGGAGGTGGAGCCGGGAGTTTGAAAGTCGGTGGCAGTGGCACCTTTGATTAACCCAAGCATCCGGTCAGTAATGCAGTCCTGCTGGGTGCAGCGCAGAGGGGACAGTAATCAGCCTGCTCGGCGATCCCTGCATCAGGCATGTGAGATTGGGGTGCCAGACATTAGGGGGTGCCTGTGCGCACCAGGCACCCCCCCTGCGCACACCTATGATATTCACAGATCTGAGGGCGCTAGATTAATGGTATTGCTCACATACTTAATTGCAGTGGTATACAATAAAAGTCTCAAATACAGTCAAGTAAAATGTATTCATAAAAATACAATAAAACATCAAGAGCATTGATAAGGTTTCACAAAGCTGTGTCTTCGGAGTTATCCGATTTTACATTCAGTTTCTTGTTGGTATAGATTTACTGAGTGACACAAATGCAGAAAGATAGATTGACCCAATGCGTTTCGTCCCTTGATGGGACTTCGTCAGGGGTACATAAATTGTATGCTCAGACAATGAGGTGGGGATATTTGATAAACCATCTACACCTCTAATTGTACCAGTTGAGGTAGGTCTATACAACCAGGTTATATCTGGTGTATTAGATCGCAATGCAATATGGCTTCATATTGTGGTGTGATGGATTATATCTCAACAATGGTCTTAGTATAACCGATGGTAAATGAATAGATATCTATCACTGAACTGTTGTGGATGATGATCAACTTGCAGCATATAGAGCACTGGGCATAATGGGGGTCATTCCGAGTTGTTCGCTCACTAGCAGTTTTTAGCAGCCGTGCAAACGCTATGCCGCCGCCCACTGAGAGTGTATTTTAGCTTAGCAGAAGTGTGAACGATTGTAACGCAGAGTGGCTGCAAAATAATTTTGTGCAGTTTCAGAGTAGCTTCAGACCTACTCAGCGCTTGCGATCACTTCAGCCCATTCAGTTCCGGATTTGGCGTCACAAACACACCCTGCATTCGCCCAGCCACACCTGTGTTTTTCCTGGCATGCCTGTGTTTTTCCGAACACTCCCTGAAAACGGTCAGTTTAAGACACCCAGAAACACCCACTTCATGTCAATCACTCTGCGGCAGCCAGTGCGACTGAAAAGCATTGCTAGACCCTGTGTGAAACTACATCGTTCGTTGTAATAGTACATTGCGCGTGTGCATTGCGCCGTGTATGCATGCGCAGAAGTGCTGTTTATTAGCCTCATCGCTGCACAGCGAACGAATGCAGCTAGCGAACAACTCGGAATGACCACCATATGCATAAAAATGGTGATGTGTTCCTCTCAGAGTCCAGTGGAACTCTGAGAGGAACACATCACCATTTTGATGATAATTGCACCACCATTTTGATTATAATTGCTCCATTGCATGATAATTGCATACAAATATGAATTAGGCCCAATGTGAGGTAACTAAAAAAAATATGTGTTTACATGCAAAATTATAGTGTATTTATTAAAGTGTTATTGATATTTGCTGAAAAATGTTGACTGTGGTGCATAAGGTGTGATTTTTCTGCAATTTCTTCCAGGGGATTTAGAGTAGATTGGAATCTTTGAAAGGACAATCCTTTCATGCTCAGATGGAAAATGTATATTTGATAAATATTCTGAGGGGTAAATTTACTAACGCTTCTAAAAGTAAAAAGTAGCGATGTTGCCCATAGCAACCAATCAGATTATGTTTATTAATTTTTTATTCATTTCTGAAAATGACAGAAATAATCTGATTGGTTGCTGTGGGCAATGTCACTACTTTTCACTTTTACCAGCTTTAGTAAATTTGCCCTGTCTGCTGTATCAGTCCCAGGGAGCCCTCTCTGCTGTATAAATCCAGGGAGCCCTCTCTGCTGTATAAATCCAGGGGTGCTCTGTCTGCTGTATCAGTCCCGGGGAACCCTGTCTGCTGTATCAGCCAGGGGTGCCTTCTCTGCTGTATCTGAAAGGGGTGATCTGTCCGTCCATCCAGGTGCTCTGCCACAGTGTAAAATTGAAATAATTTACATAATGAAAGCTGAGAAGAAAAAGCATAATTAATAATTGGTTTCCGAGAAACCGAACCCACCCGAGCTTTACCTTTTTTACATGGGTCCGAGCAGACTCGGATCCTCCCGCCTTGCTCGGCTAACCCGAGCGCGCCCGAACGTCATCATCCCGCTGTCGGATTCTCGCGAGATTCGGATTCTATATAAGCAGCCGCGCGTCGCCGCCATTTTCACACGTGCATTGAGATTGATAGGGAGAGAATGTGGCTGGCGTCCTCTCCGTTTATATAGTTACACAGTTGATCTGATTGCTTAGCTTATTGTGGGGAGGATTGGGGAGCAGCTGTTAGGAGGAGTACAGTGCAGAGTTTTGCTAGTTTTTTATCCGTTCTCTGCCTGAAAAAAACGCTCCATACCATATCTGTGCTCAGTGTGCTGCATGATATATATCTGTGCTGAGTGCTCACACTGCCTAATTGTGGGGACTGGGGAGCAGTTATAGCAGGAGTACAGTGCACAGTTTTGCTGACAGTGACCACCAGTATACGTTTGTCTGCCTGAAAAACACTCCTGTGGTGGCTTTTTTTTATACTAGTTTAGCAGTCTGCTGACAGTGTCCACCAGGTCCATTATACTGTATATAGCAGTAAGGTAGGCCACTGCTGTACCTACCTCTGTGTCGTCACTCGTCGTCCATAAGTATACTATCCATCCATCTACATTGTATACCTGTGGTGTCTTTTTTTTTTATACTATATAACTATAAACGCAGTCTGCTGACAGTGTCCACCAGGTCCATTATACTGTATATAGCAGTACGGTAGGCCACTGCTGTACCTACCTCTGTGTCGTCACTCGTCGTCCATAAGTATACTATAGTATCCATACATCTACATTGTATACCTGTAGTGTCTTTTTTTTCTATACTATAAACGCAGTCTGCTGACAGTGTCCACCAGGTCCATTATACTGTATATAGCAGTACGGTAGGCCACTGCTGTACCTACCTCTGTGTCATCACTCGTCGTCCATAAGTATACTATAGTATCCATCCAACTACATTGTATACCTGTGGTGTCTTTTTTTTTTTATACTATAAACGCAGTCTGCTGACAGTGTCCACCAGGTCCATTATACTGTATATAGCAGTACGGTAGGCCACTGCTGTACCTACCTCTGTGTCGTCACTCATCGTCCATAAGTATACTATAGTATCCATCCAACTACATTGTATACCTGTGGTGTCTTTTTTTTTAATGCTATAAACGCAGTCTGCTGACAGTGTCCACCAGGTCCATTATACTGTATATAGCAGTACGGTAGGCCACTGCTGTACCTACCTCTGTGTCATCACTCATCGTCCATAGGTATACTATAGTATCCATCCAACTACATTGTATACCTGTGGTGTCTTTTTTTTTATACTATAAACGCAGTCTGCTGACAGTGTCCACCAGGTCCATTATACTGTATATAGCAGTATGGTAGGCCACTGCTGTACCTACCTCTGTGTCGTCACTCGTCATCCATAAGTATACTATAGTATCCATCCATCTACATTGTATACCTGTGGTGTCTTTTTTTTTATACTATAAACGCAGTCTGCTGACAGTGTCCACCTGGTCCATTATACTGTATATAGCAGTACGGTAGGCCACTGCTGTACCTACCTCTGTGTCATCACTCGTCGTCCATAAGTATACTATAGTATCCATCCAACTATATTGTATACCTGTGATGTCTTTTTTTTATACTATAAACGCAGTCTGCTGACAGTGTCCACCAGGTCCATTATACTGTATATAGCAGTACGGTAGGCCACTGCTGTACCTACCTCTGTGTCATCACTCGTCATTCATAAGTATACTATAGTATCCATCGATCTACATTGTATACCTGTGGTGTCTTTTTTTTATACTATTATAAACGCAGTCTGCTGACAGTGTCCACCAGGTCCATTATACTGTATATAGCAGTACGGTAGGCCACTGCTTTACCTACCTCTGTGTCGTCACTCGTCGTCCATAAGTATACTATAGTATCCATCCAACTACATTGTATATCTGTGTTGTCTTTTTTTTTTATACTATAAACGCAGTCTGCTGACAGTGTCCACCAGGTCCATTATACTGTATATAGCAGTACGGTAGGCCACTGCTGTACCTACCTCTGTGTCATCACTCATCGTCCATAGGTATACTATAGTATCCATCCAACTACATTGTATACCTGTGGTGTCTTTTTTTTTATACTATAAACGCAGTCTGCTGACAGTGTCCACCAGGTCCATTATACTGTATATAGCAGTATGGTAGGCCACTGCTGTACCTACCTCTGTGTCGTCACTCGTCATCCATAAGTATACTATAGTATCCATCCATCTACATTGTATACCTGTGGTGTCTTTTTTTTTATACTATAAACGCAGTCTGCTGACAGTGTCCACCTGGTCCATTATACTGTATATAGCAGTACGGTAGGCCACTGCTGTACCTACCTCTGTGTCGTCACTTGTCGTCCATAAGTATATTATAGTATCCATCCATCTACATTGTATACCTGTGGTGTCTTTTTTTTATACTATAAACGCAGTCTGCTGACAGTGTCCACCAGGTCCATTATACTGTATATAGCAGTACGGTAGGCCACTGCTGTACCTACCTCTGTGTCATCACTCGTCATCCATAAGTATACTATAGTATCCATCCATCTACATTGTATACCTGTGGTGTCTTTTTTTTTATACTATAAACGCAGTCTGCTGACAGTGTCCACCAGGTCCATTATACTGTATATAGCAGTACGGTAGGCCACTGCTTTACCTACCTCTGTGTCGTCACTCGTCGTCCATAAGTATACTATAGTATCCATCCAACTACATTGTATACCTGTGTTGTCTTTTTTTTTTATACTATAAACACAGTCTGCTGACAGTGTCCACCAGGTCCATTATACTGTATATAGCAGTACGGTAGGCCACTGCTGTACCTACCTCTGTGTCATCACTCATCGTCCATAAGTATACTATAGTATCCATCCAACTACATTGTATATCTGTGTTGTCTTTTTTTTTTTATACTATAAACGCAGTCTGCTGACAGTGTCCACCAGGTCCATTATACTGTATATAGCAGTACGGTAGGCCACTGCTGTACCTACCTCTGTGTCATCACTCATCGTCCATAGGTATACTATAGTATCCATCCATCTACATTGTATACCTGTGGTGTCTTTTTTTTTATACTATAAACGCAGTCTGCTGACAGTGTCCACCAGGTCCATTATACTGTATATAGCAGTATGGTAGGCCACTGCTGTACCTACCTCTGTGTCGTCACTCGTCATCCATAAGTATACTATAGTATCCATCCATCTACATTGTATACCTGTGGTGTCTTTTTTTTTATACTATAAACGCAGTCTGCTGACAGTGTCCACCTGGTCCATTATACTGTATATAGCAGTACGGTAGGCCACTGCTGTACCTACCTCTGTGTCGTCACTTCTCGTCCATAAGTATATTATAGTATCCATCCATCTACATTGTATACCTGTGGTGTCTTTTTTTTTTATACTATAAACGCAGTCTGCTGACAGTGTCCACCAGGTCCATTATACTGTATATAGCAGTACGGTAGGCCACTGCTGTACCTACCTCTGTGTCATCACTCGTCGTCCATAAGTATACTATAGTATCCATCCAACTACATTGTATACCTGTGATGTCTTTTTTTTATACTATAAACGCAGTCTGCTGACAGTGTCCACCAGGTCCATTATACTGTATATAGCAGTACGGTAGGCCACTGCTGTACCTACCTCTGTGTCATCACTCGTCATCCATAAGTATACTATAGTATCCATCCATCTACATTGTATACCTGTGGTGTCTTTTTTTTTATACTATAAACGCAGTCTGCTGACAGTGTCCACCAGGTCCATTATACTGTATATAGCAGTACGGTAGGCCACTGCTTTACCTACCTCTGTGTCGTCACTCGTCGTCCATAAGTATACTATAGTATCCATCCAACTACATTGTATACCTGTGTTGTCTTTTTTTTTATACTATAAACACAGTCTGCTGACAGTGTCCACCAGGTCCATTATACTGTATATAGCAGTACGGTAGGCCACTGCTGTACCTACCTCTGTGTCATCACTCATCGTCCATAAGTATACTATAGTATCCATCCAACTACATTGTATACCTGTGGTGTCTTTTTTTTAATACTATAAACGCAGTCTGCTGACAGTGTCCACCAGGTCCATTATACTGTATATAGCAGTACGGTAGGCCACTGCTGTACCTACCTCTGTGTCGTCACTCGTCGTCCATAAGTATACTATAGTATCCATCCATCTACATTGTATACCTGTGGTGTCTTTTTTTTTTATACTATAAACGCAGTCTGCTGACAGTGTCCACCAGGTCCATTATACTGTATATAGCAGTACGGTAGGCCACTGCTGTACCTACCTCTGTGTCATCACTCATCGTCCATAAGTATACTATAGTATCCATCGATCTACATTGTATACCTGTGGTGTCTTTTTTTTTATACTATAAACGCAGTCTGCTGACAGTGTCCACCAGGTCCATTATACTGTATATAGCAGTACGGTAGGCCACTGCTTTACCTACCTCTGTGTCGTCACTCGTCATCCATAAGTATACTATAGTATCCATCCATCTACATTGTATACCTGTGGTGTCTTTTTTTTTATACTATAAACGCAGTCTGCTGACAGTGTCCACCTGGTCCATTATACTGTATATAGCAGTACGGTAGGCCACTGCTGTACCTACCTCTGTGTCATCACTCGTCGTCCATAAGTATACTATAGTATCCATCCAACTACATTGTATACCTGTGATGTCTTTTTTTTATACTATAAACGCAGTCTGCTGACAGTGTCCACCAGGTCCATTATACTGTATATAGCAGTACGGTAGGCCACTGCTGTACCTACCTCTGTGTCATCACTCGTCATCCATAAGTATACTATAGTATCCATCCATCTACATTGTATACCTGTGGTGTCTTTTTTTTATACTATTATAAACGCAGTCTGCTGACAGTGTCCACCAGGTCCATTATACTGTATATAGCAGTACGGTAGGCCACTGCTTTACCTACCTCTGTGTCGTCACTCGTCGTCCATAAGTATACTATAGTATCCATCCAACTACATTGTATATCTGTGTTGTCTTTTTTTTTAATACTATAAACGCAGTCTGCTGACAGTGTCCACCAGGTCCATTATACTGTATATAGCAGTACGGTAGGCCACTGCTGTACCTACCTCTGTGTCATCACTCATCGTCCATAGGTATACTATAGTATCCATCCAACTACATTGTATACCTGTGGTGTCTTTTTTTTTATACTATAAACGCAGTCTGCTGACAGTGTCCTCCAGGTCCATTATACTGTATATAGCAGTATGGTAGGCCACTGCTGTACCTACCTCTGTGTCGTCACTCGTCATCCATAAGTATACTATAGTATCCATCCATCTACATTGTATACCTGTGGTGTCTTTTTTTTTATACTATAAACGCAGTCTGCTGACAGTGTCCACCTGGTCCATTATACTGTATATAGCAGTACGGTAGGCCACTGCTGTACCTACCTCTGTGTCGTCACTTGTCGTCCATAAGTATATTATAGTATCCATCCATCTACATTGTATACCTGTGGTGTCTTTTTTTTATACTATAAACGCAGTCTGCTGACAGTGTCCACCAGGTCCATTATACTGTATATAGCAGTACGGTAGGCCACTGCTGTACCTACCTCTGTGTCATCACTCGTCATCCATAAGTATACTATAGTATCCATCCATCTACATTGTATACCTGTGGTGTCTTTTTTTTATACTATAAACGCAGTCTGCTGACAGTGTCCACCAGGTCCATTATACTGTATATAGCAGTACGGTAGGCCACTGCTTTACCTACCTCTGTGTCGTCACTCGTCGTCCATAAGTATACTATAGTATCCATCCAACTACATTGTATACCTGTGTTGTCTTTTTTTTTTATACTATAAACACAGTCTGCTGACAGTGTCCACCAGGTCCATTATACTGTATATAGCAGTACGGTAGGCCACTGCTGTACCTACCTCTGTGTCATCACTCATCGTCCATAAGTATACTATAGTATCCATCCAACTACATTGTATATCTGTGTTGTCTTTTTTTTTTTATACTATAAACGCAGTCTGCTGACAGTGTCCACCAGGTCCATTATACTGTATATAGCAGTACGGTAGGCCACTGCTGTACCTACCTCTGTGTCATCACTCATCGTCCATAGGTATACTATAGTATCCATCCATCTACATTGTATACCTGTGGTGTCTTTTTTTTATACTATAAACGCAGTCTGCTGACAGTGTCCACCAGGTCCATTATACTGTATATAGCAGTATGGTAGGCCACTGCTGTACCTACCTCTGTGTCGTCACTCGTCATCCACAAGTATACTATAGTATCCATCCATCTACATTGTATACCTGTGGTGTCTTTTTTTTTATACTATAAACGCAGTCTGCTGACAGTGTCCACCAGGTCCATTATACTGTATATAGCAGTTTGGTAGGCCACTGCTGTACCTACCTCTGTGTCGTCACTTGTCGTCCATAAGTATATTATAGTATCCATCCATCTACATTGTATACCTGTGGTGTCTTTTTTTTTTTATACTATAAACGCAGTCTGCTGACAGTGTCCACCAGGTCCATTATACTGTATATAGCAGTACGGTAGGCCACTGCTGTACCTACCTCTGTGTCGTCACTCGTCGTCCATAAGTATACTATAGTATCCATCCAACTACATTGTATACCTGTGATGTCTTTTTTTTATACTATAAACGCAGTCTGCTGACAGTGTCCACCAGGTCCATTATACTGTATATAGCAGTACGGTAGGCCACTGCTGTACCTACCTCTGTGTCATCACTCGTCATCCATAAGTATACTATAGTATCCATCCATCTACATTGTATACCTGTGGTGTCTTTTTTTTTATACTATAAACGCAGTCTGCTGACAGTGTCCACCAGGTCCATTATACTGTATATAGCAGTACGGTAGGCCACTGCTTTACCTACCTCTGTGTCGTCACTCGTCGTCCATAAGTATACTATAGTATCCATCCAACTACATTGTATACCTGTGTTGTCTTTTTTTTTATACTATAAACACAGTCTGCTGACAGTGTCCACCAGGTCCATTATACTGTATATAGCAGTACGGTAGGCCACTGCTGTACCTACCTCTGTGTCATCACTCATCGTCCATAAGTATACTATAGTATCCATCCAACTACATTGTATACCTGTGGTGTCTTTTTTTTAATACTATAAACGCAGTCTGCTGACAGTGTCCACCAGGTCCATTATACTGTATATAGCAGTACGGTAGGCCACTGCTGTACCTTCCTCTGTGTCTTCACTCGTCGTCCATAAGTATACTATAGTATCCATCCATCTACATTGTATACCTGTGGTCTCTTTTTTTTATACTATAAATGCAGTCTGCTGACAGTGTCCACCTGGTCCACTATACTGTATATAGCAGTACGGTAGGCCACTGCTGTACCTACCTCTGTGTCATCACTCGTCGTCCATAAGTATACTATAGTATCCATACATCTACATTGTATACCTGTGGTGTCTTTTTTTTTATACTATAAACGCAGTCTGCTGACAGTGTCCACCAGGTCCATTATACTGTATATAGCAGTACGGTAGGCCACTGCTGTACCTACCTCTGTGTCATCACTCGTCGTCCATAAGTATACTATAGTATCCATCCAACTACATTGTATACCTGTGGTGTCTTTTTTTTTATACTATAAACGCAGTCTGCTGACAGTGTCCACCAGGTCCATTATACTGTATATAGCAGTACGGTAGGCCACTGCTGTACCTACCTCTGTGTCGTCACTCATCGTCCATAAGTATACTATAGTATCCATCCAACTACATTGTATACCTGTGGTGTCTTTTTTTTTATACTATAAACGCTGTCTGCTGACAGTGTCCACCAGGTCCATTATACTGTATATAGCAGTATGGTAGGCCACTGCTGTACCTACCTCTGTGTCGTCACTCGTCATCCATAAGTATACTATAGTATCCATCCATCTACATTGTATACCTGTGGTGTCTTTTTTTTTATACTATAAACGCAGTCTGCTGACAGTGTCCACCTGGTCCATTATACTGTATATAGCAGTACGGTAGGCCACTGCTGTACCTACCTCTGTGTCGTCACTTGTCGTCCATAAGTATACTATAGTATCCATCCATCTACATTGTATACCTGTGGTGTCTTTTTTTTATACTATAAACGCAGTCTGCTGACAGTGTCCACCAGGTCCATTATACTGTATATAGCAGTACGGTAGGCCACTGCTGTACCTACCTCTGTGTCGTCACTCGTCGTCCATAAGTATACTATCCATCAATCTACATTGTATACCTGTGGTGTCTTTTTTTTTATACTATATAACTATAAACGCAGTCTGCTGACAGTGTCCACCAGGTGTCAGGAATCGACTCACCACGGTCGCATCTGTCCGCCGGTGCGGACTCCGTCCAGGGTCCCTGCGTTCCACTGTCATCCGCACCTCTGCCATCAGACATCATCCTGGGCCTGGGAGCACTCCTGTGACAGTGGGCGTGTAGCACGCCGCGTTCCCGCTGGGCCGCGGCATGGGCGCCGCCATGACAGTCTCCATCGGTCAGAGCACGGCGGCCAATCCGGTGCTTGGCCGCACCTATTTTCCTCACTCCCACCAATGACTGCACATCAGGGGGTATATCAGGAGCTGCAGGATCAGTCTGCAGGCATCCTGAACTTTGTGTCACTCCTGCGACCCATGTGTCTGGATCTGGTTACCTGTTCCTCCGTGTTCCTGGTTACCTGCCTATACCTCCGTGTTCCTGGTTACCTACCTGTGACTTTCTGCTCCAGGTATCCTCTACAGCTCCGTGGAACTACAAGCCTCAGCATTACCTGCTTCTGTTTACAGGCTTCACACTAATCACCAACTCAGTGTGCTTCAGCCTAGCAGTAGAGACTCGCTCCAGGTGCATTCCATCTCCTCACCTGTGATGCAGCTTGCTTGCTGCCTGTGCCTCATCACCTGCACTGTGAACATTGCCAGTCTCCTGCCTCTGCTACCAGGTTTGCCATTTATTACCATCTCTGCTGGCTCCACGTTTTAAACTGCTCTGGTTTCCATACCAGATTATCTCCTGCCAAGTTATTATTCATCAGTGTACATTCATCAGTTATTATTATTACCAGTTATCATTCATCAGTTACCAATCATCCATTTGCCATATTTCTGTTGCCATAGACTTTCAGCTTCCACGCTGCACTATTGACATTTGCATTTCTTATTGTTTATTTTCTGCTGCCGTTGTGAACTTTCTGTATAATAAATATCATTGCGCCCATGCGCAGAAACTTAATCCAGCCTCCTCGCTTTCTCCCTTCTACCTCCACTGACCCACTAGCGCCCCCTCCAGGGACACAGACAAAACCTAGTCTGACAGTAAGTTCAGGATCGATGGACTCGGACGGTGGTCGGAGTGTGGGGTCAGAGGCCTTACAAAATCTGGTCTCCCATTTGGATGGTCAAGAGGCTGTGCAGCAGCAGATGTTTCAGTTCCTGCAAGGGATGTCTTCCCGGATTGATACACTGCAGCAAACCCTGCCTAGTGTACCTACTACTACAGTTCTGGTTACTCCAGCACCTGCAAGTGCTGTGAGTTCTTCCATACCGGCTGCATCAACTCCAGTGTCACGCTTGCACCTGCCCGTGCCTAGCAAGTATGATGGCAGCCCAAAGTCATGTCGCGGGTTTCTTAACCAATGCGAAATCCAGTTCGAATTATTGTCACACAATTTCCCCACGCCAAGATCCAAGGTTGCCTACATTATCTCACTGCTCTCAGGTTCTGCCCTGAGTTGGGTGTCTCCTCTGTGGGAACGTGCTGACCCTCTGGTGAACAACTACGCTGAATTCGCGTCAACCTTCAGACGGATCTTTGACGAGCCAGGTCGTGCAACATCAGCCTCTGCAGATCTTATGCAACTTCGTCAAGGTACCCGTAGTATGGGCCAATATGTCATCCAGTTCCAGACGTTAGCCTCAGAGATCCAGTGGAACAATCAAGCCCTGGTAGCAGCCTTCTGGCATGGACTTTCAGATCGGATTAAGGATGAACTGGCAACCCGCGATCTCCCTGAGCAATTGTCTGATTTAATTTCCCTGTGCATCAAGTTGGACTCTCGCATTCGCGAACGCAACAGTGAACGTGCTCGTAGTGAGCCGCGCAGGTCAAGAATGGTACCTCCTGTACAATTTCAGTCTCCACCTTCTGATGAGCCTATGCAAGTAAATAGGTCCCGCCTAACTCCTGAGGAGAGGTCAAGAAGACTTCGTGAGAGACTGTGTCTTTATTGTGCGGCTGCAGGTCACCAGATTAATTCTTGTACAGTGCGTTCGGGAAACGCCAGATCCTGACTTGTAAAGGAGGAGTCAAGTTGGGACCTTCTAGTCAAGCTCCTTCAAATCAAGACCTTATTCTTCCCGTGACTTTAGAAACTTCGGCTGGTCTTCAATCTGCATCTGCGTTAGTGGACTGTGGAGCCGCAGGAAACTTCATCACTCAAGCTGCGGTAAATAAATTTCGTTTGCCAGTCTGTGAACTTTCATACCCAGTCTACATTACCGCTGTGGATGGTAGCCGAATCTCCAAGGGGAATATCTCTCACCAAACTGTACCAGTGGTGTTGGGAGTTGGGTTCCTGCACTCAGAATTAATAAAGTTCTTAGTTATTCCTCAGGCAACCCAAGAGATCGTTCTAGGTATGCCCTGGCTCCAGCTACATAATCCACAGATTGATTGGTCTACATTACAACTTACTTCCTGGGGTTCACATTGTCACCAGTCCTGTTTAGCCCAAGTTTGTCCTATCAAGTCTACCGAAGTCAAAACCCAGTCAAGTCTCCCTGCGGCTTACCAAGATTTCTCTGACATCTTCAGTGAAAAGGCCGCTGATGTTTTGCCGCCCCATAGAGAGTGGGATTGCCCCATTGACCTCATTCCTGGCAAGAAACCACCTAGAGGGCGTACCTATCCGTTGTCCGTTCCTGAAACTGAAGCGATGAGCGACTACATCAGGGAGAACTTACAGAAAGGATTCATCCGTCCCTCATCTTCACCCGCTGGTGCGGGCTTCTTCTTTGTTAAGAAAAAGGATGGAGGATTACGTCCATGTATCGACTACCGGGGTCTCAATGACATTACCATCAAAAATAGCTATCCATTACCACTCATCACCGAATTGTTTGACAGAGTTAAGGGAGCCCGCATCTTCACCAAGTTAGATCTTCGCGGTGCCTACAACCTCATTAGAATCCGGAGTGGTGATGAATGGAAGACAGCTTTTAATACTCGAGATGGTCATTACGAGTACCTGGTAATGCCATTCGGGTTGAGTAATGCCCCAGCAGTGTTCCAGCACTTCGTGAACGAAATCTTCCGTGACGTTCTGTACAAATACCTTGTGGTTTATCTGGATGATATCCTCATCTTCTCTCAAGATCTCTCCTCTCATCGTCTACAAGTCCGTGAAGTCCTCCGACGTCTTCGTGAGAACCGGCTCTACGGAAAACTATCCAAGTGTACCTTTGAAGTTTCTTCTATACCCTTCCTAGGGTATATAATTTCCGGATCGGATCTCCAGATGGACCCGACAAAGTTGGAAGCCATTGCCAATTGGTCCATTCCAAATTCTCTCAAGTCTATTCAGCGATTCCTGGGATTCGCCAATTACTATAGGAAATTTATTCGAGGATTCTCAACTCTCATCGCTCCTATTACCAACTTAACTCGGAAAGGGGCAGATCATTCCAACTGGTCAGAAGAGGCGTTAGCGGCCTTCCAAAAAATCAAGCTGGCCTTTATGTCTGCTCCAGTTCTGTCTCAACCAGACGTAAACAAACCATTCGAGTTGGAGGTGGATGCCTCTACCGTAGGAGTCGGAGCGGTTCTCTCCCAGAAGGGAACTGATGGGAAGATCCACCCCTGTGGATTCTATTCTCGTAAATTCCTCCCTGCAGAGGCTAACTATGCCGTTGGAGATCAAGAACTACTGGCGATTAAGCTGGCCCTCGAGGAATGGAGGTATCTCCTGGAAGGGGCCAAATATCCGTTCAACATCTATACGGATCATAAAAATCTGCTATATTTAAAGGCAGCCCAGTGCCTTAATCCTCGCCAGTCCCGGTGGGCTATGTTTTTCTCTCATTTTAATTTTAAGCTTCATTTCCGCCCAGGTTCTCAGAACATTAAAGCTGACGCCTTATCCCGATCTATGGAGTCCGAAGAGGAGACGTCTAACTCAGTTCCGCATTCCATCCTGAGTCCAGTGGTATTCGCTGTATCTCAAGTTTCTCCGGCTCCTCCTCCTGGTAAGACTTTTGTTTCTCCAGAACTCCGTCCCAAGTTGCTGTCTTGGGCCCATCAGTCCAAGTTCACTGGACATCCCGGTATCCTGAAAACTTTCAAGTTCCTCTCTGAGACATACTGGTGGCCAAAGATGAAAGCTGACATCAAGGATTTCGTGGCATCCTGTCCTAAGTGTGCGCAGCACAAGATTCCTTGTCAGTCTCCAGCAGGTCAGTTACAACCATTATCTGTTCCCAGCCGTCCCTGGTCACACCTGTCCATGGACTTTATCTCCGACCTTCCTCCTTCTCAAGGATATAATACCATCTGGGTTGTGGTGGACAGATTTACCAAGATGGCCCATTTTGTTCCTCTCCAGGGTCTCCCTTCTGCCCCAAAACTCGCCCAAATCTTCCTACGGGAGATTTTCCGTCTACATGGTCTACCCTCAGAAATAATATCCGACCGAGGTGTTCAGTTTGTAGCGAGGTTTTGGAGGGCTCTCTGTTCTGCCATGCAAGTTAAACTGAAGTTCTCGTCAGCTTACCACCCTCAGACGAACGGGCAGACAGAGAGGGTAAATCAGGAATTGGAGACATTTTTAAGACTTTATGTTTCATCTTCTCAGGACAACTGGTTGGATCTGCTCCCGTGGGCCGAATTTGCCCACAATTTCCGCTATCACACAGCTACTGACACAACTCCGTTCTTTGCTGTATATGGGCAACATCCTCGTGTTCCAGACTTCCAAGAACTCCCTCACATGGATGTTCCTGCTGCCTCTACTGCCCTGAGTCAGTTCTCGTTAACCTGGAGGAAGATTCACACTTCTCTCAAGAAGGCCTCCAGCCGGTATAAATACTTTGCTGACCGCAAAAGACGTGCAGTTCCTAGCCTGAAACCTGGGGACAAGGTTTGGCTTTCTACCCGTCGATGAAATTTGCACCACGTTTCATTGGTCCCTTTCCCGTTGAAAGAGTCATCAACCCTGTGGCCTACAAGCTTAAGTTACCATCTTCTCTGCGAATACCTAATGCCTTTCATGTCTCTCTCCTCAGACCTTTAGTCCTGAATCGCTTCCAAAGAGCTCTTCCAGTCGGCCCCAAAGTTCGAACTCAGCGGGGCGTGGAGTTCGAGATAGAGAAGATTCTGGATTCCCGTTGCCGGTACGGTCGTCTACAATATCTTATCGATTGGTCCGGTTATGGTCCGGAGGAGAGAAGTTGGGTGAATTCCGCAGATGTCCATGCTCCAAGGTTGGTCCGTGTCTTCCATAACACTCATCCTTCCAAGCCACGTGGGTGTTCAGTGCCCACCCTTAAAGGGGGGGGGGGGGTACTGTCAGGAATCGACTCACCACGGTCGCATCTGTCCGCCGGTGCGGACTCCGTCCAGGGTCCCTGCGTTCCACTGTCATCCGCACCTCTGCCATCAGACGTCATCCTGGGAGCACTCCTGTGACAGTGGGCGTGTAGCACGCCGCGTTCCCGCTGGGCCGCGGCATGGGCGCCGCCATGACAGTCTCCATCGGTCAGAGCACGGCGGCCAATCCGGTGCTTGGCCGCACCTACTTTCCTCACTCCCACCAATGACTGCACATCAGGGGGTATATCAGGAGCTGCAGGATCAGTCTGCAGGCATCCTGAACTTTGTGTCACTCCTGCGACCCATGTGTCTGGATCTGGTTACCTGTTCCTCCGTGTTCCTGGTTACCTGCCTATACCTCCGTGTTCCTGGTTACCTACCTGTGACTTTCTGCTCCAGGTATCCTCTACAGCTCCGTGGAACTACAAGCCTCAGCATTACCTGCATCTGTTTACAGGCTTCACACTAATCACCAACTCAGTGTGCTTCAGCCTAGCAGTAGAGACTCGCTCCAGGTGCATTCCATCTCCTCACCTGTGATGCAGCTTGCTTGCTGCCTGTGCCTCATCACCTGCACTGTGAACATTGCCAGTCTCCTGCCTCTGCTACCAGGTTTGCCATTTATTACCATCTCTGCTGGCTCCACGTTTTAAACTGCTCTGGTTTCCATACCAGATTATCTCCTGCCAAGTTATTATTCATCAGTGTACATTCATCAGTTATTATTATTACCAGTTATCATTCATCAGTTACCAATCATCCATTTGCCATATTTCTGTTGCCATAGACTTTCAGCTTCCACGCTGCACTATTGACATTTGCATTTCTTATTGTTTATTTTCTGCTGCCGTTGTGAACTTTCTGTATAATAAATATCATTGCGCCCATGCGCAGAAACTCAATCCAGCCTCCTCGCTTTCTCCCTTCTACCTCCACTGACCCACTAGCGCCCCCTCCGGGGACACAGACAAAACCTAGTCTGACACCAGGTCCATTATACTTTATATAGCAGTACGGTAGGCCACTGCTGTACCTACCTCTGTGTCGTCACTCGTCGTCCATAAGTATACTATAGTATCCATCCAACTACACTGTATACCTGTGGTGCCTTTTAGTTGTGCGCATTAAAATATGGAGAACAAAAATGTGGAGGTTAAAAAAATAGGGAAAGATCAAGATCCACTTCCACCACGTGCTGAAGCTGCTGCCACTAGTCATGGCCGAGACGATGAAACGCCATCAACGTCGTCTGCCAAGGCCGATGCCCAATGTCATAGTACAGAGCATGTAAAATCCAAAACACAAAAGATCAGTAAAATTACCCAAAAATCAAAATTAAAAGCGTCTGAGGAGAAGCGTAAACTTGCCAATATGCCATTTACGACACAGAGTGGCAAGGAACGGCTGAGGCCCTGGCCTATGTTCATGGCTAGTGGTTCAGCTTCACATGAGGATGGAAGCACTCATCCTCTCGCTAGAAAAAAGAAAAGACTTAAGCTGGCAAAAGCACAGCAAAGAACTGTGCGTTCTTCGAAATCACAAATCCTCAAGGAGAGTCCAATTGTGTCGGTTGCGATGCCTGACCTTCCCAACACTGGACGGGAAGAGCTTGCGCCTTCCACCATTTGCACGCCCCCTGCAAGTGCTGGAAGGAGCATCCGCAGTCCAGTTCCTGATAATAATCAAATTGAAGATGTCAGTGTTGAAGTACACCAGGATGAGGATATGGGTGTTGCTGGCGCTGGGGAGGAAATTGAAAAGGAGGTTTTCTGATGGTGAGGTGGTTTGTTTAAGTCAGGCACCCGGGAGACACCTGTTGTCCGTGGGAGGAATATGGCCATCGACATGCCTGGTCAAAATCCAAAAAAAATCAGCTCTTCGGTGTGGAATTATTTCAACACAAATGCGGACAACAGGTGTCAAGCCGTGTGTTGCCTTTGTCAAGCTGTAATAAGTAGGGGTAAGGACTTTAACCACCTCGGAACATCCTCCCTTATACGTCACCTGCAGCGCATTCATCATAAGTCAGTGACAAGTTCAAAAACTTTGGGCGACAGCGGAAGCAGTCCACTGACCAGTAAATCCCTTCCTCTTGTAACCAAGCTCCCGCAAACCACACCACCAACTCCCTCAGTGTCAATTTCCTCCTTACCCAGGAAAGCCAATAGTCCTGCAGGCCATGTCACTGGCAAGTCTGACGAGTCCTCTCCTGCCTGGGATTCCTCCGATGCATCCTTGAGTGTAACGCCTACTGCTGCTGGCGCTGCTGTTGTTGCTGCTGGGAGTCGATCATCATCCCAGAGGGGAAGTCGGAAGACCACTTGTACTACTTCCAGTAAGCAATTGACTGTACAACAGTCCTTTGCGAGGAAGATGAAATATCACAGCAATCATCCTGCTGCAAAGCGGATAGCTGAGGCCTTGGCAGCCTGGGCGGTGAGAAACGTGGTTCCGGTATCCATCGTTACTTCAGAGCCAACTATAGAGTTGATTGAGGTACTGTGTCCCCGGTACCAAATACCATCTAGGTTCCATTTTTCTAGGCAGGCGATACCGAAAATGTACACAGACCTCAGAAAAAGAGTCACCAGTGTCCTAAAAAATGCAGTTGTACCCAATGTCCACTTAACCACGGACATGTGGACAAGTGGAGCAGGGCAGACTCGGGACTACATGACTGTGACAGCCCACTGGGTAGATGTATTGCCTCCCGCTGCAAGAACAGCAGCGGCAGCACCAGTAGCAGCATCTCGCAAACGCCAACTCGTTCCTAAGCAGGCTACGCTTTGTATTACCGCTTTCCAGAATACGCACACAGCTGAAAACCTCTTACGGCAACTGAGGAAGATCATCGCAGAATGGCTTACCCCAATTGGACTCTCCTGGGTATTTGTGGCATCGGACAACCCCAGCAATATTGTGCGTGCATTACATCTGGGCAAATTCCAGCACGTCCCATGTTTTGCACATACCTTGAATTTGGTGGTGAAGAATTATTTTAAAAATGACAGGGGCGTGCAAGAGATGCTGTCGGTGGCCAGAAGAATTGCGGGCCACTTTCGGGCGTACAGGCACCGCGTACAGAAGACTGGAGCACCACCAATAACACCTGAACCTGCCCTGCCATCATCTGAAGCAAGAGGTGTTAACGAGGTGGAATTCAACCCTCTATATGCTTCAGAGGATGGAGGAGCAGCAAAAGGTAATTCAAGCCTATACATATGGCCATGATATAGGCAAAGGAGGTGGAATGCACCTGACTCAAGCGCAGTGGAGAATGATTTCAACGTTGTGCAAGGTTCTGCAACCTTTTGAACTTGCCACACGTGAAGTCAGTTCAGACACTGCCAGCCTGAGTCAGGTCATTCCCCTCATCAGGCTTTTGCAGAAGAAGCTGGAGATATTGAAGGAGGAGCTAAAACAGAGCGATTCCGCTAGGCATGTGGGACTTGTGGATGGAGCCCTTCATTCGCTTAACCAGGATTCACGGGTGGTCAATCTGTTGAAATCAGAGCATTACATTTTGACCACCGTGCTCGATCCTAGATTCAAAAACTATGTTGTATCTCTCTTTCCGGCAGACACAAGTCTGCAGAGGTTCAAAGACCTGCTGGTGAGAAAATTGTCAAGTCAAGCGGAACGTGACCCGTCAACATCTCCTCCTTCACATTCTCCCGCAACTGGGGGTGCGAGAAAAAGGCTACGAATTCCGAGCCCACCCGCTGGCGGTGATGCAGGGCAGTCTGGAGCGAGTGCTGACATCTGGTCCGGACTGAAGGACCTGCCGACGATTACTGACATGTCGTCTACTGTCACTGCATATGATTCTCTCACCATTGAAAGAATGGTGGAGGATTATATGAGTGACCGCATCCAAGTAGGCACGTCAGACAGTCCGTACGTATACTGGCAGGAAAAAGAGGCAATTTGGAGGCCCTTGCAGAAACTGGCTTTATTCTACCTAAGTTGCCCTCCCTCAAGTGTGTACTCCGAAAGAGTGTTCAGTGCCGCCGCTCACCTTGTCAGCAATCGGCGTACGAGGTTACTTCCAGAAAATGTGGAGAAGATGATGTTCATTAAAATGAATTATAATCAATTCCTCCGTGGAGACATTCACCAGCAGCAATTGCCTCCAGAAAGTAGATGGTGGATTCCAGTGGGGACGAATTAATAATCTGTGATGAGGGGGATGTACACAGTGAAAGGGGTGATGAATCGGACGATGATGATGAGGTGGACATCTTGCCTCTGTAGAGCCAGTTTGTGCAAGGAGAGATTGATTGCTTCTTTTTTGGTGGGGGCCCAAACCAACCAGTCATTTCAGTCACAGTCGTGTGGCAGACCCTGTCGCTGAAATGATGGGTTCGTTAAAGTGTGCATGTCCTGTTTATACAACATAAGGGTGGGTGGGAGGGCCCAAGGACAATTCCATCTTGCACCTCTTTTTTCTTTCATTTTTCTTTGCGTCATGTGCTGTTTGGGGACTATTTTTTTGAAGGGCCATCCTGCGTGACACTGCAGTGCCACTCCTAGATGGGCCAGGTGTTTGTGTCGGCCACTTGGGTCGCTTATCTTAGTCACACAGCTACCTCATTGCGCCTCTTTTTTTCTTTGCGTCATGTGCTGTTTGGGGAGTATTTTTTTGAAGGGCCATCCTGCGTGACACTGCAGTGCCACTCCTAGATGGGCCAGGTGTTTGTGTCGGCCACTTGGGTCGCTTATCTTAGTCACACAGCTACCTCATTGCGCCTCTTTTTTTCTTTGCGTCATGTGCTGTTTGGGGAGTATTTTTTTGAAGGGCCATCCTGCGTGACACTGCAGTGCCACTCCTAGATGGGCCAGGTGTTTGTGTCGGCCACTTGGGTCGCTTAGCTTAGTCACACAGCTACCTCATTGCGCCTCTTTTTTTCTTTGCGTCATGTGCTGTTTGGGGAGTATTTTTTTGAAGGGCCATCCTGCGTGACACTGCAGTGCCACTCCTAGATGGGCCACGTGTTTGTGTCGGCCACTTGGGTCGCTTATCTTAGTCACACAGCTACCTCATTGCGCCTCTTTTTTTCTTTGCGTCATGTGCTGTTTGGGGAGTATTTTTTTCAAGTGCCATCCTGTCTGACACTGCAGTGCCACTCCTAGATAGGCCAGGTGTTTGTGTTGGCCACTTGGGTCGCTTAGCTTAGTCACACAGCTACCTCGGTGCAAATTTTAGGACTAAAAATAATATTGTGAGGTGTGAGGTGTTCAGAATAGACTGAAAATGAGTGGAAATTATGGTTATTGAGGTTAATAATACTTTGGGATCAAAATAACCCCCAAATTCTATGATTTAAGCAGTTTTTTAGGGTTTTTTTAAAAAAACACCCGAATCCAAAACACACCCGAATCCGACAAAAAAATTTCGGTGAGGCTTTGCCAAAACGCATCCGAATCCTAAACACGGCCGCGGAACCGAACCCAAAACCAAAACACAAAACCCGAAAAATGTCCGGTGCACATCACTAATAATTATACATATTTTGTGCTTTACACCAGTATACTATACTGTGACACTGCCGATCAGACTGCAGTATAGTATTTTCTACTCATAACGTATACATTTGTGACTCATTTGTACAACGCTGTCTGTGAAGTCAACTGCAGTATGTAATTATTATTATATACCTTTCTGACTCATTTGTGTAAAGCTGTCAGTGAAACCAACCGCAGTGTGTAATTATTTATTATATATATTTCTGACTAGTTGTGCGATGCACAATGTGTGTCAACCCCACTTTGTGTTAATAGAAATAGAGGCTAATGGGTGTAGTATGGCTGACCAGCGGTCAGGAGACCGCCGATCAGCTTACCGACGCCGGGATCACGGCAGCATACCAACGCCGGGATCCCAGCGGGGAGGGGCGAGTGCAGCAAGCCCCTTGTGGGCTCGGTGGCAACCTACGGTCACAACGGTTCTATTCCCACTCTATGGATGTCGTGGACACCCACGAGTGGAAATAGTCCCTGTTGGTCGGCATGCCGACCATCGGGATAGTGAGGGGTCGGGATGCTGGAGGAGGTCATGTGACTGTCGGTCTCCCGACCGCCGGTCACATGAATACCACCCGAGGCTTATACTAGTGCTGAAACTGCTGCCTCTAGTCATGAAATTGACAATGCAAGTCTGTCAACATCATCTGCTAAGTCAGATGTCCAGGGGCATAGAGGGATAAGGTCAGGGCATGTAAAATCATTTAATTTTAGAGAGGTAAAAAAAAAAAATCAAAAGGAAAGATGAAGAGGCAGTAACCATCAGAGATTCTTGAGGAAGGTTGAGGAGTGTCCATGACAGTTGACATAGAGGTTGTCCTCATAGAGAAGCCTCTTTTACCTCCTTCCACCATTTCTGAACCATCTGAACATGTAGGGAGCAGTACAAGTAAAGATGGCGATGATGAATCTGATGAGGACCTAATACAAATTGAGGATTTGTGTGTGGAAGTGGGAAAGGATGAGGGGGATATGTGTGTACTATTATTATTATTATTATTATTATTATTATTATCCTTTATTTATATGGCGCCACAAGGGTTCCGCAGCTCCCAATTACAGAGTACATAAATAATCAAGCAGGAAAACAGCAATTTACAGTTGACGACAATATAGGACAAGTACAGGGTAAATAAACATAGCTACATCAGCAGATGACACTGGAATAAGTATCAGGTGGCAGAAGACTGCTGGATTTGGTGCAGTTGAATATTATTAAAGTAAGAAAAGGATAAGCACATGAGGGAAGAGGGCCCTGCTCGTGAGAGCTTACATTCTAAAGGGGAGGGGTAGACAGACAGGGGTGAGACAGATGGGGTACATAGAGAGCGTGGAACAGAGGTTGAGGATGAGATTTGGCTGGGTTTGGTGAAGAAGTGGGTCTTGAGAGCCCGTTGAAGTTTTGTAGAGAGGTGGAGAGTCTGAGGGGGAGAGGTAGGGAATTCCAGAGAAGTGGTGCAGCACGTGAAAAATCTTGGAGGTAGGAGTGGGAGGAAGTAATCCGTAGGCAGGAGAGTCGGCGTGCATTAGCAGAGCGAAGAGGACGGGTGGGAGTGTAAAGGGAGATAAGGTCAGAGATATAGATGGGAGAGGAGTGGGTGAGGGCTTTGTAAGCAAGTGTGAGAAGCTTGAAGTGGATTCTGAAAGGGAAGGGGAGCCAGTGAAGGTCTAGTAAGAGAGGAGAGGTGGACGTAGTTCGTTTGGTGAGGAAAATGAGCCGGTCAGCAGAATTGAGGATGGATTGGAGTGGAGAGAGGTATTTGTCAGGAATGCCAGTCAAGAGGAGATTACAGTAGTCCAGTCTGGAGATGACCAGTGAGTGGATAAGAGTAAGAGTCTTAGTAGCATCCTGGGTCAGAAAGGGTCTGATCCTGGAAATATTTTTTAGATGAAAACGGCAGGTTTGTGAGAGGTGCTGAATGTGTGGTTTGAAGGAGAGGGAGGAGTCAAGGATTACTCCAAGACAGCGCACTTGGGGGCTAGAGGAGATAGTAGTGCCATCAATAGATAATGAGATTGTAGGAGATGAGGTTATGCGGGAGGGAGGGAAGATGATCAGCTCGGTCTTAGACATGTTAAGTTTAAGAAAGCGCTGGGACATCCTGGAAGAGGTAGCAGAGGGACAGTTGGAGATACGAGTGAGGAGAGCAGGGGAGAGGTCTGGAGAGGAAAGATAGATTTGAGTGTCATCAGCATAGAGATGATATTGGAAACCAAAAGAACTAATGAGCTTACCTAGTGAGTACGTATAGAGAGAGAAGAGAAGAGGACCAAGGACAGTACCTTGAAGTACCCCTACAGTTAGTGGAAGTGAGGGGGAGGTGGAGTCATGAGAGGAGACAGAGAATGAACGGACAGAAAGGTAGGAAGACAGCCAAGAGAGGGCAGTGTCATGCAGACCAATGAAGTGAAGGATTTGCAGTAGGAGAGGATGGTCCACAGTGTCAAAAGCAGCAGAGAGATCCAGTAGAATAAGTAGAGAGTAGTGTCCCTTAGATTTAGCAGCATGGAGGTCATTGCATACTTTTGTAAGGACAGTTTCAGTGGAGTGGAGAGGATGGAAGCCAGACTGGAATGGGTCAAGCAGTGAGTGTGAGGAAAGAAAGGAAGTAAGGCGATTGTAGACAATACGCTCAAGGAGGTTGGAGGCAAAAGGGAGGAGAGAGATGGGTCGGTAGTTGGAGAGATTTTTTGGATCAAGGATAGGTTTTTTAAGAATAGGAGCGATGAGTGCATGCTTGAAGGCAGAGGGGACAGTGCCTGATGGGAGGGAGAGATTGAGAAAGTAGGAAAGATGGGAACAAGCAGGAGAGAGGTAGCGGAGGAGGCGGGAGGGAATAGGGTCAAGTGGGGAGGTGGTGAGGAGACAGGAACGAATGAGGGCCATGACTTCCTCTCCAGATGCATTGGAAAAAGATGTCAGAGTTGATGCGAGGGATGATGAGGGTTGGTAAGGGATGGGAGAAGGCTGGTTACTGATGGTCTGGTGTGATGTGATGTCCTGACGTATGGAGTCAATTTTGGATGTGAAGTAAGTGGCAAAGTCAAGAGCAGAGAGTGAGGAAGGGAGACGAGGTGGAGGTGGGCAGAGGAGTGAGTTGAGAGTGGCAAAGAGGCGCCGGGGGTTGGAAGACTGGGAGGAGATGAGGTTCTTGAAATATGACTGTTTAGCAAGAGAAAGGGCAGCACTGAAGGATGAGAGCATAAGTTTGAAATGGAGGAAATCTGAAAGTGAGGATGTTGATGATGATCTTGTTTGTGTATCTCAGCCAACAGTGGCAGCAGTTGTTGACCATGATAAAAAGTAAGCCATTGCAATACCTGGGCATAAGACCAAAAAAGCCACCTCTTGGGTGTGGGATTATTTTTACTCCAATCCTGATCATGTTTAAAAAAGCATCTGCTCCATTTGTGAGGCCAAATTTAGTAGCGGTAGGAACGTTACCCATCTAGGCACCTCCTCCATGTTACGTAATTTGCGGCACAGACATTAAATTTATTGTACAAGATTATAATGCTATTAATACCTCATCATCAACATCCTCACAGTAATTCTTAACAGAGGAAATCTTTCTAAAATATTTTTTTTGTGGGGGCCCAAACAAACTGATAATTTCAGCCACAAGTGACGGTCCCTGTCACTGAAATGATTAGTTTGTTAAACTGTGCATGTCCTGTTTAATATATACAACATAATGGTGGGTGGGAGGGCCCGGGAGGGCCCAAGGATAATTCCATCTTGCCCCTTATTTCTTTGCATAATGTGCTGTTTGGAGCATATTTGGGGCATAGTTTCTAAAACTGCCATCCTGTCTGCCACTGCAGTGCCACTCTTAGATGTACCAGGTGTTTGTGCCACCCACTTCTGAATCTTAGCTTAGTCACCCAGCTACCTCGTGCAAACTTTTGGCCTAAACTGGATAAAACCAATACTGTGAGCTGTGAGGTGTTCAAAATAGACTGGAAATTAGTGGAAATGAATGTTATTGAGGTTAATAATACTGTAGGAACAAAAACAGGACCACATTCTGTGATTTTAGCAGTTTTTATGTTTTTTTTTTAAACAGAACCAAAACCAAAACACACAAGTGTGGTTTTGGCAAAAACAATCCAAAACACACAAAAAAAAAACACGAAAAATAACACGAAAAATAGCCATGCGCCCATCTCTAGAAACAACACAGAGTAGCATACAAAAAAAGTGTAGGAAATACTCTAAGAAATTGAAGAGCAATAAACTATCCTCAAATTTAGCAAATCTATTAGGGGTTACAGTGGAGAAATATCAAGTCCTAGGCAGGAGACCAAAAACAGTATCGTATCCTGAGGAGAGGTCAAGAAGACTTCGTGAGAGACTGTGTCTTTATTGTGCGGCTGCAGGTCACCAGATTAATTCTTGTACAGTGCGTTCGGGAAACGCCAGATCCTGACTTGTAAAGGAGGAGTCAAGTTGGGACCTTCTAGTCAAGCTCCTTCAAATCAAGACCTTATTCTTCCCGTGACTTTAGAAACTTCGGCTGGTCTTCAATCTGCATCTGCGTTAGTGGACTGTGGAGCCGCAGGAAACTTCATCACTCAAGCTGCGGTAAATAAATTTCGTTTGCCAGTCTGTGAACTTTCATACCCAGTCTACATTACCGCTGTGGATGGTAGCCGAATCTCCAAGGGGAATATCTCTCACCAAACTGTACCAGTGGTGTTGGGAGTTGGGTTCCTGCACTCCCAAGAGATCGTTCTAGGTATGCCCTGGCTCCAGCTACATAATCCACAGATTGATTGGTCTACATTACAACTTACTTCCTGGGGTTCACATTGTCACCAGTCCTGTTTAGCCCAAGTTTGTCCTATCAAGTCTACCGAAGTCAAAACCCAGTCAAGTCTCCCTGCGGCTTACCAAGATTTCTCTGACATCTTCAGTGAAAAGGCCGCTGATGTTTTGCCGCCCCATAGAGAGTGGGATTGCCCCATTGACCTCATTCCTGGCAAGAAACCACCTAGAGGGCGTACCTATCCGTTGTCCGTTCCTGAAACTGAAGCGATGAGCGACTACATCAGGGAGAACTTACAGAAAGGATTCATCCGTCCCTCATCTTCACCCGCTGGTGCGGGCTTCTTCTTTGTTAAGAAAAAGGATGGAGGATTACGTCCATGTATCGACTACCGGGGTCTCAATGACATTACCATCAAAAATAGCTATCCATTACCACTCATCACCGAATTGTTTGACAGAGTTAAGGGAGCCCGCATCTTCACCAAGTTAGATCTTCGCGGTGCCTACAACCTCATTAGAATCCGGAGTGGTGATGAATGGAAGACAGCTTTTAATACTCGAGATGGTCATTACGAGTACCTGGTAATGCCATTCGGGTTGAGTAATGCCCCAGCAGTGTTCCAGCACTTCGTGAACGAAATCTTCCGTGACGTTCTGTACAAATACCTTGTGGTTTATCTGGATGATATCCTCATCTTCTCTCAAGATCTCTCCTCTCATCGTCTACAAGTCCGTGAAGTCCTCCGACGTCTTCGTGAGAACCGGCTCTACGGAAAACTATCCAAGTGTACCTTTGAAGTTTCTTCTATACCCTTCCTAGGGTATATAATTTCCGGATCGGATCTCCAGATGGACCCGACAAAGTTGGAAGCCATTGCCAATTGGTCCATTCCAAATTCTCTCAAGTCTATTCAGCGATTCCTGGGATTCGCCAATTACTATAGGAAATTTATTCGAGGATTCTCAACTCTCATCGCTCCTATTACCAACTTAACTCGGAAAGGGGCAGATCATTCCAACTGGTCAGAAGAGGCGTTAGCGGCCTTCCAAAAAATCAAGCTGGCCTTTATGTCTGCTCCAGTTCTGTCTCAACCAGACGTAAACAAACCATTCGAGTTGGAGGTGGATGCCTCTACCGTAGGAGTCGGAGCGGTTCTCTCCCAGAAGGGAACTGATGGGAAGATCCACCCCTGTGGATTCTATTCTCGTAAATTCCTCCCTGCAGAGGCTAACTATGCCGTTGGAGATCAAGAACTACTGGCGATTAAGCTGGCCCTCGAGGAATGGAGGTATCTCCTGGAAGGGGCCAAATATCCGTTCAACATCTATACGGATCATAAAAATCTGCTATATTTAAAGGCAGCCCAGTGCCTTAATCCTCGCCAGTCCCGGTGGGCTATGTTTTTCTCTCATTTTAATTTTAAGCTTCATTTCCGCCCAGGTTCTCAGAACATTAAAGCTGACGCCTTATCCCGATCTATGGAGTCCGAAGAGGAGACGTCTAACTCAGTTCCGCATTCCATCCTGAGTCCAGTGGTATTCGCTGTATCTCAAGTTTCTCCGGCTCCTCCTCCTGGTAAGACTTTTGTTTCTCCAGAACTCCGTCCCAAGTTGCTGTCTTGGGCCCATCAGTCCAAGTTCACTGGACATCCCGGTATCCTGAAAACTTTCAAGTTCCTCTCTGAGACATACTGGTGGCCAAAGATGAAAGCTGACATCAAGGATTTCGTGGCATCCTGTCCTAAGTGTGCGCAGCACAAGATTCCTTGTCAGTCTCCAGCAGGTCAGTTACAACCATTATCTGTTCCCAGCCGTCCCTGGTCACACCTGTCCATGGACTTTATCTCCGACCTTCCTCCTTCTCAAGGATATAATACCATCTGGGTTGTGGTGGACAGATTTACCAAGATGGCCCATTTTGTTCCTCTCCAGGGTCTCCCTTCTGCCCCAAAACTCGCCCAAATCTTCCTACGGGAGATTTTCCGTCTACATGGTCTACCCTCAGAAATAATATCCGACCGAGGTGTTCAGTTTGTAGCGAGGTTTTGGAGGGCTCTCTGTTCTGCCATGCAAGTTAAACTGAAGTTCTCGTCAGCTTACCACCCTCAGACGAACGGGCAGACAGAGAGGGTAAATCAGGAATTGGAGACATTTTTAAGACTTTATGTTTCATCTTCTCAGGACAACTGGTTGGATCTGCTCCCGTGGGCCGAATTTGCCCACAATTTCCGCTATCACACAGCTACTGACACAACTCCGTTCTTTGCTGTATATGGGCAACATCCTCGTGTTCCAGACTTCCAAGAACTCCCTCACATGGATGTTCCTGCTGCCTCTACTGCCCTGAGTCAGTTCTCGTTAACCTGGAGGAAGATTCACACTTCTCTCAAGAAGGCCTCCAGCCGGTATAAATACTTTGCTGACCGCAAAAGACGTGCAGTTCCTAGCCTGAAACCTGGGGACAAGGTTTGGCTTTCTACCCGTCGATGAAATTTGCACCACGTTTCATTGGTCCCTTTCCCGTTGAAAGAGTCATCAACCCTGTGGCCTACAAGCTTAAGTTACCATCTTCTCTGCGAATACCTAATGCCTTTCATGTCTCTCTCCTCAGACCTTTAGTCCTGAATCGCTTCCAAAGAGCTCTTCCAGTCGGCCCCAAAGTTCGAACTCAGCGGGGCGTGGAGTTCGAGATAGAGAAGATTCTGGATTCCCGTTGCCGGTACGGTCGTCTACAATATCTTATCGATTGGTCCGGTTATGGTCCGGAGGAGAGAAGTTGGGTGAATTCCGCAGATGTCCATGCTCCAAGGTTGGTCCGTGTCTTCCATAACACTCATCCTTCCAAGCCACGTGGGTGTTCAGTGCCCACCCTTAAAGGGGGGGGGGGGGTACTGTCAGGAATCGACTCACCACGGTCGCATCTGTCCGCCGGTGCGGACTCCGTCCAGGGTCCCTGCGTTCCACTGTCATCCGCACCTCTGCCATCAGACGTCATCCTGGGAGCACTCCTGTGACAGTGGGCGTGTAGCACGCCGCGTTCCCGCTGGGCCGCGGCATGGGCGCCGCCATGACAGTCTCCATCGGTCAGAGCACGGCGGCCAATCCGGTGCTTGGCCGCACCTACTTTCCTCACTCCCACCAATGACTGCACATCAGGGGGTATATCAGGAGCTGCAGGATCAGTCTGCAGGCATCCTGAACTTTGTGTCACTCCTGCGACCCATGTGTCTGGATCTGGTTACCTGTTCCTCCGTGTTCCTGGTTACCTGCCTATACCTCCGTGTTCCTGGTTACCTACCTGTGACTTTCTGCTCCAGGTATCCTCTACAGCTCCGTGGAACTACAAGCCTCAGCATTACCTGCATCTGTTTACAGGCTTCACACTAATCACCAACTCAGTGTGCTTCAGCCTAGCAGTAGAGACTCGCTCCAGGTGCATTCCATCTCCTCACCTGTGATGCAGCTTGCTTGCTGCCTGTGCCTCATCACCTGCACTGTGAACATTGCCAGTCTCCTGCCTCTGCTACCAGGTTTGCCATTTATTACCATCTCTGCTGGCTCCACGTTTTAAACTGCTCTGGTTTCCATACCAGATTATCTCCTGCCAAGTTATTATTCATCAGTGTACATTCATCAGTTATTATTATTACCAGTTATCATTCATCAGTTACCAGTCATCCATTTGCCATATTTCTGTTGCCATAGACTTTCAGCTTCCACGCTGCACTATTGACATTTGCATTTCTTATTGTTTATTTTCTGCTGCCGTTGTGAACTTTCTGTATAATAAATATCATTGCGCCCATGCGCAGAAACTTAATCCAGCCTCCTCGCTTTCTCCCTTCTACCTCCACTGACCCACTAGCGCCCCCTCCGGGGACACAGACAAAACCTAGTCTGACACCAGGTCCATTATACTTTATATAGCAGTACGGTAGGCCACTGCTGTACCTACCTCTGTGTCGTCACTCGTCGTCCATAAGTATACTATAGTATCCATCCAACTACACTGTATACCTGTGGTGCCTTTTAGTTGTGCGCATTAAAATATGGAGAACAAAAATGTGGAGGTTAAAAAAATAGGGAAAGATCAAGATCCACTTCCACCACGTGCTGAAGCTGCTGCCACTAGTCATGGCCGAGACGATGAAACGCCATCAACGTCGTCTGCCAAGGCCGATGCCCAATGTCATAGTACAGAGCATGTAAAATCCAAAACACAAAAGATCAGTAAAATTACCCAAAAATCAAAATTAAAAGCGTCTGAGGAGAAGCGTAAACTTGCCAATATGCCATTTACGACACAGAGTGGCAAGGAACGGCTGAGGCCCTGGCCTATGTTCATGGCTAGTGGTTCAGCTTCACATGAGGATGGAAGCACTCATCCTCTCGCTAGAAAAAAGAAAAGACTTAAGCTGGCAAAAGCACAGCAAAGAACTGTGCGTTCTTCGAAATCACAAATCCTCAAGGAGAGTCCAATTGTGTCGGTTGCGATGCCTGACCTTCCCAACACTGGACGGGAAGAGCTTGCGCCTTCCACCATTTGCACGCCCCCTGCAAGTGCTGGAAGGAGCATCCGCAGTCCAGTTCCTGATAGTCAAATTGAAGATGTCAGTGTTGAAGTACACCAGGATGAGGATATGGGTGTTGCTGGCGCTGGGGAGGAAATTGAAAAGGAGGTTTTCTGATGGTGAGGTGGTTTGTTTAAGTCAGGCACCCGGGAGACACCTGTTGTCCGTGGGAGGAATATGGCCATCGACATGCCTGGTCAAAATACAAAAAAAATCAGCTCTTCGGTGTGGAATTATTTCAACACAAATGCGGACAACAGGTGTCAAGCCGTGTGTTGCCTTTGTCAAGCTGTAATAAGTAGGGGTAAGGACTTTAACCACCTCGGAACATCCTCCCTTATACGTCACCTGCAGCGCATTCATCATAAGTCAGTGACAAGTTCAAAAACTTTGGGCGACAGCGGAAGCAGTCCACTGACCAGTAAATCCCTTCCTCTTGTAACCAAGCTCCCGCAAACCACACCACCAACTCCCTCAGTGTCAATTTCCTCCTTACCCAGGAAAGCCAATAGTCCTGCAGGCCATGTCACTGGCAAGTCTGACGAGTCCTCTCCTGCCTGGGATTCCTCCGATGCATCCTTGAGTGTAACGCCTACTGCTGCTGGCGCTGCTGTTGTTGCTGCTGGGAGTCGATCATCATCCCAGAGGGGAAGTCGGAAGACCACTTGTACTACTTCCAGTAAGCAATTGACTGTACAACAGTCCTTTGCGAGGAAGATGAAATATCACAGCAGTCATCCTGCTGCAAAGCGGATAGCTGAGGCCTTGGCAGCCTGGGCGGTGAGAAACGTGGTTCCGGTATCCATCGTTACTTCAGAGCCAACTATAGAGTTGATTGAGGTACTGTGTCCCCGGTACCAAATACCATCTAGGTTCCATTTTTCTAGGCAGGCGATACCGAAAATGTACACAGACCTCAGAAAAAGAGTCACCAGTGTCCTAAAAAATGCAGTTGTACCCAATGTCCACTTAACCACGGACATGTGGACAAGTGGAGCAGGGCAGACTCGGGACTACATGACTGTGACAGCCCACTGGGTAGATGTATTGCCTCCCGCTGCAAGAACAGCAGCGGCAGCACCAGTAGCAGCATCTCGCAAACGCCAACTCGTTCCTAAGCAGGCTACGCTTTGTATTACCGCTTTCCAGAATACGCACACAGCTGAAAACCTCTTACGGCAACTGAGGAAGATCATCGCAGAATGGCTTACCCCAATTGGACTCTCCTGGGTATTTGTGGCATCGGACAACCCCAGCAATATTGTGCGTGCATTACATCTGGGCAAATTCCAGCACGTCCCATGTTTTGCACATACCTTGAATTTGGTGGTGAAGAATTATTTTAAAAATGACAGGGGCGTGCAAGAGATGCTGTCGGTGGCCAGAAGAATTGCGGGCCACTTTCGGGCGTACAGGCACCGCGTACAGAAGACTGGAGCACCACCAATAACACCTGAACCTGCCCTGCCATCATCTGAAGCAAGAGGTGTTAACGAGGTGGAATTCAACCCTCTATATGCTTCAGAGGATGGAGGAGCAGCAAAAGGTAATTCAAGCCTATACATATGGCCATGATATAGGCAAAGGAGGTGGAATGCACCTGACTCAAGCGCAGTGGAGAATGATTTCAACGTTGTGCAAGGTTCTGCAACCTTTTGAACTTGCCACACGTGAAGTCAGTTCAGACACTGCCAGCCTGAGTCAGGTCATTCCCCTCATCAGGCTTTTGCAGAAGAAGCTGGAGATATTGAAGGAGGAGCTAAAACAGAGCGATTCCGTTAGGCATGTGGGACTTGTGGATGGAGCCCTTCATTCGCTTAACCAGGATTCACGGGTGGTCAATCTGTTGAAATCAGAGCATTAGATTTTGACCACCGTGCTCGATCCTAGATTCAAAAACTATGTTGTATCTCTCTTTCCGGCAGACACAAGTCTGCAGAGGTTCAAAGACCTGCTGGTGAGAAAATTGTCAAGTCAAGCGGAACGTGACCCGTCAACATCTCCTCCTTCACATTCTCCCGCAACTGGGGGTGCGAGAAAAAGGCTACGAATTCCGAGCCCACCCGCTGGCGGTGATGCAGGGCAGTCTGGAGCGAGTGCTGACATCTGGTCCGGACTGAAGGACCTGCCAACGATTACTGACATGTCGTCTACTGTCACTGCATATGATTCTCTCACCATTGAAAGAATGGTGGAGGATTATATGAGTGACCGCATCCAAGTAGGCACGTCAGACAGTCCGTACGTATACTGGCAGGAAAAAGAGGCAATTTGGAGGCCCTTGCAGAAACTGGCTTTATTCTACCTAAGTTGCCCTCCCTCAAGTGTGTACTCCGAAAGAGTGTTCAGTGCCGCCGCTCACCTTGTCAGCAATCGGCGTACGAGGTTACTTCCAGAAAATGTGGAGAAGATGATGTTCATTAAAATGAATTATAATCAATTCCTCCGTGGAGACATTCACCAGCAGCAATTGCCTCCAGAAAGTAGATGGTGGATTCCAGTGGGGACGAATTAATAATCTGTGATGAGGGGGATGTACACAGTGAAAGGGGTGATGAATCGGACGATGATGATGAGGTGGACATCTTGCCTCTGTAGAGCCAGTTTGTGCAAGGAGAGATTGATTGCTTCTTTTTTGGTGGGGGCCCAAACCAACCAGTCATTTCAGTCACAGTCGTGTGGCAGACCCTGTCGCTGAAATGATGGGTTCGTTAAAGTGTGCATGTCCTGTTTATACAACATAAGGGTGGGTGGGAGGGCCCAAGGACAATTCCATCTTGCACCTCTTTTTTCTTTCATTTTTCTTTGCGTCATGTGCTGTTTGGGGACTATTTTTTTGAAGGGCCATCCTGCGTGACACTGCAGTGCCACTCCTAGATGGGCCAGGTGTTTGTGTCGGCCACTTGGGTCGCTTATCTTAGTCACACAGCTACCTCATTGCGCCTCTTTTTTTCTTTGCGTCATGTGCTGTTTGGGGAGTATTTTTTTGAAGGGCCATCCTGCGTGACACTGCAGTGCCACTCCTAGATGGGCCAGGTGTTTGTGTCGGCCACTTGGGTCGCTTATCTTAGTCACACAGCTACCTCATTGCGCCTCTTTTTTTCTTTGCATCATGTGCTGTTTGGGGAGTATTTTTTTGAAGGGCCATCCTGCGTGACACTGCAGTGCCACTCCTAGATGGGCCAGGTGTTTGTGTCGGCCACTTGGGTCGCTTAGCTTAGTCACACAGCTACCTCATTGCGCCTCTTTTTTTCTTTGCGTCATGTGCTGTTTGGGGAGTATTTTTTTGAAGGGCCATCCTGCGTGACACTGCAGTGCCACTCCTAGATGGGCCACGTGTTTGTGTCGGCCACTTGGGTCGCTTATCTTAGTCACACAGCTACCTCATTGCGCCTCTTTTTTTCTTTGCGTCATGTGCTGTTTGGGGAGTATTTTTTTCAAGTGCCATCCTGTCTGACACTGCAGTGCCACTCCTAGATAGGCCAGGTGTTTGTGTTGGCCACTTGGGTCGCTTAGCTTAGTCACACAGCTACCTCGGTGCAAATTTTAGGACTAAAAATAATATTGTGAGGTGTGAGGTGTTCAGAATAGACTGAAAATGAGTGGAAATTATGGTTATTGAGGTTAATAATACTTTGGGATCAAAATAACCCCCAAATTCTATGATTTAAGCAGTTTTTTAGGGTTTTTTGAAAAAAACACCCGAATCCAAAACACACCCGAATCCGACAAAAAATTTTCGGTGAGGTTTTGCCAAAACGCATCCGAATCCAAAACACGGCCGCGGAACCGAACCCAAAACCAAAACACAAAACCCGAAAAATGTCCGGTGCACATCACTAATAATTATACATATTTTGTGCTTTACACCAGTATACTATACTGTGACACTGCCGATCAGACTGCAGTATAGTATTTTCTACTCATAACGTATACATTTGTGACTCATTTGTACAACGCTGTCTGTGAAGTCAACTGCAGTATGTAATTATTATTATATACCTTTCTGACTCATTTGTGTAAAGCTGTCAGTGAAACCAACCGCAGTGTGTAATTATTTATTATATATATTTCTGACTAGTTGTGCGATGCACAATGTGTGTCAACCCCACTTTGTGTTAATAGAAATAGAGGCTAATGGGTGTAGTATGGCTGACCAGCGGTCAGGAGACCGCCGATCAGCTTACCGACGCCGGGATCACGGCAGCATACCAACGCCGGGATCCCAGCGGGGAGGGGCGAGTGCAGCAAGCCCCTTGTGGGCTCGGTGGCAACCTACGGTCACAACGGTTCTATTCCCACTCTATGGATGTCGTGGACACCCACGAGTGGAAATAGTCCCTGTTGGTCGGCATGCCGACCATCGGGATAGTGAGGGGTCGGGATGCTGGAGGAGGTCATGTGACTGTCGGTCTCCCGACCGCCGGTCACATGAATACCACCCGAGGCTTATACTAGTGCTGAAACTGCTGCCTCTAGTCATGAAATTGACAATGCAAGTCTGTCAACATCATCTGCTAAGTCAGATGTCCAGGGGCATAGAGGGATAAGGTCAGGGCATGTAAAATCATTTAATTTTAGAGTGGTAAAAAAAAAAAATCAAAAGGAAAGATGAAGAGGCAGTAACCATCAGAGATTCTTGAGGAAGGTTGAGGAGTGTCCATGACAGTTGACATAGAGGTTGTCCTCATAGAGAAGCCTCTTTTACCTCCTTCCACCATTTCTGAACCATCTGAACATGTAGGGAGCAGTACAAGTAAAGATGGCGATGATGAATCTGATGAGGACCTAATACAAATTGAGGATTTGTGTGTGGAAGTGGGAAAGGATGAGGGGGATATGTGTGTACTATTATTATTATTATTATTATTATTATTATTATTATCCTTTATTTATATGGCGCCACAAGGGTTCCGCAGCTCCCAATTACAGAGTACATAAATAATCAAGCAGGAAAACAGCAATTTACAGTTGACGACAATATAGGACAAGTACAGGGTAAATAAACATAGCTACATCAGCAGATGACACTGGAATAAGTATCAGGTGGCAGAAGACTGCTGGATTTGGTGCAGTTGAATATTATTAAAGTAAGAAAAGGATAAGCACATGAGGGAAGAGGGCCCTGCTCGTGAGAGCTTACATTCTAAAGGGGAGGGGTAGACAGACAGGGGTGAGACAGATGGGGTACATAGAGAGCGTGGAACAGAGGTTGAGGATGAGATTTGGCTGGGTTTGGTGAAGAAGTGGGTCTTGAGAGCCCGTTGAAGTTTTGTAGAGAGGTGGAGAGTCTGAGGGGGAGAGGTAGGGAATTCCAGAGAAGTGGTGCAGCACGTGAAAAATCTTGGAGGTAGGAGTGGGAGGAAGTAATCCGTAGGCAGGAGAGTCGGCGTGCATTAGCAGAGCGAAGAGGACGGGTGGGAGTGTAAAGGGAGATAAGGTCAGAGATATAGATGGGAGAGGAGTGGGTGAGGGCTTTGTAAGCAAGTGTGAGAAGCTTGAAGTGGATTCTGAAAGGGAAGGGGAGCCAGTGAAGGTCTAGTAAGAGAGGAGAGGTGGACGTAGTTCGTTTGGTGAGGAAAATGAGCCGGTCAGCAGAATTGAGGATGGATTGGAGTGGAGAGAGGTATTTGTCAGGAATGCCAGTCAAGAGGAGATTACAGTAGTCCAGTCTGGAGATGACCAGTGAGTGGATAAGAGTAAGAGTCTTAGTAGCATCCTGGGTCAGAAAGGGTCTGATCCTGGAAATATTTTTTAGATGAAAACGGCAGGTTTGTGAGAGGTGCTGAATGTGTGGTTTGAAGGAGAGGGAGGAGTCAAGGATTACTCCAAGACAGCGCACTTGGGGGCTAGAGGAGATAGTAGTGCCATCAATAGATAATGAGATTGTAGGAGATGAGGTTATGCGGGAGGGAGGGAAGATGATCAGCTCGGTCTTAGACATGTTAAGTTTAAGAAAGCGCTGGGACATCCTGGAAGAGGTAGCAGAGGGACAGTTGGAGATACGAGTGAGGAGAGCAGGGGAGAGGTCTGGAGAGGAAAGATAGATTTGAGTGTCATCAGCATAGAGATGATATTGGAAACCAAAAGAACTAATGAGCTTACCTAGTGAGTACGTATAGAGAGAGAAGAGAAGAGGACCAAGGACAGTACCTTGAAGTACCCCTACAGTTAGTGGAAGTGAGGGGGAGGTGGAGTCATGAGAGGAGACAGAGAATGAACGGACAGAAAGGTAGGAAGACAGGCCCTCATTCTGAGTTGATCGCAGCAGCAAGAAAGTTAGCAATTGGGCAAAACCATGTGCACTGCAGGGGAAGCAGATATATCATGTGCAGAGAGAGTTAGATTTGGGTGGGTTATTTTGTTTCTGTGCAGGGTAAATACTGGCTGCTTTATTTTTACACTGCAAATTAGATTGCAGATTGAACACACCCCACCCAAATCTAACTCTCTCTACACATGTTATATCTACCCCTCCTGCAGTGCACATGGTTTTGCCCAATTGCTAACTTTCTTGCTGCTGCGATCAACTCAGAATGAGGGCCACAGCCAAGAGAGGGCAGTGTCATGCAGACCAATGAAGTGAAGGATTTGCAGTAGGAGAGGATGGTCCACAGTGTCAAAAGCAGCAGAGAGATCCAGTAGAATAAGTAGAGAGTAGTGTCCCTTAGATTTAGCAGCATGGAGGTCATTGCATACTTTTGTAAGGACAGTTTCAGTGGAGTGGAGAGGATGGAAGCCAGACTGGAATGGGTCAAGCAGTGAGTGTGAGGAAAGAAAGGAAGTAAGGCGATTGTAGACAATACGCTCAAGGAGGTTGGAGGCAAAAGGGAGGAGAGAGATGGGTCGGTAGTTGGAGAGATTTTTTGGATCAAGGATAGGTTTTTTAAGAATAGGAGCGATGAGTGCATGCTTGAAGGCAGAGGGGACAGTGCCTGATGGGAGGGAGAGATTGAGAAAGTAGGAAAGATGGGAACAAGCAGGAGAGAGGTAGCGGAGGAGGCGGGAGGGAATAGGGTCAAGTGGGGAGGTGGTGAGGAGACAGGAACGAATGAGGGCCATGACTTCCTCTCCAGATGCATTGGAAAAAGATGTCAGAGTTGATGCGAGGGATGATGAGGGTTGGTAAGGGATGGGAGAAGGCTGGTTACTGATGGTCTGGTGTGATGTGATGTCCTGACGTATGGAGTCAATTTTGGATGTGAAGTAAGTGGCAAAGTCAAGAGCAGAGAGTGAGGAAGGGAGACGAGGTGGAGGTGGGCAGAGGAGTGAGTTGAGAGTGGCAAAGAGGCGCCGGGGGTTGGAAGACTGGGAGGAGATGAGGTTCTTGAAATATGACTGTTTAGCAAGAGAAAGGGCAGCACTGAAGGATGAGAGCATAAGTTTGAAATGGAGGAAATCTGAAAGTGAGGATGTTGATGATGATCTTGTTTGTGTATCTCAGCCAACAGTGGCAGCAGTTGTTGACCATGATAAAAAGTAAGCCATTGCAATACCTGGGCATAAGACCAAAAAAGCCACCTCTTGGGTGTGGGATTATTTTTACTCCAATCCTGATCATGTTTAAAAAAGCATCTGCTCCATTTGTGAGGCCAAATTTAGTAGCGGTAGGAACGTTACCCATCTAGGCACCTCCTCCATGTTACGTAATTTGCGGCACAGACATTAAATTTATTGTACAAGATTATAATGCTATTAATACCTCATCATCAACATCCTCACAGTAATTCTTAACAGAGGAAATCTTTCTAAAATATTTTTTTTGTGGGGGCCCAAACAAACTGATAATTTCAGCCACAAGTGACGGTCCCTGTCACTGAAATGATTAGTTTGTTAAACTGTGCATGTCCTGTTTAATATATACAACATAATGGTGGGTGGGAGGGCCCGGGAGGGCCCAAGGATAATTCCATCTTGCCCCTTATTTCTTTGCATAATGTGCTGTTTGGAGCATATTTGGGGCATAGTTTCTAAAACTGCCATCCTGTCTGCCACTGCAGTGCCACTCTTAGATGTACCAGGTGTTTGTGCCACCCACTTCTGAATCTTAGCTTAGTCACCCAGCTACCTCGTGCAAACTTTTGGCCTAAACTGGATAAAACCAATACTGTGAGCTGTGAGGTGTTCAAAATAGACTGGAAATTAGTGGAAATGAATGTTATTGAGGTTAATAATACTGTAGGAACAAAAACAGGACCACATTCTGTGATTTTAGCAGTTTTTATGTTTTTTTTTTAAACAGAACCAAAACCAAAACACACAAGTGTGGTTTTGGCAAAAACAATCCAAAACACACAAAAAAAAAACACGAAAAATAACACGAAAAATAGCCATGCGCCCATCTCTAGAAACAACACAGAGTAGCATACAAAAAAAGTGTAGGAAATACTCTAAGAAATTGAAGAGCAATAAACTATCCTCAAATTTAGCAAATCTATTAGGGGTTACAGTGGAGAAATATCAAGTCCTAGGCAGGAGACCAAAAACAGTATCGTATAAGAAGTAGACAGACCTCGTAGGTCCAGAGACCCAGACGACATGATGTGCTAATGAAAAAAAAACCCTAAGGAAAATAACAAACTATGGCAAAGAACAAACTGTGGAAAATAAACTAGGACAAGTTATGAACTGGCAAGAGGAGAACTAATACAACAGTAAACAAAAATCAAATGAAATTATGAAGAAAAATATGAAGATATATATATATATATCAAGGTGTCTTGTTATAGAAGCCCAATCACCTTGACTGAATCAAGTGAGAAGGTGGCTGAGGTTACATCAAAATAATAAGAGGAGGTTTCAACTGGTGAGAGAATCAGGTCACAAGGAGATTTAAGGATATGTATGATGCGGAGAGCTGAAACTGTAGAGGGACCTCTTGGAAGCAATAGTAGAGCCACAGAGGAGAGGACCATTAAGGTTTGATGGCTACAGTTTGTCATTCAATAGAGGGGATTCTCTGAAGTGGCAAAGAGCCACTTAAGCTTCAGGTGGACCCAGCATGGAAGAAGCTGCATAGCTGCCAGGGAGATTGATGTGACTTGGGCAGCCTCAGCAGCTAGGGCTCTCTAGAGGAAAGTATAGCAGTCAGTAGGCAGGCATATCGTTGAGTTCTGGAATCACACTGGGTGGTCCACTCCACTAAAAAGTAGAGACACTCAACGGGTTGGTAGCACACAATGCGTTAGAAAGTGACAAACATCAACTTGGCTGGCCAGACCACTCTCCAAAATTATTTTAAAACTGTGCATATTCTTCTTTGGACGATCTTTGGAGATCAGCCAAAGATTCAATACTGTATTTTAGAACAGATGGCGTTTTATAGTACCTTAATGGTTTCAAAGGGCATTGCAATAAGTACAGCACATTCCTATAATTAAACAATTACATTAACCTTTACACTCGTCAATGACAAAGCTTGAAGTTCAACAGTACTAAATATGGTACTTAACATCAGTGGCGTAACTAGAAATCCCCCCTCCCCCAAGCCAAAACAGTCTCTGGTGCCCCCACCCCCCACCACACACACACACACACACACACACACACACACACAATTGCTATTAGAAAACTGATGAATCAGGAAAAAGAATAATCCTGATTCATACCCCTTACATTATTTGCAATTTTTCCTCCGTATAGTTATGCCCAGTATACATTATGCCACATACTGCAATGGCCCTTAGACATTATGCCACACACAATAATGTCCATTACACAATATGCCACACACCGTAATGCCCCTGACACATTATGCCACACACCGTAATGCCTGTGACACATTATGCCATGCATCGCAATGCCCGTTATACATTATGCTACACACTGCAATGCCCCTGAGACATTAGAGCACATACAATGCCTGTGATACAGTACACCACACACCGTCATGCCTGTGACACATTATGACACACACCACAATGCCCGTTATACATTATGCCGCACACTGCAATACCCCTGAGACATTATACCACAATGCCTGTGATATAGTATACCACACACCGTAATGCCTGTTACACATACTGCAATGCCTGTAGTACCTTATGCCACATACCGCAATGCCCGTTATACATTATGCCACACACTGCAATGTCCCTGAGACATTATACCACAATGCCCGTGATATAGTATACCACACACTGTAATACCTGTGACACATTATGACACACACTGCAATCCCCATTACACATTAAGCCCTACAGTAAGGCTTCTAATTACTTTTAAATTACCTGCTCATTGCAAGGGGTATCATGCTCTTGGTTCCATGCACGATGCCAGGGGTTTTCATGCTCAGGGTGTCATGCACGTTGCCAGGGGTTTCATGTACTAGATGTTATACTTGTTGCCAGGGGTATCATGTGCTGGGTGTCAAGCTCATTGCCGGGGGTTAATATTCATTGCCAGGGGTTTCATGCACTGAGTGTCATGCTCGTTTTTAGGGGGTAATGCTTGTTGCCAGGGATTTCATGCACTGGGTGTCATGATCGTTGCTAGGGGGTAATGCCTGTTGCCAGGGATTTTATGAGCTGGGTGTTGTGCTTGCTACCAGAGGGTAATGCTTGTTGCTAGGGCTTTGCTCCCAGTGCCACATATGCCCCCAGTGCCAGCTATTCCCCCACAGTGCCAGATAAAAATATACCCCCATAGTGCCAGAAACACATATACCCCCAGCGCCCCATATGCCCCCAGTGCCAGATATTACCCCACAGTGCCAGATAAAAATATACCCCCAAAGTGCAAGAAACATATGCCCCCCCAGTGCCAGTTATACATATGCCCCCAGTGCCAAATATGCCCCCCAATGCCAGGTACACACCCTTCGCCGCTGCTGTGAGTCTGGCAAGGAGACGGAGGCGGGAGGGCACAGCGTGCACCTCTCCTGGCTGTGTCCGTCCTGTGTCTGTTTAATGAAGTGCCGGTTCGTGAGCCAATCAGAGCTCGCAGACCATCAGCTGCAGCTCCTGATTTGTTGCCGGTCTGTGAGCTCTGATTGGCTCATGAACCGGCACTTCGTTTGACAGACATGCCGCCGCCAGAGACCCAGTAGGGACACAGGAGAGGTGCACGCTGTGCCCTCCGAGTCACACAAATACATACTGTACTCCAGAGTGGCGTTGCCCCCACACCTTGGTGGGGTCTGCAGGGGCAGAAATTACGCCACTGCTTATAATATTATAGCTTCTTAGCAGATCAAAGGCTTGTTATACTGTAACATAAGCTGTATTTTGCATTATTTACACATACAGTACTGTATTTGTATTAAAGGAATAGGTTCACCCTAGGTTGCAGTAAGGAGGTCGTATTAAATTAAATGAGATAGTAGAAGACTCTTATGAGCTTTAAGGGCAGATTTAACTGTTAATTCAATTTTTGACCTTCTTGACCTTGTATTTGCATATCATTGCATCTTCTTATGCTGCCTAAAACAGAGTAACTGGGAAAATACTTAACTTACAGTATGTTAAAAATGAAGACCATAAAGGTATTAAAGTCCTGTTAAAGATTCCTTAAATTCATTAAAAGAGTGTAAAGCATTTACAGTAGGTCAAAAACTGTAGTTCTATCATTCGAGTGACAGTAAATACAAATTAATATATTTAATAATTGTGAACTTACAATGGGAAAAATAATAAATACAGTATGTGCTTGTTACCTTGTATTCACATTACATTAATTATATTTCACTTGTATTAAGAATATAAATGGAACTTTCAGTAACCATTGCAAATATTTAATTTGAATCCCTCCCAACTGTTGATTATGATATCACATAGCAGAGGTTAAGCACAGAACACTGAAATATAGTGAAAATAAAATAATAGATGGAACAATAAATTTTGTGGGGGTCCCAAAAGCGGGACTATCAGATTGCGGGGCCGCAAAATTAGCAGCCCACCGATCAGATCTGAATTATCCCCCATATTGCCGTCCGAGTTTGATGTAGGTGCGGGATTCCGTTTGAACTTGAACATTTTTTAAAGCAGCAGTCATTTACAAAGCATGGTTTTGCCTTGTAAATGACTTAATTAAATTAATTAAAATGCAATACTCATGTTAATACATAATTATGATACTAATCTGATGCTTGATAATTATATATATATATATATATTTATTTATAAAACTAATCAATTATAATAAAATGTAAAGCAACAAATTACAAAAGAACTTTCTGTTTTCTACTTACTTTCCCAGCGGTAGACATCTGCACGTCTTTCTTCAATCCTGCTAGTAAACTTCACTACACAATCCTCCCAGTAGCCTATATCAACCCTACTACATGGCAACAAGCCTAGTACATCCCATTGGCAAACAACATGCTGGAACTGTAATGTCAGCTTTGTGTAAAATGGGTGATACCTCCCGAGGCTAATACTAGTGCTGAAACTGCTGCCTCTAGTCATGACATTGACAATGCAAGTCTGTCAACATCATCTGCTAAGTCAGATGTCCAGAGGCATAGAGGGATAAGGTCAGGGTATGTAAAATCATTTAATTTTAGAGTGGTAAAGAAAAAAAATCAAAATGAAAGATGCAGAGGCAGTAACCATCAGAGATTCTTGAGGAAGGTTGAGGAGTGTCCATGACAGTTGACATAGAGGTTGTCCTCATAGAGAAGCCTCTTTCACCTCCTTCCACCATTTCTGAACCATCTGAACATGTAGGGAGCAGTACAAGTAAAGATGGCGATGATGAATCTGATGAGGACCTAATACAAATTGAGGATTTGTGTGTGGAAGTGGGAAAGGATTAGGGGGATATGTGTGTACTATTATTATTATTATTATTATTATCCTTTATTTATATGGCGCCACAAGGGTTCCGCAGCTCCCAATTACAGAGTACATAAATAATCAAGCAGGAAAACAGCAACTTACAGTTGACGACAATATAGGACAAGTACAGGGTAAATAAACATAGCTACATCAGTAGATGACACTGGAATAAGTATCAGGTGGCAGAAGACTGCTGGATTTGGTGCAGTTGAATATTATTAAAGTAAGAAAAGGATAAGCACATGAGGGAAGAGGGCCTTGCTCGTGAGAGCTTACATTCTAAAGGGGAGTGGTAGACAGTCAGGGGTGAGACAGATGGGGTACATAGAGAGCGTGGAACAGAGGTTGAGGATGATATTTGGCTGGGTTTGGTGAAGAAGTGGGTCTTGAGATCCCGTTTGAAGTTTTGTAGAGAGGTGGAGAGTCTGAGGGGGAGAGGTAGGGAATTCCAGAGAAGTGGTGCAGCACGTGAAAAATCTTGGAGGTAGGAGTGGGAGGAAGTAATCCGTAGGCAGGAGAGTCGGCGTGCATTAGCAGAGCGAAGAGGACGGGTGGGAGTGTAAAGGGAGATAAGGTCAGAGATATAGATGGGGAGAGGAGTGAGTGAGGGCTTTGTAAGCAAGTGTGAGAATCTTGAAATGGATTCTTATAGGGAAGGGGAGCCAGTGAAGGTCTAGTAAGAGAGGAGAGGTGGACGTAGTTTGTTTGGTGAGGAAAATGAGCCGGTCAGCAGAATTGAGGATAGATTGGAGTGGAGAGAGGTATTTGTCAGGAATGCCAGTCAAGAAGAGATTACAGTAGTCCAGTCTGGAGATGACCAGTGAGTGGATATGAGTCTTAGTAGCATCCTGGGTCAGAAAGGGTCTGATCCTGGAAATATTTTTTAGATGAAAACGGCAGGTTTGTGAGAGGTGCTGAATGTGTGGTTTGAAGGAGAGGGAGGAGTCAAGGATTACTCCAAGACAGCGCACTTGGGGGCTAGAGGAGATAGTAGTGCCATCAATAGATAATGAGATTGTAGGAGGTGAGGTTATGCGGGAGGGAGGGAAGATGATCAGCTCGGTCTTAGACATGTTAAGTTTAAGAAAGCGCTGGGACATCCTGGAAGAGGTAGCAGAGGGACAGTTGGAGATACGAGTGAGGAGAGCAGGGGAGAGGTCTGGAGAGGAAAGATAGATTTGAGTGTCATCAGCATAGAGATGATATTGGAAACCAAAAGAACTAATGAGCTTACCTAGTGAGTACGTATAGAGAGAGAAGAGAAGAGGACCAAGGACAGAACCTTGAGGTACCCCTACAGTTAGTGGAAGTGAGGGGGAGGTGGAGTCATGAGAGGAGACAGAGAATGAACGGACAGAAAGGTAGGAAGACAGCCAAGAGAGGGCAGTGTCACGCAGACCAATGGAGTGAAGGATTTGCAGTAGGAGAGGATGGTCCACAGTGTCAAAAGCAGCAGAGAGATCCAGTAGAATAAGTAGAGAGTAGTGTCCCTTAGATTTAGCAGCATGGAGGTCATTGCATACCTTTGTAAGGGCAGTTTTAGTGGAGTGGAGAGGACGGAAGCCAGACTGGAATGGGTCAAGCAGTGAGTGTGAGGAAAGAAAGGAAGTAAGGCGGTTGTAAACAATACGCTCAAGGAGGTTGGAGGCAAAAGGGAGGAGAGAGATGGGTCGGTAGTTGGAGAGAGTGTTTGGATCAAGGGTAGGTTTTTAAGAATATGAGCGATGAGTGCATGCTTGAAGGCAGAGGGGACAGTGCCTGATGAGAGGGAGAGATTGAGAAAGTGGGAAAGATGGGAACAAGCAGGAGAGAGGTAGCGGAGGAGGCGGGAGGGAATAGGGTCAAGTGGGGAGGTGGTGAGGAGACAGGAACGAATGAGGGCCATGACTTCCTCTCCAGATGCATGGGAGAAAGATGTCAGAGTTGGTGCGAGGGATGGGGAGGGTTGGTAAGGGATGGGAGAAGGCTGGTTACTGATGGTCTGGTGTGATGTGATGTCCTGACGTATGGAGTCAATTTTGGATGTGAAGTAAGTGGCAAAGTCAAGAGCAGAGAGTGAGGAAGGGAGACGAGGTGGAGGTGGGCAGAGGAGTGAGTTGAGAGTGGCAAAGAGGCGCCGGGGGTTGGAAGACTGGGAGGAGATGAGGTTCTTGAAATATGACTGTTTAGCAAGAGAAAGGGCAGCACTGAAGAATGAGAGCATAAGTTTGAAATGGAGGAAGTCTGAAAGTGAGGATGTTGATGATGATCTTGTTTGTGCAACTCAGCAAACAGTGGCCGCAGTTGTTGACCATGATAAAAAGTAAGCCATTGCTATACCTGGGCATAAAACCAAAAAAGCCACCTCTTGGGTATGGGATTATTTTTACTCCAATCCTGATCATGTTTAAAAAAGCATCTGCTCCATTCGTGAGGCCAAATTTAGTAGCGGTAGGAACGTTACCCATCTAGGCACCTCCTCCATGTTACGTAATTTGAGGCACAGACATGAAATTTATTGTACAAGATTATAATGCTATTAATACCTCATCATCAACATCCTCACAGTAATTCTTAACAGAGGAAATCTTTCTAAAATATTTTTTTTGAGGGGGCCCAAACAAACTGATAATTTCAGCCACAAGTGACGGTCCCTGTCACTGAAATGATTAGTTTGTTTAACTGTGCATGTCCTGTTTAATATATACAACATAATGGTGGGTGGGAGGGCCCGGGAGGGCCCAAGGATAATTCCATCTTGCCCCTTATTTCTTTGCATAATGTGCTGTTTGGAGCATTTTTGGGGCATAGTTTCTAAAACTGCCATCCTGTCTGCCACTGCAGTGCCACTCCCAGATGTACCAGGTGTTTGTGCCACCCACTTCTGTTTCTTAGCTTAGTCACCCAGCTACCTCGTGCAAACTTTTGGCCTAAACTGGATAAAACCAATACTGTGAGCTGTGAGGTGTTCAAAATAGACTGGAAATGAGTGGAAATGAATGTTATTGAGGTTAATAATACTGTAGGAACAATAACAGGACCACATTCTGTGTTTTTAGCTGTTTTTATGTTTTTTTTTAAACAGAACCAAAACCAAAAAACACAAGTGTGGTTTTGGCAAAAACAATCCAAAACACACAAAAAAAAAAAAAACACGAAAAATAGCCATGCGCCCATCTCTAGAAACAACACAGAGTAGCATACAAAAAAAGTGTAGGAAATACTGTAAGAAATTGAAGAGCAATAAACTATCCTCAAATTTAGCATATCTATTAGGGGTTACAGAGGAGAAATATCAAGTCCTAGGCAGGAGACCAATAACAGTATCGTATAAGAAGTAGACAGACCTCGTAGGTCCAGAGACCCAGACGACATGATGTGCTAATGAAAAAAAAAAAACCCTAAGGAAAATAACAAACTATGGCAAAAAACAAACTGTGGAAAATAAACTAGGACAAGTTATGAACTGGCAAGAGGAGAACTAATACAACAGTAAACAAAAATCAAATGAAATCATGAAGAAAAATATGAAGATATATATATCAAGGTGTCTTGTTATAGAAGCCCAATCACCTTGACTGAATCAAGTGAGAAGGTGGCTGAGGTTACATCAAAATAATAAGAGGAGGTTTCAACTGGTGAGAGAATCAGGTCACAAGGAGATTTAAGGATATGTATGATGCGGAGAGCTGAAACTGTAGAGGGACCTCTTGGAAGCAATAGTAGAGCCACAGAGGAGAGGACCATTAAGGTTTGATGGCTACAGTTTGTCATTCAATAGAGGGGATTCTCTGAAGTGGCAAAGAGCCACTTAAGCTTCAGGTGGACCCAGCATGGAAGAAGCTGCATAGCTGCCAGGGAGATTGATGTGACTTGGGCAGCCTCAGCAGCTAGAGCTCTCTAGAGGAAAGTATAGCAGTCAGTAGGCAGGCATATCGTTGAGTTCTGGAATCACACTGGGTGGTCCACTCCACTAAAAAGTAGAGACACTCAACGGGTTGGTAGCACACAATGCATTAGAAAGTGACAAACATCAACTTGGCTGGCCAGACCACTCTCCAAAATTATTTTAAAACTGTGCATATTCTTCTTTGGACGATCTTTGGAGATCAGCCAAAGATTTAATACTGTATTTTAGAACAGATGGCGTTTTATAGTACCTTAATGGTTTCAAAGGGCATTGCAATAAATACAGCACATTCCTATAATTAAACAATTACATTAACCTTTACACTCGTCAATGACAAAGCTTGAAGTTCAACAGTACTAAATATGGTACTTAAAATCAGTGGCATAACTAGAAATCCCCCCTCCCCCAAGCCAAAACATTCTCTGGTGCCCCCACCCCCCACCACACACACACACACACACACACACACACACACACACAATTGCTATTAGAAAACTGATGAATCAGGAAAAAGAATAATCCTGATTCATGCCTCTTACATTATTTGTAAGTTTTCCTCCGTATAGTTATGCCCAATATACATTATGCCACATACTGCAATGGCCCTTAGACATTATGCCACACACAATAATGCCCATTACACAATATGCCACACACCGTAATGCCCCTGACACATTATGCCACACACCGTAATGCCTGTGACACATTATGCCATGCATCGCAATGCCCGTTATACATTATGCTACACACTGCAATGCCCCTGAGACATTAGAGCACATACAATGCCTGTGATACAGTACACCACACACCGTCATGCCTGTGACACATTATGACACACACCACAATGCCCGTTATACATTATGCCGCACACTGCAATACCCCTGAGACATTATACCACAATGCCTGTGATATAGTATACCACACACCGTAATGCCTGTTACACATACCGCAATGCCTGTTATACCTTATGCCACATACCGCAATGCCCGTTATACATTATGCCACACACTGCAATGTCCCTGAAACATTATACCACAATGCCCGTGATATAGTATACCACACACCGTAATGCCTGTGACACATTATGACACACACTGCAATCCCCATTACACATTAAGCCCTACAGTAAGGCTTCTAATTACTTTTAAATTACCTGCTCATTGCAAGGGGTATCATGCTCTTGGTTCCATGCACGATGCCAGGGGTTTTCATGCTCAGGGTGTCATGCACGTTGCCAGGGGTTTCATGCGCTAGATGTTATGCTTGTTGCCAGGGGTATCATGTGCTGGGTGTCAAGCTCATTGCCAGGGGTTAATATTCATTGCCAGGGGTTTCATGCACTGGGTGTCATGCTCGTTTCTAGGGGGTAATGCTTGTTGCCAGGGATTTCATGCACTGGGTGTCATGCTCGTTGCTAGGGGGTAATGCCTGTTGCCAGGGATTTTATGAGCTGGGTGTTGTGCTTGCTACCAGAGGGTAATGCTTGTTGCTAGGGCTTTGCTCCCAGTGCCACATATGCCCCCAGTGCCAGCTATTCCCCCACAGTGCCAGATAAAAATATACCCCCATAGTGCCAGAAAAACATATACCCCCAGCGCCCCATATGTCCCCAGTGCCAGATATTACCCCACAGTGCCAGATAAAAATATACCCCCAAAGTGCAAGAAACATATGCCCCCCCAGTGCCAGCTATACATATGCCCCCAGTGCCAAATATGCCCCCCAATGCCAGGTACACACCCTTCGCCGCTGCTGTGAGTCTGGCAAGGAGACGGAGGCGGGAGGGCACAGCGCGCGCCTCTCCTGGCTGTGTCCGTCCTGTGTCTCCAGCAGCGTGTCTGTTAAATGAAGTGCCGGTTCGTGAGCCAATCAGAGCTTGCAGACCATCAGCTGCAGCTCCTTATTTGTTGCCGGTCCGTGAGCTCTGATTGGCTCATTAACCGGCACTTCGTTTGACAGACATGCCGCCGCCAGAGACCCAGTAGGGACACAGGAGAGGTGCACGCTGTGCCCTCCGAGTCACACAAATACATACTGTACTCCAGAGTGGCGTTGCCTCCACACCTTGGCGGGGTCTGCAGGGGCAGAAATTACGCCACTGCTTATAATATTATAGCTTCTTAGCAGATCAAAGGCTTGTTATACTGTAACATAAGCTGTATTTTGCATTATTTACACATACAGTGCTGTATTTGTATTAAAGGAATAGGTTCACCCTAGGTTGCAGTAAGGAGGTCGTATTAAATTAAATGAGATAGTAGAAGACTCTTATGAGTTTTAAGGGCAGATTTAACTGTTAATTCAATTTTTGACCTTCTTGACCTTGTATTTGCATATCATTGCATCTTCTTATGCTGCCTAAAACAGAGTAACTGGGAAAATACTTAACTTACAGTATGTTAAAAATGAAGACCATAAAGGTATTAAAGTCCTGTTAAAGATTCCTTAAATTCATTAAAAGAGTGTAAAGCATTTACAGTAGGTCAAAAACTGTAGTTCTATCATTCGAGTGACAGTAAATACAAATTAATATATTTAATAATTGTGAACTTACAATGGGAAAAATAATAAATACAGTATGTGCTTGTTACCTTGTATTCACATTACATTAATTATATTTCACTTGTATTAAGAATATAAATGGAACTTTCAGTAACCATTGCAAATATTTAATTTGAATCCCTCCCAACTGTTGATTATGATATCACATAGCAGAGGTTAAGCACAGAACACTTAAATATAGTGAAATTAAAGTACTAGATGGAACAATAAATTTTGTGGGGGTCCCAAAAGCTGGAGGTTTTTTTGCTTTTTGCTTTGTGTAAATACCTGTAACTTTCTTATTACGGTAATCTTATTTTAACATTACCTTCTATAAAAAAAAAAATGAAAACAGCCGAAACTAATAGTTGCATTGGGCATACCACCCAATGCATCTATTAGGAGGTAATTCACATCTGATCGCTGCTGTGCGTTTTCACACAGCGGACAATCGGGTCCTAACTGCGCAAGCGTATGCACCGCAATGTGCACACATGTCAGAAAACAACGGGCATCGCTATTCAGCATCGGGATGGTGCAAAAATTCTGATCCCACGGGAGTACGCAAGGTGACTGACAGGAAGAGGCCATTTTTGGGTGGCAACTGAGCGTTTACAGGGAGTGTCCGGAAAAACACAGGCGTACCCAAGCGTATTCAGGGAGGGTGTCTGCTCTGGCCCCGATCAGCCTGTTCTCATCACACTGGAGGAGTAAGTCCTGGGCTGAGCACAGACTGCACACAGTGGATTCCTGCAGCTCGGTGTACAGTACATATAGGATTGCACACTTACACAGCAAATTTACACTCCCCCTGGAGGTGGCGACTATCAGATCGTGGGGCCGCAAAATTAGCAGCCCACCGATCAGATCTGAATTATCCCCCATATTGCCGTCCGAGTTTGATGTAGGTGCGGGATTCCGTTTGAACTTGAACATTTTTTAAAGCAGCAGTCATTTACAAAGCATGGTTTTGCCTTGTAAATGACTTAATTAAATTAATTAAAATGCAATACTCTCATGTTAATACATAATTATGATACTAATCTGATGCTTGATATATATATATATATATATATATATATATATACATACAGTTGGTGGTCCGGCTCTCCCGTCAGTGATATTTATGCGCTGGGTGCCTGAACAAGGAAGTGACAGCAGCAGCAAGTGGATGGTACGGCACTCCGAGCGTCTGAATAAATCAATCTTAAACCAGCATAGGGAACGACAATGTTTCAGTGCTTTTATTGTAGCACTTTCGTCAGGTCAGCATATATATGTTTATAAAATTAATCAATTATAATAAAATGTAAAGCAACAAATTACAAAATAACTTTCTATTTTCTGCTTACTTTCCCAGCGGTAGACATCTGCACGTCTTTCTTCAATCCTGCCTAGTTAGGAATGTGACTTTTGCTAGTAGTCTTCACTACACAATCCTCCCAGTAGCCTTAATCAACCCTACTACATGGCAACAAGCCTAGTACATCCCATTGGCAAACAACATGCTGGAACTGTAAGGTCAGCTTTGTGTAAAATGGGTGATAAAAAAGTCTGATAGCAAAATACTTTATTTCCACTTTATTCTTATTTTAGAGGCAAATGTTTTTCACAATACAGTACATTAGAAGCAGTAACATGTTTATGGGAAGATTCAATTAAGCGTAAGGTTCAGATGCACATTGTGGACAATTACAGATAAATAAGACAAAGAAAATCATATTGCTGTTGTAAGCAATCAAAAAAGAACAAGGTTCTCCTGCCCAAGAAAGTAACGTTATAGTAGCGTCCAAGGTTCCCACTGAACGTTTCAGTTTATTGAATCTGCCCCTTACATTGTAACAAATGGTTCCACTTAAAATCACGTATCTATTGTTAAGTTGCACGCTTGTTACTTAAATGACAAGTTGGAAAAGTAATAAAATACATTTACTGGGGAAGCTACTTTTTCATACCTTAATTCAGATAGTTTTGCTTGTATTCAGGGGCGTTTCAACAGAGGAGGGGGCCCAAGGGCCCCTTCCTCTGTACGGCGCTGTAGACTCTGGCATTGTGCCGGAGTCTACTGCGCACACTCAGGTCTCCAGAAACATAGCACTCGCCTTGATCCGGAAACCAATTTGGCTACCGTGCATGCGTGGTGGCCATTTTGGCGGTGATTTCTGCCACGATTGCAGTGCCTGATGCTGGACTCCGGAAAGGTGAGTATTAAAATGGGTGCAATGTGTGCGGTGCAGACCCCCCTGTTTCCAGTGGCCCATGTTCACCGCACACATTTGACCTATTATATAAATGCCATATAATCAGCTGTTGTGAGACCATATGATGGAGCTAAAGCTGGTGCTAGGGTTTTTGGGAACACCCATGTAAAATATAAATTTGTGCTCTACCTCCTATACTTTATAAAGGGACTGTCACAAAAAAGGGGTATGGGTTCTCAAGGAAGGGGCATGGCCACACAATAGTTACCCTAATTCAAATGAATCTGCCCAGTAGTACAATCTTATTCACATTACACCCCATGTAGTGCCCCTGATTCATATTACACCACATTTTAGTGCCCTTTGCTCATGCTGTGACACACAGTAGTACCCATTATACATGTTGTGCAACACAGTAGTGCCCCTTATACACAATGACCACAGTAGTAGTGGCTCTTATACACTCCTGCCAGTGACCTGAATGCACCTTCCTCTATAACTCTATCTACAGCCAGATTGTACCTGCTGCTGCCACTGACCTGCAGTGCTTGTACTTTTATTACTGCAACCAGAATCAGTTATTTCTATGGGTAGCCAGGCCCTGCCCTGCCTGGACTCTGGCAGCTGGATGCTCTTACTCCACTCCAGTACAGAGCTCCACACAGTGCACTCACAGTCAGTCACAATTGAAGTGAGAAGATCATCTCTTTTCAATGTGGTGTCTGTGTGGGTCCTCTCCTGTCTCCTCTCAGGATGGCACCTCTTTGTGCAGCAGGAGTCAGAGACAGGTTATCTTAACAGCAGTGTAGTCACTGGGCAAAGCAGTGTACTTGGGACCACCACCCACCCATTCTCAGGACTAAAAATGTAAACAGTTAATTGTGAACGGGTGAGGGTCTGATTTCTATGACCGACCCTTGTCCCTCAGAGGCTAATACAAATGAATAGCATGGTATCAAGGAGCTATGGGGACTATTTAGTAAGATTTCTACAGAGATTAAGTAGGCAGAGATAAATGAACAGTCAATCAGCACCTAACTGTTATTTTTCAAACCCAGTCTGTGACATGGCAGTTAGGAGCTGATTGGCTGGTCATTTATCTCCGTCCACCTTATCTCTGCCCAAAGCTTAGTAAATAGACCCCCCCCCCCCCAATCTCCCTCCTCAAAACAGTAGGCGGCTGTGTAAGGAGAGATCTGTGCACACAGACAAGGTCATCAACAAAAATCCTGGGGTACATTAATATCTCTTCCCCCCCTCCTTGACACCCACTTAGGGGAGCACAGTCATATCAGGAGGCAGTGCACTGTCATATAAACAGTGCACTGTCCTATACGGAAAAAAAGATATATAGAATTTGAAAGCGCTGACACTCTGTATGTATATATATATATATATATATATATATATATATATAAAATATATTTTTATTATTACTTCAATTTTTATATACCAAGAATAAAATTCAAAAAAGCATAAGAACAGCAGAACAATTAAATACACATTTTTTTTATACATAAATTTTGCTATATAAACCATATACACGACCCTCTTTTCTGTTCCCAAGAGACTGTTGCCAATTATTTGTTACCTTGTTTTAAACACAATTCTATCAAATCAGTCTCTGTGGAGCAGAAAATCTTATCACTCTATTTTCAACCTGCAACACAGTAATTTTGCTAACTATGTAGCTATATATAATAATTTGTCAAAGTCGAAAAATATTGTAATGCATACACCATTTACTAACCCCGTGCACATGCCCGCTGCGCGGGCACTTAATCCGCCGTGTGTGCACATATCCGCAATTTGCGTATGATCGCTCCCGCGTTCCTGCGCGTGGTATTGGTATTTACGGCGGAGTTTGTGAGCGCATAGAGGGTTATTAGAAAATTACATATTTAACCCAAATAGTGTACATTTTAGATATAGCTCCCTTACACCACATCAGCGAGTATCAACAGTTTAAACAGTTCCAGGACTAAGGGATTCACCTTTGCATGATAGGAAGGGTCAGATAAAGGTTAGAAGGTGATGTCTAGTATCCAACTGTAGGGTATTTTAAGGGTAACATTCCGGTATTGGTTACAGAAAGATCGCATGTTCCTGCGTATAGTTATGTGCAAAAGTAGAATATAGATATTAACTGTATTTACTGTATATTATGTATGTGGCGGGAATCCAGAGGATACCACCCACAAGAGCAGTTGAGAAAGACATCGCCCACCTTTTCAAATCAACCTATGACCTCTCCTGTAATGTAAAGACACATCTCTGTGTCCAATGGACAATGAGATTACAGTGACCATTGTATTGCGTATGTAAGTTGTGTATAAAAAGCCCGTTGTTGCCTGGCCGGTCAGAAGACTCTAAACGCTTTCTACCTGACAAGCGGAGGACCGGCCGGGTTGCGCTTGCGAACATTCTCACGTATGTACATTGACTGTAGCCATTATTCTGTTTTAGATTTATCTTGTTAGCCTGTAGTGTATGATTTGTACTGTTTTACCTTTTGAAATAATCCACTGTAGCCTTAGAACCCTGTGGTTTCAACTACAAATCGGTGTTGTGTCCTCACTTTCCTGCAAGGGTTTAAAGCGTATTTTAACTGTATAAGGTTTATAAGTATTGATAAGGTGTACGCACTGCGGGTACTTTATACCGCCAGCGCTACTTAAGGTTTAAAGTATAACATCATTACAGTGCTTTGCGGCACATGGTTTAGAGTGTAAGAATAACATTGCATTGCATTACGAATAAGGTTTAAAGGTTATCAATTGTGTGTGCGCGCGCTGTGCGTACTCTGTACACTCAGCGTGGCGTGTGTACGCCAAGTACGTACCACGTACGGGACTCTGTACGCACATAGCGTACAGAGTGCGTAGCACGTGTATTCAGTCTAGCGGCCATAGTGGCTCCACGGTAAAAGTGTATCTAGAGGTATAGCTTTACGGTTTAAGATAATATCGACATTATCAAATTAAATACACATTCAAGACTTCCAGTTATTCTTGTTGTGACACCAAATCACTTTTTCTTATGTACTTTAAAATAACATTGCAATGTCCATATTATGAGGCTTTTTTTGCTGAGTGGTAAAGAAATTAATTTACCATTCTAGCACCAGATTTTAATTAGCAGTCAGCTGAAGCACGTTGGAGTCTTTTACTCAAAAAATTAGTTTTAACAGCATGTATATTGCTAAGATCTTTAAATTTATATCCTGGCACAGGAAAAGTTAATTGCACATTTAGTGCTTATACATGGCCATGACTATATGATGTTTTATGCAGCAACTTTACCCCTCTCAGCATCTGTGGAGAATTTACACTGGTCGGTAGAGCTCCTGGCTCTGGTAGCTAAATTCCATTTTGATGAGCCAAGTCTGGAGGTCCAAATCCAGTTCCACATTAAGAGTTTGCAGGGGCTTGCAGAGATAGCAATTCTGTGTGTATGCTGGTACTGCTTAATACGCTTTTCTCTGCCTCACATCACCATCGGTGGCTTCCTCAGTTAGTATATGTCCAGGGTGTCCCGAGGCTCTTTTTATTTAAAATTTTCGCTGTGTGTGCATGCGCTCATCCGCTGCGTTTCAAGCCTCATTCTCGTTGTTTTTACCTCATATCCAACCTCGGTTTCTCCTCATTTATGTGACACCATAGCCAGCACTTGAGTCCATTTTTGGATAATCTAGGTCTCTGTTGCACAGTTAACGGGAGTTAATATCTCAACCTGCTTTTAAATTATATTGAGAAGACATATATGGTAATAATGAGTTTGTGTAGCTAGAAATGTAAATTAGAAGATCTGAATTAGATCCATTTTAATAGAACTGTGCAATAGAGACCTAGATTATCCAAAAACGGACTCAGGTGCTGGCTATGGTCTCAGATAAATGAGGAGAAATCGAGGTTTGATATGAGTTAAAAATGAGAACGAGGCTTGAAACGCAACGGATGTGAAAATATGAAATAAAAAGAGCCTCGGGACACCCTGGACATATACTAACTGAGGAAGCCACCGAGTGGATTGGCCAATGCACGGAAGCCTGCAAACCGATCGCCAAGGTACCCCACCTTCAAGCAAGTCCTACACTATCACAGAGTCTTAAAACCTGACTACTTCACTGCTGTTGCACACATCATCTGCCTGCTAGACTTAATGTGCACCTGCCACACACTTCATGGCTTTTTAAGGTACACTAGTCACCTTACATTGGCTTAGATAGATTTCTAAGGAACAGCTGAGACAGGTTAAGGATAATAGAGTCCACACAGGGGTGCATGAGAAAGCTAGTGGCCACGGTTAATAAGAGTTAACCATAGATTAACCCTGTCATATACACAAATAGAAAACCACAGCACTCGCCACCCCAGAAGTGGGGTACAGCAATGCACTAACCACTCCTGGGGTGGGGTGCACCTAACACAGCACTCGCCACCCCAGAAGTGGGGTACACAGCTGCATTTACCACTCACAGGGTGGGGTGCATGTAGCCAATGACCACATCACTCTAATACATACAAACAGAAACACTCACCAAAGTAAGCTCACTTATCCTCAACAATTCAATAAATAAATTATGGGGGTTTAGTTAGTGGATTGGCCAATGCACGGAAGCCTGCAAACCGATTGCCAAGGTATCCCACCTATATACAGTATGTACACAGACAGAAAGTTATATCTGAGTCTGACAGCCCCTGAGATCAAGGGTGTATCTAGAACTTTGGGGGCCCCATAGCAAAATCTTGGAAGGGCCCCTCCCAACCCCCAGCCTTTGGGGGATATCTAATAAAACAAAATGATCTCATAAAAGCTGGAAAATGTGATATTTATGTTCTCTGGAGATGGAGATAAATATCTCCTCTCCAGTGACAGTTGCAGAGCAGTCCAAAATGCAAATAGGGGAGCCACACTAACTGCCAGTGAGTCCCAAACAGCAATGTCTGGCAGTGTTTGGGGTGGCAGTTGGTGTGGCTCCCTTATTTGAATTGTGGACTGCTCTGCAACTGCCACTGGATAAGGTTTATAAGTATTGATAAGGTGTACGCACTGCGGGTACTTTATACCGCCAGCGCTACTTAAGGTTTAAAGTATAACATCATTACAGTGCTTTGCGGCACATGGTTTAGAGTGTAAGAATAACATTGCATTGCGTTACGAATAAGGTTTAAAGGTTATCAATTGTGTGTGCGCGCTGTGTGTACTCTGTACACTCAGCACGGCGTGTGTACGCCAAGTACGTACCACGTACGGGACTCTGTACGCAAATAGCGTACAGAGTGCGTAGCATGTATATTCAGTCTAGCGGCTCCACGGTAAAAGTGTATCTAGAGGTATAGCTTTACGGTTTAAGATAATATCGACATTATCAATTGGGGGCATCGTCCGGTTTTTCCTCATACCCGCAGCCTAGCAGGTTTACGCAGACTTTATCTATCAGCAAAGGGCGGAAAGGTATCCCCGTAAGCCTTCTCTTGTTTGGTGGATACACTAGTGCTGATTAGATAAGCGTCTGCCCTGCATGGTTTGTAGGGATGCTGGAGGGATCCGTAAGGTAAGAACGCAAAGCTATTTTTAAAGTCTGTAAATTTCTGTCTGGCACCAAATGCGCACACAACACACACATACACCTGTATTTTGTACTTTGCATATCTGCCCGCATTATTGCCATAAGTAGCGATTATTAGATTCCTTTTGACCTGTACTGAGAAAATTTGTTGCTATTTAGTTAAAGTATAGTGTTAATATTTAAGGAAGTAAGTGTAAGACGCACACGCAGCCTGGCCTAGCTGTAAAGGTTTATACAGAAGAAACTGTGTGTTGTGTTAAGTGAGCGATTATAGTTAAATATCGCTTACATTTATAGAAGTGTGGGATTTGTAGTACTGCGGACGTACGTCCTTTGTACACGTGTCTCGGACAAAGTACGGGACTGCGTACGCAACGTAAAGGCATACACATGTGGCGTGTTAACGCAACGTGCGTAAAGGTACGACCGCTAAGTACAAATCACACAATAGCATTGTTTTCGTTTAGGCGCGAGACGGTAGCCACGCGATAATAGCACAAATTGATCAGTTTACCAATATTTAGTTTAAAAATCTTTTTTACTGTATTACCTCTGGTACTAAGGCTGTTTTATCTGAATGAAAGTAAATTTTCTGTACAGAAAAACCAAAGTGTATATGAGTGAACGAGCGCGAGTGTGCAAACAATAAAGGTTTTGTGGACCCAGGGAATTCGGGATCCCGTAGGAGACCACACCAAGTGAATGGACACTTGGTGGCGTGAGAGTGGCTTGCTCACGTTAACATTGATTAAAGTACAAAGGAGCAAAGTAGTAGATATCGCAGACCAAAGGTCAGCGAAGGTATAGAGTACCGCAGACCAAAGGTCAGCGAGGTTTTTTTTAGAGATCGCAGCCCAGGTGGTTGGCAAAGAACCCATATAGGCCCATTCAGATACGGAGCGGTTTCGCAGCCTGAAAAATTATTCCATTGGTCGTACGGCGGATAAGTAACAGTTAGCTATACGCTGTGCGATTGGACCGCGCGTTCGTGGGTGCAATACTTAGCTCAACGTGATACCCTTTTACGAGCTTTGCGTAAAATCGCGGGATCATAAGCGCTAGGTGTAGCATACGCAAACATGATTTGTGTAACAGTTTTTTTATTTTAAGGGAGTTTTCACTGGTCACTCAGGAAATCTCCAATGACCAATATTTACTGGGAAGGGTAAGTCACTCCCATATACTTCCAGTGAATAGAGGTTACACAGGGGCCCTAGGTTGGGTACATTGCCTGCGCTATCAACAGTGTATGGTAGTATTGGCCAACGTGGGCGTGAGTGGGTGAGAGCACTCGTTGAACTTTCACCGTTGCCTTATATTGAGTATTTTGTTTTTTTGTAGGAATTAGCTGAGAAGGCAATACCTGCAAAATATGGGGGCCAGTTGCTCAAGTAAGGGACGTACAACCAGGGTTCAGGTTGATATTCCGCGGCCCAAGGTGTCGGCGAGGTACATAATGTGTGAGAAATATGGATCACACGCAGAGGTTTTATGCAATGAATGGGAACGTATGACTGCGGAAGATAGGGAACCATTCCCTAGGGTAGGCAGTTTTGAACCAGAGGTGTTGCAGAATTTAAGGGTTAGGATATGTCTGATAAAGTCCCAAAAGAAAAGGATCAGACACACAAACTGTTTTAATTTATGGCAGCAAGAGGGTGATATGCAAGAGAAATTAACATATGCAACCGGTTCCAAACCTAGCGGGAATGAGAACACAAACACACCATTGTCGACACAGGTCGAAGGGGAACAGAAGGCTACAGTCAATGATACATCCGTAAATGATAGTAATATGAAAGAGCAATGTATTAACCCTAACTTTTGCAAAATGTATCCTGTTTTGAAGTCTCTACAAGGTTTTAGGTCACAGGAAGATGAAGGATTCAGCCAAATCGCAGCTCTCCTCCAAGCAGTCATGTTGCAGGAAACTCAGGTGGGACCTGTCCAACCAGGTAGTGCAGTAACAATATTCCACAATGAAAGAACGGGTGAGGTCACAGCTACCGGTAAGTATGAGACAGTTCATTGCACAGAAACAACAACACCACACAGTAAACAGATTAGGAACGGAACGGTAGGATTACACCCTGTCTTGGAAATAGTAACTCCCAATGGGGGAACCGATAGTCAGGAAGTAGTCCTCACCAGGAATAATGCAATGTATTGCCCGTGGCCCAGAGATGAGCTGCGATCAATCATTTCAGAATTCCCCGATCCTCAGAAGCATTTAGCCAGATGTCAGAAATTTATCAGAGATCTGGGTAATGTGTATGAACCGACAAACCAACATTGGCGGACCTTTTTGAAAGCCTGCCTACCCCCTAATATTGACACCCTAAAGTTAATCACTGATTGTAGATTAGAATTGGATAGTCCTATGACTGACAGAAACAATCAGGAAAATATAGAACGAATTAACATACAACTAGAGTTCTATTTCCCCACAACTGCTAAATGGAGGAAAATTTTCTCCATAAAGCAGAGGGAAAACGAAATGGCATCTGAATATTTCCATCGGGCCCTACACATAATGGATAGATACATAGGGGTATCGGATACAGGGAATGATGAAAATTAGAGAGGTGGTTGTCTCTGTGCTGATGGACGGACTCGATAAAACAGTGAGGGACAGAGTACAAACCTCTTTGCCTGGTTGGAGAGGGGTCACAGTAGCTTGCCTTAGAGAGTGCGCAACTGAACACCATAGGAATATTGCTAGGCGTAGAAAACTGCGAGAGGAGAGGTTGAGGATTGAAAGTATGCAGGCTCTTACACCAAAGTCTCATCAGCCCAAACCCCAAAACCCTAGTAGTAACAAAAGACCGAGAATATGTTACATTTGTAAAAATGAAGGACATTTTTCTAGAAATTGTAGGAGTAGTAGAGCACATAGCCAATATAGACCCCTAGACAGAATAAATAAGCCACGTTATTAAACACATAGACAGGATCAAGGGACATATAGTAAGGAATCACGATACAGTATAGAAAAACACAGATTTGGTTAATGGGAAGAACAGAATAAATGCAACTTTACCCTTTTTGACAGAATTTACGGAGATTAGGAGGAGGATTCTAAACTTCTGCTTCTCTCTCTCTAGCAGAAGTGACCTCTAAGTAATTTAACAGGAGTTTTGTTAGAGATGGTATACATATAGAGTGCTCCCACCCAGGAAGCACAAAATATGTTAAAATACCCACGAAGACTAATATTGCATTTCACTGTTTTAGAAGCATGTCCATCACAGGTAGAGGAAATTATCTCAAAGATACCGGGTTCCCTATGAACTTAGAATGGACAAGACACTGGATTGAGGGCTGGGATAGTCCCAATAGAGATATAACACACATAGAATTTTTTTTAAGGGAACAGACTGATTAGGGAATCATTCCCCGTAGTGCCCAATCCAGATGTCAAACTTTGTAAAATCTTCTTTGTTACTAAACTCTGTGAGTTGTCTTCAAAGTTTCCTCTTCATCTCTGACGTTCACCGACAGATTTACAGCTCAAACGTCACGTGTCTACTCGGTCTTTTCAGAGGTCTGCCCAAACCCAGTATATCTCACCAGCATCACTGTGCCTGGCCATGCACAAAGGGTGGAGAGTGGAAATACTGGTGAAGGGAGCCTGTGCATAGATACCGATAGACCTGATGATGTGACAGCCTGATGGTGAACGTAAATCTGACAAATTTTCTTTTTATTATCTTCTCTCTCTTTTTCACTTTTCACGGATGGTTTACTTCACACAACAGTTAATCACATTGTAATGCAAGATTTATGCTCCCTACAGAAAGGTCGCTGACTCGGAGAGAACATCGTATCACTGGAGTGTCTGTGACGGGAAGGCTGAGAGGCAGGACTGTTGTCACGGCACCTGAGCACGGAGAACTACAAGACCAGAGGTAGTTGTCAAACCAATTTTTCTTTTTCCTTATTTTATTATTTTCTCCATCTCCCATTACCTTCCTTCCCCCCCTTCTTGCTCCCTTTTCTCTCCCCTTAACAAGATGGACTTACCCAAAGAAACTGCGTTCCGGATTTTCCTGTTGACCCTGTTGTTGACCAGAGCAGTCTGTTTCGGTGAGAGTACCAGAGAGGTCGATAAAGGATCTGGAATGGGTTCTGATGGCAAGGACGGATTTGTAGAATTCCAAGAGCAACACATCCACCGTGCAAAGGCGAGTATCAGAAAACGATCTGGTAGTCAAGAAACTAGGAGGCACTGTGAAGGGTTATCGGCTGAGGAAAATTGTATTTGTAGAAATTGTGAAAAACATAGTTGAGGACGGGTGCATCCAGAGATGTCAGTCCAGCCTTAATATCAACATGGACCGTCATCCATTGAGTGATTATCACTCATTAGTGGGCAAGGTTTTAAACCAAACAGAATGCTGGGTGTGCTCACAAGTACCTCAAGGTCAGAGCAAGTCAGGACTAGTACCATATCCTTTAACAATAGATGAGGTACTTGAATTACGGGGTGGGAGACCGGTGGACAAGAAATTTAATACTTCTAGGCCCCCTAGTTTGAAGCTCCACCAGTACCATTCAGTTATGGGGCAGTTGTCTGCGGGGGCAGTTGTCTGAAGTTTAGAAATATACGAAGTTTGGAAATTACAAAGTTAGGAAATTTTAAAAAGAACAGTTAAACCAACAGTTAGTCTACATAGATCTCACTGAATATGGACTGATCAGCTTTCTATATATCTTTTCATCTCACAGGTATGTTGATTTCTGCCTGCTGATCCCTACACCTCTGCAATAACCCACAGACATCTCCATGCTATATTTTCAAAGTATGTTGATTTCTGCCTGCTGATCCCTACACCTCTGCAATAACCCACAGACATCTCCATGCTATATTTTCAAAGTATGTTGATTTCTGCCTGCTGATCCCTGCGAACTATAACTCTTGATCTCTATTCACACCAATGTATATTTTAGCAGTGTATGTAATTGTATTTGTAGAATATTAGTACTTGCTTATAGCTGATATTCTCTCTTGTATTGATGTTGGTCAGTGGAGTGGAGTTTATTAGCATACATGGCCTGGTGTTTACTTAACACAGGGTAATATAATTCCTTTGATTAGATGTCCAATTAGCTTCAGCTGAAGCCTTTGTAAATTAGAACTAGTATATGTTTGCATTCAGTTATGGGGCAGTTGTCTGCGGGGGCAGTTGTCTGAAGGTTAGAAATATACGAAGTTTGGAAATTACAAAGTTAGGAAATTTTAAAAAGAACAGTTAAACCAACAGTTAGTCTACATAGATCTCACTGAATATGGACTGATCAGCTTTCTATATATCTTTTCATCTCACAGGTATGTTGATTTCTGCCTGCTGATCCCTACACCTCTGCAATAACCCACAGACATCTCCATGCTATATTTTCAAAGTATGTTGATTTCTGCCTGCTGATCCCTACACCTCTGCAATAACCCACAGACATCTCCATGCTATATTTTCAAAGTATGTTGATTTCTGCCTGCTGATCCCTACACCTCAGCAATAACCCACAGACATCTCCATGCTATATTTTCAAAGTATGTTGATTTCTGCCTGCTGATCCCTACACCTCTGCAATAACCCACAGACATCTCCATGCTATATTTTCAAAGTATGTTGATTTCTGCCTGCTGATCCCTGCGAACTATAACTCTTGATCTCTATTCACACCAATGTATATTTTAGCAGTGTATGTAATTGTATTTGTAGAATATTAGTACTTGCTTATAGCTGATATTCTCGTATTGATGTTGGTCAGTGGAGTGGAGTTTATTAGCATACATGGCCTGGTGTTTACTTAACACAGGGTAATATAATTCCTTTGATTAGATGTCCAATTAGCTTCAGCTGAAGCCTTTGTAAATTAGAACTAGTATATGTTTGCATTCAGTTATGGGGCAGTTGTCTGCGGGGGCAGTTGTCTGAAGTTTAGAAATATACGAAGTTTGGAAATTGCAAAGTTAGGAAATTTTAAAAAGAACAGTTAAACCAACAGTTAGTCTACATAGATCTCACTGAATATGGACTGATCAGCTTTCTATATATCTTTTCATCTCACAGGTATGTTGATTTCTGCCTGCTGATCCCTACACCTCTGCAATAACCCACAGACATCTCCATGCTATATTTTCAAAGTATGTTGATTTCTGCCTGCTGATCCCTACACCTCTGCAATAACCCACAGACATCTCCATGCTATATTTTCAAAGTATGTTGATTTCTGCCTGCTGATCCCTGCGAACTATAACTCTTGATCTCTATTCACACCAATGTATATTTTAGCAGTGTATGTAATTGTAATTGTAGAATATTAGTACTTGCTTATAGCTGATATTCTCTCTTGTATTGATGTTGGTCAGTGGAGTGGAGTTTATTAGCATACATGGCCTGGTGTTTACTTAACACAGGGTAATATAATTCCTTTGATTAGATGTCCAATTAGCTTCAGCTGAAGCCTTTGTAAATTAGAACTAGTATATGTTTGCATTCAGTTATGGGGCAGTTGTCTGCGGGGGCAGTTGTCTGAAGTTTAGAAATATACGAAGTTTGGAAATTACAAAGTTAGGAAATTTTAAAAAGAACAGTTAAACCAACAGTTAGTCTACATAGATCTCACTGAATATGGACTGATCAGCTTTCTATATATCTTTTCATCTCACAGGTATGTTGATTTCTGCCTGCTGATCCCTACACCTCTGCAATAACCCACAGACATCTCCATGCTATATTTTCAAAGTATTTTGATTTCGGCCTGCTGATCCCTACACCTCTGCAATAACCCACAGACATCTCCATGCTATATTTTCAAAGTATGTTGATTTCTGCCTGCTGATCCCTACACCTCTGCAATAACCCACAGACATCTCCATGCTATATTTTCAAAGTATGTTGATTTCTGCCTGCTGATCCCTGCGAACTATAACTCTTGATCTCTATTCACACCAATGTATATTTTAGCAGTGTATGTAATTGTATTTGTAGAATATTAGTACTTGCTTATAGCTGATATTCTCTCTTGTATTGATGTTGGTCAGTGGAGTGGAGTTTATTAGCATACATGGCCTGGTGTTTACTTAACACAGGGTAATATAATTCCTTTGATTAGATGTCCAATTAGCTTCAGCTGAAGCCTTTGTAAATTAGAACTAGTATATGTTTGCATTCAGTTATGGGGCAGTTGTCTGCGGGGGCAGTTGTCTGAAGTTTAGAAATATACGAAGTTTGGAAATTACAAAGTTAGGAAATTTTAAAAAGAACAGTTAAACCAACAGTTAGTCTACATAGATCTCACTGAATATGGACTGATCAGCTTTCTATATATCTTTTCATCTCACAGGTATGTTGATTTCTGCCTGCTGATCCCTACACCTCTGCAATAACCCACAGACATCTCCATGCTATATTTTCAAAGTATTTTGATTTCTGCCTGCTGATCCCTACACCTCTGCAATAACCCACAGACATCTCCATGCTATATTTTCAAAGTATGTTGATTTTTGCCTGCTGATCCCTACACCTCTGCAATAACCCACAGACATCTCCATGCTATATTTTCAAAGTATGTTGATTTCTGCCTGCTGATCCCTGCGAACTATAACTCTTGATCTCTATTCACACCAATGTATATTTTAGCAGTGTATGTAATTGTATTTGTAGAATATTAGTACTTGCTTATAGCTGATATTCTCTCTTGTATTGATGTTGGTCAGTGGAGTGGAGTTTATTAGCATACATGGCCTGGTGTTTACTTAACATAGGGTAATATAATTCCTTTGATTAGATGTCCAACTAGCTTTAGTTGAAGCCTTTGTAAATTAGAACTAGTATATGTTTGCATTCAGTTATGGGGCAGTTGTCTGCGGGGGCAGTTGTCTGAAGTTTAGAAATATACGAAGTTTGGAAATTACAAAGTTAGGAAATTTTAAAAAGAACAGTTAAACCAACAGTTAGTCTACATAGATCTCACTGAATATGGACTGATCAGCTTTCTATATATCTTTTCATCTCACAGGTATGTTGATTTCTGCCTGCTGATCCCTACACCTCTGCAATAACCCACAGACATCTCCATGCTATATTTTCAAAGTATGTTGATTTCTGCCTGCTGATCCCTACACCTCTGCAATAACCCACAGACATCTCCATGCTATATTTTCAAAGTATGTTGATTTCTGCCTGCTGATCCCTACACCTCTGCAATAACCCACAGACATCTCCATGCTATATTTTCAAAGTATGTTGATTTCTGCCTGCTGATCCCTGCGAACTATAACTCTTGATCTCTATTCACACCAATGTATATTTTAGCAGTGTATGTAATTGTATTTGTAGAATATTAGTACTTGCTTATAGCTGATATTCTCTCTTGTATTGATGTTGGTCAGTGGAGTGGAGTTTATTAGCATACATGGCCTGGTGTTTACTTAACATAGGGTAATATAATTCCTTTGATTAGATGTCCAATTAGCTTTAGTTGAAGCCTTTGTAAATTAGAACTAGTATATGTTTGCATTCAGTTATGGGGCAGTTGTCTGCGGGGGCAGTTGTCTGAAGTTTAGAAATATACGAAGTTTGGAAATTACAAAGTTAGGAAATTTTAAAAAGAACAGTTAAACCAACAGTTAGTCTACATAAATCTCACTGAATATGGACTGATCAGCTTTCTATATATCTTTTCATCTCACAGGTATGTTGATTTCTGCCTGCTGATCCCTACACCTCTGCAATAACCCACAGACATCTCCATGCTATATTTTCAAAGTATGTTGATTTCTGCCTGCTGATCCCTGCGAACTATAACTCTTGATCTCTATTCACACCAATGTATATTTTAGCAGTGTATGTAATTGTATTTGTAGAATATTAGTACTTGCTTATAGCTGATATTCTCTCTTGTATTGATGTTGATCAGTGGAGTGGAGTTTATTAGCATACATGGCCTGGTGTTTACTTAACACAGGGTAATATAATTCCTTTGATTAGATGTCCAATTAGCTTCAGCTGAAGCCTTTGTAAATTAGAACTAGTATATGTTTGCATTCAGTTATGGGGCAGTTGTCTGCGGGGGCAGTTGTCTGAAGTTTAGAAATATACGAAGTTTGGAAATTACAAAGTTAGGAAATTTTAAAAAGAACAGTTAAACCAACAGTTAGTCTACATAGATCTCACTGAATATGGACTGATCAGCTTTCTATATATCTTTTCATCTCACAGGTATGTTGATTTCTGCCTGCTGATCCCTACACCTCTGCAATAACCCACAGACATCTCCATGCTATATTTTCAAAGTATGTTGATTTCTGCCTGCTGATCCCTACACCTCTGCAATAACCCACAGACATCTCCATGCTATATTTTCAAAGTATGTTGATTTCTGCCTGCTGATCCCTGCGAACTATAACTCTTGATCTCTATTCACACCAATGTATATTTTAGCAGTGTATGTAATTGTATTTGTAGAATATTAGTACTTGCTTATAGCTGATATTCTCTCTTGTATTGATGTTGGTCAGTGGAGTGGAGTTTATTAGCATACATGGCCTGGTGTTTACTTAACATAGGGTAATATAATTCCTTTGATTAGATGTCCAACTAGCTTTAGTTGAAGCCTTTGTAAATTAGAACTAGTATATGTTTGCATTCAGTTATGGGGCAGTTGTCTGCGGGGGCAGTTGTCTGAAGTTTAGAAATATACGAAGTTTGGAAATTACAAAGTTAGGAAATTTTAAAAAGAACAGTTAAACCAACAGTTAGTCTACATAGATCTCACTGAATATGGACTGATCAGCTTTCTATATATCTTTTCATCTCACAGGTATGTTGATTTCTGCCTGCTGATCCCTACACCTCTGCAATAACCCACAGACATCTCCATGCTATATTTTCAAAGTATGTTGATTTCTGCCTGCTGATCCCTACACCTCTGCAATAACCCACAGACATCTCCATGCTATATTTTCAAAGTATGTTGATTTCTGCCTGCTGATCCCTACACCTCTGCAATAACCCACAGACATCTCCATGCTATATTTTCAAAGTATGTTGATTTCTGCCTGCTGATCCCTGCGAACTATAACTCTTGATCTCTATTCACACCAATGTATATTTTAGCAGTGTATGTAATTGTATTTGTAGAATATTAGTACTTGCTTATAGCTGATATTCTCGTATTGATGTTGGTCAGTGGAGTGGAGTTTATTAGCATACATGGCCTGGTGTTTACTTAACACAGGGTAATATAATTCCTTTGATTAGATGTCCAATTAGCTTCAGCTGAAGCCTTTGTAAATTAGAACTAGTATATGTTTGCATTCAGTTATGGGGCAGTTGTCTGCGGGGGCAGTTGTCTGAAGTTTAGAAATATACGAAGTTTGGAAATTACAAAGTTAGGAAATTTTAAAAAGAACAGTTAAACCAACAGTTAGTCTACATAGATCTCACTGAATATGGACTGATCAGCTTTCTATATATCTTTTCATCTCACAGGTATGTTGATTTCTGCCTGCTGATCCCTACACCTCTGCAATAACCCACAGACATCTCCATGCTATATTTTCAAAGTATGTTGATTTCTGCCTGCTGATCCCTACACCTCTGCAATAACCCACAGACATCTCCATGCTATATTTTCAAAGTATGTTGATTTCTGCCTGCTGATCCCTGCGAGCTATAACTCTTGATCTCTATTCACACCAATGTATATTTTAGCAGTGTATGTAATTGTATTTGTAGAATATTAGTACTTGCTTATAGCTGATATTCTCTCTTGTATTGATGTTGGTCAGTGGAGTGGAGTTTATTAGCATACATGGCCTGGTGTTTACTTAACATAGGGTAATATAATTCCTTTGATTAGATGTCCAATTAGCTTTAGTTGAAGCCTTTGTAAATTAGAACTAGTATATGTTTGCATTCAGTTATGGGGCAGTTGTCTGCGGGGGCAGTTGTCTGAAGTTTAGAAATATACGAAGTTTGGAAATTACAAAGTTAGGAAATTTTAAAAAGAACAGTTAAACCAACAGTTAGTCTACATAAATCTCACTGAATATGGACTGATCAGCTTTCTATATATCTTTTCATCTCACAGGTATGTTGATTTCTGCCTGCTGATCCCTACACCTCTGCAATAACCCACAGACATCTCCATGCTATATTTTCAAAGTATGTTGATTTCTGCCTGCTGATCCCTACACCTCTGCAATAACCCACAGACATCTCCATGCTATATTTTCAAAGTATGTTGATTTCTGCCTGCTGATCCCTGCGAACTATAACTCTTGATCTCTATTCACACCAATGTATATTTTAGCAGTGTATGTAATTGTATTTGTAGAATATTAGTACTTGCTTATAGCTGATATTCTCGTATTGATGTTGGTCAGTGGAGTGGAGTTTATTAGCATACATGGCCTGGTGTTTACTTAACACAGGGTAATATAATTCCTTTGATTAGATGTCCAATTAGCTTCAGCTGAAGCCTTTGTAAATTAGAACTAGTATATGTTTGCATTCAGTTATGGGGCAGTTGTCTGAAGTTTAGAAATATACGAAGTTTGGAAATTACAAAGTTAGGAAATTTTAAAAAGAACAGTTAAACCAACAGTTAGTCTACATAGATCTCACTGAATATGGACTGAACAGCTTTCTATATATCTTTTCATCTCACAGGTATGTTGATTTCTGCCTGCTGATCCCTACACCTCTGCAATAACCCACAGACATCTCCATGCTATATTTTCAAAGTATGTTGATTTCTGCCTGCTGATCCCTACACCTCTGCAATAACCCACAGACATCTCCATGCTATATTTTCAAAGTATGTTGATTTCTGCCTGCTGATCCCTACACCTCTGCAATAACCCACAGACATCTCCATGCTATATTTTCAAAGTATGTTGATTTCTGCCTGCTGATCCCTGCGAACTATAACTCTTGATCTCTATTCACACCAATGTATATTTTAGCAGTGTATGTAATTGTATTTGTAGAATATTAGTACTTGCTTATAGCTGATATTCTCTCTTGTATTGATGTTGGTCAGTGGAGTGGAGTTTATTAGCATACATGGCCTGGTGTTTACTTAACACAGGGTAATATAATTCCTTTGATTAGATGTCCAATTAGCTTCAGCTGAAGCCTTTGTAAATTAGAACTAGTACAGGTTGAGTATCCCATATCCAAATATTCCGAAATACGGAATATTCCGAAATACGGACTTTTTTGAATGAGAGTGAGATAGTGAAACCTTTGTTTTCTGATGGCTCAATGTACACAAACTTTGTTTAATACACAAAGGTATTAATAATATTGTATTAAATTACCTTCAGGCTGTGTATATAAGGTGTATATGAAATATAAATGAATTGTGTGAATGTAGACACTTTGTTTAATGCACAAAGTTATAAAAAATATTGGCTAAAATGACCTTCAGGCTGTGTGTATAAGGTGTATATGTGACATAAATGCATTCTGTGCTTAGATTTAGGTCCCATCACCATGATATCTCATTATGGTATCTAATTATTCCAAAATACGGAAAAATCCGATATCCAAAATACCTCTGGTCCCAAGCATTTTGGATAAGGGATACTCAACCTGTATATGTTTGCATTCAGTTATGGGGCAGTTGTCTGCGGGGGCAGTTGTCTGAAGTTTAGAAATATACGAAGTTTGGAAATTACAAAGTTAGGAAATTTTAAAAAGAACAGTTAAACCAACAGTTAGTCTACATAGATCTCACTGAATATGGACTGATCAGCTTTCTATATATCTTTTCATCTCACAGGTATGTTGATTTCTGCCTGCTGATCCCTACACCTCTGCAATAACCCACAGACATCTCCATGCTATATTTTCAAAGTATGTTGATTTCTGCCTGCTGATCCCTACACCTCTGCAATAACCCACAGACATCTCCATGCTATATTTTCAAAGTATGTTGATTTCTGCCTGCTGATCCCTACACCTCTGCAATAACCCACAGACATCTCCATGCTATATTTTCAAAGTATGTTGATTTCTGCCTGCTGATCCCTGCGAACTGTAACTCTTGATCTCTATTCACACCAATGTATATTTTAGCAGTGTATGTAATTGTATTTGTAGAATATTAGTACTTGCTTATAGCTGATATTCTCTCTTGTATTGATGTTGGTCAGTGGAGTGGAGTTTATTAGCATACATGGCCTGGTGTTTACTTAACACAGGGTAATATAATTCCTTTGATTAGATGTCCAATTAGCTTCAGCTGAAGCCTTTGTAAATTAGAACTAGTATATGTTTGCATTCAGTTATGGGGCAGTTGTCTGAAGTTTAGAAATATACGAAGTTTGGAAATTACAAAGTTAGGAAATTTTAAAAAGAACAGTTAAACCAACAGTTAGTCTACATAGATCTCACTGAATATGGACTGAACAGCTTTCTATATATCTTTTCATCTCACAGGTATGTTGATTTCTGCCTGCTGATCCCTACACCTCTGCAATAACCCACAGACATCTCCATGCTATATTTTCAAAGTATGTTGATTTCTGCCTGCTGATCCCTACACCTCTGCAATAACCCACAGACATCTCCATGCTATATTTTCAAAGTATGTTGATTTCTGCCTGCTGATCCCTACACCTCTGCAATAACCCACAGACATCTCCATGCTATATTTTCAAAGTATGTTGATTTCTGCCTGCTGATCCCTGCGAACTATAACTCTTGATCTCTATTCACACCAATGTATATTTTAGCAGTGTATGTAATTGTATTTGTAGAATATTAGTACTTGCTTATAGCTGATATTCTCTCTTGTATTGATGTTGGTCAGTGGAGTGGAGTTTATTAGCATACATGGCCTGGTGTTTACTTAACACAGGGTAATATAATTCCTTTGATTAGATGTCCAATTAGCTTCAGCTGAAGCCTTTGTAAATTAGAACTAGTATATGTTTGCATTCAGTTATGGGGCAGTTGTCTGCGGGGGCCGTTGTCTGAAGTTTAGAAATATACGAAGTTTGGAAATTACAAAGTTAGGAAATTTTAAAAAGAACAGTTAAACCAACAGTTGAACAAACATTGAAAAACATTGGAAAGCAGGTAAATCTACCATTTAACTAACAATTTCCATAAGCATTTTCCTATCTATACTTTTCTCTTTATAAACACCATGCTCCACAAACTGATTTTCCTCATAGCACTTCATGGTATCCTCTATAAAATGACATCGTCCTTCACTATTCCTGTTATTTATCGCTCTGTACACATTGCAGCCTCATTAATCCACTCCCCTCTTATTAACACTCATGAGCTTTTAACCTATCTATGTAAACTAACTGTCACATCCTCTCCCTGTCACCATAAACTATCACACACCTCCCCCAACTATACCTATCTCTCTCTTCTTCTGCTTCTACTAGCTGGTGACATGTCCCCAAATCCAGGTCCCATCCACATACCACGCTCACATTCAGCTGATTCACAACAGAATATAAAATCAACAAACCTTATCAACATCACTTGTCTCCCATCTACCTCCAAGTCACTAAAATGTGCTTTATGGAATGCACGCTCTGTTTGCAACAAATTAACAGCTATTCATGACCTTTTCATAGCAAAAAATTCAATATGCTCGCTATAACAGAAACCTGGCTCACACAATCAGACACTGCCTCCCCTGCAGCACTGTCACATGGTGGCCTCCACTTCACACACACCCCCAGGCCTGGTAACCTCAAAGGAGGGGGTGTTGGAATATTACTATCCAAATGTTACACGCACATTGTTTTACCACCTGTTCCCTCACTCACATTTACATCCTTTGAGGTACACTCTATTAGGATTTTCACCCCTTTCTCTCTGCGTGTTGCAGCTATCTATCGCCCACCTGGGCAACCCAAAAAGTTTCTGGAAGAATTTTCTGCATGGCTCCCTCACTTTCTTTCCTCTGACATCTCCACCATCATTATGGGTGATTTCAATCTCTCTATTGACAGTCCACAATCTCCCCATGCCTCTAAACTACTCTCTCTAACCTCCTCTCTTGGCCTCTCCCAATGGACTGACTCCCCTACTCATCAGGAGGGCCACTGCCTTGATCTTGTATTCACCAGACTATGCTCTGTTTCTGAACTCACTAACACTCCTTTCCCTCTCTCAGATCACAACCTTATCACATGCATGCTCTCCTCCATTACTTCAAACTCAATGTCCATAAAGTCTACAAGGACACCTCTTACCCGCAGAAATATTAACGCTATTAATTTTCAACAACTATCTACCTCTCTGCAACCACTGCTTTCACCAATTTCTACATTCACCTCTCCAGAGACCGCTGTGTCACACCTTAACCAAACTCTAGTAACAGCACTTGATGAAGTGGCTCCAGCTACCCATCACACTCCACGTAGACTTAGATGTCAACCGTGGCACTCTAAATACACTAGACACTTACAAAAACTCTCACGAAAAGTTGAACGCCAGTGGCGTAAATCTCGTAGTTCAAGTGACTTTCTCACATATAAGACCACCTACCACTCTTATCGTACTGCTCTGGACACTGCCAAACAAACATATTTTCAATCTCTCATCTCTGCTCAAGCCTCTAACCCCAAGCGACTTTTTAATACATTTAAATCACTTCTTGTCCCTCCCTCACCTAACCCACCAGCCACTGTTAGTGCGCAAGATCTTGCTTCCTATTTCAAGGACAAGATTGACAAGATTCGAAATGAAATGGTATGCTCTTCCACAGCAAGTGACCTGCTCAATTCCCTGCCTGAACCCTCTAACACCTTCTCTTCCTTTGATCCTACAAATGAAGATGAAGTATCTGCACTCTTTTCATCTGCCTACTCTAATACCTCTCCCCTTGACTCTATACCCTCACAAATTAGTAAAGCTCTGTCTACTGTGCTCATCCCAACCTTAACAAAAATCTGTAATCTCTCCCTGTCTACTGGTATCTTTCCTTCTCTATACAAGCATGCAGTGATTACTCCCATTCTGAAAAAACACAACTGACCCGAACGCTCTCTCTAACTACCGTCCCATCTCTCAGCTCCCATGCCCCTCCAAGCTACTGGAGAGACTTGCCTACACTCGCCTCACACACTTTCTTAACTCGCACAGCCTACTGGACCCACTTCAGTCAGGATTTCGTGCCCAACACTCCACAGAGACAGCACTGACTAAGGTAGTGAATGATTTGGTCACTGCTAAATCTAAAGGACATTTCTCTCTACTTATTCTCCTTGATCTCTCTGCTGCTTTTGACACTGTTGACCACTCTCTTCTCATACAAACACTACAATCCCTAGGTATTCAGGACACAGCCCTTTCTTGGTTCTCATCCTACCTATCTAATCGCTCCTTCAGTGTTCGTTTCTCTGATTCCACCTCTCCTTCGCTACCTCTCTCAGTTGGAGTACCGCAAGGCTCAGTCCTAGGTCCTCTGCTTTTCTCTATCTATACCACATCTCTTGGTAAACTAATCAACTCTTTCGGATTTCAGTACCATCTGTATGCGGATGATACTCAAATCTACCTATCCTCCCCTGATTTGTCACCATCTGTATTGGGCCGTGTCACTGCATGCCTTTCTGCCATTTCATCTTGGATGACATCTCGCCACCTCAAACTTAATATTTCCAAAACAGAATTAATTATATTTCCACCGGCCAATAGTAGTTTCCAACCTGATATCTCTATCACTGTTGAGAACTCTGCAATCACCCCTACCCCACAAGCTCGCTGCCTAGGTGTCATTCTTGACTCTGAACTGTCCTTTGTTACCCACATTCAATCTGTCTCAAGATCATGTTACATACATCTAAGAAACATATCCAAAATACGCCCTTATCTTACACAAGACACAGCAAAAACTCTAATCCATGCTCTCATTATCTCCCGCATTGATTATTGTAATAGTCTCCTGACCGGTCTTCCCAAACATAGGCTCTCACCACTACAATCCATTTTGAATGCAGCTGCGAGACTAATCTTCCTTGCCAGACGTTCATCGTCTGCAGATCCGCTCTGTCAGTCCCTCCATTGGTTACCGGTATTCTACCGTATTAAATATAAAATACTTTTACTCACATACAAGGCTATTAACCAAACTGCACCAACATACATCTCTTCACTCATCTCAAAATATCTCCCTACCCGACCTCTCCGCTCTGCACAAGATCTACGTCTCTCATCCACACGCATTACTTGTTCACACTTAAAATTACAGGACTTTATCCGGGCTTCACCCACTCTGTGGAATGCCCTCCCACGCACAGTAAGACTCGCCTCTAGTCTCCAAACCTTTAAATGTTCCCTGAAAACTCACCTCTTCAGACAAGCCTATCAAATTCCAGACCCACCGACATAACCTTCAGTGCTTCCCTATCTAATTACATCCTCTGTAGAATATTCATAACATCACATATCTTGTCTTTCTTTAGTCTCACACCCTCCTGACACTTGGATAACTTTGTGGGGTATCATCATACAACCCATTAAGAACCTAGCAATCTGGTGGACCATTATGCAATAGGTAGCATCTATCCTTGTGTATCTATGCCTGTTTCCCTATAGATTGTAAGCTTGCGAGCAGGGCCTTCCTACCTCTATGTCTGTCTGTTTTTACCCAGTTTTGTTCTATTACTGTTGTTCTAATTGTAAAGCGCAACGGAATATGCTGCGCTATATAAGAAACTGTTAATATAAATAAATAAATAAATAAATACCATGTAGATAGATCCTTAGTATGTTTCAACATTTCCAATTCCCGAAAGCCGGGATATTGGGAAGTGACATGGAATAACCAAACCATGGCATTTTCACACAGAGCTGATAGGATACCCGTAGACTCTGAACTTATACGCCAAATAGCCAACAGTGGAAGGTATTTTCGGTAAAGGTATACTCAAGGAAGTAAGACCATGCGGGTTGGAGAAGTATCACCAGGGTACTGTGCGCATATCATACAGCCTGATACGTGTACTGAACAGATGAGTGAGTTAGGGATAGGATTTTTCACTTGGAAGGTTTGCAATATGGTAATGTCATATTCTGTCCCATATGTTCTCCCCGATGATGCTTATTTCATATGTGGGAGGAAGGCGTATAAGTGGCTTGCCCCAAACTCAGAGGGATTGTGTTACATTGGAAGAGTGTTGCCAGAAGTTATGACCATAACCTATAATAAGATGAAAGACGTTCACCGCAATGCTCAAGCTCCTTACACTCATACTCACTATGAACACATCGTTAAGAGACACCTTATAGATAGGACAGAGCACGCAGCCTCTGATTTGATCCACGAATCCACCGGGATTCAATTCCTACTCGCGTTAGACATCACCCGTACCACCAGAGGAATTATAAATTATAGGTATATCCACGCGCTAGCGAACCTAATAGATAATATCACCAAGATGTATGATGACACCTTCAGGTATATAGGAAGGGAGTTGCAAGCTTACAAAACGGAAATGATCCAGCACAGGATGGTTCTCAAGTATATCAGAGCGGTGACAGGCGGGTACTGTGTCACTTTGGCAGCTTAGTATGGTGTGAAGTGCTGCACGTATATTACAAACAGCACTGATGACCCAACCGAGGTCATAGATCAAAAGATGGACGATATCTTGCAATTGAAGTGGGAGTTCCGGAGGAGACACAACCTTACCCTTACTGTTGTGAGTAATGAACTGACCGGCTGGGTCTCATGGTTGAACCCACGAAATTGGTTCTCAGGTTTAGGAGAGTGGGCTCAAAATGTTATCGTGAGTGTATGAAAGTTTCTCCTTTGTATCCTGGGAGTTGTCATAATGATTGGCTTGATATTTAGGTGTGTTCGAATTTTAACGCGGCGCAAGCACGGTACCAAAGTGATGAGTTTAAGGAGCGGGGGCATTGTTACAGCAACTGATTTAATTTATGACCCATCAATAGAGACAATGGCCCTCATTCCGAGTTGATCGGTCGCAAGGCGATTTTAGCAGAGTTACACACGCTAAGCCGCCGCCTACTGGGAGTGAATCTTAGCTTCTTAAAATTGCGACCGATGTATTCGCAATATTGCGATTACTAACTACTTAGCAGTTTCAGAGTAGCTTCAGACTTACTCTGCCTGTGCGATCAGTTCAGTGCTTGTCGTTCCTGTTTTGACGTCACAAACACACCCAGTGTTCGCCCAGACACTCCCCCGTTTCCCCGGCCACTCCTGCGTTTTTTCAGGAAACGGTAGCGTTTTTTCCCGCACGCCCATAAAACGGCCTGTTTCCGCCCAGTAACACCCATTTCCTGTCAATCACATTACGATCGCCGGAGCGATGAAAAAGCCGTGAGTAAAAATACTATCTCCATTGTAAAATTACTTGGCGCAGTCGCAGTGCGAATATTGCGCATGCGTACTAAGCTGAATTTCACTGTGATGCGATGAAAAATACCGAGCGATCAACTCGGAATGAGGGCCAATGTTGTAATAAGACGTGAATCCACGGTCCGTTTCTTTCACCCGTTTCTCCTTTGTTTTCCCTCAGCAAAAATACACCCATCCGGAGAAGACTTCAATCAACACCCAAGAATGATTATGCAAATGTTATGTGAATGTATTTTTGATATGTTTCTTATCTTCATCTCTACAACCTTCAGGTAGTGACACACATAGTCGACAGGTGATATCCACATATTAGCATTCACATGTGTTCCCCCTCCATGTTTCATCAACTAAATGTGCACCCCATTTGTTGGAACAAGAAGCCGAAAAGAGCTCGATAGTGTTTGTTGGCCCACTTACAGACCCTTAATACGGGATGAGAAGGATTTAATGTATACTTCGCAATACCTCGAAGCTTATCTAGAACATATACGGCACGATGATACATGCCCCTCAGACATGGATTTCATACATACATGCTTTTACTATCCCACTAGGTCATACATTTCCCGTCTACACCTCTCCTCCTACCATCCAACCATCTATGGATAATGTATTGTATATTTTTATCCAATTATCTGTAGATATTGTATTGTATATTTTTCTGTTTAATGTTTAGATAGTGGCAGTTATTGTTGACTGCCAAAGGGTGGACTGTCAAAGTCGAAAAATATTGTAATGCATACACCATTTACTAACCCCATGCACATGCCCGCTGCGCGGGCACTTAATCTGCCGTGCGTGCACATATCCGCAATTTGCGTATGATCGCTCCTGCGTTCCTGCGCGTGGTATGGGTATTTACGGCGGAGTTTGTGAGCGCATAGAGGGTTATTAGAACATTACATATTTAACCCAAATAGTGTACATTTTAGATATAGCTCCCTTACACCACATCAGCGAGTATCAACAGTTTAAACAGTTCCAGGACTAAGGGATTCGCCTTTGCATGATAGGAAGGGTCAGATAAAGGTTAGAAGGTGATGTCTAGTATCCAACTGTAGGGTATTTTAAGGGTAACATTCCGGTATTGGTTAGAGAAAGATCGCATGTTCCTGCGTATAGTTATGTGCAAAAGTAGAATATAGATATTAACTGTATTTACTGTATATTATGTTTGCGGCGGGAATCCAGAGGATACCACCCACAAGAGCAGTTGAGAAAGACATCGCCCACCTTTTCAAATCAACCTATGACCTCTCCTGTAATGTAAAGACACATCTCTGTGTCCAATGGACAATGAGATTACAGTGACCATTGTATTGCGTATGTAAGTTGTGTATAAAAAGCCCGTTGTTGCCTGGCCGGTCAGAAGACTAAACGCTTTCTACCTGACAAGCTGAGGACCGGCCGGGTTGCGCTTGCGAACATTCTCACATATGTACATTGACTGTAGCCATTATTCTGTTTTAGATTTATCTTGTTAGCCTGTAGTGTATGATTTGTACTGTTTTACCTTTTTAAATAATCCACTGTGGCCTTAGAACCCTGTGGTTTCAACTACAAATCGGTGTTGTGTCCTCACTTTCCTGCAAGAGTTTAAAGCGTATTTTAACTGTATAAGGTTTATAAGTATTGATAAGGTGTACGCACTGCGGGTACTTTATACCGCCAGCGCTACTTAAGGTTTAAAGTATAACATCATTACAGTGCTTTGCGGCACATGGTTTAGAGTGTAAGAATAACATTGCATTGCATTACGAATAAGGTTTAAAGGTTATCAATTGTGTGTGCGCGCGCTGTGCGTACTCTGTACACTCAGCGTGGCGTGTGTACGCCAAGTACGTACCACGTACGGGACTCTGTACGCACACAGCGTACAGAGTGCGTAGCACGTGTATTCAGTCTAGCGGCCATAGTGGCTCCACGGTAAAAGTGTATCTAGAGGTATAGCTTTACGGTTTAAGATAATATCGACATTATCAAATTAAATACACATTCAAGACTTCCAGTTATTCTTGTTGTGACACCAAATCACTTTTTCTTATGTACTTTAAAATAACATTGCAATGTCCATATTATGAGGCTTTTTTTGCTGAGTGGTAAAGAAATTAATTTACCATTCTAGCACCAGATTTTAATTAGCAGTCAGCTGAAGCACGTTGGAGTCTTTTACTCAAAAAATGAGTTTTAACAGCATGTATGTTGCTAAGATCTTTAAATTTATATCCTGGCACAGGAAAAGTTAATTGCACATTTAGTGCTTATACATGGCCATGACTATATGATGTTTTATGCAGCAACTTTACCCCTCTCAGCGTCTGTGGAGAATTTACACTGGTCGGTAGAGCTCCTGGCTCTGGTAGCTAAATTCCATTTTGATGAGCCAAGTCTGGAGGTCCAAATCCAGTTCCACATTAAGAGTTTGCAGGGGCTTGCAGAGATAGCAATTCTGTGTGTATGCTGGTACTGCTTAATACGCTTTTCTCTGCCTCACATCACCATCGGTGGCTTCCTCAGTTAGTATATGTCCAGGGTGTCCAGAGGCTCTTTTTATTTAAAATTTTCGCTGTGCGTGCATGCGCACATCCGCTGCGTTTCAAGCCTCATTCTCGTTGTTTTTACCTCATATCCAACCTCGGTTTCTCCTCATTTATGTGAGACCATAGCCAGCACTTGAGTCCGTTTTTGGATAATCTAGGTCTCTGTTGCACAGTTAACGGGAGTTAATATCTCAACCTGCTTTTAAATTATATTGAGAAGACATATATGGTAATAATGAGTTTGTGTAGCTAGAAATGTAAATTAGAAGATCTGAATTAGATCCATTTTAATAGAACTGTGCAATAGAGACCTAGATTATCCAAAAACGGACTCAGGTGCTGGCTATGGTCTCAGATAAATGAGGAGAAATCGAGGTTTGATATGAGGTAAAAATGAGAACGAGGCTTGAAACGCAACGGATGTGAAAATATGAATAAAAAGAGCCTCGGGACACCCTGGACATATGCTAACTGAGGAAGCTACCGAGAGGATTGGCCAATGCACGGAAGCCTGCAAACCGATCGCCAAGGTACCCCACCTTCAAGCAAGTCCTACACTATCACAGAGTCTTAAAACCTGACTACTTCACTGCTGTTGCACACATCATCTGCCTGCTAGACTTAATGTGCACCTGCCACACACTTTATGGCTTTTTAAGGTACACTAGTCACCTTACATTGGCTTAGATAGATTTCTAAGGAACAGCTGAGACAGGTTCAGGATAATAGAGTCCACACAGGGGTGCATGAGAAAGCTAGTGGCCACGGTTAATAAGAGTTAACCATAGATTAACCCGTCATATACACAAATAGAAAACCACAGCACTCGCCACCCCAGAAGTGGGGTACAGCAATGCACTAACCACTCCTAGGGTGGGGTGCACCTAACACAGCACTCGCCACCCCAGAAGCGGGGTACACAGCTGCATTTACCACTCACAGGGTGGGGTGCATGTAGCCAATGACCACATCACTCTAATACATACAAACAGAAACACTCACCAAAGTAAGCTCACTTATCCTCAACAATTCAATAAATAAATTATGGGGGTTTAGTTAGTGGATTGGCCAATGCACGGAAGCCTGCAAACCGATTGCCAAGGTATCCCACCTATATACAGTATGTACACAGACAGAAAGTTATATCTGAGTCTGACAGCCCCTGAGATCAAGGGTGTATCTAGAACTTTGGGGGCCCCATAGCAAAATCTTGGAAGGGCCCCTCCCAACCCCCAGCCTTTGGGGGATATCTAATAAAACAAAATGATCTCATAAAAGCTGGAAAATGTGATATTTATGTTCTCTGGAGATGGAGATAAATATCTCCTCTCCAGTGACAGTTGCAGAGCAGTCCAAAATGCAAATAGGGGAGCCACACTAACTGCCAGTGAGTCCCAAACAGCAATGTCTGGCAGTGTTTGGGGTGGCAGTTGGTGTGGCTCCCTTATTTGAATTGTGGACTGCTCTGCAACTGCCACTGGAGAGGAGATATTTGTCTCCATCTCCAGAGAACATAAATATCATATTTTCCAGCTTTTATAAGTAGCTCTACTGTGGTTTAATGTGTATAAGCAGCTTTACTGCGGTTTAATGTGTATAAGCAGTTCTACTGTGCAGTAATGTATATAAGGGGCTCTACTGTGGTGTAATGTGTATAAGGGGTATTACCTTGTGGTGTAATGTTAATAACAGACACTACTGTGCAGTGTAATGTGAATTGCTACTATTCTTGGGCCACAGACCTTCCCCACAAATGCATGCACCTTTATTTTTGGTGCATGCTATATATATTTCAAGTAGGGGGGCAGCAACTCTTTCTAGCACAGGGCACCAAAATGTCTAATTACCGATCTGCTTACTCATGACTTGGTTACACAGAAAGAAAGAAAATGCATATGCACACTCTATAGTAACAATCACTGCTAATCAGAATAAATAAAATTAAACTCTGCAATTTAACTTAGAGCAAAATTGAAGTGCTTGGCATAATATTTTGTCCAAAAGATGGGCCAACCAATGTCCAGGTGACTTCATCTGGTGGCTCCCTAACACTAAGGTTCAAGTCCAGGGCACGGCACCTAACCAAGTCAGCATAGACTAGGCAACACACTAGTGAGAGGATAAAGTGTTAGTAAGAATTAAAAAGAAGCATAAGTTATGTGTGTAACATAGGTGAGAGTTATTAATTAGACTGCTAAAAAGTATTACCTTGGTAGAAAAATATTAAGGTGCTGAATTAAGTGTTTCAATATGATGCCCGAAAGCTGCCAGGTCACACCAACCCAGGTGGCCCTGCACCCCAAACTCATCCCTGAAACTGAGAAATTGTATACATTTATTCAGGACATACCATTATAGTGGTTTTCCCAATATGCAGGATGTAAATGCCAGAGATTCATACTAATTAAGAATGCTCTTTGGCGGGTGGGAGAAGTGCTTATTCAACCTGAGCGAGACTCTGCCTTTAAGCATACACATGTTCTCAATATATATATATGGCCACTCAGGGGATGCGCCAATGGCTGACCCAATTTCCAGCTCTTTCTATTACTGATTTAGCTAGAGGATTGCTGAGATTGTGCACACTGGTGACTGCTAGTACAGATAATGAGCTTTTTTGAATATGTATCCTATCACAGATTGTATAGAATGGCTTTGTCCATTTCTCATACTTGCCCTAGATGTGCCAGGTAGGAGGCTGACCTTTATCACTACTGTTGGGAATGTCAAGTAGACCAGGGCTTCTGGAGTAGTGTAAGGCAGGAAGCGGAGACCCACTTGGTCAACTTTGTGTCTTTTACTCCTGAGTGGGCATTTCTGGGCATTTTAATGAGAAGGCAAATACTTATTCACAGCTGTAGGAAATTATTGATTGCCATAACTACTAATGCAAAGAAGACCACTTTACAACAGCGGATACACCCAACCCCCATTAATTTTCATTTATATAAGAAGAACATTTTATTTTTCAAATGGATTGGATGGAAGGAGGTTTCTTCATTTTATGATAGATGGGAAAGTTTTATTGCAAGTTTACCAACACAATACCAGATTTATCACAGTATGAGGCTGACCCAAGGTTGTGAAACTTGAACTCTCTTAGATAATATATCAATTACAATTGCCCAGCAGGTGAGTGGCACCCTTCTTTTTATTTTAAGTTTTTTTTATTGTGTATATTATTTGCACTTGCATCTAATACTTGTCTATATTTTACACAAATCTTGAGCTATATGTAGCCATGTATAAGATATATATATATATATATATATATATATATATATGTATATTGATGTGTATTAAAATAATATATATTGTTCATGTATATTGTTCATGTATATGTATGTATATGGATTTATTAATTTGTGTGGTAAAAGATGTATTAAATAGTGTAAATATAGGGAGGTAGAGACTGTGGTTCAATAATATATAGGAAAAGACTCCTTTTAGCAGTGCTGAAGGGGTTAAAATATATCACATAGGGCACTATGGAAGAAGCTGGGGAAGCTCATCGAGCCAGGGTTCACGCGGGCAGAGCGGGAAAACAAGGGGGGCCACGAGAGGCTGAAGAGCCGCGTGCCACTACTGGGGAGAATATAAAAAGCGCTCCCCGTCGGCGGCGCGGCAGTCTGCGGTTCCCCCTTTGGAGTGCTGGCACCTGAGCCTCTGACGCTGCTGAGAGCTGAGCGGAAGCCAGAGAGCTTAGGGAGCACAGCCGGTTAAGGGCAACAGAGAGCATTGTACCTCCCAGCTGCCCTCCGGGCACTTCGGCAGGGGAGGAGGCGGAGATCGGAGAGGTGCTTTGCTGCCGCTGTGCCTCGTGGAGTCTGCCGGGTGCAGCAGCGGAAACGGCAGGGAGGCTCCGGTCAGCACCATAGCAACGCTGACGCCAGCGGGTGAAGAGACAGTGAAGCTCCCGCCAGCGCCATTGCAACGAGAGACGCCAGCGGTGGAAGAGGCAGTGAAGCTCCCACCAGCGCCATAGCAACGAGAGATGCCAGCGGCGGAAGAGGCAGTGAAGCTCCTGTCAGCACCATAGTAACGCTGATGCTGGTTGCAGAGATAGTCTCTCATCACCAAAAGCAAGGCCCGGCGCTATTACATGTACTGCTAGTGAAGGAGGGCCACCCATCTGGGAAGAGATGGGGGAGTGCTGACAGCCTGCTCATCAGAGTGTAAGTGCATATTTAAATTACTGCACCCTAACACGCTGAGACAGAGTACCCATACTAAATGTCCCAAGCAAGTAATATAGGGTACATCTGCTTTAGGATAATCTCACCGACAAAGATTCCACTAAATATAGCCCGGTTCATCAGGCTGACTGTAGTGTAAGTGTTATGATTCCCGTACTCCAGACCAGAGGAGATCTTATGGCAGAGGTCTGAGTACTGGAAAGATATACTGGTTGTGGGAGCAGGAGAGCCTAGTAACCCCTGGCGCCCTAACTCCGTTGTCTCGCCCGTGTTATCAGAAATCCCCTGCGAGACTATGGTTGCTTGAGCCCATGGCAGCCGCGTTCGAAGGGCGGATTATGTCTGCCCAACCCCGATGCCCCCTCAGGTCTTAATGGGAGACAAAGGGAAATCCGAGACAGGGTGATAACAAGGGGCCCTCTGACTAAGCAACCAGGCCAGGGGTTACAAGCTAACTAACTAAACCAAAAAGTATGTGCGGACTAGCCGCCAGGGAAAAGGACAACCAAAGATCCACTGATCCGTAACTCCTATCCAGCACCGCTGGATACCAGAGTGGATCAGGGGGAGCGGAATCCTCCGCAAAAGCTCCAGAACACAAAGATACAAAATAATAAACAGTAAGCGGTCAAGCCGCAACACACGGCTACGCCGCGACTCACGAACACCACAGGATGTTAAAGGTGCTCGGTCAGACTCCAGGAACAGATGACAATTTCCGAGTACAGGATCACTGAGGACAGGAACAACCGGATTGAGCAGGACTGGAAACTCTCTGTAACCAACACAGGCAAACAGGAAGCTATCACCGGCGTCTGTGAGAAGTCCAAAGGGTGCTTATAACTGTGAGCTCCCCAATCAGGAGCCAGACTGGGTAATCACAAGTAATGCCGTGCAGCTTGCATGCTGCACGGCCAGCACACCATTATACAATTAGAAAAGACCCAGCAACGGGGAACGCGGCCCGAACGTGGCGTCCCCGTTGCTAGGGTCTGAGCGGCTCCGTGCGCCCGGCGTCTAGCGTTGCCAGGGAGCCGGCGGCTGTACGCGCACGGCGTCCCTGGTTGCTAGGCGCCGGGCCGCACCGACGAGCGGACCCCGGCGCCTAACAGTACCCCCCCCTTGAGGAGGGGTCAAGGAACCCCTAAAGCCCGGTTTCTGAGGAAATTCTCGAAAAAATGCCCTCTTGAGCCTCGGGGCATGGAGATCCTTATCCAGGACCCAAGACCTTTCTTCTGGACCATAACCTCTCCAATGCACCAAAAAATAAAGCCGACCCCGGGACAACTTGGAATCGAGAACCTTCTCCACCAAGAACTCCTGCTGACCCTGTACAACAATTGGTGATCTCCCCTGAGATATCTTACGAGGAAATCTACTGGACGAAACATATGGTTTCAGCAATGAGCAATGGAAAGTATTTCCGATCCGTAAAGTTTTTGGTAAACGTAACCGGAAGGCAACTGGATTGACTTTTTTGATAATGTGAAATGGTCCAATAAATTTAGGACCCAATCTGGCTGAGGTTTGACGAAGTTTAATGTTGCGAGTCGACAACCACACCCTATCTCCTACTTTAAAAGTGCACGGCCGCCGGAGCCTGTCAGAAAATCTCTTTTCCTGAAATGCCGCTTTTCTGAGAGCCAGGTGCACTTTTCTCCAAATGAGCCTAAGATGAGAGGTCAAGGTCAGTGAGGAGACAGAGGAATGTTGAAAAAAGGAATTAGCTCTGGGGTGAAAACCAAAAACTGCAAAAAATGGAGACACATTGGTGGAGGAATGACAGGCATTATTGTAAGCGAACTCCGCCAATGGAAGAAACTCAGACCAGTCATTTTGGAGTTTGGCCGAGTACAACCGCAAATATTGTTTTAGTGATTGATTAACTCGCTCAGTCTGCCCGTTGGATTGGGGATGGTAGCCTGACGTTAAAGATAATTTCATCTTCAATGAGACACAAAAAGATTTCCAAAACTGTGCAATGAATTGTGGACCCCGATCGGAAACAATATCAGTGGGTAACCCATGGAGTCTGAAAACATGGCGGAGGAACAAGACTGCCAATCCCTGGGCAGATGGCAATCGGGGAAGAGCAATGAAATGGGCCATTTTACTAAAACGGTCCACTACCACCCATATGACTCGGCATCCGGCTGACAGAGGGAGGTCCACCACAAAATCCATGGAGATATGAGACCATGGCCTAAGAGGAACATTCAAGGGCATAAGCTGACCGATAGGCAAAGAACGGGGAACTTTATGCTGTGCACAGACCTGACACGAAAAAACAAACTCCTTAATGTCTTTGGAAAGACCAGGCCACCATACTGAGCGGGAGACTAATTCCAAAGTCTTAGCGATTCCCGGATGCCCGGCAACTTTGCTATCATGAAACTCCGTCAAAACAGTTGCTCTCAAAAACTCAGGGACAAAAAGACGACCAGCAGGAGTATTTCCAGGAGCCTGATGTTGAAGCAGCTTTAACTGGGTAAATAAATCCTGTGTGAGGCCTGCCCGAATGACTGAAGACGGAAGTATGGAAGTAACAGGACTGTTGTCTTGAACTGGAAGAAAACTGCGTGACAGGGCATCTGCCTTGGTATTCTTGGAACCTGGCCTGAAGGTGATAATGAATTTGAAACGAGTAAAAAATAAAGCCCAACGAGCCTGCCGGGCATTCAGTCGTTTAGCTGATTCAATGTATTGAAGATTTTTGTGATCAGTCAAAACTGAAATGATATGAGTCGCTCCCTCAAGCCAATGCCTCCACTCCTCGAAAGCCCATTTAATAGCCAGCAATTCCCGGTTACCAACATCGTAGTTGGATTCAGCAGAAGAGAATTTTCTGGACATAAAGGCACAAGGGTGTAATTCAAGGGAATCCGGATCCTTCTGAGATAGGATAGCCCCTACTCCAACCTCTGAGGCATCAACCTCAACAATGAAAGGCAATTCTGGGTTGGGGTGTCTGAGGACAGGGGCTGAGACAAAGGCTTGTTTCAAGGCCTGAAAAGATAGCTCGGCTTCACGTGACCAATTGGTAGGATCCGCTCCCTTCTTAGTCAGTGCCACAATGGGAGCAACTAGGTCAGAGAAAGAGTGAATAAATCTTCTATAGTAGTTCGCAAACCCTAAAAAGCGCTGAATTGCTTTTAAGTTGGTGGGTTGCGCCCAACTAAGGATGGCTTGGAGCTTCTTTGGTTCCATACGGAATCCCCGAGGGGAAATAATGTATCCTAAAAAGGATACCTCCGTGACATGAAATTCACACTTCTCCAGCTTGGCATATAGGTGATTTTCACGTAATTTTTTTAGAACCTGACGCACCTGGGTAACATGTTGTTCTACAGAGTCAGAATAAATCAAAATATCGTCTAAGTAGACTACAACGAATTTTCCAAGAAATTCACGGAGCACATCGTTAATGAGATCCTGGAAAACTGCCGGAGCGTTAGACAGGCCGAATGGCATAACCAGATACTCATAGTGGCCTGACTGAGTACTGAATGCCATTTTCCAATCATCCCCTGACTTGATTCTGATGAGGTTATATGCTCCTCTCAGGTCAATCTTAGAAAAAATCACAGCCGAACGTAGCTGATCAAAGAGGACAGAGATCAGTGGCAGAGGGTAAGTATTTTTTACTGAGATTTTATTCAAGGCTCTAAAGTCAATGCAGGGTCTGAGTGAACCATGCTTCTTCTCTACGAAGAAGAAGCCTGCACTTAAAGGGGATTTAGATGGCCTGATAAATCCTTTCCCTAGGCTTTCTTTAACATACTCATTCATGGCCACAGTTTCAGGTCCGGACAATGCATATAACCTTCCCTTAGGCAAAGTGGCACCAGGAATTAGCTCAATAGCACAATCATAAGGCCTATGGGGAGGCAGAATATCCGCATTGCCCTTGGAAAAAACATCAACAGAATCCTGGTATTCCACAGGAATGGGTGCGTGAATGGCAGCAGCTATTCTGATGGGAAGCGTAATACATTCCTTATTACAGATGGTACCCCATTGTGAGATCTCCCCCGACTGCCAATCAATGATGGGATTATGAAAGGCCAGCCAAGGGTGACCCAGAACCACTGGAACTGCTGGGCAATGGGTGAGGAAAAACTCAATTTTTTCAGAATGCAGAGCTCCTACCGAGAGTAGAACAGGAGGTGTACAGAGAGAAATAACCCCATTGGACAAGGGACTCCCATCTAAACCATGCATGGTGATACACCTACCCAAGGCTAACTGAGGAATACCTAAGGTCTTGGCCCATGTCAAATCCATAAAGTTCCCTGCAGCTCCACTGTCCACAAAAACAGAGACCGAGGAACAGAGGCTGCCAAAGGAAACTTTAGCTGGGACTAACAGTGAATTATTTGAGGAGATAAGCTGCAGACCAAAGTGAACCCCCTCACAATTCACTTGGTCGAGACGTTTCCCGACTTGTTCGGACAACTACGGGCAAAATGTCCCTTACCTCCACAGTATAAACAAAGACCAGAATTTTGCCTTCTGGTTCTTTCTTCAGAAGACAGTTTGGAGAGACCTATCTGCATAGGCTCCTCTATGTCCACAGGGATGGAAAAAACACAAGGAGTTGACCCGACAGATGCTCCTTTTTCAGCCCTCCGCTCTCTGAGCCGACGATCAATCTTAATAGAGAGCTCCATGAGTTTATCGAGAGTCTCAGGAGCGGGATACTGAAGGAGACTGTCTTTTATAGACTCAGATAAGCCGAGGCGAAACTGACTGCGCAGGGCTGGGTCATTCCATCCACAGTCGTTCGACCAACGGCGAAACTCCGTACAATAAATCTCTGCGGGATTCCTACCCTGTCTGAGAGCACGCAACTGACTCTCGGCGGATGCCTCTCTATCAGGGTCGTCATACAATAGCCCTAAAGACTTTAGAAAGGCGTCTACAGAAAATAAAGCCGGATCGTCTGTCTTTAAACCAAAAGCCCAGGTCTGAGGATCCCCCTGAAGCAGAGAAATAATAATTCCAACCCGCTGAGCCTCCGTACCTGAGGAGACTGGTCTCAAACGAAAATAAAGTTTACAAGACTCTTTAAAATTAAAAAACTGTTTTCTATCCCCAGAAAAACGGTCAGGCAGATGCATTTTTGGTTCAGGAATGACCCTCGGGGAAGTCCGTAACAGATCTTCCTGTGACCTCACCCGAAGAGACAGATCCTGAACCATCTGAGTAAGCTCTTGAATCTGGCTAACTAGAAGCTGGCCAGGATTTGGCCCGACACCGGTGGGATTCATGAAGCCGACAAATCTCCCAACTGAACAAGGGAAAAAATTAACTCCTGTTTAATTTTAAATTTAGTCTGGCCGGTGATAATGTTATGATTCCCGTACTCCAGACCAGAGGAGATCTTATGGCAGAGGTCTGAGTACTGGAAAGATATACTGGTTGTGGGAGCAGGAGAGCCTAGTAACCCCTGGCGCCCTAACTCCGTTGTCTCGCCCGTGTTATCAGAAATCCCCTGCGAGACTATGGTTGCTTGAGCCCATGGCAGCCGCGTTCGAAGGGCGGATTATGTCTGCCCAACCCCGATGCCCCCTCAGGTCTTAATGGGAGACAAAGGGAAATCCGAGACAGGGTGATAACAAGGGGCCCTCTGACTAAGCAACCAGGCCAGGGGTTACAAGCTAACTAACTAAACCAAAAAGTATGTGCGGACTAGCCGCCAGGGAAAAGGACAACCAAAGATCCACTGATCCGTAACTCCTATCCAGCACCGCTGGATACCAGAGTGGATCAGGGGGAGCGGAATCCTCCGCAAAAGCTCCAGAACACAAAGATACAAAATAATAAACAGTAAGCGGTCAAGCCGCAACACACGGCTACGCCGCGACTCACGAACACCACAGGATGTTAAAGGTGCTCGGTCAGACTCCAGGAACAGATGACAATTTCCGAGTACAGGATCACTGAGGACAGGAACAACCGGATTGAGCAGGACTGGAAACTCTCTGTAACCAACACAGGCAAACAGGAAGCTATCACCGGCGTCTGTGAGAAGTCCAAAGGGTGCTTATAACTGTGAGCTCCCCAAGCAGGAGCCAGACTGGGTAATCACAAGTAATGCCGTGCAGCTTGCATGCTGCACGGCCAGCACACCATTATACAATTAGAAAAGACCCAGCAACGGGGAACGCGGCCCGAACGTGGCGTCCCCGTTGCTAGGGTCTGAGCGGCTCCGTGCGCCCGGCGTCTAGCGTTGCCAGGGAGCCGGCGGCTGTACGCGCACGGCGTCCCTGGTTGCTAGGCGCCGGGCCGCACCGACGAGCGGACCCCGGCGCCTAACAGTAAGAAGGCAGTACACATGTACATATTATAAGGAAGGCGGAACATTGTGACTAGACTTAAACTTGAAGTCATTACAGTCTACCCATGTGATGCTACAATAATATGCAGCGCAGCTGTAGGAGTTCAAGATGTCAGTAAAAGACATTTGATATATAATAGGTGGCTGCTCCCTTAGATATAGAATGGATAGTGCCATTATAACTTATGTATGGAGAAAAGACAATCAATCCAGATAGTGCATTAGATGCAGAATTTAAGTGAACTTTAAATAAGAACAGGTGCTCAGGTCTATGATAAATTTACCTCAGTACAGTAAGGTTACATTCGGTGAAGTGATGTGACATTATAGAGAAGGCATTTAGTACCAAAGAATACTGTCAGGCTATACAGTAAGTGTGAGTAACTTAAACTGTGATAAAGCCACACACTTACAGTTATTAAACTTCCTGTATTAAATCATATAGGGCATGTCCTGTCGTATAATGAAATGGAGATTATAATTGTGTATATATACATGCACAGAGGTGACGAGACTGTTTATACAGCTAAGTAGGAGTGAACATTGGAATTATATGGACACCTATATACTTTAGTTCCATTGGAATGATACAATTACAGCATTGTTAGAAAAACAAACAAACAGAGAACGAAATATTAACTTAGCCAGCCATTATACTGCTTAATAGATACTACTTCTAGCTTGAGCTGCAGAATTGTTACTAAGAAACTAGAAAGGTTACATAATTGATACAGACTTTGTAAACTCTAAAAAAGGAAACAAAAGTAACTAAAGAAGGAGAAAGGCTGAATAGTACCCTATAAATAATGCTTAAGCAGAAAACCTATGCCGATTGGAAACAAAGTAATGCTTTCTAATATTTGTAAAGTACTGCATCAGTCAGCTGGTTAAAGTTAAAACAGACAGAAAAGGGAGGATCACCTATATCTATCCAGCAAAAGAGGTTAAATTAACTATAAGCTCCTTCTTCGGAAACGCTACACTATTTCAAAGGGATTACAGTTTATCTACGAACTCATTGGGCCCCACCTGCGCAAATTTTATTTAAATTGAGAGTACCCGGGTCACTCTAATAACTAATAGTATTGTTCAAAGAAGGTATTTTTTGTGTATTGCATGCAAACAAATTGTATAGGTTCCAAAGAGGGAAATGGTTGGATGGGATAGTAAAGACAATATATATTTTACCTGACTAGGGTGGTAATAAATGTTTACAAGTTAACCGTTTAAATGCTTTGTGATACTTAAATACACCTGCTTATACTTACCATATGAAATGTGAAGTTGGAATTCCATCCGGAGACCCTGGAAGTGAAAACAGAAGAAAAGGTATAATATTGTACTGTGAAAAATGTACACTTAGGATACATATAGATTTGTAATTATAGGACACCAATAAAGGAGAGGGGGCTTACCCTGGCCAGCCTAAATAATCAGCTTGGGTGGAGGCACAAATACTAAGTAACCATTCCTAAACTAGACAACTAGGAATTAGAGTATTAGGGAAGGGGTTACATATATGAATGCCTATTGCAAGGAGATCAAGGTAGGGGGGCCCTCTCTTGGGGTCAATAGGTACCTCCAAGCATACAGCATCCAGGAAGCTCACCGTAGCTAGCATTATTGTTCAGTACAGATAAACAAAACCTAAAATAAATGTTTGCCCATCTGGGCACTAACACACAGATTTCCTTTGTCAGAGTGGTAGGACCTAGTTCCCCTGCCATAGCAAAGGCATATGCACAGTATGCACGGTCAGTACATTACTGTCTCTCTGAACAAGCCTTCTACCTGTTCCCCCAGGAAGTTAACCCTGAGTAAAGCCCTGACACAGCTTTATTGACCTCTACAGGTGCAAGCACTAATTAGCCTGATCTCAGACTAAGGGCCTTAAGTACCAAAATGGGCCTAACAGATGGAGCCTGTCCACTCTCTCCATCCACAACCCCTGGAACCATTAACCGGCTTTTACTAAAGCCAAAAACATCTATTCAGTCTGTATTGCAATCTGGTGTGATACAGAAGAAAAAGATTAAAAACACAGACAGTCATTAGGCCGACAGTAAAAGGTTGACAAGGTCAAAAGGTTGACAGTCAAAATCGTGACAAAATAACAGACAAAAGGTCAACAGGGTCACACAGACCCAACAGCAACAGCAGGCTCTGCCATAGGTCACTTCTCAGCACCAGAGGTGTAGCAAGGTGTCATGGTGCCTGGATCAAGGTATGTTTCGGCGCCCCCCTCCCCTGTGATGAATTGGGGGTGTGGACACCAGGGCCGGTTCTAGACCTTGTGGCATCCAGGGTGAAAGTTTCCTTTGGTGCCCCCACCCCCCACACACCCAAAGGTTAAGCATAGTGCGCGCCGAAGGCACGATGCCAAAAATAGGAGAGTGGCTTCATATGGAAGGGGTGTGGCCACAGTTATGCCCCCTGTAGTTATGGACCCAGTAGTTGTGCCCCCTGTAGCTGTGCCCCCTGTAGATTTGACCCCAGTAGTTGTGCCCCCTGTAGATTTGCCCCCAGTAGATGTGCCTCCTGTAGCTGTTTCCGGAGTAGTTGTGCCCCTGTAGCTGTGCCCCCAGTAGGTGTGCCCCCATAGGTGTGCCCAGAGTAATTGTGCACCCTGATTTGTGCCCCCTGTAGATTTGCCCCCAGTAGTTGTGCCCCCTGTAGCTGTGCCTGGAGTAGTAGTGCCCCCTAGAGATTTGCCCACAGCAGATGTGCCCCTGGGCAAATCTCTAGGGGGCACTACTACTCCAGGCACAGCTACTGGGGGCACAACTACTGGGGGCAAATCTACAGGCCCCTGTAGCTATGCCTGGAGTAGTTGTGCCCCCTGTAGCTGTGCCTGAAGTAGTTGTGCCCCCTTGAGATTTGCCCCCAGTAGATGTGCCCCCTGTAGCTATGCCAGGAGTAGTTGTGCTTCCTGTAGTTGTGCCTGGAGTAGTTGTGCCCCCTGTAGATTTGCCCCCAGTAGATGTGCCCCCTGTAGATTTGCCCCCAGTAGTTGTGCCCCCTGTAGATTTGCCCCCAGTAGATGTGCCCCTGTAGCTATGCCTGGAGTAGTTATGCCCCCTGTAGCTGTGCCTGGAGTAGTTGTGCCCCCTGTAGATTTGCCCCCAGTAGATGTGCCCCCTGTAGCTGTGCCTGGAGTAGTTGTGCCCCCTGTAGCTGTAAACAAACAAAGATCGGCAGTTGCCAAGAAAAGAAAGGGATTGCCTTTTTGGAGCACTCTTTTTTAAATTAAATGATATTACATTGATATGATTAGTTATATTAAAACGTAACTTTTAATATTCTCGTTAAAATATGAGGGGTATAACATTTTTTATGTCTATCATGTATGTATACACATATACCAGGTAAGTGTCTATGTCAAATACCCCAAACTGGTGAGTATTATTCAGTGTGAATGTATTGCTCAATCCTGTATAAAACAGATATTTGCTTAAGTCACACGGCTTAATTGTCTTATATTTATTTAATCGGCATGTTGATATTATGCTTCTTATTTCAGCAAAGAGCTACTGCAGCATAAATCCAGCTTCTATACAGCGTTTTCACATACACAAATGTGATAAGGTTTCCTTCAATAACTGTCACACTGACATAGATAATATCATCATAGCTCCTAATCGTGTTTTGTACCACAATATTAGCTCATTCCAACAGCAATCTATCGTACTATAATATCCAAATAAAGTATAAATATATATACACTAAAAGGTATGAAGACTATGGTGTTTTTAGAAAATGAACAGGAAGTTGAAAAACAGCAAGGAAAGAGAGGAAAACCCACCCCTCTCATTCAATTCCTTGTATTCCATATCACCTTTATGCCGTAATGATTATTCCTTATAATTATCATACCCTAAAAAATGAGAGTTTATGTACTGAATAATACAGAAATGATACTGCTATTATAATCCACATGAAGATAAAGCATTAGTTAAGACAACGAGGAGAGATGTAAAACACACTGCTGCCCTCCGTTATTAATAATCAGTATGTCCGGCCTCACTGAGTAAACATGTTTGAAATTGTCAGAGGATTTAAATGATACAAATGTTGCCAGAGCTTATTCTTTGTAAATAATCATGAAACAGTGAAACAGCCAAATTAGGATGGTAAATATGTCAGATAGCTGGTTACATAGTATGCAATAAGAATCAACTATTGGGTCTCGGTGCAGTATACACTACATTACTATAAAACCCCCTGTAGCTGTGCCTGGAGTAGTTGTGCCCCCTGTAGCTGTGCCTGGAGTAGTTGTGCCCCCTGTAGCTGTGCCTGGAGTAGTTGTGCCCCCTGTAGCTGTGCCTGGAGTAGTTGTGCCCCCTGTAGCTGTGCCCGGAGTAGTTGTGCCCCCTGTAGCTGTGCCTGGAGTAGTTGTGCCCCCTGTAGCTGTGCCCGGAGTAGTTGTGCCCCCTGTAGCTGTGCCTGGAGTAGTTGTACCCCCTGTAGCTGTGCCCGGAGTAGTTGTGCCCCCTGTAGCTGTGCCCGGAGTAGTTGTGTCCCCTGTTGCTGTGCCCCCAGTAGGTGTGCCCCCATAGGTGTGACAAGAGTAATTGTGCACCCTGGTTTGTGCCCCTGTAGATTTGCCCCCAGTAGTTGTGCCCCCTGTAGATTTGCCCCCAGTAGTTGTGCCCCCTGTAGATTTGCCCCCAGTAGATGTGCCCCTGTAGCTATGCCTGGAGTAGTTGTGCCCCCTGTAGCTGTGCCTGGAGTAGTTGTGCCCCCTCGATATTTGCCCCCAGTAGATGTGCCCCCTGTAGCTGTGCCTGGAGTAGTTGTGCCCCCTGTAGCTGTAAACAAACAAAGATCGGCAGTGCCAAGAAAAGAAAGGGATTGCCTTTTTGGAGCACTCTTTTTTAAATTAAATGATATTACATTGATATGATTAGTTATATTAAAACGTAACTTTTAATATTCTCGTTAAAATATAAGGGGTATAACATTTTTTATGTCTATCATGTATGTATACACATATACCAGGTAAGTGTCTATGTCAAATACCCCAAAATTATTTAATAGACATATAACTGTCTTTGTGGTGAGTATTATTCAGTGTGAATGTATTGCTCAATCCTGTAATAAAACAGATATTTGCTTAAGTCACACGGCTTAATTGTCTTATATTTATTTAATCGGCATGTTGATATTATGCTTCTTATTTCAGCAAAGAGCTACTGCAGCATAAATCCAGCTTCTATACAGCGTTTTCACATACACAAATGTGATAAGGTTTCCTTCAATAACTGTCACACTAACATAGATAACATCATCATAGCTCCTAATCGTGTTTTGTACCACAATATTAGCTCATTCCAACAGCAATCTATCGTACTATAATATCCAAATAAAGTATAAATATATATACACTAAAAGGTATGAAGACTATGGTGTTTTTAGAAAATGAACAGGAAGTTGAAAAACAGCAAGGAAAGAGAGGAAAACCCACCCCTCTCATTCAATTCCTTGTATTCCTTGTCACCTTTATGTCGTAATGATTATTCCTTATAATTATCATACCCTAAAAAATGAGAGTTTATGTACTGAATAATACAGAAATGATACTGCTATTATAATCCACATGAAGATAAAGCATTAGTTAAAACAACGAGGAGAGATGTAAAACACACTGCTGCCCTCCGTTATTAATAATCAGTATGTCCGGCCTTACTGAGTTAACATTTTTGAAATTGTCAGAGGATTTAAATGATACAAATGTTGCCAGAGCTTATTCTTTGTAAATAATCATGAAACAGTGAAACAGCCAAATTAGGATGGTAAATATGTCAGATAGCTGCTGGTTACATAGTATGCAATAAGAAACAACTATTGGATCTCGGTGCAGTATACACTACATTACTATAAAACCCCCTGTAGCTGTGCCTGGAGTAGTTGTGCCCTCTGTAGCTGTGCCTGGAGTAGTTGTGCCCCCTGTAGCTGTGCCTGGAGTAGTTGTACCCCCTGTAACTGTGCCTGGAGTAGTTGTGCCCCCTGTAGCTGTGCCCGGAGTAGTTGTGCCCCCTGTAGCTGTGCCTGGAGTAGTTGGACCCCCTGTAGCTGTGCCTGGAGTAGTTGTGCCCCCTGTAGATTTGCCCCCTGCAGATTTGCCCCCTGTAGCTGTGCCTGGAGTAGTTGTGCCCCCTGTAGCTGTGCCCGGAGTAGTTGTGCCCCCTGTAGATTTGCCCCCTGCAGATTTGCCCCCTGTAGCTGTGCCCGGAGTAGTTGTGCTCCCTGTAGCTGTGCCCGGAGTAGTTGTGCCCCCTGTAGCTGTGCCTGGAGTAGTTGTGCCCCCTGTAGCTGTGCCTGGAGTAGTTGTACCCCCTGTAGCTGTGCCTGGAGTAGTTGTGCCCCCTGTAGCTGTGCCCGGAGTAGTTGTGCCCCCTGTTGCTGTGCCCCCAGTAGGTGTGCCCCCGTAGGTATGCCAAGAGTAATTGTGCACCCTGGTTTGTGCCCCTGTAGATTTGTCCCCAGTAGTTGTGCCCCCTGTAGATTTGCCCCCAGTAGTTGTGCCCCCTGTAGATTTGCCCCCAGTAGATGTGCCCCTGTAGCTATGCCTGGAGTAGTTGTGCCTCCTGTAGCTGTGCCTGGAGTAGTTGTGCCCCCTGTAGATGTGCCCCCTGTAGCTGTGCCTGGAGTAGTTGTGCCCCCTGTAGCTGTGCCTGGAGTAGTTGTGCCCCCTGTAGCTGTAAACAAACAAAGATCGGCAGTTGCCAAGAATAGAAAGGGATTGCCTTTTTGGAGCACTCTTTTTTTAAATTAAATGATATTACATTGATATGATTAGTTATATTAAAACGTAACTTTTAATATTCTCGTTAAAATATAAGGGGTATAACATTTTTTATGTCTATCATGTATGTATACACATATACCAGGTGTCTATGTCAAATACCCCAAAATTATTTAATAGACATATAACTGTCTTAGTGGTGAGTAATATTCAGTGTGAATGTATTGCTCAATCCTGTAATAAAACAGATATTTGCTTAAGTCACACGGCTTAATTGTCTTATATTTATCTAATCGGCATGTTGATATTATGCTTCTTATTTCAGCAAAGAGCTACTGCAGCATAAATCCAGCTTCTATACAGCGTTTTCACAGTCACAAATGTGATAAGGTTTCCTTCAATAACTGTCATACTGACATAGATAACATCATCATAGCTCCTAATCGTGTTTTGTACCACAATATTAGCTCATTCCAACAGCAATCTATCGTACTATAATATCCAAATAAAGTATAAATATATATACACTAAAAGGTATGAAGACTATGGTGTTTTTAGAAAATGAACAGGTAGTTGAAAAATGGTAAGGAGAGGAAAACCCACAACTCTCATTCAATTCCATGTATTCCTTGTCACCTTTATGATGTAATGATTATTTCTTATGATTTTCATACCCTAAAAAATGAGAGTTTATATACTGAATAATACAGAAATAATACTGCTATTATAATCCACATGAAGATAAAGCATTAGTTAAGACAACGAGGAGAGATGTAAAACACACTGCTGCCCTCCGTTATTAATAATCAGTATGTCCGGCCTTACTGAGTAAACATGTTTAAAATTGTCAGAGGATTTAAATGATACAAATGTTGCCAGAGCTTATTCTTTGTAAATAATCATGAAACAGTGAAACAGCCAAATTAGGATGGTAAATATGTCAGATAGCTGGTTACATAGTATGCAATAAGAATCAACTATTGGGTCTCGGTGCAGTATACACTACATTACTATAAAACCCCCTGTAGCTGTGCCTGGAGTAGTTGTGCCCCCTGTAGCTGTGCCCGGAGTAGTTGTGCCCCCTGTAGATTTGCCCCCTGCAGATTTGCCCCCTGTAGCTGTGCCTGGAGTAGTTGTGCTCCCTGTAGCTGTGCCCGGAGTAGTTGTGCCCCCTGTAGCTGTGCCTGGAGTAGTTGTGCTCCCTGTAGCTGTGCCTGGAGTAGTTGTGCCCCCTGTAGCTGTGGCCCCAGTAGATGTGCCCCCTGTAGCTGTGCCCGGAGTAGTTGTGCCCCCTGTAGATTTGCCCCCTGTAGCTGTGCCTGGAGTAGTTGTGTCCCCTGTAGCTGTGCCTGGAGTAGGTGTGCCCCCTCTAGCTGTGCCCCCTGGTAGCGCTGCAAACACAAAATAAAATAAAAACAAAACAAAAAAAATACTCACCTGCCTGCTCCTGCTTCCCGACTGCTGCTGGCTAAGTCTCCGCTGTCCGTGCGTGTGATGCGTTACGTCACAAGCAAGTCACGGACCGGAGGGGAGGAGGGAGTGGAGCGGAGAGGAATGAGGGGAGCAGAGAGGAGGGACAGGAGCGGAGAGCAGCTACAAGTGGCAAATTTCTACATTCCTTACAGGTAGCATCTCTCAAGCAATTGGTGAGGGAGCCCACTCGCAAAGACTCAATATTAGATTTAATTCTTACAAATGGTGATAGGATATCTGACATATATGTGGGTGAGCACAGTGGCGGATTTAGCGGGGGGCGATCAGGGCGAACGCCCCCCCTACATATACCGGCAGCGGGATGGAGGCCGGGTCCCACTGCGGTATTGGGAACGGGTTGGAGAGCGGTGCAGCGCGGCGGCGGACGAGGAGAGAGAGGAGCGTCCTGACGCGCGTACAGTGACCTCTGATCTGAGCACGCCCCCTCCTTCCTGTACGCGCGTCAGGAGGACGCTCTCTCTCTGTCTTCGTCCTCCGCCTCGCTGCACCGCTCGGCACCCGTTCCCAATATCGCGGCGGGACCCGGCCTCCATCAATGATTAGGTGTGTGTGTGTGTTGTGTGTGTGTGTCCCATTTCTCCCCCCTCCTCTCTTCTCCCGGCATTATGTCCCTGCATTCTGTTGCCTCATTCAGCGTGCTATAATGTGCACTTCGGCTCATACAGTGTGCTATAACATTGGCTCATACAGTGTGCTATAACATTGGCTCATACAGTGTGCTATAACATTGGCTCATACAGTGTGCTATAAAGTGAATTTTGGCTCATACAGTGTGCTATAATGTGCACTTCGGCTCATACAGTGTGCTATAACATTGGCTCATACAGTGTGCTATAAAGTGAAATTTGGCTCATACAGTGTGCTATAACATTGGCTCATACAGTGTGCTATAACGTTGGCTCATACAGTGTGCTATAACGTTGGCTCATACAGTGTGCTATAACGTTGGCTCATACAGTGTGCTATAAAGTGAATTTTGGCTCATACAGTGTGCTATAAAGTGAATTTTGGCTCATACAGTGTGCTATAAAGTGAATTTTGGCTCATACAGTGTGCTATAAAGTGAATTTTGGCTCATACAGTGTGCTATAATGTGCACTTCGGCTCATACAGTGTGCTATAACGTTGGCTCATACAGTGTGCTATAACGTTGGCTCATACAGTGTGCTATAAAGTGAATTTTGGCTCATACAGTGTTGTATAAAGTGAATTTTGGCTCATACAGTGTGCTATAACGTTGGCTCATACAGTGTGCTATAAAGTGAATTTTGGCTCATACAGTGTGCTATAACGTTGGCTCATACAGTGTGCTATAATGTGAATTTCAGCTCATACAGTGTGCTTCAATGTTGAATTTCTTTGTAAGAATATCCTTGTGTCTATCCCATGCATGTTTAAATTGCCCTACTGTCTTATCCTCTACCACCCCTGATGGAAGGAATGGCGATTTGGCAGTCTGTATCACCAGTGCGCAGGGTTCTCTCCACTAACTGGCAACATTTTATTAGTAATGGCAACAATAGGAAATTTTAGAAGCGAACGGGAAGGGCATTACTAAGTGGGAGGGGCTATGATTAGGGGGAGGAGTCATAATTCTTAAACCGCCCCCCCCTAAAAGTTAAGTCTAGATCCGCCACTGGGTGAGCACCTGGGATCCAGTGAAAAGGAAGCCAGTGTGGTTCACAAAATAAGTATCAACTAGTGTGAAGGCAAAAAAGATTGCTTTTAGGAAATACGAACAGACTCGAAATAATAATGACAAAGAGGTGTATCTTGACAGATGAAAGGATGCTAAGAAATTGATTAGACGTGCAAAGGCAGAAGCTGAGGAGAAAATGGCACAGTCAGTAGATAAAGGGGGCAAAACTTTTTTTAAGTATATAAGTGAAAGTAGAAAATCAAATGGAGGAATAATAAGACTTAAGACAGAGAGTGAGCATTTGGTGGAGGGAAACAAGGCAATAGCAGATCACCTAAATAATTATTTTTGCTCAGTATTTACTACAGAAGAAGGGATGGGGCCACCATTAAGTTGCAAGGACATTCATAAAAATAAGGTAGATGAAAGTACATTAACAGAGGAGAAGGTCCCAACAGAACTTTCAAAATTAAAAGTGGATAAATCAATGGGACCAGATGGGATACACCCAAGGATACTCAAAGAGCTAAAAGATGTGTTGGTTACACCTTTAACAGAATTATTTAACCAGTTACTAAATACAGGTGCTATTCCAGAGGACTGGAAAAGAGCAAATGTAGTTCCACTGCACAAAAGTGGAAGCAGGGAAGAAGCAAGTAACTACAGACCAGTAAGCCTTACATCAGTAGTAGGGAAAGTAATGGAAAAACTATTAAAATAAAGAGTTGTGGAATATCTTAAATCAAACAACTTACAGGATCCAAAACAGCATGGATTTTCTGGTGGGAGATCATGCCAAACAAATCTTATTGACTTTTTTGACTCTGTGATGAAAATAATAGATCAAGGGGGAGCTGTAGATGTAGCATATCTAGACTTTAGTAAGGCATTTGACACTGTCCCACATCGCAGACTGCTAAATAGACTTGAAAGCGTGGGGGTGGATTATAAAACAGTTAAATGGATAAGAACCTGGTTGCAGGATAGGAAACAGACAGTTGTAGTTAATGGAGGGCAATCTATGTAGGGAAATGTTACCAGTGGAGTACCCCAGGGATCTGTACTTGGTCCAGTTCTCTTTAATATCTTTGTTGGTGACATTGCAGATGGTATTGAAGGGAAGGTATGCCTTTTTGCAGATGATACAAAGATATGCAACAGGGTAGACACACCGGGAGAGGTAAACCCAATGATTGATGACCTAGGTAGGCTTGAGAAATGGTCAAGGACGTGGCAACTACAGTTTAATACTAAACAATGCAAAATCATGCACTTGGGTCTCAAAAACCCAAAGGCTAAATATAGTATCAAGGGTACTATAATGGAAACTACTGAGGAGGAAAGGGATTTAGGAGTCACTATTTCAAGTGACTTGAAGGCAGGAAAGCAATGCAACAAAGCAATGAGAAAGGCAAGTCAGATGCTTGGTTGTATAGGGAGAGGAATCAGTAGCAGGAAAAAAAGACGTGATAATGCCACTGTATAGGTCATTGGTGCGGCCCCATCTGGAATACTGTGTCCAGTTCTGGAGACCATATCTCCAGAAAGATATAAATACATTAGAGAGCGTACAAAGAAGGGCAAATAAAATGGTGCATGGCCTACATCACAAAACTTACCAGGAAAGGCTAAAAGATCTTAACATGTATAGTTTGGAGGAGAGAAGGGAAAGGGGGGACATGATAGAAACTTTCAAATACATCAAGGGTCTTAACAAAGTTCAGGAGGGAAACATTCTTCAAAGGAAGAGAAGTATTAGAACTCGAGGACATACACTGAGACTGGAGGGGGGGAGGTTCAGGGGAAATTTAAGGAAAAATTACTTCACAGAAAGGGTAGTGGATAAGTGGAATAGCCTCCCATCAGAGGTGGTAGATGCTAAGACTGTAGAGAAATTTAAACATGCTTGGGATAGGCATATGAATATCCTTACAAAGAATTAAGGTTCAAAAAGGGTTGAGATTGCCTAAAGGATTAAAAAAAGGGGCAGACTAGATGGGCCAAGTGGTTCTTATCTGCCGTCAAATTCTATGTTTCTATAAGGGAGGGGAGGGACAGATTTGAAGCAGCTCGGGCTTCCAGCTGTCAGTGACTGACAGCTGTGGCTGCGAGCTGCTTGCAGCCAGGCAGAGGTTCCGGCAGAGTCGAGCTGCGGCGCCTTGTACTGTCCTGGGCTCCGGGAGCTCGAGCTCCACCGGAACCACCCTCCCTACGCCCCTGCTCAGCACACTCCAACTGTGGAGGAAATAGCACAGTCCCTGATTTCTTTTTTCCAAGCCCAGGTCTCATTCATGCAGACTCAAACTCTGCAGATGAATGCCAATAGGCCACCAGCTGTGCAAATTGAAACATATAACCAGAGTGGCCCAGAGGACCAGAACCGTTATGGTGCATAACCTCGATATGCACATGTTTGAAATGACTGAGGCAATTAGAGCTCAAAAGAAAGCACTAATCAGCCTCCAAAGGGAATTAGCATCCCTTATGGCCACAAGGAAAGCTCCCTCTGTGTTGAGTGTTTAGAGTAGTTGTGCCCCCTGTAGATTTGCCCCCAGTAGATGTGCCCCCTGTAGCTGTGCCTGGAGTAGTTGTGCCCCCTGTAGCTGAAAACAAACAAAGATCGGCAGTTGCCTAGAAAAGAAAGGGATTGACTTTTTGGAGCACTCTTTTTTAAATTAAATGATATTACATTGATATGATTTGTTATATTAAAACATAGCTTTTAATATTCTCATTAAAATATAAGGGCTATACAATGTTTTATGTCTATAATTTATGTATACACATATACCAGGTAAGTGTCTATGTCTGTCAAAGTCGAAAAATATTGTAATACATATGCCTTGTACTAACCCCATGCACATGCCCGCTACTCGTGCACTCAGTCCTCCGTTCGTGCACATATCCGCAATTTGCAGAGGATCACTCCGGCGATCATGCGCGTGATATGGGTATTTACGGCGGAGTTTGTGAGCGCGTAGAGGGTTATTAGAACATTACATATTTAACCCAAATAGTGCACATTGTACACATAGCCCCCTGCACCACATCAGAAAGAAATAGCTGTTTAAAATAATAACAGAACAAAGGGATTCACCTTTACAGGATAGAAGGGGACAGAACAAGGTTACAAGGTGGTGTTTGGTATCCAGCTGTAGGGTATTTTAAGGGAAACATTCTGGTGTTGGTTTGAGGAAAATCGCATGTTCCTGAGGATAGTTAGATGCAGAAGCAGAATATAGGTTTAAACTTTATTTACTGTATATTATGTATGCAGGGGGAATCCAGAGGAGACCACCCACAAGAGCAGTTGAGAAAGACATAGCCCACCTTTTCAAATCAACCTATGACCTCTCCCATAATGAAAAGGTACATCTCTGTGTCCAATAGACAAAGGGATTACAGTGACCATTGTATTGTTTTGGATGAAGTGAATAAAGAGAGCTTGCAGCAGGCTTGGAGACACAAGACTCTGAACGCTATCTGTATGACCAGCTGAGGACCGGATCGGGTTGCGCTTGCGAACATTCTCACGTATGTACATTCTCTGTAGCCATTATTCTGTTTAGATTTATCTTGTTAGCCTGTAGTGTATGATTTGTACTGTTTACCTTTTGGAACAATCCACAGTGGCCTTAGAATCCTGTGGTTTCAACTACAAATCAGTGTTGTGTCTTCACTTTCCTGCTAGGGTTTAAAGCGTATAACATTACCAAACTGTATAAGGTTTTAAAAGTGTATTGATAAGGTGTAACATCATTGCAGTGCTTTGCTGCATGAGGTTTAAGGTGTAACATCATTGCAGTGCTTTGCTGCATAAGGTTTAAGGTGTATTAATTGTGTGTGCGCACGCTGTGTGTGCTTTGTACCCACAGTGCGGCGTTTGTACGTTGAGTGCATACACGGTACGGGACTCTGTGCGCAAATAGCGTACGAAGTACGTAGCGTGAGCTAGCGACCGCAGCAGCTCCATGGTAAAGGTGTGTTTAAAGGTATAGCTTTATGGTTTAAGATAATATCGACATTATCAATTGAGGGCTCGTCCAGTTTTTCCTCATACCCACAGCCTAGCAGCGTACAGCAGACTTTATCTATCAGCAAAGGGCGGGAAGGTATCGTATCCCACACAAACCTTCTCCTGGTTGGTGGATACACTAGTGCTGATAAGATAAGCATCTGCTCTGCAAGGTTTGTTGGGATGCTGGTGGAATCCGGAAGGTAAGAACGCAAAGCTATTTTTAAAGTCTGTGAATTTCTGTTTGGCGCCAAATGCGCACACAATACACGCATACACCTGTATTTTGTACTCTGCATATCTGATCATATTGTTGCAAAACAAGGTTCAAATGAGTCATATTGTGTTTGATTCAGATTGGATTGCTTATCTGTTAAGTAGGGTAAAAGTACATTTAAAAGTTGCTGCAAAAGCCTTTATATAGTGTTTTTTTTTAACTCAGGCCTAAAATAACTTCAGGGGCTTGCATGGTGTGTGATTTCTTTGTGACAAAGGAAGCCGCATGATTTGTCCTCCATTTTGGACTAACCACATGGCCTGTCCACCATTTTGTGTAACCCTCTTGGATGTGGAAGGGGGAGGAGCAGCGGCCATGTTGGGAAGGTCATTTTTCTAAATGGCTGATTTTCACTGCCCGGAATAATCAGCCGTCCTTGGTCAAAAAAAAAAAAAAAAAAGAAATCACCATTTATGAGTTACCAATGCATTTATTTAACCCATGCCATAGTCAATTACAAATAGTTTCAGATGGGGCTTAATGAAAGTTAATAATAAGATGAATACTTGATGTAAGAATGACACACAGATATAAACAAAGTTTTTTTTTCTTTTACCTCTAAGATTCAGTTAACTCTGCTGGCTATAAGATAGCCATTGAAATGCAAATTAACCTGTGTAACTGCTTTTTCCTAGCAGTGGAAAAAAAACACCTTTATAGGTAGCCAATAGCACATAGCATTCATATGCAAATTAGAAGCACCTAATGGGTAAATGAGTCTCAGGAGACCAGTGAATGGTACATATATATAATATTATAATTATGTGTGTGTTTATATCAATGTATGTTCTGCAAGATAGCTATCCAATCTGAATCATACCATTTGAATTATTGAGGATTATTAGATTCATTTTGACCTGTACTGAAAAAATGTGTTGCTATTTAGTTTAAATATAGAGTTAATATTTAAGAAATAAGTGTAAGACGCACATGCAGCCTGGCCTAGTTGTAAAGGTTTATATAGTAGAAACTGTGTGTGTTAAGTAAGTGATTATAGTTAAATATCGTTTACATTTATAGAAGTGTGGTATTTGTAGTATTGCGGACATATGACCTTTGTACACGTGTCTTGGACAGTGTACGGGACTGCGTACGCAACGTAAGGACGTACGCACGTGGCGTGTTCACGCAACATGCGTAAAAGTACGACCGCTAAATACAAATCACACAATAGCATTGTTTTAGTTTAGGCGCAAGACGGTAACCACGCGATAATAGCACAAATTGATCAGTTTCCAATATTTAGTTTAAAAACCTTTTTTACTGTAGTACCTCTGGGGAAAGCTATCAGTTAACAGGAAAAGATATTTTTCTGATCAGAAAACTATAGAATGTTAGTGTGGGCTGAATAAGGTGTGAATGTATTGAATCCCGCTTGGTGAACTTGGTGATCTTGGTGAAGCTTGGTGAAACTTGGTGAAGCACGGTCTAGGTGAAAACGTGGTGAGCACGGTCTAGGTGAATACGTGCAACGGAGTGTGATAAAGTTTCTGTGGTATTACACTCCAGCTGTTTTGGAGCAGTGTGGAAACTCCAGTGATCCTACCACTTATAGATAGCAAGTGTCTATAAGCGGTACAATTGGACCGCGCGGTTGTATGGGCAATACGTGACGCAACATGATACGAAGTTTTGCATATTTGTGCGTAAATCTCGTCATCATACGCGTTATAGGAAGCACATGCAAGCGTGATTTGTGTAAAGTAAAGGTTTAGGGAGTTTTCGCTGGTCTCTCAGGAAAATCTCCAGAGGCAGATATTCACTGGGTACGGTAAGTTACTCCTAAAAGGCCCAGGGGATATAGGTCGAAGTAGGGCCTGCAACGGCTACACGTGTCTGCTAAATAAGGCGGATCCATGATACTCGGAGCAGAAGAAGTTAGTGGAAGAACTTTGAGGACTTCCACCGGTAGACTACTGTGTTTGGTGCATTTTAGGAAATTTCCCCGTGTTAAAAAGGTCCACAATGGAAGCCAAGGGCACAACACAGGGACGTTCCTCAGTCAGGGTTCAGACTGCAGATTTCAGACCCAGGAGGTCAGCTCGGTTAGTAATGTGGGGGAAGTATGGTCCCCACACTGAGACCTTTTGTGATGAATGGACACGAATGACTGTGGGGGATAAAGCACCATTTCCTGGGATAGGTAGTTTTGATTCAGAGGTGTTGCAGAATTTAAGGATTAGGATATGTCTGTTAAAGTCCCGAAAACAAAGGATCAGACACACAAACTGTTTACATTTATGGCAACAAGAGGGCGATATGCAGAGGGAACTAGCTTACACAGCCGGTTCCAACCCTAGCAGGAAACTGATGGCAACCGCACCACCACCACCGTATATTACAGGGAAGAAAGTGGCTACAGACAATGGCATACCGATATATGATAAGAGTAAAGTTGATAAATGTATTAATGACGATAAGAGTAAAACTGATAAATGTATTAATTCTAACCCGTGCAAGTTGCATCCCATTTTAAACTTCCCTCAGGACTACAAGCAAGAAGATGAACCCAGCACGATATCGGCACTTTCTCTAGCAGCCACCATACAGGACACCCAGGTGGGCACGGCCCAACCGGTAAGAGCAGTAGTAAAGCCCCCTAGCGGAGGGATAAGTGAGGTCGTGTCCACAGGTAAGTACAGTACTGTACATTATGCAGAGATAATAGCACCTCACATTGTAGAGTCAACACAAAATGGTGTAATTGAACTAAATCCTGTCAGGGTGATTGCAGTCCCCAATGGGAAGACTGACGCTCAGGGAATCACTCCCGTCAGGAACATTGCTATGCATTGTCCTTGGTCCCGGACAGAATTGAGGACAATTATGTCTGAATTTCCCGATCCCAGAAAGGATCTAGCCGCATGTCAGAGGTTTATTAGAGAACTAGGTAACGCCACCGAACCCACAAACAAAGATTGGCGAACAGTGCTACGGTCATGTTTACCCTCCAATATTGACCCTACAAAATTCATTACTGATTGTAAATTAGATGTAGAAGTACCACTCACTGATGAATACACTCAGGAGAATGTACGACAGATCAATCTGCAATTAGGAGTATATTTCCCAACTGTTGTCAAGTGGAATAAAATCTTCTCCATTAGACAAAAAGAAGGTGAAATGGCTTCTGAATATTTCCATCGAGCACTGCAGGAAATGGCTAAATACACTATGATCGAGGACATTAAGGAAAATGTACATCATAGAGAGGTAGCTGTGTCCGTATTAATGGACGGGTTAAAAGACACACTAAGAACCAGGGTACAAACCTCTCTACCTAACTGGAGAGGTATTTCGGTGGCTGCATTAAGAGAGTCCGCTATCGAGCATGACCGTAATATCCAAAGAACCAGGGAAGCACAGGGAGAGCGGTTGATGGTGATGAGCATCCAAGCACTGGAAGAAGCATCAACTCGACCAAAACCCCAGGCCCCTGGCACGTGGAGGAAGCCAAGAGTTTGTTATCTGTGTAAAAGGGAAGGGCATTATGCCAGCAATTGTAACAGCACACATAAAGTCAGACCCCCTAGACAAGAACACGAGCAAAGTTATGATACACGTAATTGGGATCAGGGATCACATAGGAAAAATTTTGGGCCACACCTGTAGTCTGCAGCCAGTGAAGTTGATTGCTAGCCTTGGTAGTGAACCTGAGGTCACAGTTGATGTAGTTGGTAGATCATTTCTTGTAGATACAGGGGCGGCCAGGTAAACTCTGTGATTTATCTTTAAAAGTTTCCTCTTCATCTCTGACGTTCACCGACAGATTTACAGCTCAAACATCACATATGTACTCGGTCTTTTCAGAGGTCTGCCCAATCCTAGTATATCTCACCAGCATCATTGTGCCTGGACATGCACAGAGGATGGAGAGTGGAAATACTGGTGAAGGGAGACTTGCAGAGATACCGATAGACAAGATGGTGTGACAGCCTGATGGTGAACGCAAATCTGACAAACTTTCTTTTTATTATTCTCTCTCTCTTTTTTTCATTTTATACGGATGGTTTATTTCACACAACAGTTAAACACATTGTAATACAGGATTTATGTTCCCTACAGAAAGGTCGCGGACTCGGAAAGAATAGCGAATCACTGGAGTGTCTGTTCGGGGAAGACTGAGAGGCAGCACTGTTGAGACGGCACCTGAGCACGGAGAACAACAAGACTAGAGGCGGTTGTCGTACCAGTTTTCTTTTTCCTTTTTATTATTTTCTCCATCTCCCATTACCCTCCTTTCCTCCCCCTTCTTGTGCCCTTTCTCTCCCCTTAACAAGATGGACTTACCCCAAGAGACTGCATTCCGGGTTTTCCTGTTGACCCTGTTGTTGACCAGAGCAGTCTGTTTCGGTGAGAGTACCAGAGAGGTCGAGAAAGGATCTGGAATGAGTTCTGATGGCAAGGACGGATTTGTAGAATTCCAAGAGCAACACATCCATCGAGCAAAGGCGAGTATCAGAAAACGATCTGGTAGTCAAGAAACTAGGAGACACTGTGAAGGGTAATTAGCTGAGGAAAATTGTATCTGTAGAAATTGTGAAAACATAGTTGAGGACGGGTGCATCCAGAGATGTCAGTCCAGCCTTAATATCAACATGGACCATCATCCATTGAGTGATTATCACTCATTAGTTGGTAAGGTTTTAAACCAAACAGAATGCTGGGTGTGCTCACAAGTACCTCAAGGTCAGAGCAAGTCAGGACTAGTACCGTATCCTTTAACAATAGATGAGGTACTTGAATTACGGGGTGGGAGACCGGTGGACAAGAAATTTAACATTTCTAAGCCTCCTAGTTTGAAGCTCCACCAATATCATGTGGATAGATCCTTAGTATGTTTCAACATTTCCAATCCCCGAAAGCCGGGAAATTGGGAAGTGACATGGAATAACCAAACCATGGCATTTTCACACAGAGCTGACAGAATGCCCGTAGACTCAGAACTTATACGCCAAACAGCCAACAGTGGAAGGTATTTTCGGTATAGGCATACTCTAGGAAGTAGGACAATGCGAGTTGGAGAAGTATCACCAGGGTACTGTGCGCATATCATACAGCCTGATACGTGTACTGAACAGATGAGAGAGTTAGGGATAGGATTTTTCACTTGGAAAGTTTGCAATATGGTAATGTCATATTCTGTCCCATATGTTCTCCCCGATGATGCCTATTTCATATGCGGGAGGAAGGCGTATAAGTGGCTTGCCCCAAACTCAGAGGGATTGTGTTACATTGGAAGAGTGTTGCCAGAAGTAATGACCATAACCCATAATAAGATGAAAGACGTTCACTGCAGTGCTCAAGCTCCTTACACTCACACTCACTATGAACACATCATTAAGAGACATCTTATAGATAGGACAGAGCACGCAGCCTCTGATTTGATCCAAGAATCCACCGGGATTCAATTCGTTAGATATCACCCGTACCGCCAGAGGAATTATAAATTATAGGTATATTCATGCACTAGCGAACCTGATAGATAATATCACCGAGATGTATGATGACACCTTCAGGTATACAGGGAGGGAGTTGCAGGCTTACAAAACGGAACTGATCCAGCACAGGATGGTCCTCAATTATATCACAGCGGTGACCGGCGGGTACTGCGTCACTTTAATGGACACTCTAAAGATTTTGATTGACACTCACAGCAAAGATACACCCACACGGACAAGTCTTCAATCAACACCCAAGAACGATTGCACAAATGTTATGTGAATGTATTTGTGATACGTCTCTTATCTTCATCTCTACAACCTTCAGGTAGTGTCACACATAGTCGATAGGTAATATCCATATATATATATTAGCATTCACATGTGTCCTCCCTTCATGTATCATCAACTAAATGTGCACCCCATTTATTGAAACAAAAAGCCGAAAAGAGCTCGGTAGTGTTTGTTGGCCCACTTACAGAACCTTAATACGGGATAAGAAGGATTTAATGTATACTTCGCAATACCTCGAAGCTTATTTAGAACATATACGGCACGATGATACATGCCCCTCAGACATGGATTTCATACATACATACATGCTTTTACTTTTTCACTAGGTCAGACATTTCCCACCTACACCTCTCCTCCTACCATCCAATCTGTAGATATTGTATTGTATATTTTTCTGTTTAATGTTTAGATAGTGGCAGTTGTTGTTGACTGCCAAAGGGTGGACGGTTAAAGTCGAAAAATATTGTAATACATATGCCTTGTACTAACCCCATGCACATGCCCGCTGCTCGTGCACTCAGTCCTCCGTTCGTGCACATATCCGCAATTTGCGTAGGATCGCTCCGGCGATCATGCGCGTGATATGGGTATTTACGGCGGAGTTTGTGAGCGCGTAGAGGGTTATTAGAACATTACATATTTAACCCAAATAGTGCACATTGTACACATAGCCCCCTGCACCACATCAGAAAGAAATAGCTGTTTAAAATGATAACAGAACAAAGGGATTCACCTTTACAGGATAGGAGGGGACAGAACAAGTTTACAAGGTGGTGTTTGGTATCCAGCTGTAGGGTATTTTAAGGGAAACATTCTGGTGTTGGTTTGAGGAAAATCGCATGTTCCTGAGGATAGTTAGATGCAGAAGCAGAATATAGGTTTAAACTTTATTTACTGTATATTATGTATGTGGGGGGAATCCAGAGGAGACCACCCACAAAAGCAGTTGAGAAAGACATAGCCCACCTTTTCAAATCAACCTATGACCTCTCCCGTAATGAAAAGGTACATCTCTGTGTCCAATAGACAAAGGGATTACAGGGACCATTGTATTGTTTTGGATGAAGTGAATAAAGAGAGCTTGCAGCAGGCTTGGAGACACAAGACTCTGAACGCTATCTGTATGACCAGCGGAGGACCGGCTTGGGTTGCGCTTGCGAACATTCTCACGTATGTACATTCTCTGTAGCCATTATTCTGTTTAGATTTATCTTGTTAGCCTGTAGTGTATGATTTGTACTGTTTACCTTTTGGAAAAATCCACAGTGGCCTTAGAACCCTGTGGTTTCAACTACAAATCAGTGTTGTGTCTTCACTTTCCTGCTAGGGTTTAAAGCGTATAACATTACCAAACTGTATAAGGTTTTAAAAGTGTATTGATAAGGTGTAACATCATTGCAGTGCTTTGCTGCATGAGGTCTAAGGTGTAACATCATTGCAGTGCTTTGCTGCATAAGGTTTAAGGTGTAACATCATTGCAGAGCTTTGCTGCATAAGGTTTAAAGTGTAATCATATCATTGCATTGTATAACTGTATAAGGTTTTAAGGTGTATTAATTGTGTGTGCGCACGCTGTGTGTGCTTTGTACCCACAGTGCGGCGTTTGTACGTTGAGTGCATACACGGTACGGGACTCTGTGCACAAATAGCGTACGAAGTACGTAGCGTGAGCTAGCGACCGCAGCAGCTCCATGGTAAAGGTGTGTTTAAAGGTATAGCTTTATGGTTTAAGATAATATCGACATTATCAATTGAGGGCTCGTACAGTTTTTCCTCATACCCACAGCCGAGCAGCGTACAGCAGACTTTATCAGCAAAGGGCCGGAAGGTATCGTATCCCACACAAACCTTCTCCTGGTTGGTGGATACACTAGTGCTGATAAGATAAGCGTCTCCTCTGCAAGGTTTGTTGGGATGCTGGTGGAATCCGGAAGGTAAGAACGCACAGCTATTTTTAAAGTCTGTGAATTTCTGTTTGGCGCCAAATGCGCACACAATACACGCATACACCTGTATTTTGTACTCTGCATATCTGATCATATTGTTGCAAAACAAGGTTCAAATGAGTCATATTGTGTTTGATTCAGATTGGATTGCTTATCTGTTAAGTAGGGTAAAAGTACATTTAAAAGTTGCTGCAAAAGCCTTTATATAGTGTTTTTTTTAACTCAGGCCTAAAATAACTTCAGGGGCTTGCATGGTGTGTGATTTCTTTGTGACAAAGGAAGCCGCATGGTTTGTCCTCCATTTTGGACTAACCACATGGCCTGTCCACCATTTTGTGTAACCCTCATGGATGTGGAAGGGGGAGGAGCAGCGGCCATGTTGGGAAGGTCATTTTTCTAAATGGCTGATTTTCACTGCCCGGAATAATCAGCCATCCTTGGTCAAAAAAAAAGAAATCACCATTTATGAGTTAGCAATGCATTTATTTAACCCATGCCATAGTCAATTACAAATAGTTTCAGATGGGGCTTAATGAAAGTTAATAATAAGATGAATACTTGATGTAAGAACGACACACAGATATAAACAAAGTTTTTTTTCTTTTACCTCTAAGATTCAGTTAACTCTGCTGGCTATAAGATAGCCATTGAAATGCAAATTAACCTGTGTAACTGCTTTTTCCTAGCAGTGGAAAAAAAACACCTTTACAGGCAGCCAATACCACATAGCATTCATATGCAAATTAGAAGCACTTAATGGGTAAATGAGTCTCAGGAGACCAGTGAATGGTATATATATATAATATTATAATTATGTGTGTGTTTATATCAATGTATGTTCTGCAAGTTAGCTATCCAATCTGAATCATACCATTTGAATTATTGAGGATTATTAGATTCATTTTGACCTGTACTGAAAAAATGTGTTGCTATTTAGTTTAAATATAGAGTTAATATTTAAGAAATAAGTGTAAGACGTACATGCAGCCTGGCCTAGTTGTAAAGGTTTATATAGTAGAAACTGTGTGTGTTAAGTAAGTGATTATAGTTAAATATCGTTTACATTTATAGAAGTGTGGTATTTGTAGTATTGCGGACGTATGACCTTTGTACACGTGTCTTGGACAGTGTACGGGACTGCGTACGCAACGTAAGGACGTACGCACGTGGCGTGTTCACGCAACATGCGTAAAAGTACGACCGCTAAATACAAATCACACAATAGCATTGTTTTAGTTTAGGCGCAAGACGGTAACCACGCGATAATAGCACAAATTGATCAGTTTCCAATATTTAGTTTAAAAACCTTTTTTACTGTAGTACCTCTGGGGAAAGCTATCAGTTAACAGGAAAAGATATTTTTCTGATCAGAAAACTATAGAATGTTAGTGTGGGCTGAATAAGGTGTGAATGTATTGAATCCCGCTTGGTGAACTTGGTGATCTTGGTGAAGCTTGGTGAAACTTGGTGAAACTTGGTGAAGCACGGTCTAGGTGAAAACGTGGTGAGCATGGTCTAGGTGAATACGTGCAACGGAGTGTGATAAAGTTTCTGTGGTATTATACTCCAGCTGTTTTGGAGCAGTGTGGAAACTCCAGTGATCCTACCACTTATAGATAGCAAGTGTCTATAAGCGGTACAATTGGACCGCGCGGTTGTATGGGCAATACGTGACGCAACATGATACGAAGTTTTGCATATTTGTGCGTAAATCTCGTCATCATACGCGTTATAGGAAGCACATGCAAGCGTGATTTGTGTAAAGTAAAGGTTTAGGGAGTTTTCGCTGGTCTCTCAGGAAAATCTCCAGAGGCAGATATTCACTGGGTACGGTAAGTTACTCCTAAAAGGCCCAGGGGATATAGGTCGAAGTAGGGCCTGCAACGGCTACACGTGTCTGCTAAATAAGGCGGATCCATGATACTCGGAGCAGAAGAAGTTAGTGGAAGAACTTTGAGGACTTCCACCGGTAGACTACTGTGTTTGGTGCATTTTAGGAAATTTCCCCGTGTTAAAAAGGTCCACAATGGAAGCAAAGGGCACAACACAGGGACGTTCCTCAGTCAGGGTTCAGACTGCAGATTTCAGACCCAGGGGGTCAGCTCGGTTAGTAATGTGGGGGAAGTATGGCCCCACACTGAGACCTTTTGTGATGAATGGACACGAATGACTGTTGGGGATAAAGCACCATTTCCTGGGATAGGTAGTTTTGATTCAGAGGTGTTGCAGAATTTAAGGATTAGGATATGTCTGTTAAAGTCCCGAAAACAAAGGATCAGACACACAAACTGTTTACATTTATGGCAACAAGAGGGCGATATGCAGAGGGAACTAGCTTACACAGCCTGTTCCAACCCTAGCAGGAAACTGATGGCAACCGCACCACCACCACCGTATATTACAGGGAAGAAAGTGGCTACAGACAATGGCATACCGATATATGATAAGAGTAAAGTTGATAAATGTATTAATGACGATAAGAGTAAAACTGATAAATGTATTAATTCTAACCCGTGCAAGTTGCATCCCATTTTAAACTTCCCTCAGGACTACAAGCAAGAAGATGAACCCAGCACGATATCGGCACTTTCTCTAGCAGCCACCATACAGGACACCCAGGTGGGCACGGCCCAACCGGTAAGAGCAGTAGTAAAGCCCCCTAGCGGAGGGATAAGTGAGGTCGTGTCCACAGGTAAGTACGGTACTGTACATTATGCAGAGATAATAGCACCTCACATTGTAGAGTCAACACAAAATGGTGTAATTGAACTAAATCCTGTCAGGGTGATCGCAGTCCCCAATGGGAAGACTGACGCTCAGGGAATCACTCCCGTCAGGAACATTGCTATGCATTGTCCTTGGTCCCGGACAGAATTGAGGACAATTATGTCTGAATTTCCCGATCCCAGAAAGGATCTAGCCGCATGTCAGAGGTTTATTAGAGAACTAGGTAACGCCACCGAACCCACAAACAAAGATTGGCGAACAGTGCTACGGTCATGTTTACCCTCCAATATTGACCCTACAAAATTCATTACTGATTGTAAATTAGATGTAGAAGTACCACTCACTGATGAATACACTCAGGAGAATGTACGACAGATCAATCTGCAATTAGGAGTATATTTCCCAACTGTTGTCAAGTGGAATAAAATCTTCTCCATTAGACAAAAAGAAGGTGAAATGGCTTCTGAATATTTCCATTGAGCACTGCAGGAAATGGCTAAATACACTATGATCGAGGACATTAAGGAAAATGTACATCATAGAGAGGTAGCTGTGTCCGTATTAATGGACGGGTTAAAAGACACACTAAGAACCAGGGTACAAACCTCTCTACCTAACTGGAGAGGTATTTCGGTGGCTGCATTAAGAGAGTCCGCTATCGAGCATGACCGTAATATCCAAAGAACCAGGGAAGCACAGGGAGAGCGGTTGATGGTGATGAGCATCCAAGCACTGGAAGAAGCATCAACTCGACCAAAACCCCAGGCCCCTGGCACGTGGAGGAAGCCAAGAGTTTGTTATCTGTGTAAAAGGGAAGGGCATTATGCCAGCAATTGTAACAGCACACATAAAGTCAGACCCCCTAGACAAGAACACGAGCAAAGTTATGATACACGTAATTAGGATCAGGGATCACATAGGAAAAATTTTGGGCCACACCTGTAGTCTGCAGCCAGTGAAGTTGATTGCTAGCCTTGGTAGTGAACCTGAGGTCACAGTTGATGTAGTTGGTAGATCATTTCTTGTAGATACAGGGGCGGCCAGGTAAACTCTGTGATTTATCTTTAAAAGTTTCCTCTTCATCTCTGACGTTCACCGACAGATTTACAGCTCAAACATCACATATGTACTCGGTCTTTTCAGAGGTCTGCCCAATCCTAGTATATCTCACCAGCATCATTGTGCCTGGACATGCACAGAGGATGGAGAGTGGAAATACTGGTGAAGGGAGACTGTGCAGAGATACCGATAGACATGATGGTGTGACAGCCTGATGGTGAACGCAAATCTGACAAACTTTCTTTTTATTATTCTCTCTCTCTTTTTTTTCATTTTATACGGATGGTTTATTTCACACAACAGTTAAACACATTGTAATACAGGATTTATGTTCCCTACAGAAAGGTCGCGGACTCGGAAAGAATAGCGTATCACTGGAGTGTCTGTTCGGGGAAGACTGAGAGGCAGCACTGTTGAGACGGCACCTGAGCACGGAGAACAACAAGACTAGAGGCGGTTGTCGTACCAGTTTTCTTTTTCCTTTTTATTATTTTCTCCATCTCCCATTACCCTCCTTTCCTCCCCCTTCTTGTTCCCTTTCTCTCCCCTTAACAAGATGGACTTACCCTAAGAGACTGCATTCCGGGTTTTCCTGTTGACCCTGTTGTTGACCAGAGCAGTCTGTTTCGGTGAGAGTACCAGAGAGGTCGAGAAAGGATCTGGAATGAGTTCTGATGGCAAGGACGGATTTGTAGAATTCCAAGAGCAACACATCCATCGAGCAAAGGCGAGTATCAGAAAACGATCTGGTAGTCAAGAAACTAGGAGACACTGTGAAGGGTTATTAGCTGAGGAAAATTGTATCTGTAGAAATTGTGAAAACATAGTTGAGGACGGGTGCATCCAGAGATGTCAGTCCAGCCTTAATATCAACATGGACCGTCATCCATTGAGTGATTATCACTCATTAGTGGGTAAGGTTTTAAACCAAACAGAATGCTGGGTGTGCTCACAAGTACCTCAAGGTCAGAGCAAGTCAGGACTAGTACCGTATCCTTTAACAATAGATGAGGTACTTGAATTACGGGGTGGGAGACCGGTGGACAAGAAATTTAACATTTCTAAGCCTCCTAGTTTGAAGCTCCACCAATATCATGTGGATAGATCCTTAGTATGTTTCAACATTTCCAATCCCCGAAAGCCGGGAAATTGGGAAGTGACATGGAATAACCAAACCATGGCATTTTCACACAGAGCTGACAGAATGCCCGTAGACTCAGAACTTATACGCCAAACAGCCAACAGTGGAAGGTATTTTCGGTATAGGCATACTCTAGGAAGTAGGACAATGCGAGTTGGAGAAGTATCACCAGGGTACTGTGCGCATATCATACAGCCTGATACGTGTACTGAACAGATGAGAGAGTTAGGGATAGGATTTTTCACTTGGAAAGTTTGCAATATGGTAATGTCATATTCTGTCCCATATGTTCTCCCCGATGATGCCTATTTCATATGCGGGAGGAAGGCGTATAAGTGGCTTGCCCCAAACTCAGAGGGATTGTGTTACATTGGAAGAGTGTTGCCAGAAGTAATGACCATAACCCATAATAAGATGAAAGACGTTCACTGCAGTGCTTAAGCTCCTTACACTCACACTCACTATGAACACATCATTAAGAGACATCTTATAGATAGGACAGAGCACGCAGCCTCTGATTTGATCCAAGAATCCACCGGGATTCAATTCGTTAGATATCACCCGTACCGCCAGAGGAATTATAAATTATAGGTATATTCATGCACTAGCGAACCTGATAGATAATATCACCGAGATGTATGATGACACCTTCAGGTATACAGGGAGGGAGTTGCAGGCTTACAAAACGGAACTGATCCAGCACAGGATGGTCCTCAATTATATCACAGCGGTGACCGGCGGGTACTGCGTCACTTTGGCAACTCAGTATGGTGTGAAGTGCTGCACGTATATTACAAACAGCACTGACGACCCAACCGAGGTCATAGATCAAAAGATGGACGATATCTTGCAGTTGAAGTGGGAGTTCCGAAGGAGACACAACCTTACCCTTACTGCTGTGAGTAATGAACTGACCGGCTGGGTCTCATGGTTGAACCCACGCAATTGGTTCTCAGGTTTAGGAGAATGGGCTCAAAATGTTATCGTGAGTGTAGGAAAGTTTCTCCTTTGTATCCTGGGAGTTGTCATAATGATTGGCTTGATATTTAGGTGTGTTCGAGTTTTAACGCGGCGCAAGCGCAGTACCAAAGTGATGAGTTTGAGGAGCGGGGGCATTGTTACAACAACTGATTTAATTTATGACCCATCGATAGAGACAATGTTGTGATAAGACGTGATTCCACGGTCCGTTTCTTTCACCCATTTCTCCTTTGTTTTCCCTCAGCGAAAATACATCCATCTGGAAAAGACTTTAATGGATACTCTAAAGACTTTAATGGACACTCTAAAGACTTTAATGGACAATCTAAAGACTTTAATGGACACTCTAAAGATTTTGATTGACACTCACAGCAAAGATACACCCACACGGACAAGTCTTCAATCAACACCCAAGAACGATTGCACAAATGTTATGTGAATGTATTTGTGATACGTCTCTTATCTTCATCTCTACAACCTTCAGGTAGTGTCACACATAGTCGATAGGTAATATCCATATATATATTAGCATTCACATGTATCCTCCCTTCATGTATCATCAACTAAATGTGCACCCCATTTATTGAAACAAAAAGCCGAAAAGAGCTCGGTAGTGTTTGTTGGCCCACTTATAGAACCTTAATACGGGATAAGAAGGATTTAATGTATACTTCGCAATACCTCGAAGCTTATTTAGAACATATACGGCACGATGATACATGCCCCTCAGACATGGATTTCATACATACATACATGCTTTTACTTTTTCACTAGGTCAGACATTTCCCACCTACACCTCTCCTCCTACCATCCAATCTGTAGATATTGTATTGTATATTTTTCTGTTTAATGTTTAGATAGTGGCAGTTGTTGTTGACTGCCAAAGGGTGGACGGTCAAAGTCGAAAAATATTGTAATACATATGCCTTGTACTAACCCCATGCACATGCCCGCTGCTCGTGCACTCAGTCCTCCGTTCGTGCACATATCCGCAATTTGCGTAGGATCGCTCCGGCGATCATGCGCGTGATATGGGTATTTACGGCGGAGTTTGTGAGCGCGTAGAGGGTTATTAGAACATTACATATTTAACCCAAATAGTGCACATTGTACACATAGCCCCCTGCACCACATCAGAAAGAAATAGCTGTTTAAAATGATAACAGAACAAAGGGATTCACCTTTACAGGATAGGAGGGGACAGAACAAGTTTACAAGGTGGTGTTTGGTATCCAGCTGTAGGGTATTTTAAGGGAAACATTCTGGTGTTGGTTTGAGGAAAATCGCATGTTCCTGAGGATAGTTAGATGCAGAAGCAGAATATAGGTTTAAACTTTATTTACTGTATATTATGTATGCGGGGGGAATCCAGAGGAGACCACCCACAAAAGCAGTTGAGAAAGACATAGCCCACCTTTTCAAATCAACCTATGACCTCTCCCGTAATGAAAAGGTACATCTCTGTGTCCAATAGACAAAGGGATTACAGTGACCATTGTATTGTTTTGGATGAAGTGAATAAAGAGAGCTTGCAGCAGGCTTGGAGACACAAGACTCTGAACGCTATCTGTATGACCAGCGGAGGACCGGCTTGGGTTGCGCTTGCGAACATTCTCACGTATGTACATTCTCTGTAGCCATTATTCTGTTTAGATTTATCTTGTTAGCCTGTAGTGTATGATTTGTACTGTTTACCTTTTGGAAAAATCCACAGTGGCCTTAGAACCCTGTGGTTTCAACTACAAATCAGTGTTGTGTCTTCACTTTCCTGCTAGGGTTTAAAGCGTATAACATTACCAAACTGTATAAGGTTTTAAAAGTGTATTGATAAGGTGTAACATCATTGCAGTGCTTTGCTGCATGAGGTCTAAGGTGTAACATCATTGCAGTGCTTTGCTGCATAAGGTTTAAGGTGTAACATCATTGCAGAGCTTTGCTGCATAAGGTTTAAAGTGTAATCATATCATTGCATTGTATAACTGTATAAGGTTTTAAGGTGTATTAATTGTGTGTGCGCACGCTGTGTGTGCTTTGTACCCACAGTGCGGCGTTTGTACGTTGAGTGCATACACGGTACAGGACTCTGTGCACAAATAGCGTACGAAGTACGTAGCGTGAGCTAGCGACCGCAGCAGCTCCATGGTAAAGGTGTGTTTAAAGGTATAGCTTTATGGTTTAAGATAATATCGACATTATCAATTGAGGGCTCGTCCAGTTTTTCCTCATACCCACAGCCTAGCAGCGTACAGCAGACTTTATCAGCAAAGGGCCGGAAGGTATCGTATCCCACACAAACCTTCTCCTGGTTGGTGGATACACTAGTGCTGATAAGATAAGCGTCTCCTCTGCAAGGTTTGTTGGGATGCTGGTGGAATCCGGAAGGTAAGAACGCACAGCTATTTTTAAAGTCTGTGAATTTCTGTTTGGCGCCAAATGCGCACACAATACACGCATACACCTGTATTTTGTACTCTGCATATCTGATCATATTGTTGCAAAACAAGGTTCAAATGAGTCATATTGTGTTTGATTCAGATTGGATTGCTTATCTGTTAAGTAGGGTAAAAGTACATTTAAAAGTTGCTGCAAAAGCCTTTATATAGTGTTTTTTTTAACTCAGGCCTAAAATAACTTCAGGGGCTTGCATGGTGTGTGATTTCTTTGTGACAAAGGAAGCCGCATGGTTTGTCCTCCATTTTGGACTAACCACATGGCCTGTCCACCATTTTGTGTAACCCTCATGGATGTGGAAGGGGGAGGAGCAGCGGCCATGTTGGGAAGGTCATTTTTCTAAATGGCTGATTTTCACTGCCCGGAATAATCAGCCGTCCTTGGTCAAAAAAAAAGAAATCACCATTTATGAGTTAGCAATGCATTTATTTAACCCATGCCATAGTCAATTACAAATAGTTTCAGATGGGGCTTAATGAAAGTTAATAATAAGATGAATACTTGATGTAAGAACGACACACAGATATAAACAAAGTTTTTTTTCTTTTACCTCTAAGATTCAGTTAACTCTGCTGGCTATAAGATAGCCATTGAAATGCAAATTAACCTGTGTAACTGCTTTTTCCTAGCAGTGGAAAAAAAACACCTTTACAGGCAGCCAATACCACATAGCATTCATATGCAAATTAGAAGCACTTAATGGGTAAATGAGTCTCAGGAGACCAGTGAATGGTATATATATATAATATTATAATTATGTGTGTGTTTATATCAATGTATGCAAGATAGCTATCCAATCTGAATCATACCATTTGAATTATTGAGGATTATTAGATTCATTTTGACCTGTACTGAAAAAATGTGTTGCTATTTAGTTTAAATATAGAGTTAATATTTAAGAAATAAGTGTAAGACGCACATGCAGCCTGGCCTAGTTGTAAAGGTTTATATAGTAGAAACTGTGTGTGTTAAGTAAGTGATTATAGTTAAATATCGTTTACATTTATAGAAGTGTGGTATTTGTAGTATTGCGGACGTATGACCTTTGTACACGTGTCTTGGACAGTGTACGGGACTGCGTACGCAACGTAAGGACGTACGCACGTGGCGTGTTCACGCAACATGCGTAAAAGTACGACCGCTAAATACAAATCACACAATAGCATTGTTTTAGTTTAGGCGCAAGACGGTAACCACGCGATAATAGCACAAATTGATCAGTTTCCAATATTTAGTTTAAAAACCTTTTTTACTGTAGTACCTCTGGGGAAAGCTATCAGTTAACAGGAAAAGATATTTTTCTGATCAGAAAACTATAGAATGTTCGTGTGGGCTGAATAAGGTGTGAATGTATTGAATCCCGCTTGGTGAACTTGGTGATCTTGGTGAAGCTTGGTGAAACTTGGTGAAACTTGGTGAAGCACGGTCTAGGTGAAAACGTGGTGAGCACGGTCTAGGTGAATACGTGCAACGGAGTGTGATAAAGTTTCTGTGGTATTATACTCCAGCTGTTTTGGAGCAGTGTGGAAACTCCAGTGATCCTACCACTTATAGATAGCAAGTGTCTATAAGCGGTACGATTGGACCGCGCGGTTGTATGGGCAATACGTGACGCAACATGATACGAAGTTTTGCATATTTGTGCGTAAATCTCGTCATCATACGCGTTATAGGAAGCACATGCAAGCGTGATTTGTGTAAAGTAAAGGTTTAGGGAGTTTTCGCTGGTCTCTCAGGAAAATCTCCAGAGGCAGATATTCACTGGGTACGGTAAGTTACTCCTAAAAGGCCCAGGGGATATAGGTCGAAGTAGGGCCTACAACGGCTACACGTGTCTGCTAAATAAGGCGGATCCATGATACTCGGAGCAGAAGAAGTTAGTGGAAGAACTTTGAGGACTTCCACCGGTAGACTACTGTGTTTGGTGCATTTTAGGAAATTTCCCCGTGTTAAAAAGGTCCACAATGGAAGCCAAGGGCACAACACAGGGACGTTCCTCAGTCAGGGTTCAGACTGCAGATTTCAGACCCAGGGGGTCAGCTCGGTTAGTAATGTGGGGGAAGTATGGTCCCCACACTGAGACCTTTTGTGATGAATGGACACGAATGACTGTGGGGGATAAAGCACCATTTCCTGGGATAGGTAGTTTTGATTCAGAGGTGTTGCAGAATTTAAGGATTAGGATATGTCTGTAAAAGTCCCGAAAACAAAGGATCAGACACACAAACTGTTTACATTTATGGCAACAAGAGGGCGATATGCAGAGGGAACTAGCTTACACAGCCGGTTCCAACCCTAGCAGGAAACTGATGGCAACCGCACCACCACCACCGTATATTACAGGGAAGAAAGTGGCTACAGACAATGGCATACCGATATATGATAAGAGTAAAGTTGATAAATGTATTAATGACGATAAGAGTAAAACTGATAAATGTATTAATTCTAACCCGTGCAAGTTGCATCCCATTTTAAACTTCCCTCAGGACTACAAGCAAGAAGATGAACCCAGCACGATATCGGCACTTTCTCTAGCAGCCACCATACAGGACACCCAGGTGGGCACGGCCCAACCGGTAAGAGCAGTAGTAAAGCCCCCTAGCGGAGGGATAAGTGAGGTCGTGTCCACAGGTAAGTACGGTACTGTACATTATGCAGAGATAATAGCACCTCACATTGTAGAGTCAACACAAAATGGTGTAATTGAACTAAATCCTGTCAGGGTGATCGCAGTCCCCAATGGGAAGACTGATGCTCAGGGAATCACTCCCGTCAGGAACATTGCTATGCATTGTCCTTGGTCCCGGACAGAATTGAGGACAATTATGTCTGAATTTCCCGATCCCAGAAAGGATCTAGCCGCATGTCAGAGGTTTATTAGAGAACTAGGTAACGCCACCGAACCCACAAACAAAGATTGGCGAACAGTGCTACGGTCATGTTTACCCTCCAATATTGACCCTACAAAATTCATTACTGATTGTAAATTAGATGTAGAAGTACCACTCACTGATGAATACACTCAGGAGAATGTACGACAGATCAATCTGCAATTAGGAGTATATTTCCCAACTGTTGTCAAGTGGAATAAAATCTTCTCCATTAGACAAAAAGAAGCTGAAATGGCTTCTGAATATTTCCATCGAGCACTGAAGGAAATGGCTAAATACACTATGATCGAGGACATTAAGGAAAATGTACATCATAGAGAGGTAGCTGTGTCCGTATTAATGGACGGGTTAAAAGACACACTAAGAACCAGGGTACAAACCTCTCTACCTAACTGGAGAGGTATTTCGGTGGCTGCATTAAGAGAGTCCGCTATCGAGCATGACCGTAATATCCAAAGAACCAGGGAAGCACAGGGAGAGCGGTTGATGGTGATGAGCATCCAAGCACTGGAAGAAGCATCAACTCGACCAAAACCCCAGGCCCCTGGCACGTGGAGGAAGCCAAGAGTTTGTTATCTGTGTAAAAGGGAAGGGCATTATGCCAGCAATTGTAACAGCACACATAAAGTCAGACCCCCTAGATAAGAACACGAGCAAAGTTATGATACACGTAATTGGGATCAGGGATCACATAGGAAAAATTTTGGGCCACACCTGTAGTCTGCAGCCAGTGAAGTTGATTGCTAGCCTTGGTAGTGAACCTGAGGTCACAGTTGATGTAGTTGGTAGATCATTTCTTGTAGATACAGGGGCGGCCAGGTAAACTCTGTGATTTATCTTTAAAAGTTTCCTCTTCATCTCTGACGTTCACCGACAGATTTACAGCTCAAACATCACATATGTACTCGGTCTTTTCAGAGGTCTGCCCAATCCTAGTATATCTCACCAGCATCATTGTGCCTGGACATGCACAGAGGATGGAGAGTGGAAATACTGGTGAAGGGAGACTGTGCAGAGATACTGATAGACATGATGGTGTGACAGCCTGATGGTGAACGCAAATCTGACAAACTTTCTTTTTATTATTCTCTCTCTCTTTTTTTTCATTTTATACGGATGGTTTATTTCACACAACAGTTAAACACATTGTAATACAGGATTTATGTTCCCTACAGAAAGGTCGTGGACTCGGAAAGAATAGCGTATCACTGGAGTGTCTGTTCGGGGAAGACTGAGAGGCAGCACTGTTGAGACGGCACCTGAGCACGGAGAACAACAAGACTAGAGGCGGTTGTCGTACCAGTTTTCTTTTTCCTTTTTATTATTTTCTCCATCTCCCATTACCCTCCTTTCCTCCCCCTTCTTGTTCCCTTTCTCTCCCCTTAACAAGATGGACTTACCCCAAGAGACTGCATTCCGGGTTTTCCTGTTGACCCTGTTGTTGACCAGAGCAGTCTGTTTCGGTGAGAGTACCAGAGAGGTCGAGAAAGGATCTGGAATGAGTTCTGATGGCAAGGACGGATTTGTAGAATTCCAAGAGCAACACATCCATCGAGCAAAGGCGAGTATCAGAAAACGATCTGGTAGTCAAGAAACTAGGAGACACTGTGAAGGGTTATTAGCTGAGGAAAATTGTATCTGTAGAAATTGTGAAAACATAGTTGAGGACGGGTGCATCCAGAGATGTCAGTCCAGCCTTAATATCAACATGGACCGTCATCCATTGAGTGATTATCACTCATTAGTGGGTAAGGTTTTAAACCAAACAGAATGCTGGGTGTGCTCACAAGTACCTCAAGGTCAGAGCAAGTCAGGACTAGTACCGTATCCTTTAACAATAGATGAGGTACTTGAATTACGGGGTGGGAGACCGGTGGACAAGAAATTTAACATTTCTAAGCCTCCTAGTTTGAAGCTCCACCAATATCATGTGGATAGATCCTTAGTATGTTTCAACATTTCCAATCCCCGAAAGCCAGGAAATTGGGAAGTGACATGGAATAACCAAACCATGGCATTTTCACACAGAGCTGACAGAATGCCCGTAGACTCAGAACTTATACGCCAAACAGCCAACAGTGGAAGGTATTTTCGGTATAGGCATACTCTAGGAAGTAGGACAATGCGGGTTGGAGAAGTATCACCAGGGTACTGTGCGCATATCATACAGCCTGATACGTGTACTGAACAGATGAGAGAGTTAGGGATAGGATTTTTCACTTGGAAAGTTTGCAATATGGTAATGTCATATTCTGTCCCATATGTTCTCCCCGATGATGCCTATTTCATATGCGGGAGGAAGGCGTATAAGTGGCTTGCCCCAAACTCAGAGGGATTGTGTTACATTGGAAGAGTGTTGCCAGAAGTAATGACCATAACCCATAATAAGATGAAAGACGTTCACTGCAGTGCTCAAGCTCCTTACACTCACACTCACTATGAACACATCATTAAGAGACACCTTATAGATAGGACAGAGCACGCAGCCTCTGATTTGATCCAAGAATCCACCGGGATTCAATTCGTTAGATATCACCCGTACCGCCAGAGGAATTATAAATTATAGGTATATTCATGCACTAGCGAACCTGATAGATAATATCACCGAGATGTATGATGACACCTTCAGGTATACAGGGAGGGAGTTGCAGGCTTACAAAACGGAACTGATCCAGCACAGGATGGTCCTCAATTATATCACAGCGGTGACCGGCGGGTACTGCGTCACTTTGGCAACTCAGTATGGTGTGAAGTGCTGCACGTATATTACAAACAGCACTGACGACCCAACCGAGGTCATAGATCAAAAGATGGACGATATCTTGCAGTTGAAGTGGGAGTTCCGAAGGAGACACAACCTTACCCTTACTGCTGTGAGTAATGAACTGACCGGCTGGGTCTCATGGTTGAACCCACGCAATTGGTTCTCAGGTTTACGAGAATGGGCTCAAAATGTTATCGTGAGTGTAGGAAAGTTTCTCCTTTGTATCCTGGGAGTTGTCATAATGATTGGCTTGATATTTAGGTGTGTTCGAGTTTTAACGCGGCGCAAGCGCAGTACCAAAGTGATGAGTTTGAGGAGCGGGGGCATTGTTACAACAACTGATTTAATTTATGACCCATCGATAGAGACAATGTTGTGATAAGACGTGATTCCACGGTCCGTTTCTTTCACCCATTTCTACTTTGTTTTCCCTCAGCGAAAATACATCCATCTGGAAAAGACTTTAATGGATACTCTAAAGACTTTAATGGACACTCTAAAGACTTTAATGGACAATCTAAAGACTTTAATGGACACTCTAAAGATTTTGATTGACACTCACAGCAAAGATACACCCACACGGACAAGTCTTCAATCAACACCCAAGAACGATTGCACAAATGTTATGTGAATGTATTTGTGATACGTCTCTTATCTTCATCTCTACAACCTTCAGGTAGTGTCACACATAGTCGATAGGTAATATCCATATATATATTAGCATTCACATGTGTCCTCCCTTCATGTATCATCAACTAAATGTGCACCCCATTTATTGAAACAAAAAGCCGAAAAGAGCTCGGTAGTGTTTGTTGGCCCACTTACAGAACCTTAATACGGGATAAGAAGGATTTAATGTATACTTTGCAATACCTCAAAGCTTATTTAGAACATATACGGCACGATGATACATGCCCCTCAGACATGGATTTCATACATACATGCTTTTACTTTTTCACTAGGTCAGACATTTCCCACCTACACCTCTCCTCCTACCATCCAATCTGTAGATATTGTATTGTATATTTTTCTGTTTAATGTTTAGATAGTGGCAGTTGTTGTTGACTGCCAAAGGGTGGACGGTCAAAGTCGAAAAATATTGTAATACATATGCCTTGTACTAACCCCATGCACATGCCCGCTGCTCGTGCACTCAGTCCTCCGTTCGTGCACATACATTTGCTGATTATGCCAAATGAATTTCATGTTTGAATAGTCTAGGTATGATTCGTTGAACTACACATCCCAGCAAGTTGTACTGCATTTGCTGATTATGCCAAATGAATTTCATGTTTGAATAGTCTAGGTATGATTCGTTGAACTACACATCCCAGCAAGTTGTACTGCATTTGCTGATTATGCCAAATGAATTTCATGTTTGAATAGTCTAGGTATGATTCGTTGAACTACACATCCCAGCAAGTTGTACTGCATTTGCTGATTATGCCAAATGAATTTCATGTTTGAATAGTCTAGGTATGATTCGTTGAACTACACATCCCAGCAAGTTGTACTGCATTTGCTGATTATGCCAAATGAATTTCATGTTTGAATAGTCTAGGTATGATTCGTTGAACTACACATCCCAGCAAGTTGTACTGCATTTGCTGATTATGCCAAATGAATTTCATGTTTGAATAGTCTAGGTATGATTCGTTGAACTACACATCCCAGCAAGTTGTACTGCATTTGCTGATTATGCCAAATGAATTTCATGTTTGAATAGTCTAGGTATGATTCGTTGAACTACACATCCCAGCAAGTTGTACTGCATTTGCTGATTATGCCAAATGAATTTCATGTTTGAATAGTCTAGGTATGATTCGTTGAACTACACATCCCAGCAAGTTGTACTGCATTTGCTGATTATGCCAAATGAATTTCATGTTTGAATAGTCTAGGTATATTGAATATGGGTTTTTTTCTTTTTTTTTTTCTTGTATGTTTTTCTCTTTGTAGAGATATAGTTGGCTGCCTTATTGGCATGTAATGTCTGTTTTTCTAAGCTAATTTATGGCCTTAGTTTAAAGGGGGATGGTCTTGGGTGGAGTTTGCAATCATTGCATTCACATGGATATTGTTCCTATTTGAAGTCTAGTATACGGCTGGATAGTCGTCGGCTGGCAGTGCTTCCATAGAAGTGCTGACATAAAAGTGTTATTATAAAAATAGCGTTATACCTGCGTTAAACCGAAGGAAAACCAGAAGGAAAACATCAACACACCAACACTACCACAAAAGGACTGCCTTAATGCTCAAAAGTATGTAATTCATCTTATGCATATCATCCGTTTTTACAAAACCTAGGAAAAGGCATCCCCAATCTGCTCACTACAGTTCTCTCTTATGCAAACTTATGTATGTTTCTTTATGTAATGATTTCTTGAAAATGTCATTGCATGTGTGGGGAAGTTGCTCGGTGAAACAGTTTAGTATTGCATACTAACTGGTGATTACCTCTTTTGAACATTAACCAATTGTGGTCAGGTGTACTATGTCTTTATATTTAGTAAGGTATAGTCGTGGTGTAAAGGACAGAGTATGATTACTGATTAGTAAAAGAAAACAAATAATGAGCAACATCCCCAAACAGGTAATTTCAACTTTAAACTTGTCATTCATTTTGTACGCTCTGGACATGGCTACTACTAACAAATGCACAGAAACATTTTTTAAAGCTATGTCTGCAAATGCTAGGAGCTTAGGAGACAAAATTCCAGAGCTAATTGCGATAATGACAAGGGATAACCTGGATTTTGTGGCTATTACAGAGTCTTGGTGCAATGAGAATCATGACTGGGACTTAACTATACCAGGATACAATTTATTTAGGAAAGATAGAATAGGAAGAATAGGAGGAGGGGTAGCAATGTATGTGAAAAAAAGCATAAATGCCACTTTAATACAAAATATTGAAGCCAAAACTGAGGCCCTTTGGGTCACCATAGAAACTGGGAAGAAGGACATTATTCGCATTGGGGTGATCTATAGACCACCAGGCCAGGGGCAGGATTTGGACAGGAACCTATTGTTGGACATCTCTAAAATGGCTTTTAAGGGAGAAGTCATAATCATGGGAGACTTTAATTTACCTGATGTAAATTGGGAGGGGTCTTTTGCAAGTTCAGCTACAAGTGGCAAATTTCTACATTCCTTACAGGGAGCATCTCTCAAGCAATTGGTGAGGGAGCCCACTCGCAAAGACTCAATATTAGATCTAATTCTTACAAATGGTGATAGAATATCTGATATATATGTGGGTGAGCACCTGGGATCCAGTGATCATCAAGCAGTATGGTTTAGTATAAAGACAGGATCCAACTCCTCTCACACAAAAACAAAGGTGTTGGATTTTAGAAATGCAGACTTTGCAAAAATGGGGAGATGTTTAAGTGATTCATTGGCAGACTGGAGGAACTTGGAAGGGGTGCAGGAGAGGTGGAAAAAAATTAAAAGTGCATTACTAAGTGTAACAGACCTTTGTATCAAAATGGTTAGGAAAAGCACCAGGAAAAGGAAGCCAGTGTGGTTCACAAAAGTAGTATCAACTAGTGTGAAAGCAAAAAAGATGGCTTTTAGGAAATACAAACAGACTCAAAATAATAACGACAAAGAGGAGTATCTGGACAGACGGAAGGATGCTAAGAAAGTGATCAGACGTGCAAAGGCAGAAGCTGAGGAGAAAATGGCCCAGTCAGTAGATAAAGGGGGCAAAACTTTTTTTAAGTATATAAGTGAAAGGAGAAAATCAAATGGAGGAATAATAAGACTTAAGACAGAGAGTGGGCATTTGGTGGAGGGAGACAAGGCAATAGCAGATCACCTAAATAATTATTTTTGCTCAGTATTTACTACAGAAGAAGGGATGGGGCCACAGTTAAATTGCAAGGACATTCATAAAAATAAGGTAGATGAAAATACATTTACAGAGGAGAAGGTCCTAACAGAACTTTCAAAACTAAAAGTGGATAAATCAATGGGACCAGATGGAATACACCCAAGGATACTCAAAGAGCTAAAAGATGTCCTGGTTACACCTTTAACAGAATTATTTAACCAGTCACTAAATACAGGTGATATTCCAGAGGACTGGAAAAGAGCAAATGTAGTTCCACTGCACAAAAGTGGAAGCAAGGAAGAAGCAAGTAACTACAGACCAGTAAGCCTTACATCAGTAGTAGGGAAAGTAATGGAAAAACTATTAAAAGAAAGAGTAGTGGAATATCTTAAATCGAACAACTTACAGGATCCAAAACAGCATGGATTTACTGGTGGGAGATCATGCCAAACAAATCTTATTGACTTTTTTGACTCTGTGATGAAAATAATAGATCAAGGGGGAGCTGTAGATGTAGCATATCTAGACTTTAGTAAGGCATTTGACACTGTCCCACATCACAGACTGCTAAATAAACTTGAAAGCCTGGGGGTGGATTATAAATTAGTGAAATGGATAAGAACCTGGTTGCAGGATAGGAAACAGACAGTTGTAGTTAATGGAGTGCAATCTATGGAGGGAAATGTTACCAGTGGAGTACCCCAGGGATCTGTACTAGGTCCAGTTCTCTTTAATATCTTTGTTGGTGACATTGCAGATGGTATTGAAGGGAAGATATGCCTTTTTGCAGATGATACAAAGATATGCAACAGGGTAGACACACCGGGAGGGGTCAAACAAATGATTGATGACCTAGGTAGGCTTGAGAAATGGTCAAGAACGTGGCAACTACAGTTTAATGCTAAAAAATGCAAAATCATGCACTTGGGTCTCAAAAACCCAAAGGCTAAGTATAGTATCAAGGGTACTATAATGGAAACTACTGAGGAGGAAAGAGATTTAGGAGTCACTATTTCAAGTGACTTGAAGGCAGGAAAGCAATGCAACAAAGCAATGAGAAAGGCAAGTCAGATGCTTGGTTGCATTGGGAGAGGAATCAGTAGCAGGAAAAAAGAAGTGATAATGCCACTGTATAGGTCATTGGTAAGGCCCCATCTGGAATACTGTGTCCAGTTCTGGAGACCCTATCTCCAGAAGGATATAAATACATTAGAGAGTGTACAAAGAAGGGCAACTAAAATGGTGCATGGCCTACATCACAAAACTTACCCGGAAAGGCTAAAAGATCTTAACATGTATAGTTTGGAGGAGAGAAGGGAAAGGGGAGACATGATAGAAACTTTCAAATATATAAAGGGTCTTAACAAAGTTCAGGAGGGAAACATTCTTCAAAGGAAAAGAAGTATTAGAACTCGAGGGCATACATTGAGACTGGAGGGGGGGAGGTTCAGGGGAAATTTAAGGAAAAATTACTTCACAGAAAGGGTAGTGGATAAGTGGAATAGCCTCCCATCAGAGGTGGTAGAGGCTAAGACTGTAGGGCAATTTAAACATGCTTGGGACAGGCATATGAATATCCTTACAAAGAATCAAGGTTAAAAAAGGGTTGAGATTGCCTAAAGGATAAAATAAAAAAGGGGCAGACTAGATGGGCCAAGTGGTTCTTATCTGCCGTCAAATTCTATGTTTCTATGTTTCTATATCCGCAATTTGCGTAGGATCGCTCCGGCGATCATGCGCGTGATATGGGTATTTACGGCGGAGTTTGTGAGCGCGTAGAGGGTTATTAGAACATTACATATTTAACCCAAATAGTGCACATTGTACACATAGCCCCCTGCACCACATCAGAAAGAAATAGCTGTTTAAAATGATAACAGAACAAAGGGATTCACCTTTACAGGATAGGAGGGGACAGAACAAGTTTACAAGGTGGTGTTTGGTATCCAGCTGTAGGGTATTTTAAGGGAAACATTCTGGTGTTGGTTTGAGGAAAATTGCATGTTCCTGAGGATAGTTAGATGCAGAAGCAGAATATAGGTTTAAACTTTATTTACTGTATATTATGTATGCGGGGGGAATCCAGAGGAGACCACCCACAAGAGCAGTTGAGAAAGACATAGCCCACCTTTTCAAATCAACCTATGACCTCTCCCGTAATGAAAAGGTACATCTCTGTGTCCAATAGACAAAGGGATTACAGTGACCATTGTATTGTTTTGGATGAAGTGAATAAAGAGAGCTTGCAGCAGGCTTGGAGACACAAGACTCTGAACGCTATCTGTATGACCAGCGGAGGACCGGCTTGGGTTGCGCTTGCGAACATTCTCACGTATGTACATTCTCTGTAGCCATTATTCTGTTTAGATTTATCTTGTTAGCCTGTAGTGTATGATTTGTACTGTTTACCTTTTGGAACAATCCACAGTGGCCTTAGAACCCTGTGGTTTCAACTACAAATCAGTGTTGTGTCTTCACTTTCCTGCTAGGGTTTAAAGCGTATAACATTACCAAACTGTATAAGGTTTTAAAAGTGTATTGATAAGGTGTAACATCATTGCAGTGCTTTGCTGCATGAGGTCTAAGGTGTAACATCATTGCAGTGCTTTGCTGCATAAGGTTTAAGGTGTAACATCATTGCAGAGCTTTGCTGCATAAGGTTTAAAGTGTAATCATATCATTGCATTGTATAACTGTATAAGGTTTTAAGGTGTATTAATTGTGTGTGCGCACGCTGTGTGTGCTTTGTACCCACAGTGCGGCGTTTGTACGTTGAGTGCATACACGGTACGGGACTCTGTGCGCAAATAGCGTACGAAGTACGTAGCGTGAGCTAGCGACCGCAGCAGCTCCATGGTAAAGGTGTGTTTAAAGGTATAGCTTTATGGTTTAAGATAATATCGACATTATCAATTGAGGGCTCGTCCAGTTTTTCCTCATACCCACAGCCTAGCAGCGTACAGCAGACTTTATCAGCAAAGGGCCGGAAGGTATCGTATCCCACACAAACCTTCTCCTGGTTGGTGGATACACTAGTGCTGATAAGATAAGCGTCTCCTCTGCAAGGTTTGTTGGGATGCTGGTGGAATCCAGAAGGTAAGAACGCACAGCTATTTTTAAAGTCTGTGAATTTCTGTTTGGCGCCAAATGCGCACACAATACACGCATACACCTGTATTTTGTACTCTGCATATCTGATCATATTGTTGCAAAACAAGGTTCAAATGAGTCATATTGTGTTTGATTCAGATTGGATTGCTTATCTGTTAAGTAGGGTAAAAGTACATTTAAAAGTTGCTGCAAAAGCCTTTATATAGTGTTTTTTTTAACTCAGGCCTAAAATAACTTCAGGGGCTTGCATGGTGTGTGATTTCTTTGTGACAAAGGAAGCCGCATGGTTTGTCCTCCATTTTGGACTAACCACATGGCCTGTCCACCATTTTGTGTAACCCTCATGGATGTGGAAGGGGGAGGAGCAGCGGCCATGTTGGGAAGGTCATTTTTCTAAATGGCTGATTTTCACTGCCCGGAATAATCAGCCGTCCTTGGTAAAAAAAAAAAGAAATCACCATTTATGAGTTAGCAATGCATTTATTTAACCCATGCCATAGTCAATTACAAATAGTTTCAGATGGGGCTTAATGAAAGTTAATAATAAGATGAATACTTGATGTAAGAACGACACACAGATATAAACAAAGTTTTTTTTTCTTTTACCTCTAAGATTCAGTTCACTCTGCTGGCTATAAGATAGCCATTGAAATGCAAATTAACCTGTGTAACTGCTTTTTCCTAGCAGTGGAAAAAAAACACCTTTACAGGCAGCCAATACCACATAGCATTCATATGCAAATTAGAAGCACTTAATGGGTAAATGAGTCTCAGGAGACCAGTGAATGGTACATATATATAATATTATAATTATGTGTGTGTTTATATCAATGTATGTTCTGCAAGATAGCTATCCAATCTGAATCATACCATTTGAATTATTGAGGATTATTAGATTCATTTTGACCTGTACTGAAAAAATGTGTTGCTATTTAGTTTAAATATAGAGTTAATATTTAAGAAATAAGTGTAAGACGCACATGCAGCCTGGCCTAGTTGTAAAGGTTTATACAAAAGAAACTGTGTGTGTGTTAAGTAAGTGATTATAGTTAAATATCGTTTACATTTATAGAAGTGTGGGATTTGTAGTATTGCGGATGTATGGCCTTTGTACACGTGTCTTGGACAGTGTACGGGACTGCGTACGCAACGTAAGGACGTACGCACGTGGCGTGTTCACGCAACATGCGTAAAAGTATGACCGCTAAATACAAATCACACAATAGCATTGTTTTAGTTTAGGCGCAAGACGGTAACCACGCGATAATAGCACAAATTGATCAGTTTCCAATATTTAGTTTAAAAACCTTTTTTACTGTAGTACCTCTGGGGAAAGCTATTAGTTAACAGGAAAAGATATTTTTTCTGATCAGAAAACTATAGAATGTTAGTGTGGGCTGAATAAGGTGTGAATGTATTGAATCTCGCTTGGTGAACTTGGTGATCTTGGTGAAGCTTGGTGAAACTTGGTGAAGCACGGTCTAGGTGAAAACGTGGTGAGCACGGTCTAGGTGAATACGTGCAACGGAGTGTGATAAAGTTTTCGTGGTATTACACTCCAGCTGTTTTGGAGCACAGTGTGGAGACTCCAGTTATCCTACCACTTATAGATAGCAAGTGTCTATAAGCGGTACGATTGGACCGCGCGGTTGTATGGGCAATACGTGACGCAACGTGATACGAAGTTTTGCATATTTGTGCATAAATCTCGTCATCATACGCGTTATAGGAAGCACATGCAAGCATGATTTGTGTAAAGTAAAGGTTTAGGGAGTTTTCGCTGGTCTCTCAGGAAAATCTCCAGAGGCAGATATTCACTGGGTACGGTAAGTTACTCCTAAAAGGCCCAGGGGATATAGGTCGAAGTAGGGCCTGCAACGGCTACACGTGTCTGCTAAATAAGGCGGATCCGTGATACTCGGAGCAGAAGAAGTTAGTGGAAGAACTTTGAGGACTTCCACCGGTAGATTACTGTGTTTGGTGCATTTTAGGAAATTTCCCCGTGTTAAAAAGGTCCACAATGGAAGCCAAGTGCACAACACAGGGACGTTCCTCAGTCAGGGTTCAGACTGCAGATTTCAGACCCAGGGGGTCAGCTCGGTTAGTAATGTGGGGGAAGTATGGTCCCCACACTGAGACCTTTTGTGATGAATGGACACGAATGACTGTGGGGGATAAAGCACCATTTCCTGGGATAGGTAGTTTTGATTCAGAGGTGTTGCAGAATTTAGGGATTAGGATATGTCTGTTAAAGTCCCGAAAACAAAGGATCAGACACACAAACTGTTTACATTTATGGCAACAAGAGGGTGATATGCAGAGGGAACTAGCTTACACAGCCGGTTCCAACCCTAGCAGGAAACTGATGGCAACCGCACCACCACCACCGTATATTACAGGGAAGAAAGTGACTACAGACAATAGCATACCGATATATGATAAGAGTAAAGTTGATAAATGTATTAATGACGATAAGAGTAAAACTGATAAATGTATTAATTCTAACCCGTGCAAGTTGCATCCCATTTTAAACTTCCCTCAGGACTACAAGCAAGAAGATGAACCCAGCACGATATCGGCACTTTCTCTAGCAGCCACCATACAGGACACCCAGGTGGGCACGGCCCAACCGGTAAGAGCAGTAGTAAAGCCCCCTAGCGGAGGGATAAGTGAGGTCATGTCCACAGGTAAGTACGGTACTGTACATTATGCAGAGATAATAGCACCTCACATTGTAGAGTCAACACAAAATGGTATAATTGAACTATGAAGAAAGTAGGCGGGGTTGAAAGTCAATGAATAGTAATTATTATGTACAGGGCTGAGGTAGAGAACTATGGCTGGAGCACGATGGTTAAAGAACGTAGTTGCGGATAAAGAACTGCAGGTTGTGGCTTGGAAGATGAGGTTGTGAATAATGAACTGCGGATCTGTGGATGGTGGTTAAAAGACGTGGCTGGAGGTAAGAACTGTGGACTGTGATTTGAAAGACGAGACTGTAGATGATGAACTGTGGAACTGTGGATGGTAGTTGAAGACGTGGCTGGAGACAAGGACTGTGGACTGTGGTTTGGAGTATGAGGCTGAAGATAACAATCTGCAGGTTGTGGTCGGTGGTACAAAGACGTGGCTTGTGAAGTAGATCTGTGGAGTGTGGCTTGAAAGAGGAGGCAGAAGACCCGGGTGCGACTGTGCCCAAAGAGTCAAACTGGCCCGGGTTTTCCAGGATCGCTTCCACAGGCAGTAGCAGGTTAGGATCGGCAGGACTGTAGCAGCAACAGAGAACCGACCAAGCAGGAGCAGGAGTAACCAGAATACAACAAGGATCCTGGGAGCACAGGCTAAAGCACCTACAAAAGGGTTGTAACTTGAAGCACTGGCGTCACTGTCCTAAACCAGCCCCCTTTTATAGGGAGAGCTTCCCCTGGATTGACTGGAAGAAACAGGAGACAGGAACTATGCTTAAAACTTGGTCTACAACATCGCCCAGTAATGCAGACCTTTCCGCAAAGCCACATTGCTCACTGCGTCTGGTCTCCTAGCAATGGCTCAGAAAGAGCGACCTGCTGTAGCGGTGTCCCGCCGTCACGAGCGGACCCCCTCACCGCCGCCGCCGCTGCCCACGGACCCGGCGCAGTAGCCCACCTCCGCCGCGGCCCGCACACCGCCGGAGAAGCCAGCCCCGCGGCCCCAGCATACCGATAAGACTCCGGACGCTGACAGTCTTAAATTTATTTAATCGGCATGTTGATATTATGCTTCTTATTTCAGCAAAGAGCTACTGCAGCATAAATCCAGCTTCTATACAGCGTTTTCACATACACAAATGTGATAAGGTTTCCTTCAATAACTGTCATACTGACATAGATAACATCATCATAGCTCCTAATCGTGTTTTGTACCACAATATTAGCTCATTCCAACAGCAATCTATCGTACTATAATATCCAAATAAAGTATAAATATATATACACTAAAAGGTATGAAGACTATGGTGTTTTTAGAAAATGAACAGGAAGTTGAAAAATGGTAAGGAGAGGAAAACCCACCCCTCTCATTCAATTCCTTGTATTCCTTGTCACCTTTATGATGTAATGATTATTTCTTATGATTATCATACCCTAAAAAATGAGAGTTTATGTACTGAATAATACAGAAATGATACTGCTATTATAATCCACATGAAGATAAAGCATTAGTTAAGACAACGAGGAGAGATGTAAAACACACTGCTGCCCTCCGTTATTAATAATCAGTATGTCCGGCCTTACTGAGTTAACATGTTTGAAATTGTCAGAGGATTTAAATGATACAAATGTTGCCAGAGCTTATTCTTTGTAAATAATCATGAAACAGTGAAAAGCCAAATTAGGATGGTAAATATGTCAGATAGCTGGTTACATAGTATGCAATAAGAATCAACTATTGGGTCTCGGTGCAGTATACACTACATTACTATAAAACCCCCTGTAGCTGTGCCCGCAGTAGTTGTGCCCCCTGTAGCTGTGCCTGGAGTAGTTGTGCCCCCTGTAGCTGTGCCCGGAGTAGTTGTGCCCCCTGTAGCTGTGCCTGGAGTAGTTGTGCCCCCTGTAGCTGTGCCTGGAGTAGTTGTACCCCCTGTAACTGTGCCTGGAGTAGTTGTGCCCCCTGTAGCTGTGCCTGGAGTAGTTGTGCCCCCTGTAGCTGTGCCCGGAGTAGTTGTGCCCCCTGTAGCTGTGCCCGGAGTAGTTGTGCCCCCTGTAGCTGTGCCCGGAGTAGTTGTGCCCCCTGTAGCTGTGCCTGGAGTAGTTGTACCCCCTGTAACTGTGCCTGGAGTAGTTGTGCCCCCTGTAGCTGTGCCCGGAGTAGTTGTGCCCCCTGTAGCTGTGCCTGGAGTAGTTGTACCCCCTGTAACTGTGCCTGGAGTAGTTGTGCCCCCTGTAGCTGTGCCTGGAGTAGTTGTGCCCCCTGTAGCTGTGCCTGGAGTAGTTGTGCCCCCTGTAGCTGTGCCCGGAGTAGTTGTGCCCCCTGTAGCTGTGCCCGGAGTAGTTGTGCCCCCTGTAGCTGTGCCTGGAGTAGTTGTGCCCCCTGTAGCTGTGCCCGGAGTTGTTGTGCCCCCTGTAGCTGTGCCCGGAGTAGTTGTGCCCCCTGTAGCTGTGCCCGGAGTAGTTGTGCCCCCTGTAGCTGTGCCTGGAGTAGTTGTGCCCCCTGTAGCTGTGCCTGGAGTAGTTGTACCCCCTGTAACTGTGCCTGGAGTAGTTGTGCCCCCTGTAGATGTGCCCCCTGTTGCTGTGCCTGGAGTAGTTGTGCCCCCTGTAGCTGTGCCTGGAGTAGTTGTGCCCCCTGTAACTGTGCCTGGAGTAGTTGTGCCCCCTGTAGCTGTGCCTGGAGTAGTTGTGCCCCCTGTAGCTGTGCCTGGAGTAGTTGTGCCCCCTGTAACTGTGCCTGGAGTAGTTGTGCCCCCTGTAGCTGTGCCCGGAGTAGTTGTGCCCCCTGTAGCTGTGCCTGGAGTAGTTGTGCCCCCTGTAGCTGTGCCCGGAGTAGTTGTGCCCCCTGTAGATGTGCCCCCTGTAGCTGTGCCTGGAGTAGTTGTGCCCCCTGTAGATGTGCCCCCTGTAACTGTGCCTGGAGTAGTTGTGCCCCCTGTAGCTGTGCCTGGAGTAGTTGTGCCCCCTGTAGCTGTGCCCGGAGTAGTTGTGCCCCCTGTAGCTGTGCCCGGAGTAGTTGTGCCCCCTGTAGCTGTGCCCGGAGTAGTTGTGCCCCCTGTAGCTGTGCCTGGAGTAGTTGTACCCCCTGTAACTGTGCCTGGAGTAGTTGTGCCCCCTGTAGCTGTGCCCGGAGTAGTTGTGCCCCCTGTAGCTGTGCCTGGAGTAGTTGTACCCCCTGTAACTGTGCCTGGAGTAGTTGTGCCCCCTGTAGCTGTGCCTGGAGTAGTTGTGCCCCCTGTAGCTGTGCCTGGAGTAGTTGTGCCCCCTGTAGCTGTGCCCGGAGTAGTTGTGCCCCCTGTAGCTGTGCCCGGAGTAGTTGTGCCCCCTGTAGCTGTGCCTGGAGTAGTTGTGCCCCCTGTAGCTGTGCCCGGAGTTGTTGTGCCCCCTGTAGCTGTGCCCGGAGTAGTTGTGCCCCCTGTAGCTGTGCCCGGAGTAGTTGTGCCCCCTGTAGCTGTGCCTGGAGTAGTTGTGCCCCCTGTAGCTGTGCCTGGAGTAGTTGTACCCCCTGTAACTGTGCCTGGAGTAGTTGTGCCCCCTGTAGATGTGCCCCCTGTTGCTGTGCCTGGAGTAGTTGTGCCCCCTGTAGCTGTGCCTGGAGTAGTTGTGCCCCCTGTAACTGTGCCTGGAGTAGTTGTGCCCCCTGTAGCTGTGCCTGGAGTAGTTGTGCCCCCTGTAGCTGTGCCTGGAGTAGTTGTGCCCCCTGTAACTGTGCCTGGAGTAGTTGTGCCCCCTGTAGCTGTGCCCGGAGTAGTTGTGCCCCCTGTAGCTGTGCCTGGAGTAGTTGTGCCCCCTGTAGCTGTGCCCGGAGTAGTTGTGCCCCCTGTAGATGTGCCCCCTGTAGCTGTGCCTGGAGTAGTTGTGCCCCCTGTAGATGTGCCCCCTGTAGCTGTGCCTGGAGTAGTTGTGCCCTCTGTAGCTGTGCCTGGAGTAGTTGTACCCCCTGTAACTGTGCCTGGAGTAGTTGTGTCCCCTGTGGATGTGCCCCCTGTAGCTGTGCCTGGAGTAGTTGTGCCCCCTGTAGCTGTGCCTGGAGTAGTTGTGCCCCCTGTAGCTGTGCCTGGAGTAGTTGTGCCCCCTGTAGATGTGCCCCCTGTAGCTGTGCCTGGAGTAGTTGTGCCCTCTGTAGCTGTGCCTGGAGTAGTTGTACCCCCTGTAACTGTGCCTGGAGTAGTTGTGCCCCCTGTAGATGTGCCCCCTGTAGCTATGCCTGGAGTAGTTGTGCCCTCTGTAGCTGTGCCTGGAGTAGTTGTGTCCCCTGTAACTGTGGCCCCAGTAGGTGTGCCCTCCTGTAGCTGTGCCCCCTAGTAGCGTTGCAAACACAAATAAAATAAAAACAAAACAATAAAAAACCACTCACCTGCCTGCTCCTGCTTCCCGACTGCTGCTGGCCGCGTCTCCGCTGTCCGTGCGTGTGATGCGTGACGTCACACGCAAGTCACGGACCAGAGGGGAGGAGGTAGGGGAGCGGAGAGGAGAGACGGGAGAGGAGAGGTGGGATGGGAGGGACAGATTTGAAGCAGCTCGGGCTTCCAGCTGTCAGTGACTGACAGCTGTGGCTGCGAGCTGCTTGCAGCCAGGCAAAGGTTCCGGCGGAGTCGAGCTGCGGCGCCCTGTACTGTCTTGGGTGCCTGGAGCTCGAGCTACGCCCCTGCTCAGCACAATCAAACTGTGGAGGAAATAGCACAGTCCCTGATCTCTTTTTGCCAAGCCCAGGTCTCATTCATGCAGACTCAAACTCTGCATATGAATGCCAATAGGCCACTAGCTGTGCAAATTGAAACATATGACCAGAGTGACCCAGAGGACCAGAACCGTTATGGTGCATAGCCTCGATATGCACATGTTTGAAATGACTGAGGCAATTAGGGCTCAAAAGAAAGCAGTAATCAGCCTCCAAAGGGAATTAGCATCCCTTATGGCCACAAGGAAAGCTTCCTCTGTGTTGAGTGTTTGTAGCCAGGTGACATCCCTCCCCAAACAGCTTCACCAGTCACTCCCCCTAAGCACAGTCTGAGCAGGAGTGGAGGTATGCCTAAAGGGGCAAGTTGAGGCAAAAGGGGATCGACCTCTAAAAAATTATTGTGTTTTTTTTTCTTGATATGTGTTTGTTTTGACTTTTACCCTATTTCTGATTAGTAAAATGTTTATTAAAAAAATTTGAGTCATAATTTTAAATGTATGGTAAATTATATGTATACATATAAATTATATGTATAAATAGGGGATACATTTTGGGTAATGGGTTTCTTAACTTATATGTTGGCACACTATTTAATGTGCGGAAGGGAATTTGGGGGTGGGGATTTGCACCCCCCTTCCTCTTTGTTTGTTGTTTGTCTGTGACCCCTCCCCCTTCCAGCACCTGATATATAATTACCTCCAGGTATGATTGAGCAGCTTCCAAATTGTTTGTCTGCTTGTGTGCATGAGGCATTGAATGGGAGCAGCATTTGGAAGGCACGCTGTTCCTTGTAGTGCCAATGGGAGATCCTGGGGGTGGCTCCCGGGTAAGTTAGCTCTCTGTCTGGAAGTGTTTTAGTAATAGCCTTTATCATGAGGCGTACTGTGACAAATTACATGGCCCTATGAGGGCACTGCTATCAAGTAGAGTTAGGACTGCTGTATCAGAGAAGCCGTGAAGTGGCCAGCAGCTAAACATGTGTTTGCAAACATTTGTGACGAATTCTCTGAATTTTATTACCAGAAAGATTCAGGGATGGTTACAGGTAATTTTCAGTGTGCGGAAGGGAATTTGGGGGTGGGGATTTGCACCCCCCTTCCTCTTTGTTTGTTGTTACACTATTTAATTAGTACAATTACTGTAAATGGTTTTTTTAAACTTAGTAATGTATATAGGTATATATGTTTAATTACTGTAAATGGGATTCTGTGATTTTTTTTTTAAATTTTTCAGTTAGGTGTCACATTGAACTCACCAATTAGAATCTAGTCTATTTTTTCAATAGTTCTTTTTTCAAACTAATTTTGTATAACATTGGTTGAGTTGTATCTTAACAATGGAAAAACATCTGGATATGTGTTTGTGGCATGGAAGTACTGGTTTTCTGAGATAAATGCGAGTTTAAATGCTCTCGCAGCCTATTACATGTGCAAGTTGTTAAAAAGTGCAAGTTCAGACTTCCGGTTCCGGGACCCATGGAGTGAGCCGCACGCTGCAGGAGCTCCGTCCCGCCGCCCACCGCAATAAACCTTTTCAGGGCTGTTACAGCCTCTACATCACCCGGCATACCCTCTGCAAACTCTGCGGTCAGCATGGACCGCTATGTGACGCCCATAGCTGCGGCTACCCAGGCTCCTGCAGGCGTAAATGCGAGGCTGGAAAAGCGCCGCGCGGGAACCAACATGGCGCCTGGCGCCGGCCCTGAAGTCACCTCACCAGCCTCCAAAAAGGTCGCGGCCGAGGGGACAGACATCACAGGATCACAGGTATGCCGTGATCCTGAAGCTCCTGTAACGTATGGAGACGTAGTGGCAGCAATAAAGGCAACCATGGCCCCTCTGTTATCACAGGCTGTCACTGACATCACTACACAGCTGCAGCACTTACAGCAGAGAGTCTCTCACACTGAATCCCAGCTGCAAGCAGCAACTCATGATAATGAGGGACTGCATCACTCAGTAAAATCTCTAACCACAGAGAATTATCAAATATGGAATAAGCTAGATGATATAGAAAATCGCTCAAGAAGAAATAATATCAGATTGGTGGGTTTGCCAGAATCACTTAAAGGCACAGCACTAGCTCATTTTGTACGCGTCACCATGCCTACACTTTTGGGCATAGAACGAGACTGCAGCGATCTAGTTATTGAGAGGGTCCATCGTGTGGGCCCTGTCCCCACCCCCGCCAGACCGCGTCCACGGGTGACACTGTTTCGCTGTCTAAACTATCTTCATAAAATGGCATTCTGGTCCGCATCCCGCAAAATGAAAGATATCCAATGGGAGGGTAACAAGCTTTTCATATTTCAGGACTATTCGGTGGAATTGACCCGGGCCCGTAAAGCGTTTTCACCTATTTGCACTCAACTTGTGTCCGAGGGCCGCAAGTTTGGATTACTCTACCCCGCACGCTTACGCATTTATGAGGGTACCTCCCACAAAGATTTTCTATCACCCGCAGACGCAGTGGCCTACCTCCGTAATGTCTCTGGAGAAGACGCCACAGATATTACGGACCTCCCTTCGGCGGCTGCTGGATTAAAATATGCAGGTTTTCCCCCTGCGATTTCATCATATCTTCTGCGTGAACTGTGCTGGTTCTTTTTGCAAATGATCTCTTGCATCATAGTGGCTGCTGCCGCTCTATATTTGATTCGGCTTCATTATATCTTCGATATGTTTTCATATATACAAAACAAGGAGAAAAAAAAAATGTTCTATAATTGTTTATCATGTTACTTGCATATGCTGGGGACTCCCCCATTAACATGGACTTCCGTGGTTATGTTTGCTTATTTGTAATCTTTCCCATAGATTCTCTACATAACTCGACTCACTACATTCTGCCCAGGAGCTGTTGTTTTTAGAAGTATGTTGTTATCCTACTTATTTTTTGTGGGATGCTGGGTGGGTATAGATAATAGAATTATGGCGGTGGGGAGGGGATCCTCCTTTCCTGTTAGTGCCCATCACTGTATACTCGGGCGCGGGTACATCATCACTGGTGCTCGCTCATGCTTGCTGACCGGAGGTCACTGGCCACTGGCATATTAGTGATTTTTAAAGTTGTACTTCTACAATTGTACGGCCTGTTACTCACGATTACTTCCTATCTCCCTTTTTCTTCTCTTGTTTTGTCTCTCTCCACCCCCCACTTCCCCACCCCCCATCCATCAGGATGTGATTATGTCGTTGTTTCTTGTGAAGGTGGTAAAGAATGCATCTGTTTTGCCTTTTCCTCTGACATATGGCTGACCTGACGGTGGGATCCTGGAATGTTGGGGGCTTTAATTCCCCAGCAAAGAGAAGGAAAGTACTCCTCTATCTTAATAAGCAACGGATAGACCTGGCGTTCCTCCAGGAAACACACTTGACTTCAGAGGAGACGGCAAAACTAAATGCTTTGAATTGGCGGGTATTGGGGTTTACCTCTTTCAATTCTAAAGCCAGAGGTGTTGTTATATTGATCAAACGTTCTATCCCAGTGGAAGTTCTGTCCACTGTTGCTTACCCTGACGGTCGTTATGTGATACTATCTACTAAGATTCATGGTAGAGTTTATTCAATGTGTAATGTATATGCACCTAACGTCTATTCTAAGAAATTTTTTCAGTCCTTACTGGCCAAACTGACTCCCTTCCTCACAGATCCCTTGATACTCAGTGGGGATTTCAATCTTATCTCCTCCTCCTACCTAGACAGATCACACCCGCCAGCAAGACCTCTCTCATTGCCCAAATTCGGGGTACCCCTACTGGCTGAAAGACTGCAGGTAGTAGATATTTGGAGAGCCTTACACCCCACAGACAAAGAATACACCTGCCTCTTCTGCGGCCCATCATACACTGTCTAGGATAGACTACATTTTATTATCCCATTCTCTTCTACCACATATATCCGACTCTCAAATTGAGGCAATATCTCTGTCGGACCATGCTCTAGTCACAGCGACCCTTCACTTTCCAGACGCTCCTTCATCTCCCAAATTGTGGAGATTCCCTACATATCTCGCCAACTCCCTGAAATTTCAACAAAGACTGGAATCTTCTTGGGAATCTTATAAGACTAATAATTCATCCCATTTAGATGAGGATCCTATATTATTTTGGATGACCGCAAAGTCGGTTCTCCGAGGTGATATAATATCCTATGTCTCCGCCACCAACAAGAAATATGCCTCTAAGTACCTAGAGTTCCAGAGGCCCCTGTCGACAGCCTATCAGCAATACAAATCCTCTCCTACTCCACACAACCGTCTTCTTTATATGGAGGCCAAAACACATTTCGATGAATTCATGTCTTCCATGGGTAATAGGTTCTCCTTTTCGGTGAATCACAGGTTTTATAAGTTTGGCAATAGAACTGGAAAATTGTTAACGACTCTTCTTACTGGTTCCCGCCCTCCCATGGTCACTCATCCCTTACGCACCACCACTGGCGTATTAACTACAAACAACCAAGAAATCTCTGAGATAATGAAATCTTTCTATAAAGATTTATACTCCTCAACCCCACATCCCTCCCCTTCCACGGAATCCACCCCTCCACCATGACCCAATGAGTTTTGGGACAACCTTCCTATCCCCCAACTTCAACCCTCCATGGTACAATCATTGCTTGATCCGATCTCATTGGAAGAAGTCCAGAGTGTCATTGGTCAATTTGGCAGGGACAAAGCACCGGGCCCTGATGGCTTTAGTGACGATTTCTATAAAATTATTTTACCCCGAATAGGGGACACTCTGGTGTCTGTACTAAATGCGATTTTGTCTTCTGACACTCTTCCCAGACATTTTAATACTGCTGTCCTTAAAGTCCTTCCTAAACCGGGTAGAGATCTATCTCAGCCTGGATCATATCGCCCGATCTCATTGTTAAATCTTGATTATAAATTACTCACTAAAATATTGGCAAATCGAATTAAATTATTACTCCCCCAAATTATACACAAGGATCAAACTGGATTCATCTGGGGTAGACACTCAGAGATCAATGTACGGAGAGTTTTAACTGCCATTTATGCTGCTTCCTCTTTTTCTTCTCCTTCTTTCACTCCTCTTTCCCCTCCCCCAGTTATTCTCTCCCTTGACGCTGAGAAGGCGTTTGACCTCGTGGATTGGGACCATCTTTTCTCTACTCTCCTACACTTTGGTTTTCCTAACGACTTTGTAAATCTTCTAAAACTACTTTATACTGCTCCACAAACCCAGATCTCCTGTAATGGGGTACTGTCCTCATCATTTGAGATTCAACGCGGTACTAGACAGGGCTGCCCCTTATCGCCCTTACTATTTGCAATAGCACTGTAGCCCTTAGCGATAGCCTTACGCCAATCAAGAGTTTTTAAGGGAATCAAAATTGGAGCCATTGACCTCCGTCTTGCTCTTTTTGCCGATGACATGCTATTATTCGTTTCTGATCCATCGACCTCCATCCCGGAGATCCTTGGATTGATACAAGCATTCGGAACTAGGGCGGGATATAGAATTAATGTGGCCAAGTCAGAGCTTCTACCCCTGGGCCCTTCTGCTCATAACATTTCCAAACTCCTCCCATCTCTTTCCTTTAAAATTTCCCACACAAAGCTTACCTACCTGGGGATTCAAATCCCAGTGAATCTCTCCAGACTATATGTGGAGAACTACACCCCTGCCTTAACGCATGTCACCTCGTTGCTAGATAGCTGGAAATTGCTACCTCTGTCACTGTTGGGGAGGATAGCCGTCTTGCAAAGCATAGTCTTCCCGAAATTATTTTATCTTATGCAGATGCTCCCGATCCGCCTCACGACTCAAGACATCCAATATTTACGAAAAATAATGTCAAAATTCCTGTGGAAGGGGAAAAAAGCATTTATCGCTTTGGATAAATTAATGGCCCCTAAGGCCGCAGGAGGCTTTGGAGTTCCTGACTATATGTCCTACTCTATGGTGACTCTGTTCCGATGTGCTGCTGACTGGCTGTTTGACAGGGAACTCTTCACAGACTCTGCTCTAGATGAGGCCTTATTTACTCCCAACTCCCCGGGAGCATTGCTTCTGTCTAAACCCTCCCTGATCCCAACTCACATCCTTAACAATCCTCTATTTCATGATATTTATTACAACTGGCGCACCCTACACAAGAAATTTAAATGTAACCCTGAGGTGTCGGTATGTATTCCGCTATGGGGCAACCCCGCCTTTCCCCCATCTCTCATTAACTCCAATTACCGGCTCTGGAAAGAGAAGGGTCTGTCTAACTCTTCCAAAGTGTTTGACCCGGGGGGCTCTATATATCCATTCTCATCACTCCGAGAGAAATATGATCTGCCTCACAATCATTTTTTCATGTATCTCCAGACCCGACATTATTTAGACTCAATTACTCGTATGCACATGACGCGTCCCCTTCCTCTCACCCATTGTTAGTCACACTTAATATACACAAAGCCGGACCAACACGCATTAGACAGATTTATACCATCCTGACTTCTCGCACAACAGAGGGTAGATGGGACAAACTATTTACCCAATGGTGTAAGGATATACCTGGCCTGACTAGTCACCATCAACTTAGTGATCATTATGTCTCTACCCTGAAAGCCCTGGCTTCACCTTACCTACAAGAGGTTCACCTCCGTACTTTGCAGAGAGCCTATATCTCCCCAACCCAACATGCTCGATTTAACCCCTCGGAAACGGGGGAATGCCCCAAATGTCATGTTCGAATAGCTTCCTTCTATCACATGTTTTGGGAGTGTGGTCTGATCCAACGATTCTGGCACAAATTATTAGCCTACATTAATCAACTATTGAATATACGTGTATCGGCAACGCCCCTTTCTTGTTTATGGGCAAATTTTTCGGAATGGGATTTAGGGCCTGGGAAACAGCGAATTATTCCTTTTCTCTCTATCTTAGTAACAGTGTCAAAGAAAATTATTTTATCCCACTGGTTATAGTCTTCTTCCCCTACATTGGTAGAAGTTCATAGTAAGTTGTTACAGATCTTATATTACGACAGGAAATCGGCTCAAGTAAATATAGAGTCAGGTGTCAAAACTTTTTACAAAAAGTGGGGCCTTTACATTGACTCGCGGGATCAGACCACACAGGCCCAAATATTTAAGGTATTTGAGCGCACTGAATGGTTCCTTCACAGGAAGATATTGGAAGAGTCCATGTTATAAAACTATTTTCCCTACCTTAGGATAAGCCCTAGAGTTGAAATTTAGTACTCTCCGTCCTGATATTGAAGTATCAATTGCTACCATACAATGTCTTTATGGATAAAAAGCATCCTGATCCTTCTTCCCTACTTACCCTTATGTGTTTCCCTGTCCCCCCCCCCTCCCTACTTTCTCTCTACTATTCTTCTATCTCCCCCTTTTCTTATGGACTTGTGTTTAATATAATGTTTCTAATGTTCTACTTCAAGGAAGGACTTCCTGAGGTTTGATTCTTGGAGTACTATTTGACTCCAGTGCATTGTGTTCTTATTGATGAATCACATCTACTTCACAACTCTGACGATATTATAGATTTGACTCCTGACATTGATTGATGTACACACCTATGTTGTTTTTGTGCTTTATTCATCAAATAATTGCTATCTGTTTCTGTCTTACATTGTACTCTATGAAAATCATAATAAACAGATTTAAAAAAAAAAAAAAAGTGCAAGTTCAGAGCTAAACACTTTTTTACAACTCGCACCCTATTATATCTAGCAAAAATAGTGCGCTTTATCAATAGTCAATGGTATTGGCATCTAATTGGTCCCACTTACAATACTTTTTGAGACAGAGTATGTCTCACCCTGTTATAACTTAGGGGGTAATTTAGACTGGATCACTGCAGCATCAGCGATCGCAGTCTGAATTCCTTTGTGGAGTGCGCTTCCCCGGATACTAAAAGCATCTCAGGGCTGCGATCGCTTCTGCCTGATTGACAGGCAGAGGAGGTCGCAGGGTGGGAGGGAGCTTGCCAACGGGGTTAAAATGCAGTTGGCGGGACGCAGTCCAGACAACGCAGGGGGCGGACTGCAATGGCTGTGTGATGTCAGACACAACAGCTGCAACCCAGGACACGGTGGGTAGATGCATGCCAGCGCAACTAGGCTGTGCAGGCATGGAGCTACTTGCCGGGTGCGAAAGCATCGCCGCTGTGCGATGCTTTTGCACCCTTGCGGGGGAGGGGGGGGGGGTAATGCCTGGGCATCCCCCCGCATGTCAGAGAAAGTGATCGTAGATGTGTCAAATTTAGCACATCTATGATCAGATCTGAATTAGGCCCTTAATGCAGATTTTACAATTGATTATAATTTACCAGCAATATTTGAGTGATAGATCAAATAAATATTGCTTAATACTGTATTGCATTCTAATAACTGTACACTACCATGACTGTAAACCATGCTGGGAAAGCTTGTTTTTACATTTCATATGCCCTCCTATTCAGGAGCGGATGTAGGCACGGGCGAGCAGGGCGGGCACTTGGGAAACTGCAGTCCGCAGGCACGGCCGCAGTTACTCCGCAGGCGCCCGCAGCCCACCCGCACCCCACATCCCGCACTCCGCTGCAGCTGGCTCCATTTTCAGGAAGACATTAGAAGTCATAATTGACGTCTAGTGTCTGTGCAGTGCTGGTATGGGAGAGACGTCATGACGTCTCTCCCATAGAGAGGAGCCGGCGGCGGCAGCAGCGGTCGGGAAGCAGGAGCGGGGCTGGTGAGTATTGGGGTTTTTTTTTGTGTGTTTGTAAGCAGCACTACAAGGGGGCATCTCTACTGGTGGCACATCTAACGGGGGCATCTCTACTGGGGGCACATCTAAGGGGGCATAACTACAGGGGCATCTCTACTGGCGGCACATCTAAAGGGGGGCACATCTAAGGGGGCATAACTACAGGGGCATCTCTACTGGTGGCACAACTAATGGGGGCAAATCTACAGGGGGCATCTACTGAGGGCACATATAAGGGGGCATAACTACAGGGGCATCTTTACTGGGGCACATCTACTGTGGGCATAACTACTGGGGGCACATCTACTGGGGCAAATCTACAGGGAACACAACTACAGAGACCACACCCCTTCCCAATGAAGCCACGCCCCTATTTTTTTTACATGCGCCTATGGCACTCACTAACCCTGTTTTACCTGTCGAGGGGGGGGGGGGGGGCAAAGGAAACTTTTGCCCTGAACGCTACAAGGTCTAGAACCGACCCTGTTCCTATAACATCTCCCTGTGTCTGTGTTTAATGATAGGAATTGTGCTTGGCTTTTTCTTACATGTGATGGTAAATGTTAATTTCCTGGTTTATGTTTTTTCATGTACAGTGGTCCTCAATCTTCTAGTTCAGTAGCATTGATGTCTTTTAGGATAAGGATTTAACACATATCCTAATTACAAACAAAAAAAACCAGATTGATTAAAAGCACTGGGACTTTTCTTTATTTTATTATTGGTTGGCGATAACCTGACCACAGAGGGGCAATTTCTAGTGACAACCTCAAATTTAATTTTTTTTTTTTTTTTTTTTTAATACACTTTATTGGGTAATCACAATGAACAACAGGGACCAAGATAAGCAAAATCATAATCACAAAAATAAAGAACAAAGTGGATATCAACGGCAGAATGTAATGGCATCCGAGTTACACGGTGTGCATAGAACTTAGCGTAGCGTATGGCATTACCGGTGAGTGTAATACCAGTGATCATCCGCCAGATGTCACTTTTGAAAATCACTATTGCACATGTGTAAGGTGTCCAATAAAATACTATAGTGTAAGAATCACTGTGCATGCATGAGTTCTCCATTGAAATACACTATAGCGCAAGAACTACTTTACTGTACAGTACAATACTGTATGTTAGATAGACATGTTCATTTTTAAGGCATGCCGTGAGATGCCTGGCTTTAGTTAGCCAACAGTTTCCGGATAGCTCTGCTAATGTTGGGTGTCTTTTTTGCCGTAAATGCATCTTATATGCATCACTATGTGAATAGGATACAGAAGCTGCTTCTGCTGATTAAAATGATATGTGGCATGCGTATATTGAGTGTGAGACTCTGGCTGTATCTGCTTCAGAAATTCTATGTTACAGTGTTTTCCTGGAAATCACTGAAATGTAGCATACACACTTGCATTTCTGTCAGCATCTGTATATGTACGAAGCATGATAGAACCTGTTTGGGAATATAAAAAAAAAAGCTGTGGATTCTAATTTTTACACAGATATGCAATACAAGTGTGGCTTTTCAAATTAAGAGATTGCTATCTTTATGGGTACTTGTTCATGGGCTTCCCAATGGCTTTAGTAGGCAGCCTCTTGTCAAAGTCGAAAAATATCATGATGCATACCCCTTGTACTAACCCCTCATGCACATGCGCGCTGCTCGTGCACCTATTCCCCCGTGCATACACATACCCGCAAGTTGCGTAGGGGACGCTCCAGCGTCTCGTGCACATAAGATGTGTATTTACGGCGGAGTTTGTGAGCGTGTAGCGTGCGACTCGATCATAGCATATTTACCCAAATAGTGCATTTTGTAGTTAATATTCCCCTAGACCATGTCAGCGAGTATGATTAGTTTAAACTGTTCCTGGACAGAGAGATTCCTCTTTGCATGATAGGAAGGGTCAGATAAAGGTTGAAAGGTGGTGTCTAGTATCCAGCTGTAGGGTATTTTAAGGGTAACATTCCGATGTTAGTTAGGAAAGGATCGCTCGCTCCTGCGTATAGTTATGTACAGAAGTAGATTATGAACATTAACTGTATTTGCTGTAAATTACACATGCGGCGGGAATCTTGAGGATACCTCCCACCAGAGCAGTCGGGGAAAGACACAGCCCACCTGTTCAAATCCACCTATGACCTTTGCTGTAATGTAGAGACACATCCCTGTGTCCAATGAACAATGAGATTACAGGTACCATTGTATTGTGAATGTATGTTGTGTATATAAAGACCACTGTTGCCTGGCCAGCCTCATGTCTCTGAAGGCTTTCTACCTGAATAGCTGAGGACTGGTTTCCAGGTCGCGCTTGCGAAAGATTCCCCACGTATGTATATTCTCTGTAGCCATTGTTCGTCTTATTCTCTGTTATTATGTTAGATTTCTGTGTTAGCTTGTAGTGTATAACTTGTACTGTTTTCCCCCTTTTTCTCTGAATAATCCACGGCAGTGTTAGAGCTGCTGTGGTTGTAACCAAACCCGGTGTTGTGTTTTCACTTTCCTGCAAAGGGCTCTCTTAGCTTCTCAATCGCTCAAACAGCATACACATTGTTAAGGTTTTTAAGCGTTACATCATTACAGTATTTGACTACTAAGGTTTAGAGTATAAGCATATTCTTACTGTGTTTTATTAAGAAGGTTTAAGGGTTATCAACTGTGTGTGCGCCCGCTGTGTGTATTCCGTACACTCAGCGCAGCGTGTGCACGCCAAGTGCGTACCACGTGCGGGACTCTGTACGCAAATTGCGTACAAAGTGCGTAGCACGTGCACGTGGTCTAGCGGCCATAGCGGCTCCACGGAAATAGTGTATAGCTTTATGTATGAAGATAATAATTGACATTATCAATTAAGAGCTCGTCCGGTTCTCCTCATATCCGCAGCCTAGCAGGACAAGGCAGACTTTTATCAATCAGCAAAGGGCGGGAAGGTAATATCCCCTGTTAGCCGTTTTGTGGTCGGGGATACATTAGTGCTGATTAGATAAGCGTCTGCTCCGCTTGGTTTGAAGGGATGCTGGTGGGATCCGAAAGGTAAGAACGTAAAGCTATTGTTTGGTTTTAAATCTGTTAAATTTCCGTTTGGTGCCAACTGCGCACGCAACACACGTAACACACGCACACACCTGTATTTCATTTGTGTATTTTCGCATATCTACCCTCTTGTTTTCCATTAGCATTGATCACGTGCTGAGAAAATTTGTTGCTATTTTAGTTAAAAAAAATATAAAGTATTATTTAAGGGAGTAATTGTAAAACACACACGCAGCCTGACCCAGTAATAAAGGTTTATACAGGAGATACTGTGTGGTGTTAGTAAGCGATTATAGTTGAATATCGTTTACATTTATAGAAGCGTGTTATTTGTGTTACTGCGGGCGTATCCGGCCTTTGTACACGTGTCTTGGACAGCGTGCGAGACTGCGTATGCAACGCAAAGGCCTACACACGTGGCGTATATTATGCAACGTGCATACAGATACGCCCACTAAATACAAATCACACGATAGCATTGTTTTAGTTTAGGCGATACGGTAACCACGCGATAATAGCACAAATTTGTTCAGTTTCCAAAATTTTAGTTTAAAAGATCCTTCTCTTATTGCATCACCTCTGGGATTAGCCTGTTTCACCTGAATGAAAGTAATTTTCTGTACAGAAAAATCAAAGTGTATATGAGTGAGCAAGAGTGAGTGTGCAAACAATAAAGGTTTTGGACCCAAGGGAAGTTGGGATCCCGTAGGAGAGTACACCAGGTGAGTGGACACTTGGTGGCGTGGTACTGGCTTGCTCACGTTAACATTGTATAAGAGTATAAAGGAGCAAGGTAGCAATCAGCAGACCAAAAGGTCGGAGAAGTCAGAAATCCGCTGACCAGGTCAAGCGAAGCTCTGAAAACCCTGGCCTGAGAAAGGTCAGAGGTAGAGAGCGCAGCCCCGGGGGTTTGCGTAGTACCCATATAGGCCCGTTTTGAGAATAAGCTCCGGCTGAGGTTTCGCAGCCTAAACAACCGATTCCGTTGGTCGTGCAGCGGATAAGTAATAGTTACTTATACGCAGTGCAACTGTACCGCATGTTACTGTGTGCATTAGTTAGTTCACCTTGATACCCATTATGCAATTTGCGTACAATCGCGGGGTCATAGACGCTAATTGTACACGTAACGTGATTTGTGTAACAGGTTTTTTTTTATTTTAAGGGAGTTTCGCTGTTCACTCAGGAAATCTACAACAACTGATATTTACTGGGAGGGGTAGCATACTCCCACACGCTCTCAGTAAATAGAGGTTACACAGCAGCCCGAGGTTGGGTACGACCAGCACTGGGCACAGTGTTCGGTGTATTGGCCAGCAGGGGCGTGGGTGGGTGAGAGCACTCGGAGAACTTTCACCGTTGCCTTATATTGAGTAAATTGGTTTTTGTAGGAATTCGCTGAGAAGGCAATACCTGCAAAGATTGGAGGCCAGTTGCTCAAGTAAGGGACAATCAACCAGGGTTCAGGTTGATATTCCGCAGCCCAAAGGGTCGGCGAGGTACATAATGTGTGAGAAATATGGATCACACGCAGAGGTCTTATGCAATGAGTGGGAACGTATGACTGTGGACGATAGGGAACCGTTCCCTAGGGTAGGCAGTTTTAATCCTGAGGTGTCGCAAAATCTAAGGAGAAGGATATGTCTGATAAAATCCAAGACATAAAGGATTAGACATTATGATTATTTACAGTTATGGCAACAGGAAGGTGAGATACAACGGGGATTAGCTCAAGCAGCTGGTTCCAACCCTAGCAGGAAACTGATAGCAACAGCACCACCACCACCATACATAACAGGAGAGAAAATGGCTACAGAGAATGGCATACTGGTATATGATAAAAGTGCACTTAATAAATGTATTAATGGTGATAAGAGTAAAGTAGATAAGTGTATTGATGCTAATGCTAACCCGTGCAAGTTGTATCCCATCTTAAACTTCCCTCAGGACTGCGACCAGGAAGATGAGCCCACCACGATATCGGCACTCTCTCTAGCAGCCACCATACAAGATACTACAGTGGGCACGGCCCAACCAGTAAGAGCAGTAGCGAAGGCCCCTAGTGGAGGGACAGGTGAGGTCGTGTCCACAGGTAAGTACGGAACTGTATATTATGCAGAAACGATTACACCTCACATTGTAGAATCAACCCAGAGTGATGTAATTGAACTTAATCCTGTCAGGGTGATCGCAGTCCCCAATGGAAAGACTGACGCACAGGGAGTCACTCCCGTCAGGAACATTGCAATGCATTGCCCCTGGTCCCAGACAGAATTACGGACAATTATGTCTGAATTTCCCGATCCCAGGAAAGATCTAGCCGCATGTCAAAGGTTTATTAAAGAACTAGGTAACGCCGCCGAACCCAATAACAAAGATTGGCGGACAGTGCTGCGGGCATGTTTGCCCTCTACCATTGACCCTGTGAAATTCATTACTGATTGTAAATTAGAAGAAGAGGTACCTCTCACTGATGAATACAATCAGGAGAATGTTAAACAGATCAATCTGCAGTTAGGAGTATATTTCCCAACTGTTTTCAAGTGGAACAAAATTTTCTCCATTAGACAAAAAGAAGGTGAAACAGCTTCTGACTATTTCCATTGAGCACTGGAGGAAATGGCTAGATACACTGGGGTCATGGACATTGAGGAAAATATGCATCATAGGGAGGTAGCGGTGTCCGTATTAATGGACGGTTTAAAGGAAGTGTTGAGAACAAGGGTACAGACCACTCAACCTAACTGGAGAGGTATCTCGGTGGCTGCATTAAGAGAGTCCGCTGTCGGGCATGATCGGAACATCGTTAGACACAGGGAGTCACAGGGGGATAAGCTGATGGCAGTAAGTATACAGGCCCTTACAACAAGGCCACCTCAGCCTAAACCCCAGACCCCTGATAGTAAGTCGTATGTGGTAAAAATGTTATAACTGCCATAAGGAAGGACATATTGCATGGAATTGCAGATTAAGAGACCCATATAAGGTATATCGACTCCCTAGACAAGAAAACGACCAAAGTTATGACGCATGTAATTGGAATCAGGGATCACATAGGGAAAATTTTGGGCCGCATCTGTAGTCTACAGCCAGTGAAATTAATTGCGAGCCTTGGAAGTAAACCTGAGGTCCCAAGTTGATGTAATTGGTAGGTCATTCCTTGTGGATACAGGGGCGGCCAGGTAAACTCTGTGATTTATCTTTAAATGTTTCCTCTTCATCTCTGACGTTCACCAGCAGAACTACAGCTCAAACGTCACATGTCTACTTGGTCTTTTCAGAGATCTGCCCAACCCCAGTATATCTTACCAGCATCATTGTGCCTGGCCATGCACAGAGGGTGGAGAGTGGAAATACTGGTGGGGGAGACTGTGCAGAGATACCGATAGACATGTTGGTGTGACAGCCTGATGGTGAACGGAAATCTGACACTTTTTCTCTTTTCTATTATTCTCTCTTTTTTTGTTTTCTCATGTTCTACCATCCGTATTATAATAATAGAAAAGAGAAAACTTGTCACACAACAGTTAAACAAATGGTAATGCAAGATTTATGCTCCTTACAGAAAGGTCGCTGATTCGGATAGAATATCGTATCACTGGAGTGTCTGTTCCGGGAGGACTGGGAGACAGCACTGTTGAGACGGCATCTGAGCACAGAGAACAAAAAGACTAGAGGCGGTTATCGCACCATTTTTCTTTCCCTTGTATTATTTTCTTTACCCCCCATTACCACTCTTTCTTTCTCCTCCTGCAAGATGGACTTGCCCCAAGAGACTGCGTTCCAGGTTTTCCTGTTGACCCTGTTGTTGACCAGAGCAGTCTATTTCGGTGAGAGTACCAGAGAGGTCGAGAAAGGATCTGGAATGGGTTCTGATGACAAGGACGGATTCGTAGAATTCCAAGAGCAACACAATCACCGAGCAAAGGCGAGTATCAGAAAACGATCTGGTAGTCATGACATTAGGAGACATTGTGAAGGATTGTTAGCTGAAGAGAATTGTATCTGTAGGAATTGTGAAAACACAGTTGAGGACGGGTGCATCCAGAGATGTCAGTCCAGCCTTAATATCAACATGGACCGTCATCCATTGAGTGACTATCACTCATTAGTGGGTAGGGTTTTAATCCAAACGGAATGCTGGGTGTGCTCACAAGTACCTCAAGGTCAGAGCAAGTCAGGACTAGTACCATACACTTTAACAATAGATGAGGTACTTGAATTAAGGGGTGGGAGACCGGTGGACAAGAAATTTAATATTTCTAGGCCCCCTAGTTTGAAGCTCCACCAATATCATGTGGATAGGTCCTTAGTATGTTTTAACATTTCCAATCCCCGAAAGCCGGGAAATTGGGAAGTGACATGGAACAACCAAACCATGGCATTTTCACACAGAGCCGATAGAATGCCCGTAGACTCAGAACTTATACGCCAAATAGCCAACGGTGGGAGATATTTTCAGTATAGGTACACTCTAGGAAGTAGGACCATGCGGGTTGGAGAAGTATCACCAGGATACTGTGCGCATATCATACAGCCTGATACGTGTACTGAACAGATGAGAAAGTTAGGGATAGGATTTTTCACCTGGAAGGTTTGCAATATGGTGATGTCATATTCTGTCCCATATGTCCTCCCCGATGATGCATATTTCATATGTGGGAGGAAGGCTTATAAGTGGCTTGCCCCAAACTCAGAGGGATTGTGTTACATTGGAAGAGTGTTGCCAGAAGTAATGACCATTTCCCATGATAAGATGAAAGACGTTCACCGCAATGCTCAAGCTCCTTACACTCACACTCACTACGAACACATTGTTAAGAGACACCGTATAGATAGGACAAAGCACGCAGCCTCTGATTTGATCCACGAATCCACCGGGATGCAATTCCTACTCGCGCTAGATATCACCCGTACCGCCAGAGGATTTATAAATTTTAGGTATATTAATGCGCTAGCGAACCTGATAGACAATATCACCGAGAAGTATGATGACACCTTCAGGTATACAGGGAGGGAATTGCAAGCTTACAAAACGGAACTGATCCAGCACAGGATGGTTCTCAATTACATCACAGCGGTGACAGGCGGGTATTGTGTCACCCTAGCAACTCAGTATGATGTGAAGTGCTGTACATATATCACAAACAGCACCGATGACCCAACCGAGGTCATAGATCAAAAGATGGACGATATCTTACAATTGAAGTGGGAGTTCCGAAGGAGACACAACCTTACCCTTACTGCTGTGAGTAATGAACTAACTGGCTGAGTTTCATGGTTGAACCCACGCAATTGGTTCTCAGGTTTAGGAGAATGGGCTCAAAATGTTATCGTGAATGTAGGGAAATTTCTCCTTTGTATCCTGGGAGTTGTCATAATGATTGGTTTGATATTTAGATGTGTTCGGATTTTAATGCATTGCAAGCGCAGTACCAAAGTGATGAGTTTGAGGAGCGAGGGCATTGTTACAACAACTGGTTTAATTTATGACCCATCAATCGAGACAATGTTGTGATAAGACGTGATTCCACGGTCCGTTTCTTTCACCCGTTTCTCCTTTGTTTTTCTCCAAGGTAAAAAGACATCCACTTGGAAGAATATTTTGATGCACATTCCTACAGACCGATGATGAACATTTCCACAGACATTTGATGAACTTTTCCACAGACTTTGCGAGACACTTTAGAGACTTTAAAAGACTTCGTATGGACACTTGGAAAAAAAAAACTTTGCTTATCACCCACAGCAAAGATACACCTATCCGGACAAGACTCCAACAGACATCCAAGGACAATTACACACATTATCATATGAATGTATTTATAACATATGTTTCTTATCTTCATCTCTACGATCTTCAGGTAGTGACACACATAGTCGACAGGTGATATAGGTACATATATTAGCACTCACATATTTTCCCCCTCCATGTATCATCAACTAATGTGCACCCCATTTGTTGGAACTAAAAGCCAAAAAGAGCTCGGTAGTGTTTGTTAGCCCACTTACAGACCCTTAATACTGGATAAGAAGGATTTAATGTATACTTCGCAATACCTCAAAGCTTATCTAGAACATGTACGGCACGATGATACATGCCCCTCAGACATGAATTTCATACATACATGCTTTTACTATCCCACTAGGTCATACATTTCCCACCTTCTCCTCTCCTCCCTCCACCCAATCATTTATAGGTATTTCATTGTATTGTATATTTTTCTGCTTAAGTGTTTGGATAGTGGCAGTTATTGTTGACTGCCAAAGGGTGGACTGTCAAAGTCGAAAAATATCATGATGCATACCCCTTGTACTAACCCCTCATGCACATGCGCGCTGCTCGTGCACCTGTTCCCCCGTGCGTACACATACCCGCAAGTTGCGTAGGGGACGCTCCAGCGTCTCGTGCGCATAAGATGTGTATTTACGGCGGAGTTTGTGAGCGTGTAGCGTGCGACTCGATCGTAGCATATTTAACCCAAATAGTGCATTTTGTAGTTAATATTCCCCTAGACCATGTCAGCGAGTATGATTAGTTTAAACTGTTCCTGGACAGAGAGATTCCTCTTTGCATGATAGGAAGGGTCAGATAAAGGTTGAAAGGTGGTGTCTAGTATACAGCTGTAGGGTATTTTAAGGGTAACATTCCGATGTTAGTTAGGAAAGGATCGCTCGCTCCTGCGTATAGTTATGTAAAGAAGTAGATTATGAACATTAACTGTATTTTCTGTAAATTACACATGCGGCGGGAATCTTGACGATACCTCCCACCAGAGCAGTTGGGGAAAGACACAGCCCACCTGTTCAAATCCACCTATGACCTTTGCTATAATGTAGAGACACATCCCTGTGTCCAATGAACAATGAGATTACAGGTACCATTGTATTGTGAATGTATGTTGTGTATATAAAGACCACTGTTGCCTGGCCAGCCTCATGTCTCTGAAGGCTTTCTACCTGAATAGCTGAGGACTGGATTCCAGGTCGCGCTTGCGAAAGATTCCCCACGTATGTATATTCTCTGTAGCCATTGTTCGTCTTATTCTCTGTTATTATGTTAGATTTCTGTGTTAGCTTGTAGTGTATAACTTGTACTGTTTTCCCCCTTTTTCTCTGAATAATCCACGGCAGTGTTAGAGCTGCTGTGGTTGTAACCAAACCCGGTGTTGTGTTTTCACTTTCCTGCAAAGGGCTCTCTTAGCGTCTCAATCGCTCAAACAGCATACACATTGTTAAGGTTTTTAAGCGTTACATCATTACAGTATTTGACTACTAAGGTTTAGAGTATAAGCATAGTCTTACTGTGTTTTATTACCATGGTTTAAGGGTTATCAACTGTGTGTGCGCCCGCTGTGTGTATTCCGTACACTCAGCGCAGCGTGTGTACGCCAAGTGCGTACCACGTGCGGGACTCTGTATGCAAATAGCATACAAAGTGCGTAGCACATGCACGTGGTCTAGCTGCCATAGCGGCTCCACGGAAATAGTGTATAGCTTTATGTTTGAAGATAATAATTGACATTATCACTCCCCCCCATTCTCCCCCCCCCCCCCCGTGAGGCTTGGGGTCCAGTACACCTCACTGCTAGGCCATGATGCCTGGTGATACAGTCACAAACTCATGTGTATATATAAGCAGTGATCCCTTTCAATTGGTATGCTTATGCTGTATTATCTTCGGGACTTGGACGCTTACATAACCCTAACGCCAGTTGACCATTTCTTTAACATGTAAGTTTGCATCTGTAGATACTATTTTTATTTATTTATTTATTTATTTATTTTTGGGGTCCCGACAGAATAAAAATTTCCTACAGTGTTCCTGAAGCCCAGCGTTCATTAGGAAATCATGTTATCAATGCATACACTACGCTTTACTGTACACTTCAAATTCCTGATTGACTCTCTACGTCTGACTGTTGGTCTGTGTGTATAACATTACAGTTGCAGCTGGCCATTTGCCAGGGCTTGCTAAGAGTATACGAGTGTAGGATTACTGTACTGTTCTGTCCATCCATCCACCGCTATTCGCTGTACAGTACTGGATTAGTTGAACATTACCCACCCAGTGCTGAAGATGTGTTCGTTGTTGCACACTAATGCGCCTTTCCATGCAACACCTCAACAACCTGAGCTATAGCTAAGGTGCGACAAATACTCCGTTTAGGCTTAGAAACTGCAGTGATGAGGTAGGCGCCATCTGTAATTCGTGATCCATTTTTAAAACTTTTAATAAGAAAAAAAAACTCTAGCCTACACAACAGAGATGTAGGTCATAGAGGAAAAGGAAAGGTAAAAAGTAAAGAGAAGAAGAAGAAGAGAGAACTTCTGGGGTAGGTCCTTGAGATAGTAACCTGAGTAAGTCACAATGCTAAAGGGAAGGGGGCATGTTGAGAGGCTATGTTATGATTCCAGCACTCCTGGTCAGAGGAGATCTTATGGCAAGGACCGGAGCACTGGAACGGAATGCTGGGGAAGGGAGCAGGAAAGAACAATAGCCCCTGGCGCCCTAACTCTGTTGTCTCACCCGTGCTGTCAGAAATCCCTTGCGAGACTATGGTTTCTTGAGCCCTTGGCAGCCGCGTTTGAAGGGCGGATTATGTCTACCCAACTTCGATGCCCCCCGGTCTTAGTGAGAGACAAAGGGAAATCCGAGACAGAATGATAACAAGAGGCCATCTAACTAAACAAACAAGCCAGGGGCTACGAGCTAACTAAAAACCTAAAGTATGTGCAGAGAAACCGCCAGGGAAAAGGACAACCAAAATCCACTTGTCCAATACTCCTACCCGGCACCGCCGAATACCAGAGTGGACCTGTGGAAGCGGAACCCTCCGCAAATGCTCCAAACACAAAATATAAAAGGTAAAGCGGCCGAGCCGCAACACACGGCAGAGCCGCGACTCACGAACACCACTGGATGTTAAACGGTGATCAGTCAGGACTCCAGGGACGAGATGACAACTCCCGAGTACAGGACTTCAGAGAACTGGAATGACCGGATACAGCAGGACTGGAAACAGACTCTCAGCAAACAAAGGCAGCATGCAGGAAGCTATTACCAGCGTCTATGAGAAGCCCTGGGAGTGTATTTAACCAGGAGTCCTCCAATCAGCTGCAACCAGGACTGATTATAATAAATGCCGTGCAGCTGCCTTGCTGCACGGCCAGAGAGCATGTGAACCTATTACTACAAAAAACCCAGCAACGGGGAACGCGGTCCGCCAGTGGCGTCCCCGTTGCTAGGGTCCGTGCGGCTCAGCGCGCCCGGCGTCTAGCGTTGCTAGGGAGCCGGCAGCTGTACGCGCACGGCGTCTCTAGTTGCTAGGCGCCGGGCCGCGCAGACAAGCGGACCCCGGCGCCTAACAGTACCCCCCCTTGAGGAGGGGTCAAGGAACCCCTAAAGCCAGGTTTCTGAGGAAATTCCCGAAAAAATGCCCTCTTGAGCCTCGGGGCATGAAGATCCTTATCCAGGACCCAAGACCTTTCCTCCGGACCATAGCCTTTCCAGTGAACTAGAAAATACAGCCGACCCCGGGACAATTTGGAATCGAGAACCTTCTCTACCAAGAACTCCTGTTGTCCCTGTACATCCACTGGAGATCTACCCTGAGAGATCTTCCGAGGAAATCTACTGGAAGAAACGTATTGTTTCAACAGGGAACAATGAAACGTATTTCCAATCCTGAGAGATCTTGGTAAACGTAACCGAAAGGCAACTGGGTTGACTCTTTTAATAATAAGAAATGGCCCAATAAATTTGGGTCCCAATCTAGCAGAGGATTGTCGAAGCCTGATGTTACGAGTCGACAACCATACCCTATCTCCCACCTTAAAAGTGCAAGGACGTCGGAGCCTGTCAGAAAATTTCTTCTCTCGAAAGGCCGCTTTTCTGAGAGCAAGGTGCACTTTTTTCCAAATGGCTCTGAGATGGGAGGTTAAGGGTAGCGAGGAGACTGAGGAATGATGAAAAAAAGAATTAGCTCTGGGGTGAAAACCAAAAACTGAAAAGAATGGAGACTCTTTAGTGGAGGAATGACAAGAATTATTGTAAGCAAACTCCGCCAACGGAAGAAACTCGGACCAATCATTCTGGAGTTTGGCAGAATACAAGCGCAAATACTGTTTCAATGATTTGTTAACTCGCTCGGTTTGCCCGTTGGATTGTGGGTGGTAACCGGATGTTAACGACAATTTCATCTTTAATGAGGCACAAAAACATTTCCAGAATTGTGCGATGAATTGTGGACCCCGATCAGAAACAATATCAGTAGGCAACCCATGAAGTCTGAAAACATGGCGGAGAAACAAAACTGCCAACCCTTGGGCAGAAGGCAATCGGGGAAGAGCAATAAAATGAGCCATCTTGCTAAAACGGTCCACTACCACCCATATGACTCGGAATCCGGCTGAAAGGGGAAGGTCAACCACAAAATCCATGGAAATATGAGACCATGGCCTGAGAGGAACATTTAAGGGCATAAGTTGCCCGATAGGCAAGGAACGGGGAACCTTATGCTGTGCACAGACCTGACATGAATAAACAAACTCCTTAACGTCTTTAGAAAGACCAGGCCACCATACTGAGCGAGAGACTAACTCCAAAGTCTTAGAGATTCCCGGATGCCCGTTAACTTTGTTATCATGGAATTCCGTTAAAACAGTAGCTCTCAAAAATTCAGGGACGTAAAGACGACCAGCAGGAGTATTTCCAGGAGCTTGGTGTTGAAGCTGTTTTAACTGGGTAAATAAATCTTGTGTGAGGCCTGCCCAGATGACCGAGGATGGAAGTATGGGGGTAACAGGACTGTTATTGTGAACCGGAAGAAAGCTGCGTGACAGGGCATCAGCCTTAGTATTCTTGGAACCAGGCCTGAAAGTGATTATAAATTTGAAATGGGTAAAAAATAATGCCCAACGTGCCTGCCGGGCATTAAGTCGCTTAGCCGATTCGATGTATTGCAGGTTCTTATGGTCAGTCAATACGGAAATAGTATGTTTTGCTCCCTCCAGCCAATGCCTCCACTCCTCGAAAGCCCACTTTACCGCCAGTAACTCCCGATTACCAACGTCATAGTTGGATTCAGCGGAGGAGAATTTCCTGGACATAAAGGCACAAGGGTGTAACTCCAGAGACTCCGGATCCTTTTGAGAAAGGATAGCACCCACTCCAACCTCCGAGGCATCAACCTCCACAACAAAGGGCAATTCCGGATTGGGATGTCTGAGGACTGGAGCCGAGACAAAGGCTTGTTTCAAGGCCCGGAAGGACAACTCAGCTTCACAAGACCAGTTGGTAGGATCCGCTCCTTTCTTTGTCAGAGCTACAATGGGAGCAACCAGGTCAGAAAAAGAATGAATGACCCTCCTATAATAATTTGCAAACCCTAAAAAGCGCTGAATTGCTTTTAAATTGGTGGGTTGCGCCCAACTAAGGATAGCCTGGAGCTTCTTTGGTTCCATGGAAAATCCCCGAGGGGAAATAATGTACCCTAAAAAAGATACTTCTGTGACATGAAACTCACACTTCTCCAGCTTGGCATATAAATGATTCTCACGTAACTTTTGAAGAACCAGACGCACCTGGGTAACATGTTGTTCCATTGATTCAGAATAAATCAGGATGTTGTCTAAGTAAACGACCACGAATTTCCCTAGGAAATCACGGAGCACATCGTTAATGAGGTCTTGAAAAACTGCTGGAGCATTAGACAGGCCGAACGGCATAACCAGGTACTCGTAGTGACCCGACTGAGTACTGAAGGCCGTCTTCCACTCATCTCCAGATTTAATTCGGATGAGGTTGTACGCTCCTCTAAGGTAAATTTTAGAAAAAATCACAGCCGAACGTAACTGATCAAAGAGTACAGAAATCAGCGGCAAAGGATAAGTGTTTTTAACTGAGATCTTATTCAGAGCTCTAAAGTCAATGCAAGGTCTAAGCGAGCCATCCTTTTTCTCCACAAAGAAGAAGCCTGCACTTAAAGGAGATTTTGATGGTCTAATAAATCCTTTCTCTAGGCTCTCCTTAACATAATCATTCATAGCCGCAGTTTCTGGCCCGGATAATGCATATAATCTTCTCTTTGGCAAAGCGGCACCAGGAATTAGCTCAATAGCACAATCATAAGGCCGATGGGGAGGCAGAATGTCCGCATTGCCTTTGGAAAAAACATCAGCAAACTCCTGGTATTCCACAGGAATGAGTTCGGGAACGATAGCTGCTACCCTGACTGGAAACGTAATACATTCCTTAGCACAAAAGGTACCCCATTGTGAAATCTCCCCTGACCGCCAATCAATGGTGGGATTATGAAAGGCCAGCCAAGGGTGACCCAGAACAACTGGAACTGCTGGGCAATGTGTAAGATAGAAATCGATTTTTTCAGAATGTAGAGCTCCTACTGTAAGTAGTACAGGGGGTGTACGGAGAGAAATAACCCCATTGGACAGCGGACTCCCATCTAAGCCATGCATGGTGACACACCTACCCAAAGGTAACTGAGGAATGCCTAAGGCCTTAGCCCAAGTTAAATCCATAAAGTTTCCTGCAGCTCCACTGTCGACAAAAGCCGACACCAAAGAACTGAGGCTGTCAAAGGAAACCTTAACTGGGAGTAAAAGGGAGTTATTCGAGGAGATAAGCTGCAGACCTAGGTGAACCCCCTCACAATTCACCTGGTCAAAAGCGTTTCTCGACTTGTTTGGACTAGAGATGAGCGGGTTCGGTTTCTCTGAATCCGAACCCGCCCGAACTTCAGCTTTTTTTACACGGATCCGAGCGACTCGGATCTTCCCGCCTTGCTCGGTTAACCCGAGCGCGCCCGAACGTCATCATGACGCTGTCGGATTCTCGCGAGACTCGGATTCTATATAAGGAGCCGCGCGTCGCCGCCATTTTCACACGTGCATTGAGATTGATAGGGAGAGGACGTGGCTGGCGTCCTCTCCATTTAGATTAGGGTTGAGAGAGAGAGAGAGAGATTGACCTGAGGCTGTGATACTGTAGAAGAGAGTGCAGAGTTTAGTGACTGACGACCACAGTGACCACCAGACAGTGCAGTTGTTTGTTTTATTTAATATATCCGTTCTCTGCCTGAAAAAAACGATACACACAGTGACTCAGTCACATACCATATCTGTGTGCACTGCTCAGCCCAGTGTGCTGCATCAATGTATATATATATCTGACTGTGCTCAGCTCACACAGCTTATAATTGTGGGGGAGACTGGGGAGCACTGCAGTGCCAGTTATAGGTTATAGCAGGAGCCAGGAGTACATAATATTATATTAAAATTAAACAGTGCACACTTTTGCTGCAGGAGTGCCACTGCCAGTGTGACTAGTGACCAGTGACCTGACCACCAGTATATATAATATTAGTAGTATACTATCTCTTTATCAACCAGTCTATATTAGCAGCAGACACAGTACAGTGCGGTAGTTCACGGCTGTGGCTACCTCTGTGTCGGCACTCGGCAGCCCGTCCATAATTGTATATACCACCTAACCGTGGTTTTTTTTTCTTTCTTTATACATACATACTAGTTACGAGTATACTATCTCTTTATCAACCAGTCTATATTAGCAGCAGACACAGTACAGTGCGGTAGTTCACGGCTGTGGCTACCTCTGTGTCGGCACTCGGCAGCCCGTCCATAATTGTATATACCACCTAACCGTGGTTTTTTTTTCTTTCTTTATACATACATACTAGTTACGAGTATACTATCTCTTTATCAACCAGTCTATATATTAGCAGCAGACACAGTACAGTGCGGTAGTTCACGGCTGTGGCTACCTCTGTGTCGGCACTCGGCAGCCCGTCCATAATTGTATATACCACCTAACCGTGGTTTTTTTTTCTTTCTTTATACATACATACTAGTTACGAGTATACTATCTCTTTATCAACCAGTCTATATTAGCAGCAGACACAGTACAGTGCGGTAGTTCACGGCTGTGGCTACCTCTGTGTCGGCACTCGGCAGCCCGTCCATAATTGTATATACCACCTAACCGTGGTTTTTTTTTCTTTCTTTATACATACATACTAGTTACGAGTATACTATCTCTTTATCAACCAGTCTATATATTAGCAGCAGACACAGTACAGTGCGGTAGTTCACGGCTGTGGCTACCTCTGTGTCGGCACTCGGCAGCCCGTCCATAATTGTATATACCACCTAACCGTGGTTTTTTTTTCTTTCTTTATACATACATACTAGTTACGAGTATACTATCTCTTTATCAACTAGTCTATATATTAGCAGCAGACACAGTACAGTGCGGTAGTTCACGGCTGTGGCTACCTCTGTGTCGGCACTCGGCAGCCCGTCCATAATTGTATATACCACCTAACCGTGGTTTTTTTTTCTTTCTTTATACATACATACTAGTTACGAGTATACTATCTCTTTATCAACCAGTCTATATTAGCAGCAGACACAGTACAGTGCGGTAGTTCACGGCTGTGGCTACCTCTGTGTCGGCACTCGGCAGCCCGTCCATAATTGTATATACCACCTAACCGTGGTTTTTTTTTCTTTCTTTATACATACATACTAGTTACGAGTATACTATCTCTTTATCAACCAGTCTATATATTAGCAGCAGACACAGTACAGTGCGGTAGTTCACGGCTGTGGCTACCTCTGTGTCGGCACTCGGCAGCCCGTCCATAATTGTATATACCACCTAACCGTGGTTTTTTTTTCTTTCTTTATACATACATACTAGTTACGAGTATACTATCTCTTTATCAACCAGTCTATATTAGCAGCAGACACAGTACAGTGCGGTAGTTCACGGCTGTGGCTACCTCTGTGTCGGCACTCGGCAGCCCGTCCATAATTGTATATACCACCTAACCGTGGTTTTTTTTTCTTTCTTTATACATACATACTAGTTACGAGTATACTATCTCTTTATCAACCAGTCTATATATTAGCAGCAGACACAGTACAGTGCGGTAGTTCACGGCTGTGGCTACCTCTGTGTCGGCACTCGGCAGCCCGTCCATAATTGTATATACCACCTAACCGTGGTTTTTTTTTCTTTCTTTATACATACATACTAGTTACGAGTATACTATCTCTTTATCAACTAGTCTATATATTAGCAGCAGACACAGTACAGTGCGGTAGTTCACGGCTGTGGCTACCTCTGTGTCGGCACTCGGCAGCCCGTCCATAATTGTATATACCACCTAACCGTGGTTTTTTTTTCTTTCTTTATACATACATACTAGTTACGAGTATACTATCTCTTTATCAACCAGTCTATATTAGCAGCAGACACAGTACAGTGCGGTAGTTCACGGCTGTGGCTACCTCTGTGTCGGCACTCGGCAGCCCGTCCATAATTGTATATACCACCTAACCGTGGTTTTTTTTTCTTTCTTTATACATACATACTAGTTACGAGTATACTATCTCTTTATCAACCAGTCTATATATTAGCAGCAGACACAGTACAGTGCGGTAGTTCACGGCTGTGGCTACCTCTGTGTCGGCACTCGGCAGCCCGTCCATAATTGTATATACCACCTAACCGTGTTTTTTTTTTCTTTCTTTATACATACATACTAGTTACGAGTATACTATCTCTTTATCAACCAGTCTATATATTAGCAGCAGACACAGTACAGTGCGGTAGTTCACGGCTGTGGCTACCTCTGTGTCGGCACTCGGCAGCCCGTCCATAATTGTATATACCACCTAACCGTGGTTTTTTTTTCTTTCTTTATACATACATACTAGTTACGAGTATACTATCTCTTTATCAACCAGTCTATATTAGCAGCAGACACAGTACAGTGCGGTAGTTCACGGCTGTGGCTACCTCTGTGTCGGCACTCGGCAGCCCGTCCATAATTGTATATACCACCTAACCGTGGTTTTTTTTTCTTTCTTTATACATACATACTAGTTACGAGTATACTATCTCTTTATCAACCAGTCTATATATTAGCAGCAGACACAGTACAGTGCGGTAGTTCACGGCTGTGGCTACCTCTGTGTCGGCACTCGGCAGGCAGTCCATAATTGTATACTAGTATCCATCTCCATTGTTTACCTGAGGTGCCTTTTAGTTGTGCCTATTAAAATATGGAGAACAAAAATGTTGAGGTTCCAAAATTAGGGAAAGATCAAGATCCACTTCCACCTCGTGCTGAAGCTGCTGCCACTAGTCATGGCCGAGACGATGAAATGCCAGCAACGTCGTCTGCCAAGGCCGATGCCCAATGTCATAGTACAGAGCATGTCAAATCCAAAACACCAAATATCAGAGAAAAAAGGACTCCAAAACCTAAAATAAAATTGTCGGAGGAGAAGCGTAAACTTGCCAATATGCCATTTACGACACGGAGTGGCAAGGAACGGCTGAGGCCCTGGCCTATGTTCATGGCTAGTGGTTCAGCTTCACATGAGGATGGAAGCACTCAGCCTCTCGCTAGAAAAATGAAAAGACTCAAGCTGGCAAAAGCAGCACAGCAAAGAACTGTGCATTCTTCGAAATCCCAAATCCACAAGGAGAGTCCAATTGTGTCGGTTGCGATGCCTGACCTTCCCAACACTGGACGTGAAGAGCATGCGCCTTCCACCATTTGCACGCCCCCTGCAAGTGCTGGAAGGAGCACCCGCAGTCCAGTTCCTGATAGTCAGATTGAAGATGTCAGTGTTGAAGTACACCAGGATGAGGAGGATATGGGTGTTGCTGGCGCTGGGGAGGAAATTGACCAGGAGGATTCTGATGGTGAGGTGGTTTGTTTAAGTCAGGCACCCGGGGAGACACCTGTTGTCCGTGGGAGGAATATAGCCGTTGACATGCCAGGTGAAAATACCAAAAAAATCAGCTCTTCGGTGTGGAGGTATTTCACCAGAAATGCGGACAACAGGTGTCAAGCCGTGTGTTCCCTTTGTCAAGCTGTAATAAGTAGGGGTAAGGACGTTAACCACCTCGGAACATCCTCCCTTATACGTCACCTGCAGCGCATTCATAATAAGTCAGTGACAAGTTCAAAAACTTTGGGTGACAGCGGAAGCAGTCCACTGACCAGTAAATCCCTTCCTCTTGTAACCAAGCTCACGCAAACCACCCCACCAACTCCCTCAGTGTCAATTTCCTCCTTCCCCAGGAATGCCAATAGTCCTGCAGGCCATGTCACTGCAATTCTGACGATTCCTCTCCTGCCTGGGATTCCTCCGATGCATCCTTGCGTGTAACGCCTACTGCTGCTGGCGCTGCTGTTGTTGCTGCTGGGAGTCGATGGTCATCCCAGAGGGGAAGTCGTAAGCCCACTTGTACTACTTCCAGTAAGCAATTGACTGTTCAACAGTCCTTTGCGAGGAAGATGAAATATCACAGCAGTCATCCTGCTGCAAAGCGGATAACTGAGGCCTTGACAACTATGTTGGTGTTAGACGTGCGTCCGGTATCCGCCGTTAGTTCACAGGGAACTAGACAATTTATTGAGGCAGTGTGCCCCCGTTACCAAATACCATCTAGGTTCCACTTCTCTAGGCAGGCGATACCGAGAATGTACACGGACGTCAGAAAAAGACTCACCAGTGTCCTAAAAAATGCAGTTGTACCCAATGTCCACTTAACCACGGACATGTGGACAAGTGGAGCAGGGCAGGGTCAGGACTATATGACTGTGACAGCCCACTGGGTAGATGTATGGACTCCCGCCGCAAGAACAGCAGCGGCGGCACCAGTAGCAGCATCTCGCAAACGCCAACTCTTTCCTAGGCAGGCTACGCTTTGTATCACCGCTTTCCAGAATACGCACACAGCTGAAAACCTCTTACGGCAACTGAGGAAGATCATCGCGGAATGGCTTACCCCAATTGGACTCTCCTGTGGATTTGTGGCATCGGACAACGCCAGCAATATTGTGTGTGCATTAAATATGGGCAAATTCCAGCACGTCCCATGTTTTGCACATACCTTGAATTTGGTGGTGCAGAATTTTTTAAAAAACGACAGGGGCGTGCAAGAGATGCTGTCGGTGGCCAGAAGAATTGCGGGACACTTTCGGCGTACAGGCACCACGTACAGAAGACTGGAGCACCACCAAAAACTACTGAACCTGCCCTGCCATCATCTGAAGCAAGAAGTGGTAACGAGGTGGAATTCAACCCTCTATATGCTTCAGAGGTTGGAGGAGCAGCAAAAGGCCATTCAAGCCTATACAATTGAGCACGATATAGTAGGTGGAATGCACCTGTCTCAGGCGCAGTGGAGAATGATTTCAACGTTGTGCAAGGTTCTGATGCCCTTTGAACTTGCCACACGTGAAGTCAGTTCAGACACTGCCAGCCTGAGTCAGGTCATTCCCCTCATCAGGCTTTTGCAGAAGAAGCTGGAGACATTGAAGGAGGAGCTAACACGGAGCGATTCCGCTAGGCATGTGGGACTTGTGGATGGAGCCCTTAATTCGCTTAACAAGGATTCACGGGTGGTCAATCTGTTGAAATCAGAGCACTACATTTTGGCCACCGTGCTCGATCCTAGATTTAAAGCCTACCTTGGATCTCTCTTTCCGGCAGACACAAGTCTGCTGGGGTTGAAAGACCTGCTGGTGACAAAATTGTCAAGTCAAGCGGAACGCGACCTGTCAACATCTCCTCCTTCACATTCTCCCGCAACTGGGGGTGCGAGGAAAAGGCTCAGAATTCCGAGCCCACCCGCTGGCGGTGATGCAGGGCAGTCTGGAGCGACTGCTGATGCTGACATCTGGTCCGGACTGAAGGACCTGACAACGATTACGGACATGTCGTCTACTGTCACTGCATATGATTCTCTCAACATTGATAGAATGGTGGAGGATTATATGAGTGACCGCATCCAAGTAGGCACGTCACACAGTCCGTACTTATACTGGCAGGAAAAAGAGGCAATTTGGAGGCCCTTGCACAAACTGGCTTTATTCTACCTAAGTTGCCCTCCCACAAGTGTGTACTCCGAAAGAGTGTTTAGTGCCGCCGCTCACCTTGTCAGCAATCGGCGTACGAGGTTACATCCAGAAAATGTGGAGAAGATGATGTTCATTAAAATGAATTATAATCAATTCCTCCGCGGAGACATTGACCAGCAGCAATTGCCTCCACAAAGTACACAGGGAGCTGAGATGGTGGATTCCAGTGGGGACGAATTGATAATCTGTGAGGAGGGGGATGTACACGGTGATATATCGGAGGGTGATGATGAGGTGGACATCTTGCCTCTGTAGAGCCAGTTTGTGCAAGGAGAGATTAATTGCTTCTTTTTTGGGGGGGGTCCAAACCAACCCGTCATATCAGTCACAGTCGTGTGGCAGACCCTGTCACTGAAATGATGGGTTGGTTAAAGTGTGCATGTCCTGTTTTGTTTATACAACATAAGGGTGGGTGGGAGGGCCCAAGGACAATTCCATCTTGCACCTCTTTTTTCTTTTCTTTTTCTTTGCATCATGTGCTGATTGGGGAGGGTTTTTTGGAAGGGACATCCTGCGTGACACTGCAGTGCCACTCCTAAATGGGCCCGGTGTTTGTGTCGGCCACTTGGGTCGCTAATCTTACTCACACAGTCAGCTACCTCATTGCGCCTCTTTTTTTCTTTGCGTCATGTGCTGTTTGGGGAGGGTTTTTTGGAAGGGACATCCTGCGTGACACTGCAGTGCCACTCCTAGATGGGCCCGGTGTTTGTGTCGGCCACTAGGGTCGCTAATCTTACTCACACAGCTACCTCATTGCGCCTCTTTTTTTCTTTGCGTCATGTGCTGTTTGGGGAGGGTTTTTTGGAAGGGACATCCTGCGTGACACTGCAGTGCCACTCCTAGATGGGCCCGGTGTTTGTGTCGGCCACTAGGGTCGCTAATCTTACTCACACAGCTACCTCATTGCGCCTCTTTTTTTCTTTGCGTCATGTGCTGTTTGGGGAGGGTTTTTTGGAAGGGCCATCCTGCGTGACACTGCAGTGCCACTCCTAGATGGGCCCGGTGTTTGTGTCGGCCACTAGGGTCGCTAATCTTACTCACACAGCTACCTCATTGCGCCTCTTTTTTTCTTTGCGTCATGTGCTGTTTGGGGAGGGTTTTTTGGAAGGGACATCCTGCGTGACACTGCAGTGCCACTCCTAGATGGGCCCGGTGTTTGTGTCGGCCACTAGGGTCGCTTATCTTACTCACACAGCGACCTCGGTGCAAATTTTAGGACTAAAAATAATATTGTGAGGTGTGAGGTATTCAGAATAGACTGAAAATGAGTGTAAATTATGGTTTTTGAGGTTAATAATACTTTGGGATCAAAATGACCCCCAAATTCTATGATTTAAGCTGTTTTTTAGTGTTTTTTGAAAAAAACACCCGAATCCAAAACACACCCGAATCCGACAAAAAAAATTCGGTGAGGTTTTGCCAAAACGCGTTCGAACCCAAAACACGGCCGCGGAACCGAACCCAAAACCAAAACACAAAACCCGAAAAATTTCAGGCGCTCATCTCTAGTTCGGACAGTTCCGAGCAAAATGTCCCTTACCCCCACAGTACAGACAAAGACCGGATTTTTGCCTTCTGGCTCTTTCCTCAGGGGACAGCCGGGAGAGACCCATCTGCATGGGCTCCTCTATGTCTTCAGGAATGGAATATACATACGGACTTGACCTTATAGGTGCTCCTCTTTCAGCCCTCCGCTCTCTGAGACGACGATCAATCTTAATAGAAAGCTCCATGAGTCTATCGAGAGTCTCAGGAGCGGGGTACTGGAGGAGACTGTCTTTTATAGACTCTGATAAGCCGAGGCAAAACTGACTGCGCAGGGCTGGGTCATTCCAGCCACAGTCGTTCGACCAGCGGCGAAACTCCGTACAATAAACCTCCGCAGGATTTCTACCTTGTTTGAGAGCGCGCAGCTGACTTTCAGCGGACGCCTCTCTATCAGGGTCATCATACAAAAGCCCTAAAGACTCAAAAAAAGCATCTACTGACAACAACGCAAGATCCTCTGCCCTTAAACCGAATGCCCAGGTCTGAGGATCCCCCTGGAGTAAAGAAATAATTATCCCAACCCGCTGAGATTCAGTACCAGAGGAAGTAGGTCTTAAACGGAAATATAGTTTACAGGATTCCTTGAAATTAAAAAATTATTTTCTGTCGCCAGAAAAACGGTCTGGCAAATGCATCTTTGGTTCAGGGACTACCTTCGGGGAGGCTCGCAAAAGATCTTCCTGCGATCTCACCCGAAGAGAAAGATCCTGAAACATCTGAGTAAGTTCTTGCATCTGGCTGACTAAGAGCTGACCGGAATTTGGCCCTAAACCTGTCGGATTCATGAGGCCGATAACCTCTCACAAAACTGAATGAGAAAAAATTAAACCCCGTTTAATTTTAAGTTTTGGTATAGTCGGTAATAATGTTATGATTCCAGCACTCCTGGTCAGAGGAGATCTTATGGCAAGGACCGGAGCACTGGAACGGAATGCTGGGGAAGGGAGCAGGAAAGAACAATAGCCCCTGGCGCCCTAACTCTGTTGTCTTACCCGTGCTGTCAGAAATCCCTTGCGAGACTATGGTTTCTTGAGCCCTTGGCAGCCGCGTTTGAAGGGCGGATTATGTCTACCCAACTTCGATGCCCCCCGGTCTTAGTGAGAGACAAAGGGAAATCCGAGACAGGATGATAACAAGAGGCCATCTAACTAAACAAACAAGCCAGGGGCTACGAACTAACTAAAAACCTAAAGTATGTGCGGAGAAACCGCCAGGGAAAAGGACAACCAAAATCCACTTGTCCAATACTCCTACCCGGCACCGCCGAATACCAGAGTGGACCTGTGGAAGCGGAACCCTCCGCAAATGCTCCAAACACAAAATATAAAAGGTAAAGCGGCCGAGCCGCAACACACGGCAGAGCCGCGACTCACGAACACCACTGGATGTTAAACGGTGATCAGTCAGGACTCCAGGGACGAGATGACAACTCCCGAGTACAGGACTTCAGAGAACTGGAATGACCGGATACAGCAGGACTGGAAACAGACTCTCAGCAAACAAAGGCAGCATGCAGGAAGCTATTACCGGCGTCTGTGAGAAGCCCTGGGAGTGTATTTAACCAGGAGTCCTCCAATCAGCTGCAACAAGGACTGATTATAATAAATGCCGTGCAGCTGCCTTGCTGCACGGCCAGAGAGCATGTGAACCTATTACTACAAAAAACCCAGCAACGGGGAACGCGGTCCGCCAGTGGCGTCCCCGTTGCTAGGGTCCGTGCGGCTCAGCGCGCCCGGCGTCTAGCGTTGCTAGGGAGCCGGCAGCTGTACGCGCACGGCGTCTCTAGTTGCTAGGCGCCGGGCCGCGCAGACAAGCGGACCCCGGCGCCTAACAGGCTAAGGCAGTGGTTTCCAAACTTTTTTGAATCACGGCACCCTAGAGTATCAGAATTTTTATCACGGCACCCCGAGGCCAAAAGTTTCTTATTGGGAAATTAATAAAAAATATTAAATTAAGTAAATTATGTTTATATGTCATACTTAGGTTCAGTTATGTGGTGAGGGACAAGATTTGCTTCTGTTTGTACTCATATTTTATGATTGGCAGCCACAAGTACTAGTTTTGCCTATTACATGGGTAATAAATATTTTGAATTGGTCCTGGACTACCAACCCGAGGCACCCCTGCAAGTGTCCCGCGGCACCCCAGGTTGCCACGGCACACAGTTTGGGAACCACTGGGCTAAGGGCTTCATATTTTGGAGTAATGATTAATTATGCTAGTCAAATACTCCATGCAATAAATGTACCAAATTCAGGAGAAAATATACTGCACAGATGGAGAAGTGTGTTGTTTCCAATACACCATACTAGGTGAACTTCAATAAGTGCTGAAACAGGTTACATGTACAGATATTTGGGAAGGAAAAAAGTATATACAGAATTAGACCACCAAGTCTTTAACCACACACAGAGTCAAATGATTCCCTAGGCTGAATCCACAGATCCTGGTTTTATTGGCCATGGATGATGTCCTTACACTTTCCTTTATAATTATGTTGTTTTAAGGTAGAATGGACCATCCACTTGGATATAGATGATGTACCCAAAACAGAAAAATCAGAAAATGGTGCAATACAGTTTTTCTTCCAAGGTGAGTAAAGAAGATTTTATTACACTCACATTTTATAGTAAATACCATTCATGTCTCCCACACAACGGTGAGTAATCCAATTATAACAAACACAGAATATCTTCTTAGTGGGCTGGTAACAATGATGAACAGGTCGTAAACATCTTCCTTTTATGGTTCCAGATACAAAACCCAAAAAAAGGAAAGAATAAGCAATAGTGCAACATAAATTTTTATTGCTTAAAAAATATATTTTAATATAATGCAGTAGCATGACTGAAGGTGCTCACAGTAGCGTGACTGGAGTGAAATGGAGCACGACTCGGCCATGACTCCCTTATATGGAATTCAAAAGCTGTGAGAATCCGAGGCTGGGAGAATGACATTCAGCCTTGATTTGGAATCCGTGTCTGACAGGAAACCATGGCTCAGTTTGACTCGGATACCGGAAGTTAGGGTGATCTCTGATTCCAAGGAATCCGAACCGCTCTCATAATCCCCATGCAATTATCTAAAGTAGTGCTGAATCTGTGTTGTTTTATCTACAGTATCTGTATTGAACTTCCTATAATAAATTGATGCTAGAATATCTTCAAGGCTATACTGCCCTATTGTGGCCCCCTGTGCTCATTACAATTCTTATAAGCCTTTTCAGGATAACTGACACAGGAACAAATGTATCAAACATTTTAGAATTACAATTCCTCATATACAGTAGCACTCAGATATAGGAATGTGGCAGATATTCTAGTTACTCTGCTTCGCTGCCTGCATGTTAGAGTAGTCCACACTCTGTATATGACACAAAATAAGGGGGGTTTGCGGCACTCAAAAAAGGTAATAGTCCAATGTTCTGTCAGATTTTAAAGTGAGTATTTTTTTTTTTAACAAAATAGTCCAGTGCAAATGTGTGAGTTGGGACCAGTGCTTAAAGTGGTCCCAAAGAGGAGGTAGAACTCAACTCTCCCCCTTCCCACCCCCGTGCCCATCAAAGGAATTGTGCACGCCAAAAAAAAGGGGCATGGTCTCAAAAGGAAAATGGTCATGTTCATGCAATAGTATCCCCAATTCAAATTACGCCGCACAGTAGCACAATCTTTTTCACATTACACCGCACAGTAGTGTCCCTTCTTCATGTTATGACACACATTAGTGCCCCTTAGACACAAACCCCACAGTAGTAGCACCCCTAGTACACATAATGCCCACAGTAGTAGTGCTTCTTATACAAAGCCCACAGTAGTAGTGCCCATATTAGTTTAGTGCCCCTTATGTAGAGCCCATAGTAGTGGTGCCCCTTGTGTCCCCAGGAATAATGCCCCTTATGAATAGCCCATTATGCAATGCCCTCATTATTAGTGCCCCCAGTAATAATGCCCCCAATAGTAATTCTCCCATGTAGTGTTGCCACCAGTAGTAATGCCCCATAGTTATGCCCCATGTAGTATTGCCTCAGTAGTTATGCAATAGTAGTTATGCCCCTTGGTATTTATGCCCCCATGTAGTTATGCCCCCCTGTAGTATTTGCCCCAGTAGTTATGCCCCCCCCCCAGCAGTGGCATAAGTTCGCCCCAGTCGCCCGGAGGCATGATAAATGTTGGTGCCCCCCCTACATACTGTATACATACACACCCTTCATATGTAGCTATCCAGCACTTATGTTGAACAGTAGTAGCGTGCTCAGGTGCCTTTCCAAATAGTAATATAGATACACATACAAAGTGGACGGCACTCCAAGTCAGTAATCACAATAAAATAGACACCAGCATACCTTTATAGCACACCTACAGTACTCCCTCACCCAACAGTGTGTCACAATGTAGATGCTTTGGCGCAGTGGTGTGCCGATATACAGTATATATATATATATATATATATATATATATAAACAACACACAAACGCCTCTTTCACTTAAACACACACACCTCTCACTTACACTCACACCTCTTACTTACACACGCCTCCTTAGCTTAAACACACACATGCCACCTTCGCTTAAACACACACAATCCTCACTTACACACATGCCTCTCACTTACACACACACACACACCTCTCACACACACGCCTCTCACTTACACAAACGCCTCTCACTTACACATGCTTCCTTCACTTAAAATCACACACACACGCCTCCTTCATTTAAACTCACACACACACACACACACACACACACACACACACACACACTTCCTTCACTTAAACACACAAACATGCCTCTTTCACTTACACACACATGCCTCTCTCACACATACACATACACACACACGTCTCCCTTACACGTACACATGCCTCTTTCACTTAAAAACACACACACACACAAAAACAAACACATGCTTCCTTCACTTACACACACACACACACACACACACACACACACCTCGCTTAAACATGCACACATAAAACACAGTGCTGCTAACATTCATTAAAGAGCCCCCAGCACCCCTCCCCTTTCCAACTACACACACCCCCACAGTGCAGCTTGAGGCAAGTGCTGCCAGTGCCTACCTGCTGCTATCAGCCCAACGGAAGAACAGAGAGCATCACTTGGCCAGCTCATCTGGAAGGGCCTGGCAGGAGCTGCATTCTGGAGCTCCCCCTAGCTGTAGCCACAGCCAGCTCTCTGTATATACTAGGACAGGGGTGGCCAACCAGTCAGATGCAAAGAGCCAGAAAAGATCTGTAGTCAAGTGCAAGAGCCAGTATCATGCACGCGCCGAAGGCGCGTGTGCAAAAATGGGGCCATGGTCTAGTTTTCACAAAGCCACACCCCATTTTGTGCGCACACCTTTCGTTATGACATTTGTAGGAGTATGACCTTGTGTCATAACTCCGTTTTTAGTCATGTTGTACAGTGCCAAATACATATAATGCCCGTGTGAGGTATGGTATGCCGGCTGCCGGGCTCCAGGCGACCAGCATACCGACGCCGGAAGCCCGACCGCCGGCATACCGACAGTGTGGCGAGCGCAAATGAGCCCCTTGCGGGCTCGCTACGCGCGCCACGCTATTTATTCTCCCACCAGGGGGGTCGTGGACCCCCATGAGGGAGAAAAACTGTCGGTATGCCGGCTGTCGGGATTCCGGCGCCGGTATACTGTGCGCCGGGATCCCGACAGTTGGCAACCTGAAGACCACCCATAATGCCCCTGTACAGTGCCACATCCATATAAAAATGTCAAAAAATGGGTGCCTCCACAATGCCAGAAACATATGTCCCCACAGTGCCAGATACATATATGCTCCAAATTGCCAGATACATATATGCCCCACAGTGCCAGACACATATATGCCTCACAGTGCCAGATACATATATGCCTCACAGTGCCAGATACACATGACCCCCCAGTGCCAGATATACATGTCCCCCCAGTGCCAGATATGCCCCCAGTGCCAGACATATATGTCCCCACAGTGCCAGCTATGCCCCTAGTGCCAGATATATATGTCCCCAAAGTGCCAGCTATGCCCCCAATGCAGTGTCCCCACAGTGCCAGATATGCCCCAGTGCCAGATATACATGTCCCCACACAGTGCCAGCTCTGCCCCCAGTGCCAGATATACGTGTCCCCCCAGTGCCAGCTATGCCCCTGTGCCAGATATGCCTCCAGTGCCAGATATATATGCCCCCACAGTGCCAGCTATGCCCCTAGTGCCAGATATATATGTCCCCAAAGTGCCAGCTATGCCCCCAGTGCCAGATATGCCCCCAGTGCCAGATATATATGTCCCCACAGTGCCAGCTATGCCCCCAATGCCAGTGTTCCCAGTGCCAGATATGCCCCACAGTGCCAGATATATATGTCCCCACAGTGCAAGCTATGCCCCCAATGCCAGTGTCCCCACAGTGCCAGATATGACCCCCAGTGCCAGGTATACATGTCCCCACAGTGCCAGCAATGCCCCCAGTGCCAGATATACATGACCCCCCCATCCCTTGTGCTGCTCACCGTGCTGCTGCTGTCTGTGAGGGGAGGAGAGCACAGCGTGCACCTCTCCTGCCCCTCACTCTCCGGCGGCTGTGTCCCTCTTCAATTATGCACCGGTCCATGAGCCAATCAAAGCTCGCGGACCGGCAGTCTTAGCTGCCGGTCCGCGAGCTCTGATTGGCTCACGGACCGGCGCTGAATTGAAGCGCGCCGCCGGAAAGTGAGGGGCAGGGGAGGCGCACGCTGCGCTCTCCTCCCCTCACAGACAGCATCAGCAGCGCGGTGAGCGGCAGTGGGAGACAGTGGAGGAGATGTGCCCCCTTGAGGCCAGGAGCCCAGCGACAGCCGACTCCACTGCCTCCCAGAGTTCCGCCCCTGCCGCCCAGTAGTAGCACTACTTGCACACACACACCAAAAAATAAACACAATAGTCGCCTTAAGCCCCACTCCTGCGTCCAATTGCTGCAGTCCATCTGGCGTCCGCTCCTTGGAAGTCGTAACTATGGCATGTCACGCCTGAGGTCTGACTCTGACCAGTGAGAATCTCTGGCATAGGGGCTGACTGGAATGTGAATCTGGGAGCTTTGATAAAGTTCTTATACATAACCAGGATATGGTAAACTTGAGCGGATGGCGGAACACCGATGGAGCTGGAGATCGATGGCAGAACACCGATGGAGCTGGAGATCGATGGAAGAACACCGATGGAGCTGAAGATCAATGGTGGAACACCGATGGAGCTAGAGATCGATGGCAGAACACCGATGGAGCTAGAGATCGATGGTGGAACACAGATGGAGCTAGAGATCGATGATGGAACACAGATGGAACTAGAGACCAATGGCAGAGCACTGATGGAGCTATAGATTGAAGGCGGAGTACCGATGGAGCTAGAGATTGATGGCGGAGCACCAATGGAGCTAGAGATCAATGACGTAGCACTGATGAGCAAGGCAGAGCTGCAAGCAGGATGGAACTCTGGTCTCAGGGTAGAATGGAATATCCTGGAGCCAGGTAACCTGGAAGCAGCTGAGCGCAAACATCCATACAGGGTATGACCATCATAGCACTGGTGATCAGGCAATCCTTACCCAGCATTCTTATAGGAGCCAGTGGCATGGATTGGCTGGGATGATTAGGTGGTGCAGGGAAGCTTAGACAGTCACATAATTGGCTGTGCTGCAGTCAGGTGATCAGGACTTGTCACAGCAGTACTCCAGGCTTAGGCTCTGATTTAGATTGAAGCCTAGTAGGCCCAGACACTATGAAGCAGACATTATGCTGAGAGAGCTATGCAAGAACAGCATGTAAAGACTTTACTGCAAGCTGGGTGTAATGAAAAGAGAGCCTGGTTGCTGAATACTGGATCTTGGCAGTTACTCACACAGAGGAATTCCTGCTCAGGTACTAACCAGCAAGTAATCAAGACTGCAGTTTATGGGGGTCATTCTGAGTTGTTCGCTAGCAGATTTTGGTCACAGCGCAGCGCTCAGGCAAAAAAACGGCACTTCTGCGCATGCGTATGTGGCGCAATGCGCACGCGCATCGTACTATTACAACGAACGATGCAGTTTCACACAAGGTCTAGCGAAGCTTTTCAGTCGCACTGCTGGCCTCAGAGTGATTGACAGGAAGTGGGCGTTTCTGGGTGTTAACTGACCGTTTTCAGGGAGTCTGTGGAAAAACGCAGGCGTGCCAGATAAAAACGCAGGCATGGCTGGCCGAACGCAGGGAATGTTCGTGACGTCAAAACAGGAACTGAATAGTCTGAAGTGATCGCAAGCTAGGAGTAGGTCTGGTGCTACTCTGACACTGCACAAAATTATTTTGTAGCCGCTTTGCGATCCTTTCGTTCGCACTTCTGCTAAGCTAACATACACTCCCAGAGGGCGGCGGCTTAGCGTTTGCACGGCTGCTAAAAGCAGCTAGCGAGCGAACAACTCGGAATGACCACCTATATGTGAAGCAGATGCCTGTTTGCAGAATAAGCAGAGGTAAGTCACAGAACATTAGAAATACAGTCAGGATCGTGATGTGGGAGAGACGTCATCTCCAAATGGAACTGAAGGAATGCAGTTCTGCCCATTCCAGCTCACTTTAACCCCTGCTTGGGACACTTGTAGGGATGCCTTGGATTGGTGGTCCATGACCAATTCTAATTATTTATGATCAATGCAATGGGCAAAACCAGTGCTGATGGCTGTCAATCATAAAATATGTGGACAAACAGAAACAAATGTGGTTTTTTTTGGGACTGCCTTGCTGTCCCACTCATGGGCCACAGTGTCCCGCAGTGTGGGGGGGGCGGGCAGTTGGGAGGCTTCCTGTCACTGCTGTTCTGCCTAGCAGAGCAGCAGTGAATAGACACTGCGCACATGCATACAGCATCTATTCAAAGGAGACAGAGGGACTGGGGGCATGCCAGCAGCTCACAGAGCAGTGGGCATGCACCCACAGTGACTGGAAAGGGGGCGTGGCCTATGGTAAGGGGATGCGACTGTGCGAGAGTGACGCGCTCATTAGTCACGCCCCTTTACATAGGCCACACCCCCTTTCTCCCACATATAAGAAAGCCTCTACTTGAAGTCTACAGATGTTAGGAGGTATGCTCTAGGGTGCCGTGATTTAAAAAAGTTTGGGAACTCCTGAAATAATCAAAGAATAGCTGAAGTAACAAGTCTCAAGTTGATAATGTACAGTATTTGTATGTTTTATCGACTGTAGCAATGTCTCTGGATTAATGACGGTGTCACTTGTGGGTCTTTTTTGTTAAGGTGATGAATGCAGTCCACAGTGTTCTTTCCTTCGCTCTGTAACCAATCTACTTTCAGCACTCCTCCATTCCTTATGCAGATATGCCCCACACTTTAAACACAGCACAGACTTCTTAAATATAAAATAATGAAACAGCTAAAAATAAAAAAAATAAAATAGTGGGGTTCCCCCCAAAATCGATAACCAGTGCCCATCAGCACCTGTAGTCTGCCAGCAAAGAAAATATCACAATAACAACTGGACTAGGACACTGGCTGTGTCAGTATTTTATTTTATTATTTCTAAATTACAGACTTACCAATCCCTTGGATGGCCTCCTTTTCAGCCCATCTTGGCATCCAATCATCTTTTGTAAAAAAAAACAAAAAAACACTTAAGGTGGATTCACACGTGACAATTGAACATCTTCAGCGACGGGACCCAGCGGAGGGGTCAGTGTTGGTAAGTGCATACACACTTGCCGATGACAGCGGCGACAAACATCAATGGGGGAAGCAGGGGCCATGCTGCATTCGGTAGCATGGCATCACTAGCGACAGGCAGCCTCAGATCTTCTTGCTTGAACAAAAGATCTGAGTCTGTCGCTAGCGACCCACGGGTGCGCGCATCGGCATCGTTCTTTTTGAACGATTGGTCGTTCTGTTCGATCGGGAACGTCCACATCGCTTGTTCTACCGTTCCGTGTGTATGCACCTTTAAACCTACTGACATTCACTGTACAATGTAGACTGTGAATACTCGAAATGACAGGTCACTCGCAAACACTGCCATAGGAGCATGGGAACGGTTGCTATGGCAGTGACCACTCTCAGCAAATCAGAGCACTGAGGCTGAGCAATATCACAGAATGTAAGTAAGATTTTCAATAGTGATGTGTGGTTCAATTTCCATGGAAACTCAAACCACCCGAACTTCCGTATTACTGGTTGTTCCAAGTCCCGGCTCGGAATATCCCCCTGGTCTTTGATCAGAAAATGAGGCAAAACATCATCCTCCCAGCATTGGACCTTGCATACTTTTAAGATTCAATAAAAGTTCCTCCATCATGGTTTAGGAACCATTTTACACAGAATGACAGAGGGAGAGGGTCCGAGGCAGAATGCTGTGTGACTGTGATTAAGGGCTGTGGCCTACTGTATCAAACTCAGGGCCTTATTCAGACCTGGCTGCTGCATTTGCATGCACGTACTGTACATGTCCAAGAGGTCTGCTCATGCGCAGCAGCTGTAGTGTGCATGCGTGATCCTCATAGTGATTGACAGGTGATGGGTCTCCAGGTGCGGCGATGCGGCATTAAGAAGGAGGAGAGCAGGAAATGCAGGCCAGTCATGGCCATTTTCGAGGCCGGACGATTGCCTGCATTTCCTGCCATTGGAAATATGGCGGCTGTACCCCTGCATACACAGTCAGACTGTGCAGGCAGGGGTCTACCTCTATTTAATGCAATCGCAATTGAATTGCGATCACATTGTAGGGCGCGCCCCACATGCTGGGCAGCCTTGCCCTGTGCTGGGCAACCCCCAGCATGTGAGCAGTGTGGTCACATATTTTGTTGCGATAGCAAAACCTGTGACCAACTCTGAATAACCCCCTCAGGGCACTGCACTACTGTAGGAAGAGGAGACAAGTGAAAGAATGCGACACAGAGGAGAGGATGTGGGGGACAATGACACAGCAAATAGAGGACACTGGGAAGAGGATGCTAGAGGGACACAGCAGCACAGTTGTGATGATCCGGGGTTGGGAGGGTTGAAGTTGTGAGGGAAGAGGGAGCAGGAGAGGGGAACTTGTGTGCGTGAGCGGAGCAAAGGTGCAACAGATAAGATTGGGGGTATTTGAAGCTGTGATGGGAGACAGCAGGAGATGGTAATCTATATGGGGAAGTGGGGGGCAGCCTACCGTAGATAGGAGGGGTGGGGATTTGGGGCTGTGAGGGAAGAGAGATCAGGAGAGGGTGACCTGTCTGTGTGTGTGTGTGGGGGGGGGGTCGGGTGTTTCTGAGAATGGGAGAGTGAGGTTTGGAGCTGTGAGGGGAGAGAGAGAAGGAGAGAAGAACCTGTGGGGAAGATGAAGGAGAAGGGGGGTGGGGTCGTGGCTGCCACAAAAAGGGGGAGTTAGGAGCTGTTAGGCAAGAGAGCAGGAGAGGGAACATGTGTGGGAAAGGAAGGGGGTGCTGCAAATGGGGTTGGGAGGTTGGGACTGTAAGGTGAGACACAGTGGCGTAACTACCACCCCTGCAGCCACTGCGGACGCTTGGAGGCGCAGGGCTGCGGGGGCCCCGCCACTGATTGCTGCTGTGAGACTGTGATCCCAGGAAGGAGGTGTGTCTCTCAAATGAAGTGCCGGTTCATGAGCCTATCAGAGCTCGGGGACCGGTAGCCAATCAGGAGCCGCAGCTGCCAGTCCACAAGCTCTGATTGGCTCTTGAACCTGCGCTTCATTGACAGACACGCCGCCGGAGACACAGGACGGACAGAGGAGAGGCGTGCGCTTTGCCCTACGGCTCCTTCCCAGACAGCACACCAACGGGGGGAGGGTGTGTACCTGTACTGGGTGGGGCATATGTGTAGATAGCACTGGGGGGCCATATGGGGCACTGGGGGCATATGTGTATCTGGTACTGTGGGGGCATATGTGGCACTGAGGGCAGATGTGTTTCTAGCAATATGGAGGCATATTTTTATCTGGCACTGTGGGGGAATATCTGGCACTGGGGGCATATGTGGCACTGGGGGCACACCCCTAGCAACAAGCATTACCCCGTGGTAACAAGCATGATACCCAGTTCATGAAACCCCTGGCAATGAATATTACCACTTGACAATGAGCTTGACACCCAGCACATGATACCCCTGGCAACAAGCATAACACCTAGCGCATGAAACCCCTGGCAACGAGCATGACACCCTATGCATGAAAACCTCTGGCACCGTGCATGGAACCAAGAGCATGAAACCACAACGAGCAGTTAATTTAAAAGTAATTAGAAGCCTTACTGTAGGACTTAAAGTGTAATGGGCATTGTGGTGTGGGGCATAATGTATCACGGACATTGCAGTGTGTGGCATAATGTATCACAGACAGGGCAGGGGCTATGGCTGTATACTTTAAATTTGCGCCCTCCCATACTTTATAAAGGGGCAGCGCGCGCCTTTGGTGCACACCGAAAAAGGTAGCAGTGCCGCTTACACAAAATGCCCCCTGTAGTAGTGCCGCTTACACAAAATTCCTCCGTGTAGTAGTGCCGCTTACACAAAATTTCCCGCTGTAGTAGTGCCGCTTACACAAAATGCCCCCTGTAATAGTGCCGCTTACACAAAATCCCCATTGTAATAGTGCTGCTTACACAAAATCCCCCCTGTTGTAGTGCCGCTTACACAAAATCCCCCCTGTAGTTGTGTCGCTTAGACAAAATGCCCCCTGTAGTAGTGCTGCTGACACAAAATCCCCCCTGTAGTTGTGTCACTTAGACAAATTGTCCCCTGTAGTAGTGCTGCTGACACAAAATCCCCCCTGTAGTAATGCCGCTTACACAAATTCCCCCCTGTAGTAGTGCCGCTTACATAAAATGCCCCGTGTAGTAGTGCCGCTTTCACAAAATTCCTCCCTGTAGTAGTGCCGCTTACATAAAATGCCCCATGTAGTAGTGTCGCTTACACAAAATTCCTCCCTGTAATAGTGCCACTTACACAAAATCCCCCCTGAAGTAGTGCTCCCTACACAAAATCCCCCCTGTAGTAGTGCCGCTTACACAAAATCCCCCTTGTAGTAGTGCCGCTTACACAAAATCCCCCCTGTAATTGTGTCGCTTAGACAAAATCCCCCCTGTAGTAGTGCTGCTGACACAAAATCCCCCCTGTAGTTGTGTCGCTTACACAAAATGCCTCATGTAGTAGTGCTTCTTACCCAAAATCCCCCCTGTAGTAGTGCCGCTCACACAAAATCCCCCCTATAGTAGTGCTGCTTACACAATATCCACACTGTAGTAGTGCCACTTGCACAAAATCTCCACTGTAGTAGTGCCGCGTACACAAAATCCCCCCTGTAGTAGTGCCACTTAGACAAAATGTCCCCTGTAGTAGTGCCATTTACATAAAATCCCACCTGTAGTAGTGTTGCTTAGACAAAATGCCCCCGGTAGTAGTGCTGCTTACACAAAATCCCCCCTGTAGTAGTGCTGCTTACACAAAATGTCCCCTGTAGTAGTGCCGCTTACACAAAATGTCCCCTGTAGTAGTGCCGCTTACACAAAATCCCCACTGTAGTAGTATCACTTACACAAAATATCCCCTGTAGTAGTGCTGCTTACACAAAATCTTCCCTGTAGTAATGCCGCTTATACAAAACCCCCTTGTAATTGTGTCGCTTAGACAAAATGTCCACTGTAGTTGTGTCGCTTAGACAAACTGCCCCCTGTAGTAGTGCTGCTTACACAATATCCCCCCTGTAGTACTGCTGCTTACACAAAAGGCCCCCTGTAGTAGTGCTGCTTACACTAAATGTCCCCTGTAGTAGTGCTACATACACAAAATCCCCCCTGTACTGTAGTAGTGCCACTGACACAAAATCCCCCCTGCAGTTGTGTCGCTTAGACAAAATGCCCCCTGTTTTAATGTCGCTAACACAAAATCCCCCCTGTAGTAGTGCCGCTTACACAAAATCCCCCCCGTAGTGGTGACGCTTACCCTCATTTTGCCCGCCCAGTCACACAGATACACATACAAACACATACACACACACACACACACACATACATATATACACATACATACATACATACATAAATACACACAAATAGATACACACATACATAGTAGCAGCTCTTGCCACAGGCAAGCAGGCTTTTTGCCTGGGGCGCCACTACTCCGAGGGCGCCGCTGCCGTGGCAAGAGCAGCTACTACTGATCCCCCCTCTCCCTGGATGCAGCTGGCATCGTGGGCTGTGTGGGCGCCCGCTGCAGCCGGCATCGCTGACTGACACTAGTGGTCATAATTGACACCTAGTGTCAGTGCAGCGCTGCTATGGGAGAGATGTCATGACGTCTCTCCCATAGAGAGGAGCCAGCGGCTGGAGACAGCAGCAGCGTCAGCGGTCCGGAAGAAGGAGCGGGGCTGGTAAGTATTGTTTTTTTGTTTGTTTTTCTTGTTTGCAAGCGGCGCTACTACAAGGGGCACAACTACAGGGGGCACATACTGGGGGCACTACTACAGAGGGCACTGCTACGGAGGGAACAGCTACTGGACGCAAATCAACTGGGTGCACAGCTATTGGGGGCACTACTACAGGGGCACTGCTACAGGGGGCACTGCTACTGGGGACACAGCTACTGGGGGCAAATCTACAGGGGTACAAAACTACTAGGGGCACAACTACAGGGGGAACATACTGGGGCACTACTACAGGGGGCACTGCTACAGGGGGAACAGCTACTGGGGCAAATCAACTGGGTGCACTACTACAGGGGGCACAACTACTGGGGACAAATCTACAGGGGCACAACTACAGGGGGCACATACTAAGGGCACTACTACAGGGGGCACTGCTACAGGGGGAACAGCTACTGCGGGCAAATCAACTGGGGGCACAGCTAATGGGGCACAGCTACAGGGGGCACAGCTGCTGGGGGATACAGCTCCTGGGGACACATCTACTGGGGGCACAGCTACAGGGGGGCACAAGTATAGGGGATAACTGTGACCATGATCCTTCCCTACCAAGAAGCCACGCCCCTATTTTTGACCGTGCGCCTTTGGTGCGCACCAACTGTATTTTATTATGGGGGGGCACCACAGGAAATTTTCGCCCTGGGCACCACAAGGTCTAGAACCGGCCCTGCACATACATAAATACACACACACACACACACACACACACACACACACACACACACACACACACACACACTTTCTCAAGCTCACTCACTCTCGTTACACCAAAAGGAAGTCTGGCTGGCCGTTGCTATCCATCCTCCTGTTCCTCCTCATGATCAGCCTGGTCCCTGTAGCTCCGCCCCTCCATTCCATGTAGCTCCACCCCTTTTCGGGTCTCCTCCACAGTCTGCTGTCACACAGTCAGGGAAGGGGGAGAGGACGCTGAAAGCTGCCGGCGCCGCTGCCTGTCACAGTGTGACAGGTGCAGCAGCCGGCAGCAGCAGGGGGACAGGCGGCACAGCAGCGGGGATGCAGGGCAGGTGGAGTGCCTCTCCTGCCTGGCACCTACCTGCACTGCATCTCTTTGCTGAGCGCGTAGCGCAGGGCCTGATCACAGACATTGGGGTGTGTGTCATAATGTGTCACGGACATTGCGGTGTGTGTCATAATGTGTCACAGACATTATGGTGTGTGGTATACTATATCACGAGCATTGTGGTATGTGGTATAATGTCTCAGGGGCATTGCAGTGTGTGACATAATGTATAACGGGCATTGCGGTGTGTGGCATAAGGTATAACGGGCATTGTGGTATGTGTCACAGGCATTACGGTGTGTGGTATCTGTAAAACCCCACTGGTACTAGCATGCAAAACTGCAGTCACTATGTAGAGTGCATCACACTTACTCTGCCCCGACTGGTCATGGGTTAAGGCACAGATACCAGAGGGTCCCCTGAATAATCAGGTGTTTAATTACAGTTGCATTGTGGGAGTGGACTACAGGTGTCGACGCAGTGCATAAAGAATTGGGTGCCAGGCCATCTCGTAAAACAGAATAACGATTTATTTTAACATTAAAGCAGGGATATAGCAGGTATAACTTCTTAACACTTCTCCATCACAAAGCATAATGGTTACATCCGATTATACATCAGAGCACCTCCTCCAGCGCATCACTTAATTGCAGCGGCATGAATATGGCGAACCGCAGTACGTCCCAGGGCATTCTATGACCAGTAGTGCTACACATTCCAGGTTACCGTCTCTCTCTCTCTCTATCATAACGAGGACTATGGGGGCTTCTAATCATGCGGCGTGGCTTCTGACCACTCACCCAGATACAACCTCTCTAGAGACTCACACCTGTAGCACACTCTTCTCCTGGCATCACCCTTTCACTGGACTCTGAGTACTGCTGCTCTCACACTGCGGTCTCTGTCAGGTGCCTTGCTGTGTCTGGCATCTCTCCCCACATGAACATGTGAGGAGCTCTCACTAAGACTACATCTTTCCAGCTCACACACCATGCTTCTCTCAGCTAACACACGTGCTTCTGCTAGCTAACACTCCAGGCTTCTGGCTGCAGTGCAAAGACCATGCTGCTGCTACATGACAGCCTTTTGTAACCTTTTATTCCCAGGGAGCCATTCCATCTGGGATTTCCCGTCCTGAGCTCATCTGGGATTTCCCACCCTGAACTGCAAATTGGTGAGCCCTGCCTTTGTTTTTACAGGCTGATCTGTCTTGCTGTGAGCTGGGCTGTTAACCCCTTCTGTGCTGCAAGCTGTAGGCTGCTGGCTCAGTTCTATACAGCTCCAGCAACCCTTTTACTTTTATTACACAGTCATGCTCCAGGCCCACACCCCAAAATAGTCCCACTTCCTCTGCAGCAACATACCATTCAACAATTTACACAAAGAAATCCCTACAAATTCGAAAAGGGTGTGTGGCCATGGGTAAAGTGCCATGGTCACGCCCCTTTTCCTATACTTTCAATGGGAGTTTGGAGAGCCAAAAATCGGTACAGATTATAAAAAAAAGGTACTGAACCTGCCAAAAAGGTACAGATGGAGGGTATGTGCCACTGGAGGGTATGTGCCACTGCATCTGCAGCAAGTCTCTGCCCTGTAGACAGAGGAAAAAAAATGTTTTACTGCAGGGTCCTATGGGGGTCATTCCGACCTGTTCGCATACTGCACTTTTTTGCAACCATGCGAACGGGTCAGAACTGCGCATGCGCACGGATGGCAATGCGCAAACGCATCGCTGCCTGGCGACGGCCGTTGCAGTGCAGCGACGAGAATAATGAAGAAAGTATTTGCAGCGGTGAACACAAGAAGATTGAATGGAAGAGGGCGGCTGGAGGCCCTGACCGTTTTCAGGGAGTGTCCGTTCAAACGCAGGCATGTCCAGCCGTTTCCAGGTAGGGATCCTGACGTCAGCTCCATCCTGGATGATCGCAGCGGGTGAGTAAGTCCTGAGGTGTGCAGAGACTGTAAAAACTTTTGTTTGTGCAGCTCTCTGCACAAACGTTTGCAGCCCTGCACAGCGATTGCCCCCTCCCCTGTAGGGGGACTACCTGATCCCAGCAGTGCTAAAAGTAACCTGCTAGCGATCAGGTCGGAATGACCCCCTATGTCCTGCTGCCAATCCACCTGCCTGCTCCGGCATCAACAATCCCCACTCCCTAGCCGCGGCGCAGGTGGAACAAAAGCTGCTGCGGCCACTGGCATAGATGTGTATGAAAGTGGTGCAGAGGAAGGCTTTCATAGCCCTTCCTGCACCGCATACTCTCTGAGCCCCAGAGCCTCCTCTGCGCGTGATGTCACAGAAGTGCCTCCCCACCACAGCCGCGCCCAGATCCCCAGAGGCCCTGATTGCACAACACAGCATCTGGACTGCCGGCCTTGAAGACCCGAGATGGCTAATCTAATGAATAGAGTGGGTGATATCGCGGAGGGTAATGTCTGGACGCTGAATCAATGTAAAAGGTGACAGTGCTGTGCAGTGCAGTGGGTGTGCAGTGTCACTGACAATACTCAGCACTCTCACCTTTTACATTGACTCAGCGAGTCATTTCTGCCAGCCAGTCACTATTGTTAGCGCCGGTGTCCCAACGTACCGCATTTCAGGGAAGTAGATGCAAAAAGTAAACTACAGCCCCCAGCAGCCCTTAGCGCCGAAGCATTCTGGTGCTAAGGGCTGCAGGGAGCTGTAGTTTATTGAGTGCATCTTCTTCCCTGTAATGCAGTGCATTGGGACACCGACGCTAACAATAGTGACTGTCTGCTTGGCTGCTGTGCGAGTCTCCGGGAGAGCCACTGCCAAAGGGAGGACAGCAGCTTAGCTGCTTCCAGGAGGAGAAGCAGGAGAAGCATTACCCACCCCTCCCCCACTCACAGTACCTCCAGGCCCCATCCGCGGCACCCCCATATCCCCCTTCCACCACCCGCAGTGGCTCCGGACTCCCTCACCCACCCACAGCACCGCTGCCCCTTTCCCACCCACAGCACCACCGCACCCACCCCTCCCCCACCCGCAACCACTCCTCCTCCACCTGCGGTGGCTCCGGACCCCCTCCTCCACCCACGGCACCCAAGCACCCACCTCTCCCCCACCCACGCCACCACCGCACAGCCCCACCTGAGGCACCACCACAACTGCCCCTCCCCCACCTGTGGCACCCCTGGACCCCCTCCCCCATCCGTGGCACCCCCGGACCTCCTCCCCCATCTATGCCTCCCCTGCACCCACCACTCCCCCAACCACAGCACCTACTAGGTAATTCATCAGGCCCTGCGTGCGCTGTTGCAAGGGGCTACGACTCCTTAACCGTTGCATGCCCTTTATCCGCGCAATATTTAACCACTCACACAATTATGATTGGAGGTAATACTCCATATAATACAAATATTGCATGCCACAAGGGTGTGCAAGGGTTAAGGGGGCGCAGCCCCTTACGGCGGTGTGAAGAGTGCCCGTAGGGCGCGATGAATCACCTAGAACTATATCACAGGCATTGTATGTGCTATAATGTCTCAGGGGCATTGCAGTGTGTAGCATAATGTATAATGGGTATTGCGATGCGTGGCATAATGTGTCACAGGCATTACGGTGTGTGGGATAATGTGTCAGGGGCATTATTGTGTGTGGCATAATGTCTAAGGGCCATTGCAGTATGAGGCGTAATGTATACTGGTCATTACTATAAGGAGGAAAAATGACACATAATGTAAAGGGCATGAATCATGATTATTTTTTTCCTATGGTGACCAACGTCTGGGCGTGCAGGTTGCAAAACTGGGGTATAAGGTTGTCTTTTCCTGCAATACCACGCCCCTTTAAGCAAAGCCACGCCCATTTCTGCAAGGCCATTCCCCCTTTTTGAGGCGCGCGCCTGTGGCGCGTGTAGAGTCATCACTTTTCTAGTGGCAATTATGGGTGGGGGTGGGGGGGGGCACCAGAGAATGTTTTGGTTTGGGGGATAAAAATTTCTAGTTACGCTACTGGTGAGACAGCAGGAGAGGGAACCTGTGTAAGGGAGGGGGGGTTGGAGTTGCCGCAAATGGGGTGTGGAGGGGTCAGGTGTTGCCATCGATGGGCAGGTTAGGTGAGAGAACAGTGGGAAGGGTCGGTGGTGCTGTTAATGGGAAGGGGTTCAGAGGGTGCTGTGGAAGGGGGGTTGGAGCTGTGAGGAGAGAGAAATCAGGAGAGCAACATAGGAAGGTGAGTCGTGGGGGGCTGTCATGAGAGAGCAGCCTATTCTCGGGGTGCCAGTGCCTGTCAGCAAGAATGTTGGGGGCGGGGTCACATAAATGTTATGGTGCCTTGCTCACACATGCACAGCACAGCCACAGCCCAATTCTAGGTGTGGATTGGGGGAGGAGTGGCAGGTCCTGGAGGCAGTTTTGCAGCCAAGCACTGCACCCGCCCTGGTACTCCCTCCTGCTGACAGCACATTGCACTTCCGATGACTGCTCAATCTTACCTCAGGCAGGCAGTGCCTGAGCAGAGCCACCAGGGGTGCCCCACAAACCACCAATATAAAGCTGAGCTAGCCCCTAGGCATTGCAAATGCCATAGCCAATTGCCTAGTTCACCTATGCCTAGGGCTGGCTCTGATTCTCCCTAGTTTTGGATTCTATATAAGGACTCCATGGCAGTTACTCTTTCTCACTGTCCACGCTGCTGTGGACAGTGTGCTGTGCTGTGTCATGTTCAGTGGCTGCTGTGCTGTGTCCATCCACTCCCTGTGTGCAGTGGCTGCTGCTGTGTCCATCCACTTCCTGTGTCCATCCACTCAAGTGGCTGTTATCTGTCCAGTGACTATTGTCCAGTGTCTATCCACTCCAGTGCTGCTGACGTATCTGTCCAGTCTCCATCTACAAAATTGCTGCTGATGTATCTGTCCAGTGTCCAATCACTCCATTGCTGCCGACATATCTGTCCAGTGTCCATAAACTTCAGTGCTGTTGATGTATTTGTCCAGTGTCCATCCAAAAAAGTAAAAAAAAATTTGTGCAACTTGTGTGTGCTCTACTCCCCACTGCGTTCATATTAATAGAAGTGCTCTCAGTCTGCAGTGTGAGTTGGCACTTGCAAATTTTTCTTTAGATACTGTGACTCCACAGTGAGTGGTTATTTTTTTATTTTTTTTTATGATGAGGATGCGGATGTTGTTTGTGTAAGTTAAGCACCAGTGAAAGCAGATCTTGCCTGTGATTATAAAAAAAAGGCCATTGTCATGCCTGGGCACAGGACCAACAAATCCAACTCTTATGTGTAGAATTATTTTTACCCATTTGCAAAGCCACAGTTAATAGAGGTAGTGACATTAAACATCTACAGTAGGAACCTCTTCCCTGTTACGTTGCTTGCAGTGAGTTCATGGAAAGTTTTTCTGAAAATCAGAAACTTGCACTTAAAAAAATCCAACAAGCAGCACAGCCAGTGGCGTAACTAGAAATTTTTCTCCCCCAAGCCAAAAAATCCTTCGGCGCCCCCCCCCCCCCATACACCCCGTAATTGCCTGCGGCGCGCGCTGGCAAAAAGGGTGTGTGGCTTTGTCGAAATGGGCGTGGCTTTGCGTGGAGGGTGTGGCATTGCAGGAAAAGACTACCTTATACCCCAGTTTTGCAACCTGCACGCCCAGACGTTGGCCACCACAGGAAAGAAAAATAATCCTGATTCATGCCCCTTACATTATTTGTCATTTTTCCTCCTTATAGTAATGCCCAGTATACATTATTCCACATACTGCAATGGCCCTTAGACATTATTCCACACACAATCAGTGATCGCGCTGAGCCAAAAAAAAAGTGGGTCCCAGGGACCCTTCACTTTTAAAAATTGGGGTCCTACCGGTCTTTTTCTGGGTCCCATCGGAATGAAGGTTCTTATTAATTTTAATCTTGTTTGGACACTACAAAAGTGTTGCAAGATGGGGGGGATGGGGTGACAATGCTGCTGGGCTGTGTAGCATGCAGGACACCCTGCACCAGAGCTGTAACTAGACATTTTGGTGCCCTTAGGCAGAAAGTGAATTGGTGTTAGACCACTCAGACCACAAAGAACAGGTAGTGCGCGCCGTAGGCGCGTCGCAAAATTTTAGGGGCGTGGCTTCATAGGGAAGGGGCGTGGCCACATAATAGTGTCAATTCACATTACACCACACAGTAGTGGCGCTTATACACATTGCACCAGGTAGAACCTCCTATGCACACTGATCCAGGTAGATCACGTCATACACTTTGCTCCAGGTACAGCACGTCATACACTTTGCACCAGGTACAGCACGTCATACACTTTGCACCAGGTACAGCACGTCATACACTTTGCACCAGGTAGAGCACGTTATCATACACTTTGCCGCTAGGTAGAGCACGTTATCATACACAGTGCGCCAGGTAGAACACGTTATACACACTGCGCCAGGTAGAGCACGTTATCATACACATTGCGCCAGGTAGAGCATGTTATCATACACATTGCCGCTAGGTAGAGCAAGTTATCATACACATTGCATCAGGTAGAGCATGTTATCATACACATTGCCGCTAGGTAGAGCAAGTTATCATACACATTGCCGCTAGGTAGAGCAAGTTATCATACACATTGCGTCAGGTAGAACACGTTATTATACACATTGCGCCAGGTAGAACACGTTATTATACACATTGCGCCAGGTAGAACACGTTATTATACACAATGCGCCTGGTAGAGCACTGAGGCACATTGCAGTAACCACTCACTTATCACCTCCAGTTGCACGAAGGGGCCGTTTGACACAAGTGGTTCCGCCCCTGCAGCAACTCACTGACACTCACCATTTTTTCTGACAGCACAGTGCAGTGAGTGCACTGGCACAAGTAGCCAGCCTGCGCCTGTAGTAGCCGCAGCCTGGAGGAGCTCTATGTGAAATCGCAAGCAGAGGCTGTTCTCTGGCAAGAAGGAGCTCGTCCAATCGCTTCCCCTGACGGGCTGGCCACTGCTAAATATACCGATAATCAGTTCCAACTGTGTCAAAGTAGTGGAGCCCAAGGTGCAATGGGAAAGTCAGTGTCACTGCACAGTTGTACTGATATACTGGTATATTTAGCAGTGGCCAGCCCGTCAGGGGAAGCGATCGGAGGAGCTCCTTCTTGCCAGCCTCTGCTTGCGATTTCACAGATAGCTCCTTCATGCTGCGGCACCGGCTGGCTACTTGTGCCAGTGCACTCACTGCACTGTGCTGTCAGAAAAATGGTGTCAGTGAGGCCCTGACACTCTGAGCGGCCTCACATTGCACACACGGAGCTTGCAGCCCCCGGACATCCCGCATCTGCACCAGCTACTCCAGGTGAAGCGGGGCGATGCAGCACTGTCTACTGCTTACCTACAGCGGGAGCTGCGCAGTCCGGACGGCTCCTGCTGGAAGGTAGTTGTCGGGTCTCGGTGGGGCGTTGAGCGGGTCCCGGGTAGGGGGGTGGCGGCGGGAAGATCCGGAGCTGTACTCCCAGTCGCAGAGGAGGGTGCTGGCGGCAGAGCGGCAGTGGAGCCGGATGAGCGGGGCCAGTCTGTCCGCCCTGCAGCACAGATTCATGTGCTGGCGGGGAGCAGGATTCAAAGCGGGAGATGCTGCAGGCTGTGATTGGATGGAAACTACAGGAGGTGATTGGCCGAGGAAACAGCCAGTCACCTCCTGCATTCCGCTGACAGGCTTAACACATGCAAACACATATTCAGATGAGCGCGTCCTGTGGGACCCGCTCATCTTCTAAATGTGAGTCCCGGGCGGCTGTTTCTGGGTAAAATACGCACCATGGCGCGTTTTTGCGATCACTGACAATAATGCACATGACACAATATGCACACACCGTAATGCCCCCTACACATTATGCCACACACCGTAATGCCCCCGACACATTATGCCACACACCGTAATGCCCCCGACACATTATGCCACACACCGTAATGCCTGTGACACATTATGACAGGAATCGCAATGCCAGTTATACATTATGCTACACACTGCAATGCCCCTGATACATTATAGCACACACAATGTCTGTGACACAGTATGACACACACCACAATGATCCTGAGACATTATACCACATACCACAATGCCCGTGATATAGTATACAACACACCGTAATGCCTGATACATTATGACACACACCGCAATGTCCGTGATACATTATGCCACACACCGTAATGCCCATTACACATTAAGTTCTACAGTAAGGCTTCCAATTACTTTTAAATTACCTCCTCGTTGCCAGGGGTTTCATGCTCTTGGTTCCATGCACGGTGCCAGGGGTTTTCATGCTCAGGGTGTCATGCTCGTTGCCAGGGGTTTCATGCACTGGGTGTCCTGCTCGTTGCTAGGGGGTAGTGCTTGTTGCTAGGGCCGTGCTCCCAGTGCCACATATGCTCCCAGTGCCAGATATTCCCCCACAGTGCCAGGTATATGCACCCAGTGCCAGATATTCCCCCACAGTGCCAGGTATATGCACCCAGTGCCAGATATTCCCCCACAGTGCCAGGTATATGCCCCCCCCCAGTGCCAGATATTCCCCCACAGTGCCTGCTTCCCCCCCAGTGCCAGATATTCCCCCCCAGTGCCAGGTATATGCCCCCAGTGCCAGATATCCCCCCCCTCCAGTGCCAGGTATATGCCCCCAGTGCCAGGTATATGACCCCCCAGTGCCAGATATCCCCCCCCCCAGTGCCAGGTATATGCCCCCAGTGCCAGATATTCCCCCACAGTGTCAGGCATATGCCCCCAGTGCCAGATATTCCCTCCCAGTGCCTGCTCCCCCCCCCAGTGCCAGGTATATGCCCCCCCAGTCACGGGTATATGCCCCCAGTGCCGGGTATATGCCCCCCCAGTGCCAGGTATATTCCCCCAGTGCCAGGTATATGCCCCCCAGTGCCAGGTATATGCCCCCCCAGTGCCAGATATTCCCCCCCAGTGCCAGGTATATGCCCCCAGTGCCAGGTATATGCCCCCAGTGCCAGGTACATGCCCCCCCAGTGCCAGTTATATGCCCCCAGTGCCAGGTATATGCCCCCAGTGCCAGATATTCCCCCCCAGTGCCTGCTTCCCCCCCAGTGCCAGGTATATGCCCCCAGTGCCGGGTATATGCCCCCCCAGTGCCAGGTATATGCCCCCAGTGCCGGGTATATGCCCCCCCAGTGCCGGGTATATGCCCCCCAGTGCCAGGTACATGCCCCCAGTGCCAGATATTCCCCCCTAGTGCCTGCTTCCCCCCCAGTGCCAGGTATATGCCTCCAGTTCCGGGTATATTCCCCCCCAGTGCCAGGTATATGCCCCCCAGTGCCGGGTATATGCCCCCAGTGCCAGGTGCATGCCCCCAGTGCCGGGTATATGCCCCCCCAGTGCCAGGTATATGCCCCCAGTGCCAGGTATATGCCCCCAGTGCCAGGTATATTCCCCCAGTGCCAGGTATATGCCCCCCCAGTGCCAGGTATATGCCCCCAGTGCCAGGTATATGCCCCCCCAGTGCCAGATATTCTCCCAGTGCCAGATATTCCCCCCCAGTGCCAGGTATATGCCCCCAGTGCCAGGTATATGCCCCCAGTGCCAGGTACATGCCCCCCCAGTGCCAGTTATATGCCCCCAGTGCCAGGTATATGCCCCCAGTGCCAGATATTCCCCCCCAGTGCCTGCTTCCCCCCCAGTGCCAGGTATATGCCCCCAGTGCCGGGTACATGCCCCCCCAGTGCCAGGTATATACCCCCAGTGCTGGGTATATGCCCCCCCAGTGCCGGGTATATGCCCCCAGTGCCAGGTACATGCCCCCAGTGCCAGATATTCCCCCCTAGTGCCTGCTTCCCCCCCAGTGCCAGGTATATGCCTCCAGTGCCGGGTATATGCCCCCCCAGTGCCAGGTATATGCCCCCCTGTGCCGGGTATATGCCCCCAGTGCCAGGTGCATGCCCCCAGTGCCGGGTATATGCCCCCCCAGTGCCAGGTATATGCCCCCAGTGCCAGGTATATGCCCCCAGTGCCAGGTACATGCCCTCAGTGCCAGGTATATGCCCCCCCAGTGCCAGGTATATGTCCCCAGTGCCGGGTATATGCCCCAGTGCCTGCTCCTCCGGCCCCCCCCTATGTGTTGGAGGGACACGAGCGCATCGCGCGTCTCTCCTGTGTCCCTCCTGGCTATCCCCCAGCTGTCTAATAAAGGAAGTGCCGTTCGTGAGCCAATCAGAGCTCACGAACGGCACTCGCTTCCTTAGACCGGCCGGGGGAGAGCCAGGAGGGACACAGGAGAGACGCGCGATGCGCTCGTGTCCCTCCAACACATGGGGGGGGGGGAGCCGGGGAGCAGGGGGAGCAGGCACCGCAGCAAGGAGGGAGAGGAGATCGCAGATTGACATGCGGACGCTCGTCCGCATGTCAATCTGTTCTAAATCAGTGGCGCCCCCGCAGCCCCTCGCCCCCAAGCCACCGCGAGGACTGCGGGGGCAGTAGTTACGCCACTGAGCACAGCATCAACTTGCTCCCTTCTCTCAGCTAGATGCCAGCACCTGAAGGGGGTCTTTCCGAGTTGATCTCTCGCTATCAGTTTTTAGCAGCCGTGCAAATGCATTGTCGCCGCCCACTGGGGAGTGTATTTTTGCTTTGCAGAAGTGCCAATGCCTGTGCAGCAGAGCGCCTGCAAAATCTTTTTGTCCAAAACAAGACCAGCCCTGTAGTTACGCTTCGTGTGCATTGATTCTAACGATGGAGGAACGGCTTTTGACGTCACACACCCGCCCAGCGAACGCCCAGCCACGACTGTGTTTTTCCAGCCACGCCTGCATTTTTCAATACACTCCCTGAAAACGGTCAGTTGCCACCCAGAAACGCCCACTTCATGTCAATCTTCCTGCTTTCGGCCGTGCGACAGGAATGTTCGTTAGACTCTGTGCAAACCCACGATGCTCACTGTACCTGTACGACGCGCCTGCGCAGTGGCGTGCATACGCATGCGCAGAAATGTTGATTTTTAGCCTGATCGCTGCGCTGCGAACAACGGCAGTTAGTGATCAACTCGGAATGACCCCCGAAATCTCCACCACCAACAACTTGATCATTAATATCCTCACTAATGATCTGAAGTAGTCCTGCATTCAATTTAATAAGGCTAGGTACTCCTATCCTATCTGAGCGTCCTCAGAAGAATCCGTCATTGTTATGCCTGCTGCTGCTGCTGCTGCTGGGGTTTGACCTTCATCCCAGAAGGGGACCAAGAAGACTAGCATTTAATAACAACAACAAAAACAGTTAACTATGAAACAATCCTTTGCAAGTCGAAGGAAGTATGACAGCTGTCACCCAGTCGCACAGCGGATCACTGACGCCATGGTGGCCATGCTAGTATTAGATCTGCGGCCAATATCCACCATTAAGCCAGTGGGTTTTAGACCGTTAACTAAGGTCCTGGGTACCTGATACCAAATTCCATCTTGGTTCCATTTTAGTAGATAAGAAATACCTTGCCTGTACCAGGATGTTAAAAAAAATATTATTGGCCTATAAAAAAAATTGTGCCCACTGCCCACTTAACCACAGATATGTGTACAAGTGGTAGTGGACAAATTTAAGATTACATGACTGCCACAGCCCACTGGGTGGGTGAATCAGCAGCAGCAATATCTAACAAACAATGGCCCTCATTCCGAGTTGATCGCTCGCTAGCTGCTTTTAGCAGCAGCGCAAATGCTAGGCCGCCGCCCTCTGGGAGTGTATCTTAGCTTAGCAGAAGTGCAAACGAAAGGTTAGAAGTTCTGCTACTAAAAAAATTTCATGAAATTCAGAGTGGCTCGATACTTACTCCTATCTTGCGATGACTTCAGTCTGTTTAGTTCCTGGTTTGACGTCACAAACACGCCCTGCGTTCGGCCAGCCACTCCCCCGTTTCCCCAGCCACTCCTGCATTTTTATCTGGCACACCTGCGTTTTTCAGCACACTCCCTGAAAACGCTGAGTTGCCGCCCAGAAACACCCACTTCCTGTCAATCACACTACGAACACTCAAGCGACTGAAAAGCGTCGCTCGAGCTTGTGTAAAACTGTATAGTTTTGTGTGAAACGACTTCGTGCTTGCGCGCTGCGTACCATATGCATGCGCAGAACAGCTGATTTTTAGCCTGATCACTACGCTGCGAAAAACTGCAGCGAGCGATCAACTCGGAATAAGGGCCAATGTCAGCTTATTTGGAGGCAGGTTGCTTTGGGTATCATCGGCTTCACTAAGAAACATACCACTGACAAACTGTTAGAAAAACTAAGGGATGTCATAGCAAACTGGCTTACCTTGCTTGGACTCTCCTCAGGATTTGTGATTTCTGATAGCACCACAAATATTGTAAAAGCATTACAGCTGGGCGAATTACAACACATCCCATGTTTTGCTTACACAATTAACTAGTGGTACAGAGTTTCAAAAATAATGACAGAGGTGTGCAGGAGATGCTGTCTGTGGCCTGAAAAAGTGTGGGACATTTTTGACATTCAGTAGCTGCATGCAGAAGACTAATTTGATTGACGTAATTTGAGTGGACATTTGTTATTTAAGGGAGAAGAACCCTTAACAATAAAGCACTCAAATAGATATATATCAAGTTCTCTGTAGATACAAAAGTATCAATGTGGTATAATGTGATACAACTGAGAAATGATCACACATGAATATCAATCCATCCAATAGGTACAAATGAATGGGACCCTATTTTTATGGGTTCCGGTATGAATGGTCGACCATGTTATGGTCGACAGTCATTAGGTCGACCACTATTGGTCGACATTGACATGGTCGACAGGGACACATGGTCGACACATGAAAATGATCGACACATGAAAGGTCGACACATGAAAAGGTCGACATGAGTTTTTTTTACTTTTTTTGGTGTCGTTTTTTGCGTAAAGTGACTGGGAACCCCAATTAGTGCACCGTGTCCCCTCGCATGGCTCGCTTCGCTCGCCATGCTTCGGGCATGGTGCCTTCGCTCCGCTACCGCTTCGCTCGGCACAGATTACCGTTCCAATCGTAGTCCACGTGGATCGTAAAGTATGGAAAAGTTCCCCAAAAGAAAAAAAAGTTAAAAAACTCATGTCGACCTTTTCGCGTGTCGACCATTTTCATGTGTCGACCATGTGTCCATGTCGACCATGTCAATGTCGACCAATAGTGGTCGACCTAATGACTGTCGACCATAACATGGTCGACCATGTGAACGGATACCATTTTTATGACCCAAAATCTACAATATACAGTAGAAGCGAAAATTTGTCCTTCTGTCTTTCTATACAAATCCACATTTTACAAGTGAAGATTGTGAAATTTTACATACGCGCGTATTAAAACACGGTGGAGGCAACTGAAACAATTTGAAATCCCTAGCACCCCTAGGGGGGCAGGCAGCAGCACAGAGTATATCAGGAGACATCATAACTCTGGAATTGCTGGAGCAGTGTACTCCAAAATTGGTACATATATGCCTTACAATCAGGGAACAAACACTGTGGGGGGAAGACATCCCTAGCACCCCTAGGGGTGAGACAGCAGCACTGAATATTTCAGCGGACAGCATAACCCTAGAATGCCTGCAGCAATTTACAACAAACTTGGTACACATATGACTTACACTCTGGGAACAAATACTGTGGGGTTCAGACACCCCTAGCACCCCTAGGGGTGGGACAACAGCACAGAGTATGTCAGCAGACAGCATAACTGTGGAATGCCTGTAGCAATTTACAACAAACTTGGTAGACATATGACTTACACTCTGGAAACAAACACTGTGGGTATCAGACAACCCTAGCACTCCTAAGGGTGGGACAGCAGTACAAAGTATTTCAGCAGACAGCACAACTGTGGAAGGCCTGCAGCAAGTTACACCAAACTTAGTACACATCTGACTTACAATCTAGGAACAAACTCAGTGGGGGTTAGACATCCCTAGTACTCCTAGGGGGTGGGACAGCAGCACAGATTATTTCAGGAGACAGCATACAGTAACTCCCTAATGCCTGGACCAATTTACAACAAACTTGGTACACATATGACCTACAAGCTGGGAACAAAAATTGTGGGGAGAAGACACCCCTAGCACCCCTAGAGGTGAGGCAGCAGCACAGAGTTTTTCAGCAGACAGCATAACTTTGGAATGCCTGGAGCAATTTACACCAAACTTGCTACACATATGACTTATACTCTGTGAACCAACACTGTGGGGGTAACACATCACTAACACCCCTAGGGGTGGGCCAGTGGCACAGACTATATCAGGATATGCATGATATGTTAGTAATGACATGGCTGCATGTGACAGGGCCAGTGACAAGATGTGAGGAGGGGAATGGAGGTAGCACAAACCCACACACTCAGAGTTATATAGTGGAAGTAGCACAGTCCCCCAGCAGCACAGAGTATATCAGGAGATACATCATGTGCTGCGCTACATAAGAAAACTGTAAAAAATTAATTTCACTGTGGCACTGACATGATGTGAGGAGGGGAATGGAGGCAGCAGGAAGCCACAGACTGAGAGTTGTATAGTCGGATGAGCAGGGTCCCTTGGTAATGTGTGTTTAATATTTAAATTTATTTTTGTAAATGACACAACTCCGGTATTCAGCTAGTTAATCCATAAAACAATACATGAATAAAATAAAACCCAGTGACACCTAGTGTTACAGAATATATGCTTTATTCACAATTTCTTTTCTACTTCACTGATTCTATTTTTTTATTTTTATTTTTCAAATTCTCTGGTTTTATTCAATGATTGATTACAAGTTACTGTATATTTTAATAGTGTCTGTATTAGTGCATCACCTTAGTGCACCACCATCTCTCTATTTATTTTTGATTCTGCTAATTAGTCTTTTGGAAAAGCAGTATAGAAAATTGAAGGAGGAGATGAAAAGAAGTGATTCCGCAAAGTATGCCAGACTTGTAGATCAAGTCCTTTATTCACTTAGCCAGGTTCCATGGGTCAATATCTTGAATTTGGATCGGTACATTTGTCGACCATACTTGAACCTAGATGTACAATCCCTCAATACATGTATTCAACATGAGAAAGGGATAGAGGCATGCCACTTTTTCTAAACAAGAATTATTCAATTACAGAGAACCATAAAAATTTTATCTGCGAAATCATGGATTTTATACTGAAACACAACTATTTTAAATTTCTGGAACACTTTTATCTACAGATTTGTGGGACCCCGATGGGCACTATTTTTGCACCAAGTTTTGCCAATCTTTTATGGGACACTGGGAGAACAAATATGTATACACAGAACACCGTTTTAAACAAAATATCATCTTTTACAGACGCTATATAGATGACATTTTATTTGTATGGGAAGGCAATGGATCCACTTTTAGAAACTTTTTAATGTACTTGTCAGACAACAACATGAACCTCAGTTTTACCTCTAATGACAGCACAGAACAAACAGAATTTATGGACCTAGTGCTGACACACTGGGAAAGAGGTCATAACAAAGAACTTCAGTAAACAGGTCGACATGAACAGCTACAAACAGTACATTACCAAAAGAACCATCTCAAAAGATGGAAAAATAATATACCCTTCTCTCAATTCAATAGGATCATGTAATTGCAAACAAACAGAGGACCGTGATCAACAACTATCAGTTTACAAGGAAAGATTCAAGGAGAAGGGATATCCCTAACACATACTAGAGGAGGCCAACAGCAAAACAAAGACTTTAGAAAGGAGACAACTTTTGAGGTACAAACAAAAAGAGAAGAAGGAGGATGTGGTTAAATTCATCACCACATACAACAAACATGAGAATCTTATAAAAAAAACACTCAAGACCCATTGGAACATCCTACTGATGGACCCTATTCTGAAGGAGTACCTACCAAGGGAACCACATTTGGTCTTCAGAAAATCCCAAAACCTCCTGGCACTCAGCATACTAAGAAATACCAATTACATCCATGCCAAGATGTGTGGGCATTTATAAATGTGGACGCTGCAACATATGCAGATACCTACACCCAAACAGAAAGACTTTCCAGCTTACACACTGCTGTATATATATATTCTGTTAAATTTAAGTTTTGGCTACCCATTCTTATGATGGCACTAATTACAGGAAGTAATGTAGCCAATCACTTCCTACATCAGGCTGGGTATATATAGATGTACTATCCCAATCACACACTTACCCCTTGATGAAGTCTGACCAGACGAAATGCATTGGGTAACACCTGATGAATTCATCTTCCTCAGTTAAGCTTTTTTAAATTTTAAATTATTATTCTTTATCCAGCACAGGCACACTTTACATATAAACATAGTAACATAGTATCTAAGGTTGAAAAAAGACAATTGTCCATTGGGTTCAACCTATTTGTGGTATCCTATGCATGATTATTTTGTATAAAATTTTGACTGAAGTTGCTGACTGCTGTTCCGATTAACCCCTCTTTTTTATAATAACCATAGTGCGTGACTATGCCCCGTAACCCTGGATATCCTTATCCATTAGGAATTTATCTAACCCATTCTTAAAGGTGTTGACTGAGTTGGCCATTACAACTCCCTCAGGCAGGGAATTCCAAACACGTATCGTCCTTACCGTAAAAAAGCCTTTACGCCGTATTGTGTGGAATATCCTCTCCTCTAACCTGAGCAAGTGTCCACGAGTTCTCTGTGTTGATCTAACCAAAAACAGGTCCTGTGCAAGATCTGTATATTGTCCCCTTATATATTTGTAAATGTTGATAATGTCCCCTCTTAATCTCCTCTTTTCCAGTGTAAACATGCCTAGTCTTGCAAGCCTTTCCTCGTATTCCAGCGTCTCCATACCCTTAATTAGTTTGGTCGCCCGCCTTTGAACCTTTTCTAGCTCCAGGATATCCTTTTTGTAGTAAGGTGCCCAGAATTGTACACAGTATTCATGATGTGGCCTCACAAGTGATTTATATAACGGGAGTATAATACTCTCGTCCCTAGCATCAATTCCCCATTTTATGCATGCTAATATCTTATTAGCCTTCTTTGCTGCAGTCCTACTTTGGGTACTACTGCTTAGTTTGCTATCTATGAGGACACCTAAGTCCTTTTCCAGTACAGAATCCCCTAATTTTACCCCATTTAGTAGGTAGGTGTTATTTTTGTTCTTGTTACCACAGTGCATTACCTTACACTTGTCTGTATTGAAGCGCATTCTCCATTTCGCTGCCCAAGCTTCTAATTTAACTAAGTCATTCTGAAGCGACTCAGCATCCCCCTCCGCATTTATAACTTTACACAACTTGGTATCATCTGCAAAAATTGACACCATGCTCTCTAGACCTTCTGTTAGGTCGTTAATGAAAATATTGAACAATAGCGGTCCTAATACTGAGCCTTGCGGCACACCACTTAGCACTTCAGTCCAAGTTGAAAAAGATCCATTAACCACAATGCGCTGCTCCCTATTATCTAACCAGTTTTTGACCCAAGTGCATATTGTGCTTCCTAGCCCTGATTCTTGTAGCTTGTAGATAAGTCTCATGTGTGGTACAGTATCGAATGCTTTGGCAAAATCTAAAAAGATTACATCCACCTCTTTACCCTGATCTAGGTTTGCGCTTACTGTTTCATAAAAGCCAAGTAAGTTGGTTTGACAGGATCTGTCCTTCATAAACCCATGTTGATTCCTTTAATGACCTTATGGACTTCAAGGAACTTCTGAATACTATCTCTTAGAATACCTTCCAATACTTTCCCCACTATAGATGTAAGACTAACTGGTCTATAATTACCTGGTTCAGCTTTACTTCCCTTTTTGAATATAGGCACTACTTCCGCTATACGCCAGTCTTTGGGAACCATACCTGATATTACTGAATCCTTAAAGATCAAAAATAAAGGTTTTGCAAGTTCAGAATGAAGCTCCATTAGAACCCTTGGGTGAATACCATCGGGACCTGGTGACTTATTAATCTTTAAATGTTTTAATCGGTCACAGACTACTTCCTCGCTTAAATAAGTACCTATCAGTGGGATATTCTCATTATTGAGATTATATGTTAGTCCCTGAATTGGGTACTCTCTAGTAAATACTGTTGAAAAAAACTCATTTAGTGTGTCCGCTATGTCATTATCATTTTTGCTTAAGACTCCCAACTTGTCTTTTAAAGTGCCTATACTCTCCTTCTTTAATCTCTTGCTATTAATGTATTTAAAGATTTTTTGGGGATTCGCTATGCTTTCCTTTGCTACTAGTTTTTCAGTTTCTACTTTAGCAGCTCTTATTTCCTTTTTGCATATTTTGTTACATTCCTTCTAGTGCTGAAATGACTCTGCTTCCCCTGTCAGATTTGTATTTTTTAAATGCTCGCCTTTTCTTGCCCATAAATTCCTTAATCTTTTTGTTAAGCCACATCGGTTTATGATTTTTATTCCTTTTTTTGCTGCTCGTAGGAATAAATTTGAGTGTATTTTTAGCTAGCAGGAATTTTAGTACCTCCCATTTCTCCGTAGTATTTATTTCCTAAAAACAAACCTTCCCATTCAATATCCCTGAAAAATATCCTCATCTTTTCAAAATTTGCTTTGCTAAAGTTTAGAGTCCTAGTTGAGCCAGTATAGGGCTGTTTATGGAAACTGATATTGAATGTGACAATATTGTGGTCGCTGATTCCAATGGGTTCCCCTACTTGTTAGGTGCCGCGGTCTGCGGCGCTGCTCGGTCTGCTTCCGAGCGACGCTTACGGCCGCCGCACCTCCCTCCCTGCCCGCCCGGCGCCTAGCAACGCCAGGACGCCGTGCGTACTGTAGCCGCCGGGTCCCTGGCAACGCTAGGACGCCGGGCGTCCTCAGCCGCTGGGTCCATAGCAACTGGGACGCCATTGGCGGACCGCGTTCCCTGCGGCTGCCGTGGGCCCAAGAAACCATAGTGTTATGAGCCACGGCTGTGGCTCATTCCTGTTTTGCATTTTGGTTCTGTATTTTATGTTATACTTCTGTTTATGTTCCCCGTGGGTATCATGGGGTGCTCGGAGCTCACCCTTAAGGAGGGGATACTGTTATGAACCACAGGTAGTGGTTCATTTCTATTTTATGTTTATTAAGTTGTCTTGCATGCCAGGATTTCCTGTTGCTCTGTTTTAGTATGCTCTTGTCTGCTGCCGCTGGTTAGTCTGTGTAATTGCAGCTTGTTCCTTGTGTTCAGCCTCACCTGGCTGCTAATTGCATCTTGTCAGCTGGAATCATGCAATAGGCCAGCTGCTCTGGATTATTAATTAGGCCTCTCTGTTATATGCTGGCTGATTGCAGTTCACAGACGCTGGTGATATTTCTGGGTTTTCAGTCTGCTTGAGTTCTGAGCTTGGATCCTGCTAGTTCCTGAGCTTCCTGTTTGCCTGTTTCTGCTGCAGAGAGTTCCTAGTCCCGGTCTTTTCGGTTGTTCCTGTCCTCAGAGATCCTGTACTCGGAAGTTACCATCTGTTCCTGGAGTCTGACCGAGCACCTTTAACATCTGGTGGTGTTCGTGAGTCGCGGCGCAGCCGTGTGTTGCGGCTTGTCCGCTTCTGTTTATTATTTTGTTTAATTGTGTTCTGGAGCTTTGCGGAGGATTCCGCTTCCACAGATCCACTCTGGTGTCCGGCGGAGCCGGATAGGAGTGTCGGATCAGTGGATCCTTGGTTGTCCTTTTTCCTGGCGGCTAGTCCGCACATACCTTTTGATTTAGTTAGTTAGCTTGTAACCCCTGGCCTGGTTGCTTAGTCAGAGGGCCCCTTGTTATCACCCTGTCTCGGACTTCCCCTTGTCTCCCATTAAGACCTGTGGGGGCATCGGGGTTGGGCAGACATAATCCGCCCTTCGAACGCGGCTGCCATGGGCTCAAGCAACCATAGTCTCGCAGGGGATTTCTGATAACACGGGCGAGACAACGGAGTTAGGGCGCCAGGGGTTACTAGGCTATCCAGCTCCCACAACCAGCTTATTTTCCTGTACTCAGATCCCTGCCATAAGATCTCCTCCGGTCTGGAGTACAGGAATCATAACATTATCACCAGCCATACCACAAAAAAGAAATAAAACTTTTTTTTTTCTTTTTTGGCCCAGTCCAGTGTCTAGTCTAGAATCCAGTCCTGTCTAGAATTCAGTGTGCAGAATCCAATCCGGTGTTTAGAATCCAGTCCTGTATAGAATTCAGTGTGCAGATTCCAGTCCGGTGTTTAGAATCCAGTCCGGTGTTTAGAATCCAGTCCGGTGTTTAAAAAAAAAAAAAAAGTCTTGATTTGTTTAGCAAAATTTAGTCTTGTCTTGTCTTGTCTTGCCTTGTCTTGCCTTGTCTTAAATCCTCCTATGTCTACTATGCAAGCCCTGCAGGCATCTCTCGAAGCCCTGAACTCTGTATTCAGTGCTTTGAGACCAGAGCGACTACAAGTTTGGCAGCAATCCCTAAAGCAACTGCAAAACCTTCTGACTAAAATCTTGCTCATTTTGCCAGAAGTCGTTGAGAGTACATCTATCTCTAAAGAGACTCTTGTTCACAGTATGGTGACAAGAGAATCCTCAGGTTTAATTGAAGAGAAAAGGTTTAAAAGTTTTCTGCGGCCCAGGCTCTCAGAAGAGGAGCGTCTGCGTCGCAGAAACTTAAACTTATGCCTATATTGTGGGGGTTTAGGCCATTATCTGCAGACCTGTGAGTTGCGCAAGCCAAAGTGTGGTGACGAGTCTTGCCCTCTGGCCAAGTTGAGTCATGATACAAGACCTACTCCTGTCTCTACTGTGGCAGAGGTACTTGTCACACAACCCACACAAAAAAGCTCTCTGTCCTATAATTGGGGTCCTTGGGCAAGGGAGCCCCATTATAGATTCAGGAATCAAAAGAGAATGTTTCTCTCCTCTCTTGAGGTTCCTGTGGAAGCGGAGTTGCAAGTCCCTGGAGGGGTGCCCGATGCCCAGGTTCCTGGAGGGGTGCCCGATGCCCAGGGTCCTGGAGGGGTGCCCGATGCCCAGGGTCCTGGAGTGGTGCCCGATGCCCAGGGTCCTGGAGCGGTGCCCGATGCCCAGGGTCCTGGAGTGGTGCCCGATGCCCAGAGTGCTGGAGCGGTGCCCGATGCCCAGAGTGCTGGAGCGGTACCCGATGCCCAGAGTGCTGGAGCGGTACCCGATGCCCAGAGTGCTGGAGCGGTACCCGATGCCCTAGCTTATAGAGGGACATCAAATATTATAGTTCAGGTGTCCATACCGGAAGGGGTCTCAGAAGCTGTTACCCCAGGTAGGGATTTGAAAAGCGCAATCCCAGAAAGGGTATCTAAAACCATAGTTCTTGAAGGGAACTCGAGAAGCAAAACCCCAGAAGGGATCTTTGAAGTAATATCCCCAAGTGGGGTCTCGAGAGACGCAGCCCCAAAGAAGGGTCTAGAAGTCGCTTCCCCAGGAAAGAACTTAAGAAGCATAGCATTGGTGGAGGATCTGAACGTTATGGCTTCAGCAAAAGTCCCGGAAGTCATAGTCCCGGGAGAACTTTCGATAATTATCGACTCAGAGAGGGAGGCCGATGGCCCGATCCCAGTCAGGGAGGCCAACGGTCCGGTCCCAGTAAAAGAATCCGAGGTGCTGACCCCAGCGGGGTTCCCGGAGGCGACTGCCCCAGCGGGGTTCCCGGAGGCCACTGCCCCAGCGGGGTTCCCGGAGGTCACTGCCCCAGCGGGGTTCCCGGAGGTCACTGCCCCAGCGGGGTTCCCGGAGGTCACTGCCCCAGCGGGGTTCCCGGAGGTCACTGCCCCAGGTGGGGTTCAGAGAGTCACTGCCCCGGGTGGGGTTCAGAAAGTCACTGCCCCGGGTGGGGTTCAGAAAGTCACTGCCCCGGGTGGGGTTCAGAAAGTCACTGCCCCGGGTGGGGTTCAGAAAGTCACTGCCCCGGGTGGGGTTCAGAAAGTCACTGCCCCGGGTGGGGTTCAGAAAGGCACTGCCCCGTGTGGGGTTCAGAAAGTCACTGCCCCGTGTGGGGTTCAGAAAGTCACTGCCCCGGGTGGGGTTCAGAGAGTCACTGCCCTGGGTGGGGTTCAGAGAGTCTCAGCCTCAAGTAAGGTCAATAGTGACCAGGTACTAGCAAAGCACTTCAGTCAGTCAGATGGGAAGGAAACAGATCCTGACTCTGATATCTCAACATCCATAATCTTTGATGGGGACTTAGCCCAATTTCTGGCGCTTTACAAACACTATTACATTATTATGTTGTCTAGACCATTTCTGGGCATCACTCCAGAGAACCTTGTGCTCTATCTTATTTATTCTTTTAAAGGAGAGCCTTTTGAGTGGGTGACCAGCCTAATGAAAGCTGAAGATCCCATTCTTCAGGATCCCCCAGCATTCAGTGATGCAATTATTAAAAGATATGGTTCCAAAGAAATTGGTTCAGGTTCCTCTAAGTCACCCGTCTTGTCTTCTGAGATTCCACCAAATACTGTAAACTCGGCACAAGAGTCCCAGCCCGTTGTTTTGACTGCAGGATGTGCTTTTCTGACTTCTTCTTCTTCTAATAATAGTACTTTGCCAGAAAGTTCAGCTCCCAAGGGTAAGAAACCTGTCTCTGATTTGAACGCAGCCTTGTTGGGTGGTACCATCAGTTCAGACAATGTTTGGGGAATTACCTTGGTCAGACCTAAAGAGCTTTGTAAAAAGAAGAAGAAGAAAAAGAAATAATTTTTGACTCTTGCCTTGATAAAAAAAAAAAAAAAAGATTTTTTTTCCTTATCTTGTGTCCAGTGGCCACCGTCAGGGGGAGGGCACTGTTACAAGCTGTGGTTGCAGCTTGTTTCTGTTTTCGTGTCTGTTTGACCAATGTGTCAGGTTTTTTTTTTTTTGTATCCCTTGTTCTGGATAGTCTGAATTTTGGGGTCTTTTGACCCCTCCTCAAGAGGGGGGTAATGTTATGAGCCACGGCTGTGGCTCATTCCTGTTTTGCATTTTGGTTCTGTATTTTATGTTATACTTCTGTTTATGTTCCCCGTGGGTATCATGGGGTGCTCGGAGCTCACCCTTAAGGAGGGGATACTGTTATGAACCACAGGTAGTGGTTCATTTCTATTTTATGTTTATTAAGTTGTCTTGCATGCCAGGATTTCCTGTTGCTCTGTTTTAGTATGCTCTTGTCTGCTGCCGCTGGTTAGTCTGTGTAATTGCAGCTTGTTCCATGTGTTCAGCCTCACCTGGCTGCTAATTGCATCTTGTCAGCTGGAATCATGCAATAGGCCAGCTGCTCTGGATTATTAATTAGGCCTCTCTGTTATATGCTGGCTGATTGCAGTTCACAGACGCTGGTGATATTTCTGGGTTTTCAGTCTGCTTGAGTTCTGAGCTTGGTTCCTGCTAGTTCCTGAGCTTCCTGTTTGCCTGTGTCTGCTGCAGAGAGTTCCTAGTCCCGGTCTTTTCGGTTGTTCCTGTCCTCAGAGATCCTGTACTCGGAAGTTACCATCTGTTCCTGGAGTCTGACCGAGCACCTTTAACATCTGGTGGTGTTCGTGAGTCGCGGCGCAGCCGTGTGTTGCAGCTTGTCCGCTTCTGTTTATTATTTTGTTTAATTGTGTTCTGGAGCTTTGCGGAGGATTCCGCTTCCACAGATCCACTCTGGTGTCCGGCGGAGCCGGATAGGAGTGTCGGATCAGTGGATCCTTGGTTGTCCTTTTTCCTGGCGGCTAGTCCGCACATACCTTTTGATTTAGTTAGTTAGCTTGTAACCCCTGGCCTGGTTGCTTAGTCAGAGGGCCCCTTGTTATCACCCTGTCTCGGACTTCCCCTTGTCTCCCATTAAGACCTGCGGGGGCATCGGGGTTGGGCAGACATAATCCGCCCTTCGAACGCGGCTGCCATGGGCTCAAGCAACCATAGTCTCGCAGGGGATTTCTGATTACACGGGCGAGACAACGGAGTTAGGGCGCCAGGGGTTACTAGGCTATCCAGCTCCCACAACCAGCTTATTTTCCTGTACTCAGATCCCTGCCATAAGATCTCCTCCGGTCTGGAGTACAGGAATCATAACACATAGTCACTCAGGCGTGAACTGACCACATGGGTAAAACAATGGAGGTAGGGTGCTAGGGGCTATTCCCGTACCACCCCTTATTTCAGCGTCACGTTCTGGTGCTCTGGACTCACTACGCAACATCTCTCTAGTTCTGAGCATCAGGAACGAAACATTATCACCGGCCCAAAAACATCAAAAAAAAAGAATAATATTAAGAGTTATTTGTTTTTGGTGGGCCTTGAAATTCGGCCTCATGAATCCGGCAGTATTAGGACCGCCTCCCAGCCAGTTTTTGGCCAACCAGATTCAGGAACTAACTCAGATGGTTCAGGATCTTACTCTTCGGGTGAGATCGCAGGAAGATCCTTTGCGAGCCTCCCCGAGTATGATTCCAGAACCAAAGATGCACCTTCCTGCCCGTTTTTCAGGTAACCGAAAGGATTTTATTAATTTCAAGGAAGCTTGTAAGCTTTATTTTCGTTTAAGGCCCCGATCCTCTGGTACTGAGTCTCAACGGGTCGGGATTGTGATGTCTTTGATACAAGGCGATCCGCAAACCTGGGCTTTTGGGCTAAAAGCCGATGATGTTGCCTTGCTTTCTGTAGATGCCTTTTTTAAGTCTCTAGGCCTTCTGTACGATGACCCTGATAGAGAAGCGTCGGCTGAGAGCCACTTGCGTGCACTTAAGCAAGGGAAAAATCCAGCAGAGGCGTATTGTACCGAGTTTCGCCGTTGGTCGAACGACTGTGGCTGGAATGACCCGGCCCTGCGCAGTCAGTTTCGCCTCGGTTTGTCTGAAGTTATTAAAGACAGTCTCCTTCAGTACCCCACTCCAGAGACTTTAGACAAACTCATGGAGCTTGCTATTAAAATTGATCGTCGTCTCCGGGAGCGGAGGGCTGAAAGAGGAGCTAGTTTCAGGCCTAGTCCATGTGTGTATACTTTCCCGGAGGACGTCGAGGAGCCCATGCAAATGGGTCTCTCCCGGCTGTCCCCAGAGGAAAGAACCAGAAGGCTAAATTCTGGTCTTTGCTTGTATTGTGGTGGCAAGGGACATATCGCACGTAATTGCCCGAATAAGCAGGGAAACGCTCTGACCAAGTGAATTGTGAGGGGGTTCACTTGGGTCTGCAATTGTTCTCCTCTACTGATTCCTTATTAGTTCCTGTAAAAATTTCCTTTGGTAGTCTCAGTTCGTTGGTGTCGGCCTTCGTCGACAGTGGAGCTGCGGGAAATTTCATGGATCTTGGTTGGGCGCAGGCTTTGGGCGTTCCACCTTTGGATAAACGTATCACCATGCACGGCTTGGATGGTGGTCCGCTTTCTAATGGGGTAATCACTCACCACACACCTCCAGTACAACTGACAGTGGGGGCCCTACATTCGGAGAAAATCGAATTTTACCTTACCCATTGTCCGGCTGTCCCCGTAGTTTTGGGTCACCCCTAGCTTGCCTTCATAATCCCACCATAGATTGGCGGTCTGGGGAGATTTCCCGATGGGGTCCCTTTTGTATTAAGGAATGTATTTCCCGTCCAGTCCGGGTTGCGGCAGTCACCCCAGAACTTATTCCTTTGGAATATCAGGACTTTGCCGATGTTTTCTCCAAGGGTAATGCGGATATTCTGCCTCCTCATCGGTCCTATGGCTGCGCTATTGACTTAGTTCCCGGTGCCTCTTTGCCTAAAGGGAGACTATATGCCCTGTCTGGGCCGGAAACTACGGCAATGAATGATTATGTACAGGAGAGCCTAAAAAAAGGCTTCATTAGGCCCTCGAAATCTCTATTGAGTGCAGGGTTCTTTTTTGTTGAGAAAAAAGATGGGTCGCTCAGACCATGTATTGATTATCGGTCTCTGAATAAAATTTCTGTTAAAAACACCTACCCCTTGCCACTGATTTCAGTACTATTTGATCAGCTCCGGACTGCCGTTATCTTTTCCAAGATCGATCTTAGAGGGACTTACAATCTCATCCGAATAAAATTTGGGGATGAGTGGAAGACGGTTTTCAGCACACAGTCGGGACATTATGAATACCTGGTGATGCCGTTTGGGCTGTCTAATGCTCCTGCTGTATTTCAAGATCTCATTAACGACGTCCTTCGCGACTTTCTAGGAAAGTTCGTAGTCGTTTATTTAGACGACATTTTGATTTACTCTGAGTCTTTTGAACAACATATTACCCATGTGCGACTGGTCCTTCAGAAGTTACGGGAAAATCATTTATACGCCAGACTGGAGAAATGTGATTTCCACATCACAGAAGTGTCCTTCCTGGGGTATATTATTTCTCCTAAGGGGTTTTTCATGGAACCAAAAAAACTCCAGGCCATCCTAAATTGGGCACAACCCACGAACTTAAAAGCAATTCAGCGCTTTTTAGGGTTTGCAAATTACTATAAGCGTTTTATTCATACCTTCTCAGGTTTGGTTGCTCCTGTTGTGGCATTAAATAAAAAAGGAGCGGACCCTTCCAATTGGTCGCCTGAAGCCAAGTCTGCCTTCCTGGCCTTAAAGCAGGCCTTTGTCTCAGCTCCAGTACTCAGACACCCTAACCCGGATCTCCCCTTTATTGTCGAGGTAGATGCCTCAGAGGTTGGAGTGGGGGCTATCCTTTCTCAGGAAGACCCGGAGTCTCAGGAATTACACCCATGTGCCTTCGTGTCCAGAAAATTCTCCTCCGCAGAATCCAACTATGATGTTGGTAATCGAGAATTGTTGGCAGTTAAATGGGCTTTTAAGGGAGTGGAGGCACTGGCTGGAAGGAGCAAGGCATATCATTACGGTGTTTACTGACCACAAGAACCTGCAGTATATTGAATCAGCTAAACGGCTTAATGCTCGACAGGCACGTTGGGCGCTGTTTTTTACTCGTTTCAGGTTTATTATCACCAACAGGCCCGGTTCCAAGAATACAAAAGCCGATGCCCTGTCACGTTGTTTTCTTCCGGTTCACAATAACCACCCGGCTACTACCCCCATAGTCCCATCGTCTGTCATCCGGGCTGGCCTCACACAGGATTTATTTACACAGCTAATCCAGCTTCAGCAGCAGGCTCCCAAAGTCACTCCTGCAGATCGTCTCTTCGTCCCTGAATTTCTGAGAGGCACTGTTCTAGCTGAGTTTCATGATAATAAGGTTTTTGGTCATTCGGGTATCACTAAGACCTTGGAGTTAATCTCTCGCTCAGTGTGGTGGCCTAATCTTTCTAAAGATGTAAGGGAATTTGTCCGTTCCTGTCAGGTTTGTGCTCAGTACAAGGTATCTCGATCGTTGCCGGTCGGGCAACTCATGCCTCTAGCCGTTCCTCTCAGGCTATGGTCACATATATCCAGGGATTTCGTGGTGGACCTTCCTCTTTCAGCTGGATTTCGAGTCATTTGGGTGGTAGTAGACCGTTTTAGTAAGATGGCCCACTTCATTGCTCTCCCCCGATTACCCTCTGCTCAAGGGTTGGCAGTTTTGTTTCTCCGCCATGTGTTCAGGCTCCATGGTTTACCCAGGGATATTGTCTCTGATCGGGGACCGCAATTCATCGCCCGTTTCTGGAAATGTTTTTGTGCCTCATTAAATATGAAACTCTCTTTAACATCTGGGTGCCATCCACAGTCTAACGGACAAACTGAACGTGTTAATCAGTCATTAAAACAGTATTTACGGCTATATTCGGCCAAACTTCAGAATGATTGGTCTGAATTTCTTCCTTTGGCCGAGTTTGCCTATAATAACTCTTGTCATTCTTCCACCAAGGAGTCCCCATTCTTTTCGGTCTTGGGCTTTCATCCTAGAGCCAATTCTTTTTACCCTCATTTTCCAGTCTCCTCGTTGACCTTAACTTCCCATCTCAGAATGATTTGGAAAAAGGTGCACCTTGCCCTTAAGAAGGCTGCCTTCCGAGAAAAAAAAATTTCTGATAGGTTCCGACGCCCATGCACTTTTAAGGTGGGAGATAAGGTGTGGTTGTCAACCCGCAACATCAAGCTCCGACAACCCTCGGCTAGATTGGGACCCAAATTTATTGGACCGTTCCTTATCGTTAAGAAGGTCAACCCAGTTGCTTTTCGGCTACGCTTGCCTAAATCACTCAAAATTGGCAATACTTTTCACTGTTCCCTTCTGAAGCAGTATTTTTCTTCCAGGAGATTCCCTCGGAAGACTTCCCATGGTAGACCTCCGGTGGATGTTCAGGGGCAACAAGAGTTCTTGGTGGAGAAGGTTTTAGATTCCAAAGTTTCTCGGGGCCGGCTTTATTTTTTGGTTCACTGGAAAGGCTATGGCCCGGAAGAAAGGTCTTGGGTCCTGGATAACAATTTACATGCCCCTAAATTTAAGAGATTATTCTTTCAGGAATTTCCTCAGAAACCCGGCTTTAGGGGTTCTTTAACCCCTCCTCAAGGGGGGGTACTGTTAGGTGCCGCGGCGCTGCTCGGTCTGCTTACGAGCGACACTCACGGCCGCCGCACCTCCCTCCCTGCCCGCCCGGCGCCTAGCAACGCCAGGACGCCGTGCGTACTGTAGCCGCCGGGTCCCTGGCAATGCTAGGACGCCGGGCATCCTCAGCCGCTGGGTCCATAGCAACGGGGATGCCATTGGCGGACCGCGTTCCCCGTTGCCAGATAGGATTGATTAGTTGCTCGTGCAGCAGGGCAGCTGCACGGCAACTAGTAATTAGGGTCTGGGGGCTGGTCTTGCTGACCCTCCTGTCATTGGCCAGCAGGGTCTTTTTATGGGAGCCAGCACACTGCAGCCTCGCCGGTGATAGCTTCCTGTATGCTGTTCTTGCCTTGCAACGTCTGTTCCTGGTCAGCTGTATCTGGTCGATCCTGCTCCCTGTGCTCCTGAGTTCTGGAGTTCTGAAGCCGGTCCTGGGAATCCTTCCTGTCCAAGTGAACCTGTTGCAGTCATCTGGGGGTTCTTGCTTGTTGGGGTTCTCTCCCGGTTTCGTGAGTAGCGGCTTCTGCCGCGTGTTGCGGCCTAGGCCGCTTAGTCCTTGTGTTAATTTAGTATTGGTGGTTTTTGCTGAGGTTTCCGCTTTTCACTGTCCTCCCCGGAACTAGGCGGTGCCATGTGGGGGAGTGGACAGTGGTATCTTTAGTTGTTCTTTTCCTTTGGCGGCGTGCCGCACATATATTTAGTTTTAGGGTAGTTAGTAGCCCCTAGCTTTCTGTTTGCTTTAGTTAGAGGTCCCCTTGTTATTATCCTGTCTCGGTTCACACCTTGTCTCACTCTTAGACCTGGGGGCATCGGAGTTGGGCAGACCTAATCCGCCCTTCAAACGCGGCTGCCGTGGGCCCAAGAAACCATAGTCACTCAGGCGTGAACTGACCACACGGGTAAAACAATGGAGGTAGGGTGCTAGGGACTATTCCCGTACCACCCCTTATTTCAGCGTAACGTCCTGGTGCTCTGGACTCACTACGCAACATCTCTCTAGTTCTGAGCATTAGGAACGTAACATTATCACCGGCCCAAAAACAACAAATAAAAGAATAATATTAAGAGTTATTTGTTTTTGGTGGGCCTTGAAATTCGACCTCATGAATCCGGCAGTATTAGGACCGAATCCCAGCCAGCTTTTGGCCAACCAGATTCAGGAACTAACTCAGATGGTTCAGGATCTTACTCTTCGGGTGAGATAGCAGGAAGATCCTTTGCGAGCCTCCCCGAGTATGATTCCATAAGCAAAGATGCACCTTCCTGCCCGTTTTTCAGGTAACCGAAAGGATTTTTTTAATTTCAAGGAAGCTTGTAAGCTTTATTTTCGTTTAAGGCCCCGATCCTCTGGTACTGAGTCTCAACGGGTCGGGATTGTGATGTCTTTGCTACAAGGCGATCCGCAAACCTGGGCTTTTGGGCTAAAAGCCGATGATGTTGCCTTGCTTTCTGTAGATGCCTTTTTTAAGTCTCTAGGCCTTCTGTACGATGACCCTGAGAGAGAAGCGTCGGCTGAGAGCCACCTGCGTGCACTTAAGCAAGGGAAAAATCCAGCAGAGGCGTATTGTACCGAGTTTCGCCGTTGGTCGAACGACTGTGGCTGGAATGACCCGGCCCTGCGCAGTCAGTTTTGCCTCGGTTTGTCTGAAGTTATTAAAGACAGTCTCCTTCAGTACCCCGCTCCAGAGACTTTAGACAAACTCATGGAGCTTGCTATTAAAATTGATCGTCGTCTCCGGGAGCGGAGGGCCGAAAGAGGAGCTAGTTTCAGGCCTAGTCCATGTGTGTATACTTTCCCTGAGGACGGCGAGGAGCCCATGCAAATGGGTCTCTCCCGGCTGTCCCCAGAGGAAAGAACCAGAAGGCTAAATTCTGGTCTTTGCTTGTATTGTGGTGGCAAGGGACATATCGCACGTAATTGCCCGAATAAGCAGGGAAACGCTCTGACCAAGTGAATTGTGAGGGGGTTCACTTGGGTCTGCAATTGTTCTCCTCTACTGATTCCTTATTAGTTCCTGTAAAAATTTCCTTTGGTAGTCTCAGTTCGTTGGTGTCGGCCTTTGTCGACAGTGGAGCTGCGGGAAATTTCATGGATCTTGGTTGGGCTCAGGCTTTGGGCGTTCCACAGATACCTTTGGATAAACGTATCACCATGCACGGCTTGGATGGTGGTCCGCTTTCTAATGGGGTAATCACTCACCGCACACCTCCAGTACAACTGACAGTGGGGGCCCTACATTCGGAGAAAATCGAATTTTACCTTACCCATTGTCCGGCTGTCCCCGTAGTTTTGGGTCACCCCCAGCTTGCCTTTCATAATCCCACCATAGATTGGCGGTCTGGGGAGATTTCCCGATGGGGTCTCTTTTGTATTAAGGAATGTATTTCCCGTCCAGTCCGGGTTGCGGCAGTCACCCCAGAACTTATTCCTTTGGAATATCAGGACTTTGCCGATGTTTTCTCCAAGGGTAATGCAGATATTCTGCCTCCTCATCGGTCATATGACTGTGCTATTGACTTAGGTCCCGGTGCCTCTTTGCCTAAAGGGAGACTATATGCCCTGTCTGGGCCGGAAACTACGGCAATGAATGATTATGTACAGGAGAGCCTAAAAAAAGGCTTCATTTGGCCCTCGAAATCTCCATTGAGTGCAGGGTTCTTTTTTGTTGAGAAAAAAGATGGGTCGCTCAGACCATGTATTGATTATCAGGCTCTGAATAAAATTTCTGTTAAAAACACCTACCCCTTGCCACTGATTTCAGTACTATTTGATCAGCTCCGGACTGCCGTTATCTTTTCCAAGATCGATCTTAGAGGGACTTACAATCTCATCCGAATAAAATCTGGGGATGAGTGGAAGACGGCTTTCAGCACACAGTCGGGACATTATGAATACCTGGTGATGCCGTTTGGGCTGTCTAATGCTCCTGCTGTATTTCAAGATCTCATTAACGACGTCCTTCGCGACTTTCTAGGAAAGTTCATAGTCGTTTATTTAGACAACATTTTGATTTACTCTGAGTCTTTTGAATATCATATTACCCATGTGCGACTGGTCCTTCAGAAGTTACGGGAAAATCATTTATACGCCAAACTGGAGAAATGTGATTTCCACATCACAGAAGTGTCCTTCCTTGGGTATATTATTTCTCCTAAGGGGTTTTTCATGGAACCAAAAAAACTCCAGGCCATCCTAAATTGGGCACAACCCACGAACTTAAAAGCAATTCAGCGCTTTTTAGGGTTTGCAAATTACTATAAGCATTTATTCATACCTTCTCAGGTTTGGTTGCTCCTTTTGTGGCATTGACTAAAAAAGGAGCGGACCCTTCCAATTGGTCGCCTGAAGCCAAGTCTGCCTTCCTGGCCTTAAAGCAGGCCTTTGTCTCAGCTCCAGTACTCAGACACCCTAACCCGGATCTCCCCTTTATTGTCGAGGTAGATGCCTCAGAGGTTGGAGTGGGGGATATCCTTTCTCAGGAAGACCCGGAGTCTCAGGAATTACACCCATGTGCCTTCATGTCCAGAAAATTCTCCTCTGCAGAATCCAACTATGATGTTGGTAATCGAGAATTGTTGGCAGTTAAATGGGCTTTTGAGGAGTGGAGGCACTGGCTGGAAGGAGCAAAGCATACCATTACGGTGTTTACTGACCACAAGAACCTGCAGTATATTGAGTCAGCTAAACGGCTTAATGCTCGACAGGCACGTTGGGCGCTGTTTTTTACTCGTTTCAGGTTTATTATCACCAACAGGCCCGGTTCCAAGAATACAAAAGCCGATGCCTTGTCACGTTGTTTTCTTCCGGTTCACAATAACCACCCGGCTACTACCCCCATAGTCCCATCGTCTGTCATCCGGGCTGGCCTCACACAGGATTTATTTACACAGCTAATCCAGCTTCAGCAGCAGGCTCCCAAAGTCACTCCTGCAGATCGTCTCTTCGTCCCTGAATTTCTGAGAGGCACTGTTCTAGCTGAGTTTCATGATAATAAGGTTTCTGGTCATCCGGGTATCACTAAGACCTTGGAGTTAATCTATCGCTCAGTGTGGTGGCCTAATCTTTCTAAAGATGTAAGGGAATTTGTCCGTTCCTGTCAGGTTTGTGCTCAGTACAAGGTATCTTGATCGTTGCCGGTCGGGCAACTCATGCCTCTAGCCGTTCCTCTCAGGCCATGGTCACATATATCCATGGATTTCGTGGTGGACCTTCCTCTTTCAGCTGGATTTCGAGTCATTTGGGTGGTAGTAGACTGTTTTAGTAAGATGGCCCACTTCATTGCTCTCCCCCGATTACCCTCTGCTCAAGGGTTGGCAGTTTTGTTTCTCCGCCATGTGTTCAGGCTCCATGGTTTACCCAGGGATATTGTCTCTGATCGGGGACCGCAATTCATCGCCCGTTTCTGGAAACGTTTTTGTGCCTCATTAAATATGAAACTCTCTTTAACATCTGGGTGCCATCCACAGTCTAACGGACAAACTGAACGTGTTAATCAGTCATTAAAACAGTATTTACGGCTATATTCGGCCAAACTTCAGAATGATTGGTCTGAATTTCTTCCTTTGGCCGAGTTTGCCTATAATAACTCTTGTCATTCTTCCACCAAGGAGTCCCCATTCTTTTCGGTCTTGGGCTTTCATCCTAGAGCCAATTCTTTTTACCCTCATTTTCCAGTCTCCTCGTTGACCTTAACTTCCCATCTCAGAATGATTTGGAAAAAGGTGCACCTTGCCCTTAAGAAGGCTGCCTTCCGAGAAAAAAAAAAATTTCTAGCAATGCCAGGACGTCGTGCGTACTGTAGCCGCCGGGTCCCTGGCAACGCTAGGACGCCGGGCGTCCTCAGCCGCTGGGTCCATAGCCAGCACACTGCAGCCTCGCCGGTGATAGCTTCCTGTATGCTATTCTTGCCTTGCAACGTCTGTTCCTTGTCAGCTGTATCTGGTCGATCCTGCTCCCTGTGCTCCTGAGTTCTGGAGTTCTGAAGCCGGTCCTGGGAATCCTTCCTGTCCAAGTGAACCTGTTTCAGTCATCTGGGGGTTCTCGCTTGTTGGGGTTCTCTCCCGGTTTCGTGAGTAGCGGCTTCTGCCGCATGTTGCGGCCTATGCCGCTTAGTCCTTGTGTTAATTTAGTATTGGTGGTTTTTGCGGAGGTTTCCGCTTTTCACTGTCCTCCCCGGAACTCGGCGGTGCCATGTGGGGGAGTGGACAGTGGTATCTTTTGTTGTTCTTTTCCTTTGGCGGCGTGCCGCACATATATTTAGTTTTAGGGTAGTTAGTAGCCCCTAGCTTTCTGTTTGCTTTAGTTAGAGGTCCCCTTGTTATTATCCTGTCTCGGTTCACGCCTTGTCTCACTAAGACCTGCGGGCATCGGAGTTGGGCAGACCTAATCCGCCCTTCAAACGCGGCTGCCGTGGGCCCAAGAAACCATAGTCACTCAGGCGTGAACTGACCACACGGGTAAAACAATGAAGGTAGGGTGCTAGGGGCTATTCCCGTACCACCCCTTATTTCAGCGTCACGTCCTGGTGCTCTGGACTCACTTCGCAACATCTCTCTAATTCTGAGCATCAGGAACGTAACACTACTATAATACCTGATACCAAATCCCCATTGTTTGTTAATACCAGGTCTAAGATTGCATTGTACCTAGTTGGTTCCTCAATTAGTTGAACTAAGTAGTTATCATTAAGTGTGTTTAAAAACATATTACCCCTAGCAGTATCACATGAATCGTTTTTCCAGTTTATCTCTGGATAGTTAAAATCTCCCATCACTACTATGTCTCCTACTCCTGCTGCTCTTTCAATTTGCTTTAGTTACAATTCCTCATCAGATGCGTTGATACCAGACGGCCTATAGCATACACCCAATACTAACTTTTTTATTCCTTTTTCCCCCGCATGCAATTTCTACCCATAACGTCTCGACAGTGTCTACAGTCCCCTCCTGAATATCTTCCCGTATATCAGGTTTTAAAAACGGCTTTACGTAAAGACACACCCCTCCACCCTTTTTATTTAGTCTGTCTCTCCTAAACAGTGTATAGCCCTCTAGATTGACTGTCCAATCATGAGATTCGTCCCACCAAGTTTCAGTAATGCCTATAATATCATACTGTTTGCTTGCTGCAAGTATTTCTAGTTGACCCTTTTTACCAGTAATGCTTCTGGCGTTTACATACATACAACTAAGATAAGTATTTTCCCTTGCGTTAGGGACATCTTTCACCTTATGTAGCAATGATGACCTGTATATGATGGCCAAAATGTATTTTTAGCAATATTAGCCTCTTTTTAATCTCCTTACATATATAATTTCTTCCAATATGTTATCTCTGGCATTTTATTACTCGGATTAATTGTAGTTTTATCATTGTAATAAAATGCTATCTTTTTTATTAATGAGTATGCAGTCTACTTATACACATATGTCACCAGTAGTCGCTTTGGAGTATCTTATCCGTTGTTTTCCATACTTGAACCAAGGTTTAAGTTTTTCTTTGTGTCTTTCTTTCCAATGGACCAAGTGGCTAATTCAGATCTGATTGCTGCTGTGCGTTTTTGCACAGCGGGTGATCAGGTCTTAACTGCGCATATGTAGGTGCCGCAGCATGCCAGAGATGCTATCAACATCTCAGCCCAGCGATTGCCTCTGCCTGATTGACAGGCAGAGGCATTCGCTGGGCGGGCTGGCATTTTTGGTGCGCAGTCCGGGCAACGCAGGTGTGCCCGGAACATTTGGGGGTGGGCCACAGCAGCTGCCTGACATCACATGCAGCCGCTGTGACTCAGAGAGCAACAGGTAGCTCCCTGCCAGCATGCAGGAACTGCGCTAGTAGGGAGCTACCGTGCAATGCTTTTGTACTTGTGTGGCAGGGGGAGAGCCAGACATGTAGGGAAGACTAGCCCTGTGCTGGGCGTCCCCCCGCATGTCAAGGTGGCTGATCGTAGTTGTGGAAAATTTTGCACGGCTATAATCAGTTCTGAATTAGGCCCCAAGATCTTAAGAGATGCAAAGAGTTCGTGTAGAGCAAGTTGGCAGCTCAAGTGGTACACAATATGACAACTTCTCCTCCTTCAGTTTATCCAGCAACCAATGCTGCCCAAAAAAATTAAACCTCAGCTTTCCCAAGAGACCCAGTTGTGATGCAGAGGCACCAACACAGCATTTTGACATCTGGTCATGTCTAAAAGAATTGACTAAAATTAGTGACACCTCTACCGTAACTCCATCTGACATGATCAATATCCAAAGAATCCAAAAGAGTCCCTTTGAGTACTGGAAAGGAACAAAAGGCAATTTTGGAAGCCCTTGTACAAACTTGCTTTGCATTACTAGAGCTGCCCAAACTCCAGTGTGTACTCAGAAAGAGTTTGCAGCACAGCCAGGAACCTTGTCCGCATTTGGTATAAGAGGCTATTTCTCAAAATGTGGAAAAGATGTTGTTCATTAAAATGACCTGGAAATTCCATGACCTTTACTGGCAATTGCACCAAAGTACAGAGATTTCTGTAATGGTGGATTCCAGTGGGGATGAATTAATATTGTGAGAGGATGATGTACACACTGATGAGGGTGAGGATTATAATGATGATGACATGAAGCCACTGTAGAGCTGTTAGTTTAGCTGCCTTAAACCCATTGTTAGCTTGTTGGTTTTTTTTTTTTCCAAAACAAAACAAGCACTTCAGGAAGAAAAGTGTTGGTGAAGTGCTTGTTTTGTTAAACTGTGCATGTCCTTTTTCATATCCAACATAAGGGTGGGTGGGAGAGGACAATGCCATCATGTACCACTTTTGTTTTCATTATGAGCTGCATTTTTGGAGGCATTTGTGACAATCTTATTCTTTTATTGTCTTTTTGACACTAGGCTTCACCTTACAGAGAATATGGACAGTTGCCAAGCCTACCACAATTTAGCTTTTTTTATTCTCTTTTATTGTCTTTTTGTCAGTAGGTCTCACAGAGAATAATTAATCAGTCAATCAATCAATCAATCAATCAAACACATCAGTCTCTACACTAGTGGACCAAACAGTTGCCTACCACAATTAATCAATCAATCAATCAATCAATAATTTTTTATTCTTATTTTATTACCTTCATTTCCCTATTCCTCCCTTGGGCCTCTGATCTAGTTCTTAATGAATGAAAATATTATTGGTTACATTCTATTGGGTTTCACAGTTTATTTAACTGCTATCTCTTCTGCCATTGCACTGCCATTCTGTTTCCCAGATGTGTCATATTTGAAGTTGCCATGTGTGTGTGCTGCCCACTGCTGTTGCTTAGCTAGCTCGGTACATTCTTTTGGCCTGAACTGGATGAAAACAATATTGTGAGCTGTGAGGTGCTCAAAATTTACTGGAAATTAATATTATTAATATTAATAATACTGTAGGAACAAAAACAAGTCCAAATTATGTAAGTTTAGTTATTTGTATCAATTTTTGAAAAATATACAGATCCAGATCCAAAACCAAAACACATGAGTTTTGGCAAAATACGCAGGTCTCTAATAATAATTCTTTGCTCTATATGCTGAATGTAATTCTCAATATCTGTTCTTATTTATGTACAGTATACTGTATATGTATGAACAGTTTTCTTGGTCTATATGGTGAATAAGCTTATAAATACAGTATCTGTTTTATTTCATGTCTGTTATATAATTGGTACATCTTTTGATATGCTGAATATATGGGCAACTGCACAGTATATCCGATCTACAGTAGTTCTCTATGAAAAACATAATTCTTCTTTGAAACTTGTTTTGTTGAATCATAGGACTCGGTGCATTTTAAAAGACAAATTGGAAATAAATCAAAATCTTATCTTTTTAGTAATTTATATTACCTAATTAGTTTTAGATAATTGCATGAACCTTAAATCCTTTCATACATCTCTACTGTATGTATAACAATAATTTTTTTGTACTTTTGCATAACTGAAGCATAATATGCATCCTTACATAATCCATAGATAGAATTTTTTTCATTAGTTTACATAGCGTGTGGATCATTGAGTCAACAGTCACTAGGTCAACATGTACTAGGTCGACACAGGAAAAAGGTGAACATGGACTGAAGGTCGACATAAAAAGGGTCGACACAGAAAAAGGTCGACAAGAGTTTTTTTTACTGTTTTTGGTGTCTATTACTCCATATAATCAGTGGGAACCTCAGTTAGCGCACAGCGTCCCCTAGCATGGCTCGCTTCACTCATTACTAGGTTACTATTCCCAATCGTAGTCCGTGTGGATCATAAAGAATTAAAAATAAAAAATAAAGTAAAAAGTGAAAAACTTATGTCGACCTTTTCCTATGTCGACCTTTGTCATGTCGCCCTACTGTTAATGTCAACCTTTGAACCATGTTGACCTAACGCATGTCGACCAACAGTGGTTGACCTATTGACCTAACAACCGTTTTAGTAACAATAATCACAATAAAACAGTAAAACATGTTTATTCATTGAAAAAGCTGTGAAGGAATTGAGCAACAGTGATTCATTATTAGCTTTAAGTGTCCAGGTGAGATACATTTTCAGGCTGAACATTCATTACTAACAGATTGTACAAACTGAGGGGGTAATTCAAAGTTGAACGTAGACAGGGTCGGACTGGCCCACAGGGTAACAGGAGAAACCACCGGTGGACCCCACTACCTGTGGGCTCTCCTCCTTCTCTAGGGATCAGGTTCCACACTCTATCCTAGTGCACTTGAATTATGCATTATACATATGTTACATTATACTTCAAAAGAATTAGTTTTTTTTATACATTTACCAAGGGGCACAGAACATGTACTCTGTAATGGTTAGCCAAACCTCTGTGGTGGCTGGCCATTCTCCCACTGGAGCCTGGCCACACCCTTAAGCATGGGCCCCTACAACAGCAACCCCCCCGATGGGCCCTTCATGCCCCAGTCCGACACTGATTGTAGATGTGCTAAATTTAGCACATCTACGATCAGTTACTCTGAAATGCGGGGGGGGGGACGCCCAGCACAGGGCTAGTCTGCCTTGCATGTCAGGCCCTACCCCCCCTCCCCTCTCCCGCACAGGTACAAAGGTATTGCATGGAAGTGATGCTTTTGTACCTGACAAGTAGCTCCCTGCAAGCGCAGCTCCTGCCCCCGCCCCTTTTGTCACTAATAGCTATACAGCATCCATGAACTTTACTTGATAGCTCTTTGTTTTTCAGTCACACTGTCCCTTATTAAATTTTGGGATACTAATGTGCCCAGGATCGAACTCATTGCCTATGAAATTACAGTCAGACACTCTATTCATTAAGCTATCTGCCCTTACATGGAAACTAGAGAATTCAAAGCTGTAGAGTTTTAACTATTTGAAGCTTACCTTGTACTTTGTGAAGGGGTGGTCAGCATTACGGCAGGGCAGATCTATGTAGTGTGTGGCTGAAAGGGATTGGATGTGTGGCTGCACACTGCATAGATCTGCTCAAATATGGTGCTGGTTATTTTTTTACGGGGTACGGGTAGCTTCATATAGTTAGAAATCTCATTGTTTTTATGCAGGATCAAGTGGCTCAATGGGAGGGGTGTTTGACTGGGAAGCAGCAGGTTGTGGGTTTGAGTCCTGGGTGTGGCAGTATATTGAAATGTGTTATTTTATGAGGGGTATTTGTGTCTAAATACATTTTACTAAAGTGTTCTATAAATGTGTGCGTATGATATGTAGATATATATATTAGATATATATATATAAAACCCGTCCACCGGTAAAGTGGCCCCAACCCATATATGACATGCTCCTTATGAAGGGGGTGGGGTGGCGCCAATTCTCTTTCTGGCACAGGGCCCCAAAAACTCTAGTTACGGCTCTGGTACACATGGCTACTTTACAGAAGCTCAGGACAAGAGGTACTGTACAGCATTTTCTTTCCTCAGCTTCTGTTAAACACCTTTTTGTGCTTTGTGAACATGTGTGGCTATTTGCCTGCTCGATAAAAAGAAGTGTAAGGAAGCAGATAAAAGGATCAGCTAAACCTGTGAAAGAACCATTAAAAGTAAATGCTTCAGAATTGTGTAGGATACATTCAAGCAAAAATTTACATAGACCTTTCATTATTAGAAATTAGTAAAAGTATAATGTATTGATTAATGAATATCATATTTAAGACATCAAGAAGAGTTCGTCATCAGAACCAAGTTCTTCAAAAAGTCAGCACCGAACGGATACTGGAGAGAAAACACAGTGATACTGCACATTAATAAATAATCTTAGCAGTCCATTTATTATTGACTGTTAAGGATTACTATTATATAAACAAATAATTCAGCAAAGTTTTGTCAAAGGCAAGAAACACTTATGGGGCCCACACACGGTGCTATTTGTGCTAGGTGCAATTTGAGCCTTAACAATCTGTGCTATGCGATTTGGATTAAGTGGGATATGCTATTTGAATGACATGCTATTTGAACTACATCTGATTTTGAATACATTACAATGTACTATGGGGCTAATTCAGTAAGGATAGCAAATTCTGCTAATCAGCAGAATTTGCTATCCTTTTGCACGCATGCTGGGGGCCGCCCAGCGCTGGGCAAGGCCGCCCAGCATGCTGACCGGCGCCTCCCCCCCTGCTACAAGCAGAAATTGTGTTCGCCTCACAATTTCTGCTTGTTAGCAGAAACTAAGATTGACTCCTGCCGGCGCAGCTTAGCTGCTGCCGCAGGAGTCCCGGCGCCATTTTCCCTGTCACGACGGCTGCATGTGATGTCACACGGCCACCGCGGCCGCATCCCTGACATACCCCCATTTGCGCCGCAAAAAACACCATTCAGGTTGCCCCGCCCCCGCAATGCTCTGTTTCCTCCCTGAAAACGGAGCGTTGCCACCCCCCTCCCGCCCCACGACCGCCTCTGCCTGATTGACAGGCAGAGGTGGTCGCATTTTCTGCGGCCCCCCTGCAGAAAATGTGGACGCATGCACCACCCCCGCAAAAATTACGTACGAATCGCGACTTGCGATCCTTACTGAATTTGCCCCTATGTGTGCCGTAGTACAAAAATACCTGCCTGCACATACTATTTTGCCTTGAGATATGGACTAGATGGGAGCGCGCATTGCATCTCAAAGGACGTATTGTGCTTTTTTAACTAGATGCGATGCTATTTGAACTAAAAAGATCAAATAGCATGCAAGAATCGCACCATATGTGGGCCCCCTAAAGGCTATCTTTCGAGCTGGACATAAGTCTAACTCTAAGAGGGATATTTATTGGTTCCGGTATGAATGGTCGACCATGTTATGGCCGACAGTCATTAGGTCTACCACTATTGGTCGACATTTGCATGGTCGAATTGGACAACTGGTCGACACATGAAAATGGTCGACACATGAAAGGTTGATGCATGAAAAGGTCGACATGAGTTTTTTTACTCTTTTTTTGGTGTCGTTTTCTACGTCACCTCGGATGGCTCGCTTCGCTCGCCATGCATCGGGCAAGGTTACCATTCCCAATCGTAGTCCACGTGGATCGAAAAGTATGGAAAAGTTCCCCAAAAGATTTTTTTTAAAAAAACTCATGTCGACCTTTTCATGTGTCGACCTTTCCATGTGTCGACCATTTTCATGTGTCGACCATGTGTCCATGTTGAACATGTCAATGTCGACCAACAGTGGTTGACCTAATGACTGTCGACCATAACATGGTCGACCATCCAAACGGATACCATATTTATTAAAGCTTGGAAAGAGATAAAATTGTGTGAGATAAAGTACCAGCCAATCAGCTCTGTCATTTTTCAAACACAGCCTGTAACAAGTAAGGTAGAGGCTGATTAGCTAATACTTTATCTCCCAATTTTGTATCTATCTCCATGCTTAGATAACTACCCCCCTAAGCAGCAAAATGCTGTGTGTTTTATTGCACATTGGGGATTATGAATGAAGATCACTTGGTCACCAGCCAGCACCTGTTGCCTGTTACCAGCATATCTGATACTCATTCACTGATACTGCTTTCAGATCGCAAATGCCGGGTCGCACCTGGGAATTGGAAACGGGTCCTTCCCGGATACAACCTGGCATTGGACCCTGAGAACTGGCTTCCCGACCCAGCAATTTGCCTGCTCAGGTTGACAACGGGAGCAGGGACCGTGGTGGCAAAGGCAGTGGGTGCAGAGGTGGTGCTGGGAGATGAGATCATCTCTTCACCGCCTCTCCCTATCCTGTGAACAGGTTCTGGGTTTCATCGACCCGGGTAACCCGTTTACACTGCACGTGACCCGGTAATAACACGGGAATAACCCTTCTTAATTCTGGGGTTGAATTACTGGGTCAGGCGACCCGGGAATTCGGGAGTGACCTTTTCACAGCGCACAGCGACCCGCGCCAACCGGGCAATATACTGTGTCAAAACTGGGTTATTTGTGCGGTCTGAAATGAATATGACTAGGTATTTTTAGAATCAAAAGATCATGCAATGTACAATTCCAGAATAGACATGTCACATACCTCTTTCCCTTACGCAGAAGTTCAAATCCTTCATTGATTTGGTCAAATGGCAAGTTATGTGTTATAAGCTCATTAAATTCAAATTTCTTGTTTAAATAATCATCCACCAGTTTTGGTACATCATCTTTGCTCTTCCAGCCTGTAAAAACAAGGCATATAAAGGAAAGTAAGGAGTATGTATATCAAGTTATTACTGTCAAAATCTTCTCGCTATATTAGGATTTACAGAAATAAAAAGTACACTTTTATGGCTGCATATAATTATCAATATTTGCCTCTACTGCGGTGGTATTCAACCTCTACCCTCAGGTTTTACCAACAGGTCATGTTTTGAGGATTTCTGTCTGAGGAAGTGTGGCACCCCACCAAAAGAACCTTCTCCCCTTGTACATTTACTGTGGAGTGCCTTATTTATATTTATACTGTATCGAATATATATATATATATATATATATATATATATATTCCATAGACAAAAAACCTTACGGATCCAGATGTCCCATTAAGGCTTCTTAGACATGATCGAAATTTCAGAAACCTGTTGTAACTCTTCGACTCAAACTCCAAAAAGCAATGAAATTCCGATCAATAAGGCTGACGCCTTAATGGACGTGTTCCTTGCGCAATACAGATATGGTATGCCATCACAGCCTGTGGGTAAGTGCAGATTCAGCACTCTCACAGAGTGAGATTGCTGTCACTCACACAATGGTGGAGCTGCTAATTCACAGATTTGTGTGCTCATTGGAATACACACATGCAGTCTATGCAACTGAAGGTCTGAGCGGAAGACAAAGCTGCTCGGATGAGGTAAGAGTGTTGTTGATTGGAGGGAGGAGACAGAGCAGTGTGGATGGGGAAACAAAAGTGTGTGGATAGAGGGAAGACTAAGCAGCACTGATGGGGGGACAATGAAACACGGGATAACTCAGACTGCAGCGGCAGCGATCGCAGTCTAAATTAGTTTGTGGGGTGCGCATGCGCAATGGCCGCACTGTGCGTGTGTACCCTGGGAGCCCAGAGAGATGCTATCAGCATCTCACTGGCTGCGATCGCCCTGCCTGATCGACAGGCAGAGGCAGTTGCAGGGAAGGAGGGGGGCGTACCAACGGCGTTAGAACGCCATTGGCAGGGCATGGTCAGCACAACGGAGGCGTTTATGGACCATTGGGGGGGGCAGGCTGTGGCGGCTATCCCCATGCCAAGAGCGCAGGAGCTGCTACCCGTGGGGGGGGGGCTGACATGTGGGGCAAATTAGCCCTGTGCTGGGCGTCCCCCCGCATGTTCGAGTAAATGATCACAGATGTGCTAAATTTAGCACATCTACGATCAACACTGAATTACCCCCACAGATGGGGGGAGGTAAGACAGAGTGAAACACATGGGGGAAAGACAGTGGCACAGATGGGGGAAAGACAGTGGCACAGATGGTGGGGAGACAGAGCTGTGTGGATGGGTGGACAGTGCCGTGTGGATGAGGGGGAAAGAGCAGCACAGATGTGGGAGGGGTAAGAGCAGTACAGGTGGAAAGAAACTGCATGGATGAGGAAGGCAGAGCAGCATGGATGAAGGGAATACAGTCCCAACATTGGAGGGGATAAGTATTTTTACCTTCCCTTTTGGCAAGGCAGCTAGGCCTAATCCTTGGGTGGGTTGGATAGGGCAACCCCCCCCCCAATAGTGACCCACAATATTTACCTTCAGGATGTCAGCTACATGAATGGGGTAAGAGTGGTTTGGATAGGAGGTAGATTAAGCAGCAAGTATGGGAAGGGAGACAAAGTGGTGTGGATGAGGGCAACGAAGCAGATGGGTTGAAAACACTGGCACGGATGGGTAGAAAGCTGGTGCAGATGGGAGAGAAGACAGTGTGCCATGTATTGGAGGAGGCAGAGTGACGTTGAAGAGGGAAACACTGAGCAGCACAGAGAGAAGGAAACGGTGGTACAGACAAGGCACAGGTGGGGAAAGACAGATGGTGCAGATAAGTTAGTACAGACTAGCACAGATGGGAGAACACAGCAGTTGGGATTGGGGAAAATAGAGCAGCATGGGAGTGTATAGGAGAAGTAAGTGTAGATGCATAGACCGTAGATGGGGTATTATAGTTTTAGCAATTAACCAAGATGTTTGAGGGAGCGAAATGTGTATACTAAATGAGATGGATGTACGGAGTGAGAAGGCTGTTGTAACAAGGTGGGATTGTTGTGGTGACCGAATGGGATGGTTGTGGGCACTGTGTGGGATGGGAGCACCACATAACTGCTCAGACCTTCAGTTGGATAGACTGCAAGGCGTCAGCCTTAATGATCGGAATTTCATTGCTTTTTGGAGTTTGAGTCGAAGAGTTACAACAGGTTTCTGAAATTTCGATCATGTCTAAGAAGCCTTAATGGGACATGTGAAACCATAAGGTTTTTTGTCTATGGAATTTCATAGCTTTTTTTCAATTTATTTTTTTAAATTCAGAAATGTAAAAATTTCATTGTAAGAATAAAGATTTGATTTTTTAAATGTTTAATGAAAATGTTCGTATAACGTCACTGTTCTGTGCAAAATGCAAAAATAATTTTATTTACCACACAGAATTGTTATACTTTTAACTTTGGTCAAAATACTTTGCTGCCTTTGCGGATGATGCAGGGAGGGGGTAGGCAGCAGCAGCAGCCTGTGACTGAGGCTGGAGGCATGTGTGAAATGCACATGTACGTGTGAGGTGCCATGTGTGTACGTGTGTGTGTCAGGTGCCGTGCTTATATATATATATATATATGTGTGTGTGTGTGTCAGGTGCTGCATGTATATGTGTGCGTGTGTGTGTCAGGTGCTGCGTGTATATGTGTGCGTGTGTGTGTCAGGTGCTGCGTGTTTATGTGTGTATGTGTCAGGTGCTGCGTGTTTATGTGTGTGTCAGGTGCTGCGTGTTTATGTGTGTGTGTGTGTGTGTGTGTGTCAGGTGCTGTGTGTTTATGTGTGTGTGTGTCAGGTGCTGCGTGTTTATGTGTGTCAGGTGCTGCGTGTTTATGTGTGTGTGTCAGGTGCCGTGCGTGTATGTACACATGTGTGCCAGGTGCCGCGCGTGTACGTACACGTGTGAGTCAGGAGTTGCGCGTGTAAGTACACGTGTGTGTGAGTCAGGTGTCACGCGTGTACATACACGTGTGTGTCATGTGTCGCGGGTGTACATACACGTGTGTGTCAGGTGTCGCGGGTGTACGTACACGTGTGTGTCAGTTGTCGCGCGTACACGTGTGTGTGTCAGGTGTCACGCGTGTACGTACATGTGTGTGTCAAGTGTCGCGCATGTACGGACACGTGTGTGTCAAGTGTCGCGCATGTACGGACACGTGTGTGTGTCAGGTGTCGCGCATGGACGGACACGTGTGTGTGTGTCAGGTGTCGCGCGTACACGTGTGTATGTCAGGTGTCGCGCATACACGTGTGTGTGTCAGGTGTCACGCGTACACGTGTGTGTGTCAGGTGTCGCGTGTGTACGTACACGTGCATGTCATGTGTCGCGCGTCTACGTACACGAGCATGTGTCAGGTGTTGCGCGTGTACATACACGTGTGTGTGTTTCAGGTGGCGCGCGTGTACGTACACGTGTGTGTGTTTCAGGTGGCGCGTATGTACGTACACGTGTGTGTGTTTCAGGTGTCGCACATGTACGTACACGTGTGTGTGTTTCAGGTGTCGCACGTGCACGTGTGTGTGTTTCAGGTGTCGCGCGTGTACGTACACGTGTGTGTGTGTCAAGTGTCGCACGTGTACATACACGTGTGTGCGTCAGGTGTCGCATGTGTATGTACACGTGTGTGTGTGTCACGTGTCGCGCGTGTACGTACACGTGTGTGTCAGGTGTCGCGCGTGTGCGCGTCAGATGTTGCGCATGTACGTACATGTGTGTGCACGTGTCAGGTGTCGCGCGTGTACGTACTCGTGAGTAAGGTGTCGCACGTGTACATACACGGGTGTGTCCGTCAGGTGTTGCGTGTACACGTGTGTGTGGGCATCAGGTGTCGCACGTACACATGTGTGTGTGCGTCAGTTGTCGCACATGTACGTACACGTGTGTGTCAGTTATGTGAGGTGTCTCGTGTTTGTGTCAGGTGCCGCGAGTGTATATGTGTGTTAAATGCTACATGCATGTATATGTGTGTGCCAAGTACTGCATGTGTATATTAGTGTGTCTTATGCTGTGCCTCTATATGTGTGTGTCTGGTGCTGTGTGTGTATGCATCAGTTGCCGCGCGTGTGTGTGTCAGGTGTTGTGCGTGTATATATGTGTGTATAAGGTGTTGCGCGTGCATATCCGTGTGAGTGTCAGGTGCTGCGTGTGTATATGTATGTGTGTCAGGTGCTGAGTGTGTAAATGTATGTGTGTCAGGTGCTGTGCGTGTATATGTGTGTGTGTGTGTGTCAGGTGCTGCGCGTGTATACGTGTATGTCAGGTGGTGCGTGTGTATACGTGTGTGTCAGGTGGTGTGTGCGTATACGTGTGTGTCAGGTGCTGTGTGAGTGGCAGGTGCTGCGTGTGTATATGTGGTGAGTGGCAGGTGCTTTGCGTGTATATGTGTGTGTGTGAGGTGCTGCGAGTATATGTGTGTTAGGTGCTGTGAGTGTATATGAGTATGTGTGTCAGGTGCTGTGTGTGTTAAATGTCACATGTATATAGGTGTATCAGGTGCAGCCTGTCTATGTGTGTGTCAGGCGCTGCATGTTTATATTAGTGTGTCAGCTGTTGCGCATGTGTGTGTGTCAGATGTTGCGTGTGTATATGTGTGTGTCAGGTGTTGCACGTATACAGTATGTGTGTGTGTGTGTGTGTGTCAAGTGCAGCGCATGTATGCGTGTGTGTCAGGTGTTGCATGTGTATATGTGTGTGTTAGGTGCTGCGCGTGTATATGAGTGTGTGTCAGGTGCTGCGAGTGTATATGCGTGTGTCAGGTGCTGCGAGTGTATATGTGTGTGTTAGGTTCTGTGCGTGTTAAATGCCGTGTGTGTGTGTGTGTGTGTGTGTGTCAGTTGCTGCATGTGTATATTAGTGTGTATGATGTTGTGCTTGTGTGCATAAGTGAGTCAGGTGCTGCCTGTGTGTGTGTCAGGTGTTGCACGTGTATATGAGTGTCAGGTGCTGCTTGTGTGTTAAAGCTTTTGCAATGACATACACATTGGTAAATTCAGGGCTATGCATTGTAGATTAAGGCCTAACAGAATGCTTTCAAATTTTCTTTCTGGTGTCTTGAGTGTGGGAGAACGGGGTGGGGGTGTTTCCGTGCACACAGCACGGGGAGAGGAGTGGGGGATCCAGGCACACAGCAGGAGGGGGGGTTGGAGCCGGGAACACAGCACAGGGGGGGGGGAGCCAGGCACACAGCACGGGGGAGGGGAGTGGGGGAGCCAGCACAAAGAAGGGGGTGGGGGGTGGGCCAGGCACACAGAACAAGGGTGGGCGGGGGAACCAGGCACACAGAACATTGTGGGGTGCGGGGGTGGGTGCGGAGAAGCCAAGAACACACAACGGGGGTGGGTGATGGTGAGCTAGGCACACAGCACAGGGGGGGAGGAGCGGGGGAGCCAGGCACACAGAACGGAGGGAGGAGAGGGGGAGCTGGGCACACAGAATGGGGGGTGGGGAGCCGGGTACACAGAACGGGGGGGAGAGCTGGGCACACAGCGGGGAAAGGGGAAACCGGGCACACAGCGGAAGGGGGGGGGACGGGGGGGTGAGCCAGGCACACATAATCACATAATGGGGGGGGGGGGTCCTGGCACACAGCACAGGGGGAGGAGCTGGGGAGCCAGGCACACAGCACGGGGGGGGGGAGTGGGGTTGCCGGGCACACAGCAGGGGGGGGCGGGCACACAGCACAGGGGGGAGGAACGGGGGAGATGAGCACACAGCGGGAGAGGGGGCAGGCACACAGCAGGGGGGGGGCGTGCACACAGCGAGAGTGAAGGGGAGGGGAGCCAGGCACACAGCGGGAGGGGAGAGTAGGGGAGTCGGGCACACAGCGGGAGCGGGGAGCTGGGGAGCTATGAGAAATACAAATTAATTTTGTGGGTGTAGAAAAACCCAGACCTCACCAAAAGAAAAGAAATTCCTTTGTTTGGAGCACTCTTTTTTATGATATGTATGAATTAGTGGATAATTTATTTTGATTAAAACATAACTTTTATTATTAAGTACTTGAATAAAAAATGAAAGGGGTATACTATGAATATCATTTGGTGAATCACCGTATAAACAGTGGTAAAAATCTATAAATGGGAGCAAATACTGTCGTCTTGAAATTATGTATTTTGCTCAAAGAATAATAAAAAGGCAATGATAGTAATCTATCAAACTTTTAACAAGCAGCAGTAGTGATATATTTTTTAAACACATTTAATCAGACAACTCATTAGTGTTTAGTATTGAAACTTAGATGTCTCATATAAAATCCAAACCAATAATGTGTCTGGATTATAACAGGTGGTATGAATAGTGCTAAATACCTTCTTAGGATGGGCTTCTCCCCATACCTCAATAAGCACTTGTGCATTAAAGATTGGTACCTCTTCCATGGAAATAAATCAGAAATACTATACATGTCTTTGTTTACTGAATAAAGAATACATGGTTGCGATTTGACTATGCTGGGCACGTCATCTGCATTTTTAGTTCATATGTATCCTTTTTGTGTGTTCTTAAGCATGATCCTGACACATTAGTAATTTGTATCCAATTGTGTGTGTAACAGATACAGGTGCCTAGGCAGCCACCTTTTATTTTGGACCAAATTCTAGTCACCATTCAGCAAACCACGAGAACCAATCAACACATAAGCATGTTTTGATAAAGGTATCAATATACATTACAGATCCTATACATCTAGGCAACTGTCTGTATTCCGGAATCACATTGATGCATATAGGGTTGAATGACAAAGATTATGCAGTAATATAACATGGACAGTGAAGAGAACAAAAATTATGTTGTAATATAACATGGACAATGAAGAAAACAAATGTAGACACTCTAGTAAACAAATCCCATCTGCTGTCTGACCTCATCCATGAGCGGAGGAAAGATGAGAGTAGGACTGTCGACTGTGCCGTGGAGGTGAAAAAGAAAGGAACACTGGCTAGGGACCCCGTCGTAGTGTTAGATGGGCCCTGGTGCTTATAAGGCCTTGCAGGGTCTAAATGCGCCACTAGGGCCTGAGCCAGAGTCCGAAATAAAAAAGGAAAACAGAAAAAAAGGGAAAAAAAGGAAAAAAGGGGATCAAATTAAATTGATTTGATGATGCTATCAATTTGTATAATATGAGAGATGAGATCAATATATCTCTCTGTGGGTAGTCCCTGGCATATAATCCCCAGGGCAAAAAAAGGAAAGGAAAAGTGTGGAACACACATATAATAATGCCACCTTAACCTTAGAGAAAGATTTTGATTTATCCTGCAATTGCCCACACCAAAATTACTCTTAATAGATAATGTTGCTATAGAGAATGATTATAGTGTATATCTTTGTGAGCACAGACTAAATGATATCTCAGGTATTAATATATGCACATTGGTTGGACTTTGCTCATTGCCATACTGCTCATAGAGGTTGATACCTATTATAGTAGCAGACATACAAAAACAATACCTATCAAATATGAGACTGAGATAAAGCAGTAGGCACTCCAGTTCACTGATCCCATCTGCTGTCTGACCTCATCAAATGAGCGGAGGACAGATGAGAGTAGGATCGTGGGCTGTGCCGTAGAATACAAGAAAAGACGGATGGCAACTTGAGAAGCCGTAAGTGGTGTTAGGCAGACCCTGGTGCTGATTGCCTTGCAGGGTTCGGATGCGCCACCGGAAACCAAGTGTCCGTCCGTGGAGGGGAAGAGAAAGGGGGGGAGAAGGTATGGGGAGTACCGGGTTGTTATATCCAAAAAGCGGGTCGCTGTATGTCACAGCTGCTGACCGCGATATCCCCGGATTCAGTCGATCCAAGCCGCTCGATCACTATGAATTGCTGCTGCTAATCACGGCTCCCCCTGCAGTGAGGAGTCCGTGCGTAAGGCCGTTATTGGACGTACGTTTCACCACCTTGGCTTGCTCACCTGGCAGCCTATAGTGGTGTTCAGATGGTACATTTAAAAAGGAATCGTTAGCCAATAGCTTTTCTGAGATCCTAATTACCTAATTATGGCGTGGATTAGCCCTGCTGTTCTATCCATTAAATAGCGCATATTCTATCAAACTCCAAAGGCAAGTGTTATAACAAATCATCATCTCAGAGATAGATGTAGGATTACCATTGTACACAAAAAATATTCGTACAAAACAACATAGATAAATCATGATGAAATCCTTTTAGTGGCACTAAATAAATGTTATATATTATTATTATTATTAGATCATAAAAATCAAGCAATTGCTCAATTAGTGAACAAACTTTAATTAATCAATCAAATAATATATGCTAAATTAGAAAGAAAACATCAAAACAGAGAACAAAAACCTAAACTGAATTAAAAATGATCAAAAATGAGATGATAATAATAAAGATAAAATAAATATAAGATAGAATTTTGATTATAGAATTAGAAATTAAAAATGGTTAATTAAAAAAATTATTAATTAATAATTAACAATTAACAATGAGGAGGATGGTGGGAATATTGGGATGATAAATTAATAATAATAGTAATAATGATAGCAAAAATATTAGTGTATGTATAAAAATGTGAAAAATAAATAAAAGTAACGCATTATTGGGAAAGAAGGTACCTAAAACATCTGTAAATTATTACAGTGCCCTAAAAGGGTCCCTACCTATTATTATAACTGTGGGATATAAACTAATATATGAAATTTGTGAAAAATGGGCAATATTTAAGTGTAGGTATAAAACAAAAAAGGGGGCGTGTGTGTGAGAGATAATAAATGGTGACATCTTGAAAAGAAAAATAGATTTGTCATGAGTGCTAGGTGTCAATTATAGATATGTAGAAGAAATGTGTGGTGATGTGACTACAAAGGTTTAAGTCCTATATGTGAGTCGACTGATTGCTGACCAGGCAGACATGGTTTAAGCCTAGCATGTGTAACAAAGTGAAAGTGAAAATATGTTGGTGAGGTGATTAAAATAACGACACTAGAAAAACTTATACAAACGTGAATAAAAACCAGGTCTGAGATAGTAAATGTAATGGGAGTGTCACTACAATTGATTGTGTTAGAAGAATGTACTGGGTTCCTATTGAGAAAAAATAAATAAAAAGAAAGAAAGAAAAAAGGAAAAAGGGAGAAAAATAAAATTAGAAATATAGTGATGATTACAAACTATTAATATACACTAGTACTTAATTAACTGCTACAATAATTGTGTAAAAATGATCTAAGGGAAATGAACCTGATACATAGGATATAATGAAAGTATGTATCAAAAAACAAAAAACAAGGGTAGTGAAATAAAATTGAGGATGAAAATATCATTACGGATCTAGGAAAAATGTCTCAGCTCCACATGGATGTAATCATAAAAACACTGTGTAATTTATATGTTCATTAAGTCCACATGGAGCTAGGCTTCCCAGTAAGTAGGTCCACTGGCTCTCTTTTTTGAGTAATTCCTGCATTGCGTCACCCCCCCCTGATTCCAAGTTTCACCTTTTCCAAGCCAAAGGCTTGCATCCGATGGGTGTTATCATTATGATGGAGATGAAAGTGTCTACCCACCGTTGTTATTTGTCGGAAATTCTGCATGTCTCTGTCCACATTTCGAATAGTTCCTGCATGTTCCAATACCCGCTGTTTGAGCATACGTGTGGTTATTCCCACGTATCTTTTACCACATAAGCACTGTATGCAGTACACCACATTAGTTGTTTTGCAGTTAAAGTAATCAGAAATCCTATGTTGATTACCAAATTTGTCTGTAATCTCTTGTATTGGCCGCATGTAATCACAAGCCCTACAGGTCCCACATGGGTATGTGCCTCTTACTGAGGGAGAGACGGAGGGGTGTCGTTGGTAATGACTTTGTACCCAGTGATCCTTTAAGTTAGGTGACCTTCTCCAGCTCATCGAGACCTTGTCTCCCAGACTAATTGCTAAGTCTGGGTCAGACAACAGAACATGCCAGTGTTTTTGAATGCCTTCTTTGAGTTGTCTCCACTCCTGGCAAAAATCTCCCACAAATCTCAATTCTTCTTGATCCTTCACTTTCTTTTCTTGGAAGATAAGTGAGTTCCTATCTGTTTTCAGTAGAGAATTGCGTGCCTTTTAAATGGACCTGTTGCTATAGCCCCATTCCTTAAGGTGGACGGTCACCTCCTCACTTTTGTGTCGGTAAGTTGCCTCATCCGAACAATTCCTTTTTAGCCTTAGGAACTCTCCTTTGGGTATGTTCGCTATGGTGGGAGGGAAATGTGAGCTTGAATTATGGAGAATGCTGTTTGTGGCAGTCTCCTTTCGATGTAACTCTGTAGCCAGCATATTCCCTCCATCTCTATAGATTTTTAGATCAAGAAACGAGATTTCCTGGCTGCTGTGATTCATTGTTAATCTCAAATTGAGGTTACTGTTGTTCAGATCTGTAAGGAACTCAAAGAGTTCACATTCAGAACCATCCCAGATGATGAGAACATCATCTATATAGCGCAGCCAGGCGATGATGTGCTGTGTATGTTGGTCATTCTTGTCGGAAAAGACATGTTCTCTTTCCCACCACCCCAGGAAGAGATTGGCATACGTGGGCACACAAGCCGCCCCCATAGCCGACCCTCTTATCTGGAGGTAGTAGCGATCATTGAAGACAAAATAATTTTTATGCAACACAAATTTTAATAATTTCAACAGAAAAGATTGTTACTGGCCGCGGCTGGCTTCGGTGCACTATGAGTCACTACATCATCATTACTATAACGGGGAATGCCGGCGGCTGCGTGTCCCTCTGTGCACCTTCTCTCCCCGCTCCACTCCTCAAGTCTGAAAGCTGCCGCTGTGTGCCTGTAATTGAGAATGCTGGCGGCTGCGGGTCCCGTCCTTATGGTGAGCCTAGTGCCTCAGGCTCAACAGTGCGGCAATCTACCGAGGGCACTGGGCTTGCTTCAAAGTCGGCCATATTTGTACACCTATATGAAGCTTCTCTGCATACACCCCCTGCTGGCGGCCACTGCGCAGCCACAACAAATTGAAAAGCCCTATCTTTATAATGGGGCATATTTTACTTAATTAAAAAAAACTATAACTTTCTGAAAAACCACAACCCCAAAAGGCACTACACTGGGACAAGATCTATCTAATAAAACAAACCCCAAGTCTTAATTCGTCCTCTATCCTGAGTTATGCCTTCCCAAAAAAAATCTCATTCACTATATGGGAAAACGATGTCAAAAAGCCAACCAGGAAGTCGCAGAAAAAAACTGACAGTTAAAATTTTAGGTTACTCCCAATTCCTCATTTTTTATTATTTTGCCATGAAATTTGGCATGCAGCAGCGGGTGACGATTCTACGCGTCCATGCCAAATTTCAGCTCAGTACGTCTATTCACTTTTGAGGTGGAGCCCCTCAAACACCATGCCCCATCTCAGAAGTTCCCTATGGGAGAATTCAGTTTGTTCGATTCAGCCTTAATATAAGGGCACGACCGTGCCCTTATAATACTCTGTATGTATTATACCTGATCTATTGTAATAGTATATATACAGTAGATATAAATGCATAAGATGCCCTGTATGTTAGGCCCCTTATACATTGGTGACAGTGGGGTATGTTGTCAGCCATCCTGTGGCCACAACGTGTATTGGTGGCAGTGTATAATAAGCGACTAAGCACCCAGTGAAGCCAGCACATGTGGAGAATGTGGCACCCCATCGTAGCTGCCACGAGCTGTAGTGTGAATTTTGTGCCCCTCTTCCTGCTGAATGCAGCCTTGACTGGACACTATTAAACTTACAGCAGGGATAGGGCTACCTGTGCCTTGATTGCTGTCTGGCATGGGGACACTGACCAATAAGCAACATGCGTATTGATCCTAGAGAGAGAGAGACAGCTTGTGGAGTGGCAGTTGCAGCCATCTTCAGAGACAGTTGGCATTTGGCTGGTGTGTGACGAGTGCTGTACAGCTTATGTAAAGCCAGTTTTGATTCTCGTGACTGGAGCTCATCATTGTAGCAGCCAATCAGTAATACCAGCCTCCTGTGGGGATCCCACTGCTTCCAATGGGGAGGAGACACAGAGATAAGGGGAGGAGACACAGAGAGAGAAGGGAGAGACACACAGAGAGAAGGGGAGAAAGAGAAAGAAAGAAAGAAGGGGGAAGATACAGAGAGAGAGAGAGAGAGAGGAGGAGAGAGGTGATAGAGACAGGTGGGTGGGGGGTAGATGAGAGAGAAGGAGGGAGACACAGAGAGAGAAACAAAAGGGGGAGACATGGAGGGAGAGAGAGAAGGGGGATACACAGAGGAGATGAAGATTTGGGAGACAGAGAGAAAGGGGGGAAGAAGTGGTAGAGATAGAAAGGGGGTGAGAGAGAGAGGGTAGACAGAGAAGGTGGATACACAGAGAGAGAAGGGGGGATACAGAAAGAGAGAGAAGAGGATACATAGAGAAAGAGGTGGTATGACACACAGGGAGAGAAGGAGGAGACAGAGAGAGAAGGGGGAGAGACAGAGAGAGGGAATGGGGAGACAAAGAGATAGACAGAGGGAGAAAAGGGAGACAAAGAGAGGGGGTGGAAGAGAATGAGAGGGAGAGAAGGAGAGAGAGAGAAGAGAGAAAGGGGTAGGTGGAGAGATAAAGGGGAAACAAAGAAAGAGGGAGGAGGCAAAGAGAAGGGGTAAAGAGAGAGAGAAGGGGAGGAGACACAGAGGGAGAAGAGAGAGACACATAGAGTAGGGGAGACAGAGAGAGAGAAAGAGATAAGGAGGAAGATACAGAAAGAGGGGAGAGAGGAAAGAGAGAGCGGGTGAGGGGCAGAGAGAGAAAGAGAAAGAGGGAGAAGGGGGAGACACAGAAGAGAGGGATAAGTGGGAGACAGAGAGAGAGGGGGAGAAGTGGTAGAGATAGAAAGGGGGAGAGAGGTGATGATAGAGAAGGGGGATACAGAGAGAGAGAGAGAGAAAAGGGGGATACATAGAGAGGAGAGAAAGAGAAGTGGGGAGACACACAGGGAGAGAAGGGGAGACAGAGAGAGAAGGGGGACATAGAGAGAGAGGGGGAGACAGAAATAGAGAGAAGGGGGAGACACACGGATAGAGAAGGGGAAACACACGGAGAGAGAAGGGGAGACACACAGAGAGAGCGAAGGGGGAGACTCACAGAGAGAGCGAAGGGGGAGACTCACAGAGAGAGCGAAGGGGGAGACACACAGTGAAATAAGGGGGAGAAGCACAGTGAAAGAAGGGGTGAAACATAGAAGAGGGGAGACAGAGCGAGAGAGAGAGAGAGCGACTGAGAGAGAAGGGATGAGACAGAGTGAAAGAAGGCAGAGGCAGATGGAGAGAGAAGAGAGGAGACAGAGTGGAAGAAGGGGGAGACAGAGAGAGAGAGAGAGAGAGAGAGAGAGAGAGAGAAGGGTGAGAGAGAGCGAAGAAGGGAGAGAAGGGGTGAGACAGATGGAGAGAGTAAAGTGGGGAGACGCACTGAGAGAAGGGTGCAGACAGAGGAGAGAAAGAGAGAAGGAGGAGACACAGAAAGAGAGAGAAGAGGGAGACCCATTGAGAGAGAGAGAGAGAGAGAAGGGGGATACATTTGTGAGGGAGAAGGGGAAGAGATGGGTGATGAGAATGGGGAAAGAGTGGGAAGAGAGAAAGGGGGATACAGAGAGAGAAGGAGAGAAAGGGGGAGACAGAGAGAGAGAGAAGGGGGTAGATAGAGTGAAAGAAGGGGGAGACACAGAGAGAGAAGGGGGAGACACAGAGAAAGAAAGTGACAGAGAGAGAGAGAGAATGAGAAAATGGGGGAGACAGAGAGGGGTAGACAAAGAGAGAGAGAGAAGGGGGGGACAAAGAAAGGAGGAGAGAGAGAGCGGGGGAGGAGACACACAGAGAAATAGAAAAGGGGGGGACAGAGAAAGAGTTGAGACAGCCATCCCCTAACCCCCCGTACACATGTCACTTCATTAACATGTAAAAGGCATCCCCTAACCCCTCCCTCTTCCTCTCCCTCTCCCTGTAAAGGCAGCACTTTGCACCTTCAATAGCAGTGGGTCCCCATCAGTGGCACTGGCAGCAGCTGGTTCCATCATCAGTGGTGCCGGCAGCAGCGGGTCCCCATCATTTGCACCAGGAGCAGCAGCGGGTCCCTATCATTTGCTCTGGCAGCAGTGGGTCCCCAACAATGGTACCAGCTGCAGCGGGTCCCTGTCATTTGGATCACGCGGCATTGAGTCGTGACAACAGCACACAGCAGCATCCGAGAAGAGGAGGGGGAAGAAACATGAGTGGAGGGGAGTGACGGGACAGCCTCAGCCAGCCTCTTACTGCAGTGCATCCGCACAGAGCTGCAGGGAGGCCATTCAACTGCTGAAGTGTATGTGGCACTAGGTGGGGTGGAGGGAGTAGGCAGGGCTTCGGATGGCCACTGACAGTGGTGACAGAGAAAAATAATAATTCCTGTCACAAATGTCTACCAGCACCATCTGGGCCTATTTTCATGGGGAGCCTGGAGCTGCAGCTTCACCCGCTCCATTGTTAATCTGGCCCTGATGCCAGCATATCCATTCTTGAAGAAGGTTAGAAAAAGCCTGAGTAGATGATCAGCATTCATAAATTTTGCTCAACAATAATATATCATTCACACAGTTCCTCTTTGATAAGTAAGTAAGTAGAGTAATACAGTAGCTGCAATCACATTATCTCACAGAAATAAAATAATTTATTACCTCCAAACACAGCTCCTGCCATGGTTCGTCCAGTGAGCATCAGTAATGGATCAAAAGACATAACAGCATTTGATGGAGCTACTCCAACAATTATTGTTTTTCCAAAGCCGAAGTGAGAAGATAAAAGAGCAGATGTCTAATGAAATGAAAGACAAAAATGAAACAATATCCACCTAGTGTTGGTTAATAACTTGCATGACATTACCAATACATAAGTCAGTGTGTCATGTGGATGAGGTATAGATTATGGTGGTCATTCCGAGTTGTTCGCTCGCTAGCTGCTTTTAGCAGCATTGCAAACGCTAGGCCGCCGCCCTCTGGGAGTGTATCTTAGCTTAGCAGAATAGCGAACGAAAGATTAGCAGAACTGCTACTAAATAATTTCCTGCAGTTTCTGAGTAGCTCCAGACCTACTTCTAGATTGCGATCACCTCAGTCCGTTTAGTTCCTGGTTTGACGTCACAAACATACCCTGCGTTCGGCCAGCCACTCCCCCGTTTCTCCAGACACTCCCGCGTTTTTGCCTGACACGCCTGCGTATTTTAGCACACTCCCGGAAAACGCTCAGTTACCACCTAGAAACACCCCTTTCCTGTCAATCACTCACCGATCAGCAGTGCGACTGAAAAGTGCCGCACGAACACCAGCAAAACTGCTAAGTTTTTAGTTAAATAACTAAGCGCATGCGCATTTAGCAGCAAAACGCAGCATAGCAAAAAATCGGCAACGAGCGAACAACTCGGAATGACCACCCATATGTGGGCTCTGAGTGCTTGTGGCAGCATTTTGTAGGAATATGTAATACTGTATGCTAATTCTAAAGAAAAAATGTCTACTTGTATACTTCTGAACTTAAATAAAATAAGTGTGTGTTTAACTGTTATTAAACACATTAGATTCTATATTATACTGTTCCCGCTGCCTACAGATTGTGCTGTATTCTGTCTGTGGAGACCAGTTGTGTTATTACACCTATTATACAAAAACAAAATCATAGATCGCATACAAGTTGCATTGTGGTATACAGTGCAAAAATTCATCATCAAGAGCACACTACTATACTACTATTAAATAATAAGGCTGATGAATTTCAATTGCACTTTCAGTATATCTCATGTTATTATTATATTTATAGTGTTAATGCCTAATCATTACTTTTATGTATTTCGGGGCAGAAGCAGCCATCAGCTGCCGAGGCATTTACGGTATGCAGGTCATTTTTTGCATGTAGCACATAAACGCTAAGTGTGGGATGACTTGGAGTAATTAGGCAGAGTTCACACACAGTTTCTCCAGGAGAAAAAAAATATAATGCTTTATTGTCAGGATAAACATAAATGAACATAAAATAGCAAACAGCCTAGACAAAGGTACCTCTCCGACAATGCAGTAGACCCTGGCATTGTGTCAGAGTCTACTGCGCATGCACAGGTCTCCAGGAACATGGCGCCTGCACCATGGGGGTCATTCCGAGTTGTTCGCTCGGTAAATTTCTTTGCATCGCAGCGATTTTCCGCTTAGTGCGCATGCGCAATGTTCGCACTGCGACTGCGCCAAGTAAATTTGCTATGCAGTTAGGAATTTTACTCACGGTTTTTTCTTCGTTCAGGTGATCGTAGTGTGATTGACAGGAAGTGGGTGTTTCTGGGCGGAAACTGGCCGTTTTATGGGTGTGTGTGAAAAAACGCTACAGTTTCTGGGAAAAACGCGGGAGTGGCTGGAGAAACGGAGGAGTGTCTGGGCGAACGCTGGGTGTGTTTGTGACGTCAAACCAGGAACGACAATCACTGAACTGATCGCAGATGCCGAGTAAGTTTCGAGTTACTCAGAAACTGCACAGAGATGTCTTATCGCAACATTGCGAATCTTTCGTTCGCAATTTTAAGAAGCTAAGATTCACTCCCAGTAGGCGGCGGCTTAGCGTGTGCAAAGCTGCTAAAAGCAGCTTGCGAGCGATCAACTCGGAATGACCCCCCATGTTCCCAGGGACATCTTTAGTGTGCATGCACAAATTACTGGAAAATTGCTGCAGTGGCCATTTTGCACATGATTTCTGCAGCTCCTGCGTACAGCACTCAGCCGATGGAGTGGTAAGTATAATTAAATGGATGCAGGTTGTGCGATTTGTATGCCCCCATGGACCCAAACGCCTGTGTGCATTGCACACCTTGCCCCCATTATAGATATGCCAGTGAACCTACCCCTGTGTAGGGCATTACCTCACTGCTTTGTCCCTATCTGACAGGGCAGATAGCCGGTAAATGAAAAGTCTCTCTCATGGAGTAACAAGCTCTCATACTCTGCTTCCTGCAGAGTAACACAGACTCCGGCCTGGCTTGGCTGGTGGCCACAGCTTCACAGTTGCAGTTCAGAGGTGTAGGGTTCTCCCTGTCTCATACTGTACAAGCAAGAACCTTGGCTTCCTAGCCACAGGTGGCATCCAAGGGGCCTGGTACTCCAGGTCGACAACAAAAAGGTCGACACACCTTAGGTCGACGCCAATTGGTCGATACACCTTAGGTCGGCATGGACAAAAGATCGACATGGACAAAAGGTCGACATGAACAAGGTCGACATGGAAAAAGGTCGACATGAGTTTTTTATGTTTTTTTGGTGTCGTTTTCTTCATAGAGTGACCGGGAACCCCAATTAGTGCTTCGTTCGCCATGCTTCGGGCATGGTGCCTTCGCTTGGCACAGATTACCATTCCAATCGTAGTCCACGTGGATCATTAAGTATGAAAAAGTTCCAAAAAAGAAAAAAATTGTGAAAAACCCATGTCGACCTTTTTCCATGTCGACCTTGTTCCTGTCGACCTTTTGTCCACGTCGACATAAGATGTGTCGACCAATTGGCGTCGACCTAAGGTGTGTCGACCTTTTTGTTGTCGACCTGGAGTCCGGATACCGCATCCAAGTCCACACTGTTCTCTGACTGCAGTCCCACCTGGACTATCTGACTGCTAGAACCCTAACTGGCTTCTGTCTCTACAGTGCAGCCTCTAGGTGTGTTCACAAGCCACTTTTCTTCTGTGTGGGCAGATCCCTCCAGCCACACATAATCTCACCTGTTTTCCAGCACAATCCCTGCTGATACTGCCACAACTGATATTTATAATTGAACAATGAACTGCCACACTCCCAAATCTAAAGGTCCCCATACATCAGCAATTAATTAGAGAAATATGGTGTTTTTCAAATGATTGTTTAAATAACTCTGTAATGTATGGGATTCACAGACTGCAGATTCCAACCAAAAATTGATTTGGATTGTTAACTCAGTTTTCAACATGTTTAATTTAATAGATCAATTGTAGCTGTAGATTGCTAGTGTACTGTATGGTAACAATCAGTAGATCTGCAGACTGTTTCTAGTAAACTGATGAGCCTTTCAAGATTGGCAGATCTATATTTGCTCTAAATGATCTGCAAATCACTTAAAAAATATATGTAATGTATGGGTACAGATTGGTGGTTTGGGGTAACTTTAAATTGGGGCCACAAAAAAAAATCTGTGTATTGTTTATTTGCAATAAGCATGTCTGCACATTTTAAATTTACCACTTCTTCCCTTCTACAGTACAACAGTGGTTTGCCATGCAGAACAGTTACACATTCCATTTGGGATTTCTCCTAACTGTAAATGTTCAATTTGTATGTATTTTTTTAATTAATACAAATAAACAACACTAGGTATCATAATAAAGATCAGACATAAATAAAGATCAGATTTTAAAATATGTTTTCCTTTACTAACCATCACTGTAGTGTTTCCAATGACCTCAAATGCATAGTCAACTCCATCATTGGTCATCTGTGCCAGGACTTCATGGATGGGAAGTTTGTAGTCTTTTGGGTTAATACATTCAGTGGCTCCGCACTCTTTTGCTTTTGCAAATTTATCACTGTTTAAATCAACTCCAATGATTCGGGAAGCACCTGCTACTTTACATCCAATAACCACAGACAACCCGACTCCCCCTAAACCAAATACAGCACATGTAGAACCAGGCTTCACCTGAAATAGGAATAATATTGTTGAGTTAACATCTAGCATAGGGCTGTTGTTACTTATTTCTGCTAATTTATTTTATAGGAGAATAATACCATCATTTTGTGTTAAGAACAGCAGTGGTAATTTTATGACAGAGCCATGGGTCCTATATACTGAATGGTCATATGTTTGTTTAAGCTCTGTCATGGCTGTAAGTATTTGTGAACCCAGACTAGGTCTGGTTACTGGGTTTGGACTGGAGAGCTAAGGGCAGAATTGGGCAGGCTTCAAGTACGATCTCCTCATGCAGGCATGGCAGTTGGATGAAAAACATAGGAGTTGAGGTGACCAGCTTTTCTGTTACTGATGCACTGGTGGAGTGGACCACCAGTGCAAAGGGTAGCTGGAATGTCACTGGGATCAGGATGTCACTGGGATGAGGAGACCAGTGACTGGATGAATGATGGATGCTCAGGAGCAGGTTAATCAGAATGCTGAGATTGGCTTGACCAGCGAAGCAGGTTTGCAGAACACTGGGATTGGCTTGACCAGCGAAGCAGGTTTTCAAGATGTCGGGATTGGCTTTCCAACAAGGCAGGTTTTCCAGATATTAGGATTGGCTTCCCAACAAGGCAGGATTTCCAGATGTCGGGATTAACTTTCCAACAAGGCAGGTTTTCCAGATGTTGGGGTTGGCTTTCCGACAAGGCAGGTTTTCCAGATGTCAGGATTGGCTTTCCGACAAGGCAGGTTTTCAAGATGTCGGGATTGGCTTTCTGACAAAGCAGACTGTCAGGGTGTCGGGATTGGCTTTCTGACAAAGCAGGTTATCAGAGTGTCGGGATTGGCTTTTTTCCGACAAGGCATATTTCTGAATGCTGGATGGACCCAGCAAGGCAGATATTCGGAGTGCTGGACGGAACCAGCAAGGCAGGAGTTTCTGGAGTGCTGGGTGGAACCAGCAATGCAGGTTTTCTATGAATGCTGGATGGAGCCAGCAATGCAGATTTCCTGGTGTGGTGGACAGAACCAGCAATGCAGGTTTTCTAGGGATGCTGAATGGATTTAGCAATGCAGGTTTTTTCCGGAGTGCTGTATGGACCAGCAGTGTAGGTTTTCTAAGAATGTTGAATGGATTTAACAATGCAGGTTTTCCGGATGCTGGGTCGGAACCAGCATGGTAGGTTTTCTGGATGCTGGGTGGAACCAGCAAGGCAGGTTTTCAGATGCTGGGCGGAACCAGCAAGGCAGGTTTTCTGAATGCTTGGGGGAACCAGCAAGACACAGATGTCGCGGTGAAAGGCAGAACAGTCTTTAGGTGCACTGGAATAACACACCAGTAAACTTGGACACGCTGTGATGTAACTACCGGTATGGCCCTTTAAGATCAGCCAGGGAGTCAGGTAGTGCTATAATGGTTAAAGCACTGTGTCTAATACAGCTAGAGATGCAGGAGCTCACTACAGAATGATAGACAACAAAGCACTGATTGCTTGCCAGTGTTGGGACTTGGAACTTATACCCCTTGCTCACTGCTGACTGGATGAGGGATTCACACTACGAGGAAGTGATTCCGGATTGGACCCAGGAAGTTCAGCTGACCAGGAACTGTCATGGCGACGTCCATCGCTGGTTTTGGAGGGAACTCCAGCATGGTGTGTGTATAGACAGACAGTAATGGCCACAGGCCCTGAGAGCACAGGGAGTTGTATCTGGTGACCAATGGACTTGTGGATGCTGGCACGGAAGCATAGGACAGCACAAAGAGACCTGCACTTTCCAGATAGAGAACTCATCACTTAGGGAACTCATGGTTCTGGTGAGCTGTTTATCCCAGCCAGTAGAAAACACACAGGATACAGGACAGATGGCAGAGGTAAGTCACCAAATGATATGATTTTAGTCAGGATTGTGACAAGCTCTCTCCTCTCATACAATATCTGATGGGTAGATGCTCTTTTAAATGGCAGCTATAGGAGGATGATTGCTGGTTACAGCATTTCATGACAGTTGAGTTTTCCAGACTGCTGACGTACTCCTTGCTCTGAATGTTGCCAGGAATTACTGTTGCCTTTCTACCCCAATTTTACTTATTGTCTGTTGCCTGGACTGACTACTGCTTGTGTACCCCGAATTGGCCATTCACCTGTCTGGACCAGCTACATCCAGTGTGCACCATCTCATTCATTGCCATATGGATTGACGTTTAGTTTGCTATCTGACTCTTTTGTTCCTTGCTGTCTGAGCTTTGCCTGATAGTCTTCTTTGGAATTGTATTAATGTGTCCTCATACACCTGGAACTTTTGCACCTTATGGTGCAAGACTCATGGTGCAACATACAGCAGGTGCTCAACTACAGATACCAATATTTTCCTGCATTTTACATCTTACTTGCACCGTACCATACACATATTTGCTTGTGGTGTCCTAGATACTTACTGTAGGATTAGTATTTTTGTCCTCATGGAATTGGTACAGTATACATTTGCATATTAAGCATAAAACTGTAGCCCTAGGCATGAGGCAGGTCACTCATATTGTATCTCTATTGTTTGCCTTTTTTTACCCTTATTAGTGAATGAGGTGCACGGAGAAGCTACACGAAATGCCAGAATCATTAATCAGAGTACCCATGGATTTCACGTTTGTTGTATTAGTGATGCAAATAAGATGTATATCTTGTGGAAAAGTCTCTGGAGGGACACATGGCGCAGCTAAGCTGCAAAGTCCATGGCACACCAAATGGGCTTCCTGGCGGCATTTGAGGATAAGTCTTCGATGACACATCTGTATCCTTAACATCATATTATGGTCTGGAACAGTGCTTGATAATTAGGTCATGGAAGTACCAGTGAACACAAAGAACTGGAGCTGGCATAGGTGAAGGCAAGACCAACTCTAGTGACTTATCAAGTGTAGATAGCTTTGTGACACATTGAAGCACATTGAAGTGCTTGACTAAGGGCCTAATTTAGACCTGATTGTAGCAGCAACATTTTTCTTACGGTAAAAACCATGTTCACTGCTGGGAGAGGGGGTGGGGGGCAGATATAACATGTGCACAGAGAGTTAGAGTTGGGTGGGTTATTTCGTTTCTGTGCAGGGTAAATACTGGCTGCTTTATATTTACACTGCAATTTAGATTTAAGTTTGAACACACCCCACCCATATCTAACTCTCTCTCCACATGTTATATCTGCCCCACCTGCACGGCACATGGTTTTGCCCATTAGAGAACAAATTTTGCTGCTGCGATCAGGTCTGAATTAGGCCGTACATTTCTTATTTATCTTGTCATACCTCCCAACTGTGCCAAATTCAGCAGGACAGTCCTGCTTTTTGGACATTGTTCTGCTGTCCCACTCACAGACCGCAGTGTCCTGTGGGTGGATGGGAGGCTGAAGGGGGGGGGGGGGGTCATTTGATCACTGTTGCTTTGCATAGCATATGCATGCCACCCAGAAAGTTCAGAAAGGAGAGCTTTGTGGCAGTCCAGCTGCTCAGGGAGAGTTGGGCACACCCCCAGAGTGACAAAAATGGTTGACGTGCCACGAGGCCATGCCCCTTCCAAGAGACAATGCCCCTTTTCCCTAATATTTTAAGCAACCTGTTTTTTCCTTTAAACTAACTGCTGCTTCAAATCTAATTTCTTTATATTGATGGTTTACATTTGGCCCAAAATATTTTTTTCCTGTTATTCACACATTAACTTTACTTAGAAAAAGGATACCTATCAGTTCTCAAAGAATCATGCTACAGTACATGCTAGACAGGGTAGTAAAGGTGTTACAGTATGTATGCAGAGAGGCCAACTTTATTGTTTCAGGGAAACACAGTTGGGTCTATGAATTAGAGATACACATGTAGTGCAAACCAAGTAGTGTTATTATATCAGTTTATTCTTATCCTATTGTTACATTGCAGAATAATGTCATTTAGCACTTACTTTACCAGTGTTCACAGCAGAGCCATATCCTGTAGAAAAGCCACATCCAATCAAGCAGACTTTTTCCAGCGGTGCATCCTTATGTATCTTAGCAACAGCAATGTCATCCACCACAGTGTACTCAGTGAAAGTGCTGGTGCTGACGAAGTTGTGAACAACTTTCCCCTTGCAAGTAAATCTGCTGGTGTTGTCCAACATCATCCCATTGTATTTACCAATGCTGTTTAATAAAAGGAAAAATATCTTAAGACGTTACATTTTCACCTTTTTTTTAAAAACATGCAAATTGCTACCTAGTGACAGCTTATTTCTTAGTATTTAGAATTTGGATTTCATGTTTAAGCTTTGACTACAATGCACTTGAGCTAGCTAGTGGCATCAATTATCCTAATTTGTAACTAAAATGCGTTCAGTTACTTGTCTGCTTCTTGTCTGAGGGTCTGATTCAGAGATGGACATTCAATGCCGTTTTCAATTTCTGTCTGATTTTAATGAGGAACATACAGGAGACATCTCAGTAGAAGAGATGCCTCCTGCATATAGCTGCTATCCCAGCACTGCGATCAACGTCACAAGTTGGGATCCAATGGTCCAATGGTCATGATATTCATACAGATGGCCAGCTGAGTAAGCCTCAGGTTACAAAGCTCACCAAAAGAAGGGGGATCTGTGATGCCAGGAAGTCTGCATGGTGACACGCAAACCCTTAGCTCTCCCCTCCCAGAAAAGGGGGGGCGACACGAATCCCCGTTTCCAGGAACACAGGTCTAGCCCCATCCCCTCAACACTGCTACCTGTCAATCAGGCAGCAGCAGAGGAGAGTTATGGATGGCAACGCAAGGCCCGTTCTGTGCATGAACAGAAAGAGCCTTGCGCAGCTGCAGAATCCCGATAATTGTGAATCTGCAAGTGTCCCCTCTCCTGTGTCCACTCTGAATCAGGCCATGAATGTTTTCATTGCTGTTGGTGTAAGTCTGACTCAAAAGTGTGGTCAGTTACCCCCAAGTAACAGACAAGCTGACATATTGGCCCTCATTCCGAGTTGTTCGCTCGGTATTTTTCATCGCATCGCAGTGAAAATCCGCTTAGTACGCATGCGCAATGTTCGCACTGCGACTGCGCCAAGTAACTTTACTATGAAGAAAGTATTTTTACTCACGGCTTTTTCTTCGCTCCGGCGATCGTAATGTGATTGACAGGAAATGGGTGTTACTGGGCGGATACACGGCGTTTCAGGGGCGTGTGGCTGAAAACGCTACCGTTTCCGGAAAAAACGCAGGAGTGGCCGGGGAAACGGTGGGAGTGCCTGGGCGAACGCTGGGTGTGTTTGTGACGTCAACCAGGAACGACAAGCACTGAAATGATCGCACAGGCAGAGTAAGTCTGGAGCTACTCTGAAACTGCTAACTCGTTTGTAATCGCAATATTGCGCGTACGTCGGTCGCAATTTTAAGAAGCTAAGATTCACTCCCAGTAGGCGGCGGCTTAGCGTGTGTAACTCTGCTACATTCGCCTTGCGAGCGAACAACTCGGAATGAGGGCCATAGACATATACAGTATGTAAAAGAATAAAAGAAAAAATTCTAAAATTTTTTGTATAGATAGATAGATAGATAGATAGATAGATATCCCTCAATTAATGAGGCTAAATAGTCTTATTTTAGGAGAAAATTCTAAATAATGAAGAGCTGGTTCTAAAGTGATAGGGTGTTTGGCTTTCAATTACACTTTTGCATAATACACAACCTCAAGAAACCAAATGAGTAATAAAAGAAATTAGGTTGTTTAAACCTCTAGGATGAGGGGTGTGGCATGGAGGAACATCACATGTCTTAGCCTGCCTATGGTGTGGCAGGGGTTGTATCTGTGTTGGACTTTATTTAAGGGCTTGGTGCTGTGGTCAAAGACTCATTGTTTCCAGTATTCCCACCCTCCCCCCCTCCCTTGCAGTTTTTGTTGGTTGATGATTGATCATTGGCTATTTTGTGACAGGAAAGAATGGCAGCCCAAAAGTCCAGGTGCATTAATTTATTTTGGGTTCGCTCCCATCAGGGGGTAGCGCCATCACCCAAACGGGTGGGTAGTCAAGTAAGAAGGTGAGTTGATACCTTTGTTAGTATTATAGTGGAGTTGTGCACCCAAGCCCACATTCATATGTGGTTGGAGGGACTATTGCTGCTGCTTACATAGAAGAAGCAGCAATAGCAGCTTTAATATAGTAATGCAGCAGGACGCAGCATCGGATCATGTTAAAAAAAAAGCAAGCAACTGGACAAAACCATTTTGCACTGCAGGGGGGGTGCAGATGTAACATATGCAGAGAGTTAGATTTGGGTGGGGAGTGTTCAAACTGAAATCTAAATTGCAGTGTAAAAATTAAGCAGTCAGTATTTACCCTGCATAGAAACAATATAACCCACCCAAATCTAAGGGTGGGCACAACCCAGAATGACGAAGATCATGCGACGATCGTGAAACAATTTCCCTTGAACTTCCCGAGAGCTCCCGGGCAGTCCCAGGCTCACGATTTGTTAAAAATGGTACATTTGTGTCAAACGATTGTCAAACGATCATGATACGATTCTGATGGTCGTTAGATGGTCAGATCCGGTGCATTGTGTGTTGCACAGTACACCATGCGACTGTCTTGGCCTTTGAAATTTAAATAATGGGAAATTCCACTCAAATAGGCGGGTCACTCACAAGATGGTATCACGATGGATTGGAGATGCAAACACGCACACGATCGGCACCCAATCGGAGGTCAGATTGATGAATATTTACTGCAGTAGGTAAAATCTCTAGTCTAACATACGAGTGGCGGGGGCGCGCATCGGAACAGCTGTACGATTCTGCACTTTTTCCATAAATTCGATAGAACGACGTCTCGAAATCGGGCGATTGGAGGCCAAATCATCCTGGTGTGTAGCCATACTAACGCTCTCTGCACATGTTACATCTGCCCTACCTGCAGTGCAACATGGTTTTGCCCAGTTGCTTGCTTTTTTTTAGTTTGCTAACAAACTTGAATAACCCCTACTTATACACACAGCCTGAAGGTAATTTTATACAATGTTTTTAATTAATTTGAAGTATGTGCATTAAGTGAAGCTTGTGTACATTGAACAAACAAAAAGCAACGGTATCACCATCTCAGTAATTTTCAATATATTCTGTATTTTAGAATATTCATTATTTTAGAATTTTGGATATAGGAGACTGATGCCGCTTTCAGATCGCAAATGCCGGATCCCACCCGGTAAAAGAAACGTGTCCTTACCGGGTGGGATCCGCCATTTGCTCTTCTCTGCTGGCTTTCCGACCTGGCAATATACCGGGCCGGTTGCCATAGCAGCTGTGGGGCGCAGCAGCAGCAGGGGCGGGGGTGGAGGCGGCGCTGGGAGATAAGCTCATCTCCTGCGCCGCCTCTGCCTATGCTGTGAATGGGAGCCGTGTCGCATCGAAACGGCTCCCATTCACACAGCACCTGACCCGGTATTCAACCCGGTAATAACCCTTCTTTTTAACCGGGTTGAATTTACTGGGTCAGGCGACCCGCTAATTCGGCCAAAGTGCTTTCACATCGCACACTGATCCGTTTCGACACGGCAATATGCCGTGTCGATACCGGGTTATTTGTGCGATGTGAAAGGGGTATGAACCTGCATTACTGTTCTCTACAGAAGATAACTATTGTTTTCTTTTTTCTTTTGGCATTGTATTGGTTTATACTGCTATGATAATTATTTAATATGTGTTTTTTTGAGATTTTCTTATGATGCACAAATTACTAACTCATTTTTGTAGCATAAATTACTGTCCGGATTCAGGCAACATCTGCATTTTCCACATTGAGGAACAAACAGTGGGATGACTTTGTCTCCTGCAGGAAAGAGAAAAGAAATTTAATATTGAAGAATAATAATTTGCTAGAAATGCTGTTTAACATCAGAATTAAATCTCAGACAGGAAGGACTTTATGCAGGTGATCCGTGCTGTCAGTGGGATTAGAGTCATGTGGTTGGAGCATGTTGAATGTTAATGTAAACTGTCATTTAACACACTTAATATAGACTTATACAGGTATAGAGCTACAAATGTCTGCATGGCTAAGTTTGCATAGCATGCTGTAACTTAATGTTACGCTGGTCACGGCTCCTTTTCTCAGTGGGGTTTATTTGTAACTGTATTAAACAGAGCATCAGTGGCGGAACTACCAGCCGATGCTCTGCACCAGGGCCCGTGGCAATGAAAGAGCCCATACAGTAGCTGGCCACATCTGTCCTAATAATGAATCTAAATGATTCATTAAAGTACGCAAGCCAGTCACTGCGGGCCTGTAACCATGGAAGCTGCGGTCAGGTTGGAGGAGAAAAGGGGGAGCCCCTCCTCTAAAGGGACTGCATCTGCAGGACCATGCACTCCCTCTTATTTCCCTCTACCCTGCCACCTCCTATCCATAGGACCAAGCCTGTCCCTTTTTCCCCTCTGCTCTCCCTCTTTTCCCCTTTAACCTGTTCTCTCCTGACAAAGGAGCAATGCCCACTCCCTTCTTCTCCTTGCCCCTTCCCCTTCTTCCCCTCAACCCTACTCACTCCAAACCTTAGGACCACCCATCCCCTCTTCCACTCTACCCTGTCACCCTCATTCTACTCTGGAGCTCCACAAGACAGAGGGCCTCATGGTAAGTTCATGTGGAGTGAGGCACTGAAATGTTTTAATGTTATAGTGAGGAATGTAGTGCAGTGCAGTTATCTAGTGTGGCATGTAGAGGGAAACATATTGTAGTGATGTAGTGCGTTGTAAGGGGGGGTTGCATTGTAGTGATGTAGTACAGCATATAGGTGGTTTGTAGTGTAGTGATATAGTTCGGCGTGTAGGGAGGATGTCGTTTTAAGTGTTGTAGTGTGGCAGGGAGGGGGTTGTAGTGTAGTTAAAAATACCGGGATCTCAGTGCTTATCCTGACAGAGATCATTCAAGTCACAAAACTGTATCTTTAAAAATCTGGTTACTTTATTATAAAAGTGAAATATTCTCAATCATTGCTACAAAAGTAGTAAAATAATTCCTTAAGTTATATGACACCTCTAAATAAAGTCTTGTACTTAATAATGATTACCCTAATACCGGTATACTACATGAATACAACAAGGACTTACAATAACAACAAATAACAGAGCACATAGGCAAATTTGTAACCTCAATGTCCACTGTGAGGAATATAGAAAGTCTTTACAGTAATCCAATAGCCAGTTAATAAAATGTCATACTACAGATGAAGCCACGCACATCATTGCTGCTGCTGTGCCATAAAGGCATCCTAGTCGCTCCATCCAAATAGTGCAGGCTGGTGAAGTAAGGCATGATAAGGTGCAAGAGGATCCACAGTGTAGTGATGTCATTGCGGCATGTACGGGGGATGTAGTGTAGTGATATAGTACAGCGTATAGAGGGGTTGTAGTGTAGTGATGTAGTGTGGCATTTAGGAGGGATGTAGTGTACTTAAGTAGTCATGTACTGTGCAGCATGTAGGGGATTATTGTGTAGTGATGTAGTGCGCCATATAGGGGATGTATTCAGGGGTGCATCTAGAGAGGAAGAAGCCAGTGTGCAGACTCTATTAGGGCCCTGTCCCTATTGGCATCGCTATATACTCTATGCACTTGGGTCACTAGGGTTCCCTAGCACTGTCCCAGAGTCTAGTATGCATGCGCAGATCTCTGGGGAATTGGCACAGCTGTCAATTTCCTGGTGATTTCTGAGTACTGCTGCTGCTGATAGGATACTCTGGAGGGTAAGTATTGAAAAAAATGGGTGCTGGGTGTGCGGCATGGGCTCCCCTGGACCCCAAGGGCCCATGTTCTCTTCACATAAATCTTCAAAGTCCACACAACATCCAAGGACTTTGAAGAAATTGAGGAGTCAGTAGCCACTGGCACCACAATAGGTTGGTTGATATGAAAAGCTGACACAACCTTCGGAAGAAATTGCTGACGCATCCTGAGCTCAGCTCTATCTTCATGAAAAATCAAATAGGGGCTCTTGTAGGACAATGCCCCCAATTCCGACACACATCTAGCAGATGCCAATGCCAACAATGTGACAGTCTTCCGAGTAAGAAACTTGACCTCAACATCCAGTAAAGGCTTGAACCACGTTAAGATCCCAAGGTGTCGTAGGAGGCTGGATGTGCAGAACCCCTTTCAGGGAAGTCTAAACCTCAGGGAGGGCAGCCAATTGTTTCTGGAAGAAAATGGACAAGGCCGAAATCTGGACTTTTATGGAGCCCAGGCGCAGGCCCACATCCACCCCTGCTTGCAGAAGGAGGAGAAACCGTCCAAGTTGAAACTCCACCGTAGGAAACTTCTTGGATTCACACCAAGACATGTACTTTTTCCAAATCCGATGGTAATGTTTTGACGTTACTCCTTTCCTAGCCTGTATCAGGGTAGGAATAACTTTGTTTGGGATGCCCTTCCAAGCTAATATCTGGCGTTCAACCTCCATGCCATCAAACGTAGCCATGGTAAGTCTTGACAAGCGAACGGCCCCTGTTGCAGAAGGTCCTCTCAAAGAGGAAGAGGCCTCGGATCTTCTAGCAGTAACTCCAGAAGATCCGCGTACCAAGCCCTTCTTGGCCAGTCCGGAGCAATGAGGATCGCCTGAACTCTTGTTCTTTTGATTATTTTGAGAATCCTTGGGGTGAGTGGAAGAGGAGGGAACATATATAATGACTTAAACACCCACGGAGTTACCAGGACGTCCACCGCCACTGTCTATGGATCCCTTGACCTGGAACAATACCTCCAAAGCTTCTTGTTGAGGCATGAGGCCATCAGGTCTATTTGAGGTACGCCCCAAAGACTTGTTACCTCTGCGAACACCTCTGGGTGAAGGCCCCACTCTCCCGGATGGAGATCGTGTCTGCTGAGTAAGTCCGCTTCCCAGTTGTCCACTTCCAGAATGAAGATTGCTGACAGTGCCAGCGCATACTTTTCCGCCCAGAGGATGATTCTTGTTACCTCTGACATTGTAGCTCTGCTCTTTGTTCTGCCTTGTCGGTTTATGTAGGCCATTGTCGTTAAATTGTCCAACTGAACCTGAATGGCCTGATCTTTTAGAAGGTGTGCCGCTTGTAGAAGACCGTTGTACACGGCCCTTAGTTCCAGAATGTTTATCGGAAGAATGGATTCCAGACTTGACCACCTTCCTTGGAAGTTTTCCCCCTGGGTGACTGCTCCCCAACCTCTGAGACTTGCATCCGTGGTTAGGAGGATCCAATTCTGAATCCCGAACCTGCAGCCCTCTAGTAGGTGAGAAGTTTGCAGCCACCAGAGGAGCAAGATTCTGGCTTTTGGAGACAGACGTATCCTCTGGTGCATGTGAAGATGAGATCCCAACCATTTGTCCAGGAGATCCAGTTGGAAGGACCATGCATGAAATCTTCCATACTGCAGAGCCTCGTAGGAGGCAACCATCTTCCCCAGAATGCGAATGATGAACCGATACCCGGGTTGGCTTCAAGACCTCCCGGACCATTGCTTGTATCACCAATGCTTTCTCTTCCGGTAGAAACACCCTCTGTACTTCCGTGTCGAGGATCATCCCCAGGAAGGACAGTCTACTTATCAGCTCCAAATGTGACTTTGGAAGGTTCAGGATCCACCCATGATCCTGGAGCAGTTGAGTTGAGAGAGCAATGCTCTGTAACAGCTTCTCCCTGGAAGACGCTTTTATCAGCAGGTCGTCTAGATAAGGAATTATAGCCCTCATTCCGAGTTGTTCGCTCGCAAGCTGCTTTTAGCAGCATTGCACACGCTAAGCCGCCGCCTACTGGGAGTGAATCTTAGCATAGTAAAATTGCGAACGAAAGATTAGCAGAATTGCGAATAGACACTTCTTAGCAGTTTCTGAGTAGCTCCACACTTACTCGGCAACTGCGATCAGTTCAGTCAGTTTCGTTCCTGGTTTGACGTCACAAACACACCCAGCGTTCGCCCAGACACCCCTCCGTTAGTCGGTGGTGTAGCAGAGGGAAGAAAAGTTGAATTACCCGCAGTTGCTGTGGATATCAACGCTTCTAACGCTTCCCCAAACAGAGCCTGACCTGTGAAGGGTAGGTTCTCCACACTCTTCTTGGATTCCACGTCCGCAGACCATTGGCGCAGCCAGAGTCCTCTGCGTGCCGAGACAGCCATGGAAGAAGCTCTTGCGTTCAGATGTCCAAGGTCTTTCATGGCTTCCACCATGAAACCTGCAGAATCCTGTAAAAACATTTCAATGTCACTTCTATCCATAGAATCTAAATCCTCTAGTAAAGTGCCTGACCACTTTACAATGGCTTTAGAAATCCATGCACAAGCAATAGTGGGTCTTAAAGCTACGCCATTTGCTGTGTATAAAGATTTGAGTATAGTCTCAATCTTGCGGTCAGCCAGCTCTTTTAAAGCGGTGGACCCAGGGACAGGTAAAACCACTTTCTTAGACAACCTAGAAACAGAAGCGCCTATGACCGGCGGGTTTTCCCACTTTTTCCTATCCTCCTCCAGGAAAGGAAAAGCAATGAGAACCCTTTTAGGGATCTGAAACTTTTTCTCCGGATTTTCCCAGGATTTTTCAAACAATGAAAATAGCTTTTTATGTGATGAAGCGTGGGTTAACCCAGATAGAAAAGTGCTAATTTCAAAAAAGTTATTGGCATTATACCCTTTCCCGCCAGAGGTTAGGGCGCGCTGGGAAACACCCCCTAGGGTGGATATCCGGGGGATAGCGGCTCCGCAGGAGACAGGGCACAAAAATAAAGCTTTAGGATCAGGTGGTGTGCACTGGCTCCTCCCACTATGACCCTCCTCCAAGCCTCAGTTAGGATACTGTGCCCGGACGAGCGTACACAATAAGGAAGGATATTGAATCCCGGGTAAGACTCATACCAGCCACACCAATCACACCGTACAACTTGTGATTTGAACCCAGTTAACAGTATGACAAACGTAGGAGCCTCTGAACAGACGGCTCACAACAATAACAACCCAATTTTTTTGTAACAATAACTATGTACAAGTATTGCAGACAATCCGCACTTGGGATGGGCGCCCAGCATCCACTACGGACTACGAGAAATAGATTTATCGGTAAGTAAAATCTTATTTTCTCTGACGTCCTAAGTGGATGGACGTCCTAAGTCTAATTCTATAGACGCAGGGAAGGTAAGGGAAGCTTTCTTATTGTCAGTAAAGTAAGCCTCCTCCAGCTGCTCAGGAACCTTATCAGTAATGTATAAAACATCCCTAATAGCCTCAATCATGAGTTGCACCCTCTTAGCAAGGGATACCTCCTCCCCCCCCCCTTCCCTGTATATCACCATCACTGTCCCCTGAATCAGAGTCGGTATCCATGTCGACATGCATTGTATTTGCAAGAGCACTCTTTTTAGGATATACATCAGGGGTCTTGGATGAGGTAGCAGGAGCTGAATACGACAAAACCTCTACAGATCTTTTCAAAACATGAGTTTCAGTCTCCTTTTGAGCTATCCTAGATGAAATCTGGGATATCATTCCCTTAATAGAAGCCACCCATTTGGTTTCAGATTCAGAAGGCTGAGACAGTATATTACATTCCTGAGTACATGGAATAGACTCCTCTGGAGAAGATACACACTCCGCAGCACAAGACACGTGGGGCCAGATGCATCATTGTTTGGAAAGTGATAAAATGGAGAGTGAAAAAGTACCAGCCAATCAGCTCGTAACTGCCATTTTTCAAAAACAGCCTGTGACATGGCAGTTAGGAGCCGATTGGTTGATACTTTTTCACTCTACATTTTATCACTTTCCAAGCGATGATGCATCTAGCCCAGAGTCCCTAGACATGGTTTTGTGAGATATATAAACATACACACACAGAGAGTAAGGAGCCAGCACACACAGCGCCCCAGTAGGCAGTTATATGATAAATAAAACAAAAGACTGCAAAACAAGCGCCTGATCATCAAGTTATAAAGAATAGACTAATGTTATAACACGTCTGAAAATGACAATTCCTGAGATGCTGCGCTTGCCAATACTATGTGTAGTATTGAGATAGCAACAGAAGGAAAAAGACAAACGGCTGCGCTGGATGTCAGGAATATAAATATACTGTACAGAGAGCCAACGTAAAAAATAACAATATCTATTATAAATAAAACATATACCGGTAAAATGATTAAGAACAGTCACTAATAGTGAACTTGGGGTAACTTGTAGTAGCTCAGGATCAGTATAATAAACGTGACCTTAAAGGAAAAGTTCCGTATTCCACTTGATAAGATAGGTAATTAATAGAGAACAGGGTGCACTGGTAATATCCCAATAGGATGTAAGTCCCTCGGTTAGAATGAATCTCAATACCTCTCCGGTGGGCTGGTCAAAGCCAAGCGTCCTCGGCATATGTGTCCTGCAATGCCCACATACGCTGTGCAGCGGAGGGGAGAAGACCGTCTTGTTCACAACCTGGCTGTGGCGGCGTGTATGTTAAAGCCGCTAATGACGGAAGCTGTGAACGGAGGGTGCAGTGGGGATCGATGTGCACCTTGTAGTTACACCTGAGCTAGGTGTGAGTGGGGGCGGGTCCTAATCATTTTACTGGTATATAATGTTTTATTTATAATAAATATTGTTATTTTTTACGTTGGCTCTCTGTACAGTATATTTGTATTCCTGACATCCAGCGCAGCCGTTTGTCTTTTTCCTTTTTTCCAGTTATATGATAAATGCCTGGCGCTGACTGAGTAACCTTAATAGGTTAAACAGTTAATAACACTCTCTCCCCCCCCCTTCTATAACCCCCTGGTGCTGCACAGGATAGCTGGAGTTATGTGGAGGGTCAGCGCTCCTTGTCAGCGTCTCTGTATGTGATCTGCAGGGAGAAAATGGTGCTGGTGAGTGCTGGATCCACTCTGAGGAGAAGCCCCCGCCCACTGTCAGCGCTGTGCTCCTTATGCCGCCATACCCGCCGGTGACCTGCTTACCGGGGCACCGGAGTCATACTCACCACTCCATCTTCTGGCTCTGTTAGGGGGGGCATCAGTGCTGCGGGAGTGAGCGGTCGCCTCAGGGGATTGCGATCATCACGCTCAGGAGCTCAGTGTCCTGTCAGCGGAGATAGGGGCAATTAACCCCAAGTGTTGGATCCCACTCGCCCCCCCTAAGTCCCACAAAGCAGGAAGGCTGTTGCCAGCAGTCTCCCTGTACCTAACTCTTTAAAAAAACAATAAAACTAAAAGAACTACTAGGAACTCCCCTAGCTGTAACCGGCTCCACAGGGCACATTTTCTAAACTGAGTCTGGCAGGAGGGGCATAGAGGGAGGAGCCAGCCCACACTGTTAAACTCTTAATGTGCCCATGACTCCCAAGGGACCCGTCTATACCCCATGGTACTAATGTGGACCCCAGCATCCTCTAGGACGTAAGAGAAAAAATGAAAAATTGAAAAAATATATATATTTTTTCTTCTTCCATTTTTCATATATATACAGTATATACTGTATATATATATATATATATATATATATATATATCAGCTAGGGAGGAGGGGGTGGCAGACACACACAAGAGGAGGTAGGAAAGGGACAGAGGCACACGAGGTGGCAAATGGAGATAGTTTCATAGGTATACGATATACGGTACATGATACATGATTAGGCCATTAAATCCAGGAACTTTCACAAAAAGAGAGTCTTCTTTTTTCTCACTCCCCACCCTGGGGAGGGGGGGTTCTGTACATGTATGTATGATAGATAGATAGATAGATAGATAGATAGATAGATAGATAGATAGATAGATAGATAGATAGATAGATAGATAGATAGATAGTCAATAAGGGCAGCACACCAATAAATAAAGCATCTCTTTATCCTAGTGGTCCTACGGCCAGGACCCAATATTCAGTCAGCATGAGGCGGCACTCAGGATAGAAGCCGCAGACACCAACAGATGTAACCAATTACATTACATCTGCTGGTGTCTGAGTCTTCTATCCTGAGTGCCGCCTCATGCTGACTGTAATATATATATATATATATATATATATACACATACATACACAGCATGGTACTTCTGGATTTCTAAATGCAGATAACTCAGTGTTTTTGGGTTAACCATCCCCCATCATCAAGGTAAATATATAAAGTAGTTCACATACATAGACACGCATACACACACACAGTCACACACATATACAGTAGCCCATACACAGAGCATATATACACACAGAGTATAGACATACATACATACACATATGACAGAGACAAACACACACCCAAATAACAAAAGGCACAGACTACACCTCTGGGAGATAATCACTGACTCATCCTTTTCCCGGCTCCACTACCCTCGCTCACCCGGCTCTGTCACAAAGCCCCATGGAAGATTACTGCTGAGAGGAGCTGCGCGCCTCTGCTCCAGCTCCCCCTATATGCAACTTTCTGCCAGGATTTCGTTGTCAATGTACGATGGCAGCTGCCGCAGCCGCGATTTCCTCTATTAAAAAAAACCCCCGAAGACCGGGAGCGGCACCTTCACCCAGGGATGACAGAAAAGGACTTATTCCACTAACAGCAGATCCGTCCCCTGTGCAGCCCCGACCAGCAGCAGCTCATCAGTCAGCCTGGCTCCTCCTTATCACTGCCGACTGCCTGCTGAAAATATGTGCCTGGCACTCTGACCCCCTACTCCTGTCCCGCACCTTCTGCTCTTCCAACTGCCGCCGGTCAGGTCGCGCTGCGAGGGGTGACGGATCTGCCATTAGTGGAAGAAGTCCTTTCCTCCCTGGGTGAAGATGCCACCCCCGGTCATCGGGGCAGGTAAGAGAAGGGAGGGGTAGTGAGTGACGCAGCAGTGGAGCAGGGAAGACACCTGGGGGTATATTTACAAAGATTCGTGTTTTTGCCGTTTTGAAGGGTGTTTGATCTCGAATGGTATCGGGTGCATTTTACTGCAACTTTTTGAATCCTGATACGGTCATTCACTAAGCTGCCGACTTTTCACAATTCGTATTTTCCGATGTCGATGTGATTCGTAATGTCAGGCAGTGTTTTACGGGAGTGATGAGTAAAACACTGCCTGACAAAACACAAGGAATCCCGGCCGGATCTGTGAGATCAGTGCAGGGCTTCATTGTGTACCTTAAAAAAGTGTTTAAAGTGTGTGAAAAAATGCAGGCGTGCCAGATAAAAACGCAGGAGTGGATGGGGAAACGGGGGAGTGGCTGACCGAACGCAGGGCGTGTTTGTGACGTCAAAACAGGAACTAAATAGTCTATAGTGATCGCAAGGTAGGAGTAGGTCTGCAACAACTCTGAAACTGCACTATTTTTTTTAGTAGCAGCGCTGCGATCCTTTCGTTCGCACTTCTGCTAAGCTAAGATACACTTCCAGAGGGTGGCAGCTTAGCGTTTGCACTGCTGCTAAAAGCAGCTAGCGAGCGAACAACTCGGAATGAGGGCCTATATGGTCTGTAATCTTTGATTTTTGCAGTCACAATGCTCAGTATAACAGACAGTACAATATTGCATATATATTAGACCACATGTAATTTGCGTGATCGCACAGTGTTATCTATGTTCATAGCAGTAGCATGTGTAACCCTCCCTTACTTCCAAGGAATATAAGTTACCTAATAACTTATTGTGCCTCCACCCAGACTAATTGTTTAATAAGGCTTGCCTGGGTAAGCCTCCCTCAATCCCTGTGTTTAAGTACACTCCTCTAATTAAACCCCACACCACTAATATTTTACCTGTTCTCTCTTCCAGGATTCATGGATCGGACTCCAACTCACAAACACAGATGGTAAGTATAATATTGAGTTTAATATCTTATAACGACATATTGCTATTATGCCTTAATAACTTTTGCTGGTTAATAAAGGAATATCATATTAATACTACATCTCCCCCAAATACCTATACATGAACTGCTCGCATGCAATACAAAAAATTACCTTCTCAAAGCAACACCCTGAGGTGTTAGAGTGACCCGGGTACTCTTACTGCAATGGTTAGTGCACTATAGGGCCCATAATATTATAGAAAAAACAACTATATTTATACATGACATATTACACTATTCATCAAACATCACATCCCTTCTTTTTCTTAACCAATGGAATATTATGAAATAGATAGTTATGTCTATATTTTGCAACAATCTCCCCTTGGTATGCTGCTACATAAGTGTCTCTCTCTGAATTCACAAAGTATCTTTTAACTTAACTGTAACAAATCCTATGAATGGGTTTTTTCTCCTGCTCTGTTATCTCCCTGCAATGAAGTAACTGAAGCTGTTTTATTATATAAAGAATTCCTTGGAAATGCTGTAGATCCAACTTTGTAATATAATATTTCCTCAAAAGAAAGCTGTAGTTTATTGTATTCCACCATAGATAAGTCTCCTCTAATCCTGCCGGATTTAATCCTGGGCTGTCCTTTAGACAAATATCCTGTTTAATGAATATTACATGTAGGGCACTAGATGCGTTCACTGTTCCTGTGTTTTCCCTCCGAGTTCCTCAACTTAGTGGTGGAACAATATAGTATACTTTAACTGTCAGCTTCTTTTCTTCTCTCTCTTATTTATTCGAAGTGCAGTCTAATTATTGATCAATAAAGTATTTATGCAGATGCCACAAGAAATTTACTTGGCTCTTTACTTTTAGTAGTCTCTATTCTTATTAGCTACTTCCAATTTATGACAGTGTTGTGATGGTTGTAATATCTTTAATTCAACTGCACTGTTCTATTCAAATATATCCGCACATCATCTATGTAGCATTTATGAATAAATATTCAGTGTGGCCCAAAAAGTCATTATATCTCTTCGCTGCATGTAGTATATGAATAATGAGGGGAAAAAACTATGTGATAGTACTTGTGTAGCTCCTGTCACAGTTCACTTTATCCCCATTTATTGTATATCATGACAGTATTTTTCCTGCACTATGTAAGTCTTCTATATCCTCAAACTATTCCATGAAGCATAGCCATTTGATGGTTATTACAGCTATTGCTCAGGGTATCAACAGTCTAAACTGTGAAGCTGAGTGTATTCCAACAGCTGTAATGTTAAATGCAATGTAGAAGACAGGTTTCACTTACAGTCCCTCACGACTTGTCTGCATCTCCGTAGAATGCTCCCCCGACTCCTTGTACAGTCAGCCCATCAGGCCCCTCCTCTATCGCTTACTGGAGCTCCAGCATCTGAACTCCGCCTCTGCTGGGAAGAAGTGGCTATCGCTGGCGTCAATGTTGCTAAGACACCGACCACTTCTTCCGCTGTCACTGGCCGCCGGAGTTTCCTGTCACGCCGCCTTCTGCCGCTGCTTGACTGGGCAATGTGGGGATCTGCACTTCAGCGGCGCCTCAGTACTACTGCACCGCTATTACCTCTCCGCCCGGCACCCGGAGATCACAGCCAGGTATCCGTCTTTTCCGGCCGCCGCTGCGCCCCGCTCTCCGCCGCCTGTGGACTGCCTTGTTCCGGCCACAACGCCTGAGCTCCGGCGGCCGCTGTGTATACAGCCCTCCAACAGCGCCCCGAGCTCAGACGTGCGCACTCACAAGGGGATCAGCATCTCACCTCTGCCGCTGACAGAGAGCGCTTTTTATATTCTCTCCTGTCAGCGGCACGCGGCCCCTTCAGCCTCTCGTGACCCCCCCTTTTTCCCGCTCTGCCCGCGTGAGTCCTGACTCTATGAGCGCGGGGACACTCTGGAAGCTTCCCCAGCTTCTTCCACAGTGCCCCGTGTAGTGTATATTTAACCCCTTCAGCGCCATTAGAAAGTGTCTGTCCATCTATATTATATACAGCAGTTCCTATCTCTCTATATTGACACTATTTTATACATATTTTACCACATAAATTAACACATCAATTAATTTATATACACATATAGTATATTACACCAATATATATGGTTACACTCTCCCCCTGGTGATCTAAACAAAAGCATTTGGGTTAGGTCACCACAAATATACACAATATTGGTTTATTTAGTAACTATTTATATAATCCTCAAAGTAGGGCCAGGTAAGTATAGTATTAGGATGTATTATCCGGGGTATAATGCTAGGGATTCCTAATTCATCATAAGTAAGCATAGATGGGGGTTGACATGTTCTTCTTGGTCTATTTATAGTTTCTTGCTCTATGCTTATATCACTACAGGGGGAATAATGGTCAAATCCCTCTCCTGGACCACTACTCTCCTTACCCTCAACAGCACTGTCATACTCTACAGGATCTATACAGGTAATTGTGTGGTCAAACTCTGAAAAAGACTCAAGGGGTCCCCTGATGTCTCCTATATCAGTCACTTCCCCACTTTCAACACATGGATCTTTATAATAACAGCCCTGACCTTCATCTTCTCCCTCATCACCACCATCACTGTTAGATCTTAGTGAGTCAGTTAGCTTATTTGATGTCTCCTTCCCGAATGGTATTACCTCCTCTTTACTTTCAATGTCTTCTAGGCGTACTTCTCTACCTATAGGAAGTAGATTTTGCCTATGATGGGTCAAAACTACACCCTGTCCATTTTCAAGCTGTATTCTATACACCGGTAGGTCTTTAAACTTCTCTACCACTACATAAGGGTCCTCCTTCCATCGATTGGAGATTTTAAATTTCTTTGGCATCCCTAGCCATCTTAATAACACTCGGTCCCCAGGAAACAGAATCTGATCCCGCACATTTCTATCATAGCGAACCTTGTTCCTTTCCCCCAACCTACTGGCAGTTCGCTCAGCTAAAGCATAGGCATCCCCCAATTCTCTTCTCAGTCTTTCTACATACTTTAAATGAGAAACACAAGGGTCATTGCCTGCATTAGTTCCCATACATACATCTATTGGGAGCTTAGCCTCCCTCCCAAACATTAAATAATAAGGTGAGAACCCAGTGGCCTCATTTCGGGTGCAATTGTACGCGTGTATTAGACGGTCGATATGCCTCTTCCAATACTGTTTGTTTAAGGGATTCAGGGTCCCTAACATGTCTAACAAGGTTCTGTTGAATCTCTCAGGTTGCGGATCACCTTGAGGGTGATATGGAGTAGTCCTAGATTTAGTAATCCCACAGCTCAAACACATTTCTTTTATTAGTCGACTTTCAAAATCTCTCCCTTGATCTGTATGCAACCTGTTCGGCAAACCATAATGGATAAAAAACTTATCCCACAAAGTATTTGCTACAGTGGTGGCCTTTTGATTTGACGTCACATATGCCTGAGCATAGCGAGTGAAGTGGTCTGTTACAATTAATATATTACACTTCTTTCCTTCTTCTACTTCAAGGGAGAGAAAGTCCATACAGATCAAGTCCATGGGCCCTTTGCTTTTAAATGTCACTAAAGGAGCTACTCTGGATGGTAGTGTTTTCCGCAATACACAGTTTCCGCAGTTTTGGCAGTATTCTTTTATCTCCTTCCCCATACACGGCCAGTAAAATCTATCAGCTATAAGGTTTAACGTTTTCTCGAACCCTAAATGACCATGATTATCGTGTAATGCGTGCATTATTAGAGCACGGTGTTTCTTAGGTAACACTAGCTGAAACTTCTTTCGCCCATCCACTTGTCTAGTGCTGCGGTATAATATCCCTGCTTTTATAAGCAAATTACGCTTTTGTTTCCTCAACAGTCTGACTTCTAATAGAGATTCATGGGCAATTTCTGATTTTCTACTGCCAGGAATTAAGTGTCGTATGCTGGGGTCCTGTTGTTGCTCTTGCCGAATTTGATAGCGTTTCAGTTTAGGCAAATCTTCAAGCTCTACATGACTAATCCAGCAATATGATGGAGGCAGTGCTGTTGACTTCATTCCCAAAGCGCTAACTTGTTCATTTCCAGCTGATACTTTCAAACTCATTTTATGACACATTCCTTTGATTTCTCCCGCTGGTATCTCTATCCACTCTTCTTCGGTATTTTCCATCTGCTGGTTTGGAATTCTAGAAAGGGAGTCGGCGTCAATGTTGCTCACACCTGGTCTGTATTTCAGTGTGAAATCATATAGCGCCAGGGCAGCCAACCACCGGTGACCCGTGGCGTCCAGTTTTGCCGTGGTTTGGACATAGGTCAGAGGATTATTATCTGTTTGTACTTCAAATGTCACTCCATATAGATAATCATGGAATTTATCTATTACACTCCATTTCAAAGCCAAGAACTCTAATTTGTGAGCGGGGTACCGTTTTTCGCTACTAGTTAGACCTCGACTTATGAATGAAACAGGTTTCAATCCATCGGAATGTTTTTGATACAGAACACCCCCCAATCCTTCTAAAGAGGCATCAATATGAAGGACATAGGACAACCCAGGATCTACATAGGCTAATACAGGAGCATTAGTCAGTTTTTGTTTTAACAAATTAAAGGCCATTTCACAGTCGGTAGTCCATCTTTCTCCAAACGGATCATTTACTTTATGCAAGGGGCCTCCTTCACCCGACCGTTCTCGTCCCTTCTTCTTATTTGACGTTGGATATCCTCTTGTCAAATCAGTTAATGGCCTAGCTATACTGGAATAATTCGGGACAAACCTGCAGTAGTACCCGCAAAAGCCTAGGAAAGATCTTAGTTCTTTTAACTTTGCTGGTCTAGGCCAATTCTTAACGGCCTCCACTTTTTCTGGGTCGGTGGAAACCCCGCTTCTGCTTACGATGTGCCCTAAGTATTTGACCGTGGATTGGCAAAGATGACATTTGTCCAGGGATAATTTCAAGCCCCCTTCCATCAATCTATCCAGAACTTTAAGAAGTCGTTTATTGTGTTCCTCCAGGGTGGCTCCAAAAACGATTATATCGTCTAGATATACAATGACTTCCCTATAGTTCATATCCCTCACAGTCCTTTCCATTGTTCTTTGAAAAGTAGCTGGGGCTCCTTTTACTCCTTGGGGCATGTTTAGAAATTCAAAGAAACCTAGCGGGCATATAAATGCAGTTTTTTCACGGTCTTCCGGCTTCATGGGGATTTGGTAATACCCATTCCTTAAATCTAGCACGGAAAACCAAGAGCTCCCTTGGAGACAGTCCAGAGCTTCATCTATCCTTGGTACTGTATACTGATCAGTAACAGTTCTTTGGTTCAGTGTGCGGTAGTCTACACACATTCGTATTTTTCCACTCTTTTTCCGTGCAATCACTATGGGAGAAGCGTAGGGACTTCTAGACTCGATTATAACTTGATTCTCAAGTAGTCCTTTAAGATGTTGCCTCACGTCTTCAAAGTCTGCAGGAGCTATTCTGCGGGATCGTTCCCGGAAAGGAGTCTCATCCATTAATCTGATACTGTGCTCCACCCCATTAGCTGTCCCCAGATCCCATTCTCCCATGGAGAATACCTGGTTCGAAGATTCCAGCTCCTTAATTAAAGCAGATTTTTCCTCCAACGATATGTCACTCCCTTGGAAACATATATCAAATTTATTTTCCGAAACAATTACACTCTCAGCGGATTGAATACAACAAGTCCGTGCAGAAGACAGTTCCTCGTTTCCTTCATACCATTCAGCCAGTAACGGGTATATCCGTGTGTTAGTCCCTATAATCACAGGTGGTTCATCCCTCCCTTCAGGAACTTCTGGACATATCAACGCAATAAGTGATATCTGCGTCCCTTCCTCTTCTCTTATACTGTTGTTGATTTCAAGAGTAACTTGCACATATCCTAGATAAGGGTATTTTTCAACACTTAGACCCCATATCACCAATCCACTTAAGGGCTGGATGGGTACATCAGGGATGTTTTCATGGTACCAATTTTCAAAAATGATAGAAACCTGGGATCCACTATCCACCAAGATCTTGCAGTGGCGTCCATTTATATTAGCAGCCAAAAGGGGAGCAGGTCCCAGCAATCCTTCTGGTAGACTTCCACTCCTCCAGGAATTCCCCATAGCACAGTGACTAACCTCTAGGGGGCCTGTGAGGGGCCCACAGACCGCCCCCGTCCGTTTCCCGACCCCGAACTTTCCGTATTCTGGTTACCACCTGAAGCATTGTCAGTATTTCGATTCCAATTTCTATTCAAGTTGCATTCAAAAGCCCGATGTCCGGTTCTCCCACATCTAAAACATCCTCTATTAAAGTTGTTACTCCCTCTACCTAATCCTCATACGGGGCTACTGTCGGATATTTGTGGAGAAGTATTCACAGCCTGTGTTGCAATGAATTTGTCAATTTTCTTACTTTGTTCGTCCATCAACTTTAATATCTTCTCTTCAAATGCATTGCTTTCCACTACCGGTTGTATTACCTTGACCTTCTTTACCGTTTTCTCTCTCATTTCTATTAATACCTCTTCTTGTTTGACTTCTTTTAATAGTTCATTAAAGGTAGGAAAAGGTTCTTTAACTCCTGAACATCTTAATTTCTGAGCTACTGGGTCGGTGGTCAAAGCACCCCGCAGTAACTGTTTCATCCGACTTCTGTCCACATCATCCCTTACTATACCTCCTTTATCCACTATCTTATATAGTAGCTTGTCTAACCTGATCAAGAATGTACTCAGCTTTTCCGTCGGTTCCTGGAACGTGTGGTGTAACCTAGAGGTGAGATCTCCCACGTCCTCAAGGGTGCCATATGCATAATCTAATGCCTCAAAGAATGTATCTAAAGTAGCATTAGGATTACTACGTCTAGCAGCTTGTATAATTCCCATAGCCGGCCCTCTCAAGCTTTCTACTACCCTCTGTCTCTTGATTTTATCTGGGCACTGCCATTCTTCTACTTGCTGTACCGCCGCTTCTTTCCAGGCCTCATATGTCTCCTCTCCCGTTGGTACAGGTAAAATCCCAGAAAAAATCCGTAACCGCCTATAACTCCCTTCATAATGCCACCTTTCTAACTGAGTGACCACTCTATCCATTATGATCTCAAACTGTCCACCTGTGGCATTTGCACCAGTATCCTGAGCGTCACCCCCTTCACCACCAATATTCCTCTCACCTCTATTAGGATTGTCTAGAGAGGGCACTGATATATGAGCACTAGTAGCTTCTTCTTCATTCCCCCATATGTTAGGCCACATCACATTCCACCTCCTACCCGTCTCTTCATTTGCTACCACTATCAATGGTATTACATCAGTCTCCAACTCATTTTCTGTTTCTATCAGTACTGCTATTACTCTTCCCAATCCTCCCATCCATTTATCTACAACCCTTGGCCTAATTATTCCATATAACCTGGCTAACCTTTCCACTATCTCTTCATCAGAGAATTCCGAAAAATTCCCTCCCACACTTAAACATTTCTTGGGATCTTTTTTTCTCCTTTGACACCAAGCACTAATATCTTCCCCAGTAAACTTTTCCATTGTTTATCCTGAATATATTCGTCTCGGCTAAGTGCCTCCAAATGTAACCCTCCCTTACTTCCAAGGAATATAAGTTACCTAATAACTTATTGTGCCTCCACCCAGACTAATTGTTTAATAAGGCTTGCCTGGGTAAGCCTCCCTCAATCCCTGTGTTTAAGTACACTCCTCTAATTAAACCCCACACCACTAATATTTTACCTGTTCTCTCTTCCAGGATTCATGGATCGGACTCCAACTCACAAACACAGATGGTAAGTATAATATTGAGTTTAATATCTTATAACGACATATTGCTATTATGCCTTAATAACTTTTGCTGGTTAATAAAGGAATATCATATTAATACTACATCTCCCCCAAATACCTATACATGAACTGCTCGCATGCAATACAAAAAATTACCTTCTCAAAGCAACACCCTGAGGTGTTAGAGTGACCCGGGTACTCCTACTGCAATGGTTAGTGCACTATAGGGCCCATAATATTATAGAAAAAACCACTATATTTATACATGACATATTACACTATTCATCAAACATCACATCCCTTCTTTTTCTTAACCAATGGAATATTATGAAATAGATAGTTATGTCTATATTTTGCAACAATCTCCCCTTGGTATGCTGCTACATAAGTGTCTCTCTCTGAATTCACAAAGTATCTTTTAACTTAACTGTAACAAATCCTATGAATGGGTTTTTTCTCCTGCTCTGTTATCTCCCTGCAATGAAGTAACTGAAGCTGTTTTATTATATAAAGAATTCCTTGGAAATGCTGTAGATCCAACTTTGTAATATAATATTTCCTCAAAAGAAAGCTGTAGTTTATTGTATTCCACCATAGATAAGTCTCCTCTAATCCTGCCGGATTTAATCCTGGGCTGTCCTTTAGACAAATATCCTGTTTAATGAATATTACATGTAGGGCACTAGATGCGTTCACTGTTCCTGTGTTTTCCCTCCGAGTTCCTCAACTTAGTGGTGGAACAATATAGTATACTTTAACTGTCAGCTTCTTCTCTTCTCTCTCTTATTTATTCGAAGTGCAGTCTAATTATTGATCAATAAAGTATTTATGCAGATGCCACAAGAAATTTACTTGGCTCTTTACTTTTAGTAGTCTCTATTCTTATTAGCTACTTCCAATTTATGACAGTGTTGTGATGGTTGTAATATCTTTAATTCAACTGCACTGTTCTATTCAAATATATCCGCACATCATCTATGTAGCATTTATGAATAAATATTCAGTGTGGCCCAAAAAGTCATTATATCTCTTCGCTGCATGTAGTATATGAATAATGAGGGGAAAAAACTATGTGATAGTACTTGTGTAGCTCCTGTCACAGTTCACTTTATCCCCATTTATTGTATATCATGACAGTATTTTTCCTGCACTATGTAAGTCTTCTATATCCTCAAACTATTCCATGAAGCATAGCCATTTGATGGTTATTGCAGCTATTGCTCAGGGTATCAACAGTCTAAACTGTGAAGCTGAGTGTATTCCAACAGCTGTAATGTTAAATGCAATGTAGAAGACAGGTTTCACTTACAGTCCCTCACGACTTGTCTGCATCTCCGTAGAATGCTCCCACGACTCCTTGTACAGTCAGCCCATCAGGCCCCTCCTCTATCGCTTACTGGAGCTCCAGCATCTGAACTCCGCCTCTGCTGGGAAGAAGTGGCTATCGCTGGCGTCAATGTTGCTAAGACACCGACCACTTCTTCCGCTGTCACTGGCCGCCGGAGTTTCCTGTCACGCCGCCTTCTGCCGCTGCTTGACTGGGCAATGTGGGGATCTGCACTTCAGCGGCGCCTCAGTACTACTGCACCGCTATTACCTCTCCGCCCGGCACCCGGAGATCACAGCCAGGTATCCGTCTTTTCCGGCCGCCGCTGCGCCCCGCTCTCCGCCGCCTGTGGACTGCCTTGTTCCGGCCACAACGCCTGAGCTCCGGCGGCCGCTGTGTATACAGCCCTCCAACAGCGCCCCGAGCTCAGACGTGCGCACTCACAAGGGGATCAGCATCTCACCTCTGCCGCTGACAGAGAGCGCTTTTTATATTCTCTCCTGTCAGCGGCACGCGGCCCCTTCAGCCTCTCGTGACCCCCCCTTTTTCCCGCTATGCACGCGTGAGTCCTGACTCTATGAGCGCGGGGACACTCTGGAAGCTTCCCCAGCTTCTTCCACAGTGCCCCGTGTAGTGTATATTTAACCCCTTCAGCGCCATTAGAAAGTGTCTGTCCATCTATATTATATACAGCAGTTCCTATCTCTCTATATTGACACTATTTTATACATATTTTACCACATAAATTAACACATCAATTAATTTATATACACATATAGTATATTACACCAATATATATGGTTACACATGCATGCAGTGGCGTGGGCGCCACTGACTTTGCACAGATTGACAGGCGGACGAGCGTCCGCATGTCAATCTGCGGTCTCCTTCCCTACGCTGCTGTAAGGAGGGACACGGAGCGCACATCGCGCGCCTCTCCTGTGTCCCTCCCTGGCTCTCCCCCGGCCGGTCTAATAAAGGAAGTGCCGTTCGTGAGCTCAGATTGGCTCACGAACTGGCACTTCCTTTATTAGACCGGCAGGAGAGCCAGGAGGGACACAGGAGAGGCGCGCTATGCGCTCCGTGTCCCTCCAACACAAAGGAGCGGGGGGGTGGGGGGGGGAGCAGGCACTGTGGGGGAATATCTGGCACTGGGGGCATATACCTGGCACTGTGGGGGAATATCTGGCACTGGGGGCATATACCTGGCACTGTGGGGGAATATCTGGCACTGGGGGCATATACCTGGCACTGTGGGGGAACATCTGGCACTGGGGGGAGCAGGCACTGAGGGGGCATATGTGGCACTGTGGGGGAATATTTGGCACTGGGGGGAGCAGGCACTGAGGGGGCGTATGTGGCACTGGGGGGGTATATGTGGCACTGGGGGCATGTACCTTGCACTGTGGGGGAATATCTGGCACTGGGGGCATATACCTGGCACCATGGAGGAATATCTGGCACTGGGGGCATATGTGGCACTGGGAGCATGGCCCTAGCATCGCGCGCCTCTCCTGTGTCCCTCCCTGGCTCTCCCCCGGCCGGTCTAATAAAGGAAGTGCCGTTCGTGAGCTCAGATTGGCTCACGAACTGGCACTTCCTTTATTAGACCGGCAGGAGAGCCAGGAGGGACACAGGAGAGGCACGCTATGCGCTCCGTGTCCCTCCAACACAAAGGAGCGGGGGGTGGCGGGGGGGGAGCAGGCACTGTGGGGGAATATCTGGCACTGGGGGCATATACCTGGCACTGTGGGGGAATATCTGGCACTGGGGGCATATACCTGGCACTGTGGGGGAATATCTGGCACTGGGGGGAAGATCTGGCACTGGGGGCATATACCTGGCACTGTTGGGGAATATCTGGCACTGGGGGCATATACCTGGCACTGTGGGGGAAGATCTGGCACTGGGGGCATATACCTGGCACTGTGGGGGAATATCTGGCACTGGGGGCATATACCTGGCACTGTGGGGGAATATTTGGCACTGGGGGGAGCAGGCACTGAGGGGGCATATGTGGCACTGTGGGGGAATATCTGGCACTGGGGGCATATACCTGGCACTGTGGGGGAATATCTGGCACTGGGGGCATATACCTGGCACTGTGGGGGAATATCTGGCACTGGGGGGAGCAGGCACTGAGGGGGCATATGTGGCACTGTGGGGGAATATTTGGCACTGGGGGGAGCAGGCACTGAGGGGGCATATGTGGCACTGGGGGGGGGTATATGTGGCACTGGGGGCATGTACCTGGCACTGTGGGGGAACATCTGGCACTGGGGGGAGCAGGCACTGAGGGGGCATATGTGGCACTGTGGGGGAATATTTGGCACTGGGGGGAGCAGGCACTGAGGGGGCGTATGTGGCACTGGGGGGTATATGTGGCACTGGGGGCATGTACCTGGCACTGTGGGGGAATATCTGGCACTGGGGGCATATACCTGGCACCATGGAGGAATATCTGGCACTGGGGGCATATGTGGCACTGGGAGCATGGCCCTAGCATCGCGCGCCTCTCCTGTGTCCCTCCCTGGCTCTCCCCCGGCCGGTCTAATAAAGGAAGTGCCGTTCGTGAGCTCAGATTGGCTCACGAACTGGCACTTCCTTTATTAGACCGGCAGGAGAGCCAGGAGGGACACAGGAGAGGCACGCTATGCGCTCCGTGTCCCTCCAACACAAAGGAGCGGGGGGTGGGGGGGGGGAGCAGGCACTGTGGGGGAATATCTGGCACTGGGGGCATATACCTGGCACTGTGGGGGAATATCTGGCACTGGGGGCATATACCTGGCACTGTGGGGGAATATCTGGCACTGGGGGGAAGATCTGGCACTGGGGGCATATACCTGGCACTGTTGGGGAATATCTGGCACTGGGGGCATATACCTGGCACTGTGGGGGAAGATCTGGCACTGGGGGCATATACCTGGCACTGTGGGGGAATATCTGGCACTGGGGGCATATACCTGGCACTGTGGGGGAATATTTGGCACTGGGGGGAGCAGGCACTGAGGGGGCATATGTGGCACTGTGGGGGAATATCTGGCACTGGGGGCATATACCTGGCACTGTGGGGGAATATCTGGCACTGGGGGCATATACCTGGCACTGTGGGGGAATATCTGGCACTGGGGGGAGCAGGCACTGAGGGGGCATATGTGGCACTGTGGGGGAATATTTGGCACTGGGGGGAGCAGGCACTGAGGGGGCATATGTGGCACTGGGGGGGGTATATGTGGCACTGGGGGCATGTACCTGGCACTGTGGGGGAATATCTGGCACTGGGGCATATACCTGGCACCATGGGGGAATATCTGGCACTGGGGGCATATGTGGCACTGGGAGCATGGACCTAGCAACAAGCACTACCCCCTAGCAACGAGCATGACACCCAGTGCATGAAACCTCTGGCAACAAGCATGACACCCAGTGCATGAAACCCCTGGCAACGAGCATGACACCCAGTGCATGAAACCCCTGGCAACGAGCATGACACCCTGAGCATGAAAACCCCTGGCACCGTGCATGGAACCAAGAGCATGAAACCGCTGGCAACGAGCATGACACCCTGTGCATGAAACCCCTGGCAACGAGCATGACACCCTGAGCATGAAAACCCCTGGCACCGTGCATGGAACAAAGAGCATGAAACCCCTGGCAACGAGCAGGTAATTTAAAAGTAATTAGAAGCCTTACTGTAGAACTTAATGTGTAATGGGCATTACGGTGTGTGGCATAATGTATCACAGACATTGCGGTGTGTGTCATAATGTGTCAGGCATTACGGTGTGTTGTATACTATATCACGGGCATTGTGGTATGTGGTATAATGTCTCAGGATCATTGTAGTGTGTGTCATAATGTGTCACAGACATTGTATGTGCTATAATGTATCAGGGGCATTGCAGTGTGTAGCATAATGTATAACGGACATTGCGATTCCTGTCATAATGTGTCACAGGCATTACGGTGTGTGGCATAATGTGTCGGGGGCATTACAGTGTGTGCATATTGTGTCATGTGCATTATTGTGTGTGGCATAATGGCTAAGGCCATTGCAGTATGTGGAATAATGTATACTGGGCATTACTATAAGGAGGAAAAATGACAAATAATGTAAGGGGCATGAATCAGGATTATTTTTCTTTCCTGTGGTGGCTAACGTCTGGGCGTGCTGGTTGCAAAACTGGGGTATAAGGTAGTCTTTTCCTGCAATGCCACGCCCCTTTACGCGAAGCCATGCCCATTTCAACGAAGCCACACACCCTTTTTGGCGGCGCGCGCCTATTTGTCCCTTTACTAGTGCCAATTATGGGGGTTATGGGGGGGGTGGGCGCCGAAGGATTTTTTGGCTTGGGGGAGAAAAATTTCTAGTTACGCCACTGCATGCATGCAGTGTCATATGATGAACACAGTAATGAACAGTCTTGAGAACAAAGAATGTCTCTATTCCAGATATATCAAGTGGCAGTCTTTTCCTAAAGGGACTTAGTTGTCCCCCAGTATAAGTCCGAGCAACTGTGCCCAGAAGCAGTTCTCTCTCAATGAATGGTTTCTAATGGGGGTCGTGTAATGGGAGGCCGGCGTCCCAGCCAGCCAGGTGCAACTTACCTCCACGATGTGGTGCCTCGTTCCCGTTGCTCCCTCTGTGGTGAGCCTCTGTGTAGCCACTTGTGTAGCTTCAACCCTCTCCATCCCCAGTAGTGCTCCTCAGCATGCAGTGCTGGATGTCTTCCTGGCTCTGCTGCTGGGCTGCCGGGCAAAGGCCGTTTGCGGCTGAAACGCGTTGAAAACAGATACACACACAGACACCGCAAGTCTGCATTGCCTGCACATCACCGCATAACACATCCATAAGACTCCTCGCCAGCTGGTGACTGGAGCGGCCGTTGAGACCGCACAGGACACAGGAAGAAGCAGAGCCTTGCGGCAATGCAACTTCCGGTGTTCAGTGCGGCTTTCAGTGGGATGCAGCGGCCCAGCAGCTGAGCCAGGAAGATATCCAGCACTGCATGCTGAGGAGCACCACTGGGGACGGAGAGGGTTGAATCTACACAAGCGGCTACACAGAGGCTCACTACAGAGTGAGCAACAGGAACGAGGCACCACATCATGAAGGTAAGTTGCACCTGGCTGGCCGGGACGCGGCCTCGCAGAACACGACCCCCATCAGAAACCATTCATTGAGAGAGAACTACTTCTGGGTACAGTTGCTTGGACTTATACTGGGGGACACGGAAATCCCTTTAGGAAAAGACTGCCACTTGATATATCCGGAATAGAGACATTCTTTGTTCTCAAGACTGTCCATTACTGTATTCATCATACGACATCAAGTTTACATTCACTTCTCTACACTACGGTTTGTTCACACTGCATGAATGCTACTGCTATGAACATAGATAACACTGTGCGATCACTCAAATTACGTGTGGTCTAATATATATGCAATATTTTACTGTCTGTTATACTGAGCGATGTGACTGCAAAAATCAAAGTAGTATTTACAGACCATATAGACACTTGTTTCTCACATACAACACCGAGTATAGGGTTGGGCACAGATATGAAAAACCTGAACAATATAACTTTCCCTTTAGCCATAATAATATTATTTCCAGTTACTGTCTCTCCACTTGATATATCCATCTGCGCGATTGGCACCAACAGTATTATAATATACACATGGATCACCACTGAAACAAATTTTATTGTGAAACAGCATTAATTATTACAAAATGGATGAAATCCCTTGATAATCATACTTTCCAGAAGAAGAGAATTCAGAGAATTATCTTATTGGAGATCCGAATCATAAACTGAGTGATTACATTGTTTAATTATTTTCACAGTCACACATATATCTATATATATAAAAGGCAAAAAAGGAGATTGACTTACTGACTCATTGTGAAATATCTTAAACTACAAGGCCTACTATCTTGAAACTTGGCAGGTAGCTTCTCCTTAGGTCCCAGGTGCTTGCTAAGAACCGTTTTGTCAAATGTCACTGCCATCCACGGAAATCACCAAAAATGGATGTGTGTATGTGTGTATGTGTGTATGTATGTATTTATGTATGTATGTATGTATGTATGTATGTGTATATGTATGTTCCAGCATAACTCCGGAATGCCTGAAGCAATTTACACCAAACTTGGTACACATACAGTATGACTTACAATCTGGGAACAAACACTGTGGGGGCAACACACCCCTAGGGACGAGGCAGCAGTACAGAGTATTTCTGCAGACAGCATAACTCCAGAATGCCTGGACCAATCTACACCAAACTTGCTACACATATGACTTACAATCGGGGAACAAACACTGTGTAGGTACGACACCCATAGCATCCCTAGGGGTGATGCAGCACAGAGTATTTCAGCAGACAGCATAACTCTGGAATGCCTGGTGCAATTTACACCAAAGTTGGTACACATACGACTTACAATCTGGGAACAAACGCTGTAGAGATAACACACCCCTAGCACTCCTAGGGGTGGGCCAGCAGTACAGAATATATCAGGACATGCATGATATGTCAGTGACAACAGGGCTTCATGTGATAGTGGCAGTGACATGGTGTGAGGAGGCGAATGGAGGTAGCAGGAAGCCACAAGCTGAGAGTCATATAGTGGAAGGAGCAGGGTCCCCAGCAGCTCATAGTATTTTAGGAGATGCATGATATGTAAGGCAGGACAGGGCTGCATGTGACAGGGGCACTAACATGATGTCAGGAGGGATATGGAGGTAGCACATTGAGAGTTATATAGTGGAAGTAGCAGGGTCCCCCAGCAGCACAGAGTATATCAGGAGATGCATAATGCACTGCGCTATATAAGTAACTCTAAATTAATTGATCATTTCACAGGGGCACTGCCATGATGTGAGGAGGGGAATGTAGCCAGCAATAAGCCGCAGACTGAGAGTTGTATAGTGGGAAGAACAGGGTCCCTTAGGGGACCAAAAAGGGGTCCGGCTACAACACAAAGTGGGACAGGGAAGCAAGATATGCCTATATACTAGATCTCCAACCAACGTCAATTAACGAACAACTATAATTCTAATTTACCATCCTCATCCCATAGCGAAGCATGGGTATTCAGCTAGTAAGTCTATAATTTGCTTATGGCATATATTTGTGAAACTGTTAAAACACAAAGAATTGTGAAAGAGTCAGCCACACCAACACTAATCATCCAATGTATGCTGTCCTTGCCAGTATGCTTACATAGGAGTGGACAATGCCACCTCACCCTACACATTCTTAAAACGAGAAAAAGCATTTGGTAAAAATTGTCTTACCTGGTTTAAGGTCAGTTACGCCTTCTCCTACACTTTCCACAATCCCTGCAGCTTCATGGCCTAATATTACCGGGAATTTCATGTCACTTATTGCCCCACTTAGAACATGGTCATCTGAGCGGCAAATTCCAGTGGCAACAATCTGCAGAAATGTATTGAACTTTAATGTAATTTTTTTTTTAATTCAAGTAACATTTTAACAGTGCAATATGCTGAAGTAGTGTTAGACAGCAAGAAATCAGTTAATTTATTCTGATATTCCTATTAAGTTTGTCAATAGAAAATTAATCCAAAATTGCACTTACACGTTACGATGACAGCCTATGTTCCACACAAAAAAAGCCTTCTCCAAGACTTTATAAATACACACCATAGATCAAAAAAAGTGAGAACACGTGGCGCTACCGTAACCAAAAAAACACCATAAATGGCAATTGAATATTCACAAGAACCGGGAAAGAATGCAATACTCCTTCACTTACACAAATGTAAATGGTTCTAAAACAAAGAAGATAGACACAATAGAGCAATAACAGATAATAATGATCCAAAGTGTACTTTTATTGGTTCCACTCACATAGCTGGAATTAATCTGTGCATATCATCCTCATATGAGATCTTCAAGAATTATCAGCAGGATGCTGGAAACTTAAAAAAGACAGATATAGTGCCATATAGCCTTAAAAAAGACAGATTTTAATACAAAATGCACTCACAATTTAAAAAACATAAAAAGCTTATATCACCACTCGGATGGTGTAACCAGCTTGGTATCCCACCACTGTATAGACCCGGAATCCCTCTGCGTCCAAATGAAAGGATGTGTGATCCAAGTCCCAGACGTCAGAGACGCTTGGTGCAGAACTGGTTACCGGGTACTGTAAGCTTAGGAGTCCCAAAAGAAAGTTGCTTGAACGCGTTTTCGGTCTTCAGACCTTCCTCAGAAGCATAGGGCTAGAGAGTGACACAGCTCCCTTAAATACCCCCCCTAAACAATTTAATACAAACCACCTGTATTCAATAGAAACACCTGTAAACCTCAAAACAAAGCCGTTCCCAAACAGAAAGTGTGTCACCGGAAGTGACGTTGTTGCGTTCCTCGGGTCCTCCGCGACTTCCTGTTTGCGTTCCACCATGCTAAAACATAGCCGCATCGGGATCCAGTGTTCACAGATAGACTTCTATGACCGTCATCATAGAGTCATAGATGTTAATAGCCACTTAAATGCGGGTTTACATTATGAAACGATGAGAGGCATGAATCAATTAATATTTCATTACATGTGCAAAAAAATAATTGTAATTAATTAATTATCAAAATGCTGGCGCAATAAAGATATCGAGACCAGGTTAGTTAAATCTGAGATGGGTCTACAAGTTGGTGTCACAACTGAGGGTTTAGGCTGACGTGAGGAAGCCTCAGTTGTAGGGGCTGGAATGAAGTTAAACTTAGATGGTTTAAACAGACCCCTGGACATGTAAGTGTGGAAGGAAACCCGAAGGTGTGACCATGACAAGCAGGTTAAAAGTCAAATGAAAGTTTATTAAACAGACTCCGTATAATCACAACAGCGTTCACAGTCAGTATTAGCAGTAGCAGATAATACAGTTCCTGGATCACTAAACCATAAAAGGTATAACAGGGCACTGGTAGGTTGCAGAACGGATGTTATAGTCCTTGGGTAGAATAACCTTACTAGGCCAGGCTGTAGTAGTGGAGACAACCGAGGAACACGCCAGTAGGTGTATGAGATGATGCTGGTAACTGGAATGCACTGTAGGAGTCACTGGACGGAACCAGCCAGATGGTGGAGACACGGAGTTAAAACTGAAAGATGCTAGGGTGCGTGGAAACAGATGAAATGAAGAGTGGTTACCGGTGGTAGTGGATACTGCTGGTAAGTAGAAATCCGCTGGGAGAACACCGGCTCTTTAAGGAGGTTGAATTCTGTTGGAAGCAGGTTGCTGGAAACAGATGGGTTAATAGCTGAAAGCTTGGAAGCTGGAAGCAAACGAAGTAATAGCTGAAAGCTGGATCAGTCACAGAGGATTGTAAAGTCAGGCTGCACCGCGGGATGGAAAGCAGGTGCGGGTCTCTTTGTGGATGCTGGAGACAGGAGCTGGAACCTGGAGAAACAAGCCACAGGAGAGAGAGACTGGAACAAGGTATGACATTCAAAGCACTGACATCTATCTGGCCCAGACACAGGATACTTATACCTGCTGCTATGCAGGCATTGGCTGGGCAATTATGCAGATTCCAGCGACGGTGGATTGGAGGAATTGGAGCATGTGATCAAATCCAACATGGCTGCGCCCATGCTGGAACCTGGAGGGAAAACTGGTTTGAAATGAAATGTGCAAACATAATGATAATGGCGGCGCCGGCCGCGGAGGACAGGAGACGCCAGATGACAGTTATATGCTGAGACACTTGGAGGGCAGTAGAGGCCGCGGCAGGCATGATACATGATTCTGAGAACC